>NW_024070213.1:55340524-55940524 GCF_014754425.2 Oryx dammah | reverse complement strand
ACTCTACACATGGACATCACCAGATGGTCAACACCAACTGATTATATTCTTTGCAGCCAAAGATGGAGAAGCTCTATACAGTCAACAAAAACAAGACCAAGAGCTGACTGTGGCTCAGATCATGAACTCCTTATTGCCAAATTCAGACTCAAATTGAAGAAAGTAGGGAAAACCACTAGACCATTCAGGTATGACCTAAATCAAATCCCTTATGATTATACAGTGGAAGTGAGAAATAGATTTAAGGGACTAGATCTGATAGACAGAGTGCCTGATGAACTATGGAATGAGGTTCATGACATTGTACAGGAGACAGGGATCAAGACCATCCCCATGGAAAAGGAATGTAAAAAAGTGAAATGGCTGTCTGGGGAGGCCTTACAAATAGCTGTGAAAAGAAGGGAAGTGAAAAGCAAAGGAGAAAAGGAAAGATATAAGCATCTGAATGCAGAGTTCCAAAGAATAGCAAGAAGAGATAAGAAAGCCTTCCTCAGTGATCAATGCAAAGAAATAGAGGAAAACAACAGAATGGGAAAGATTTAGAGATCTCTTCAAGAAAATTAGAGACACCAAGGGAACATTTCATGCAAAGATGGGCTCGATAAAGGACAGAAATGGTATGGACCTAACAGAAACATAAGATATTAAGAAGAGGTGGCAAGAATACACAGAAGAATTATACAAAAAGAAATCTTCATGACCAAGATAATCACGATGGTGTGATCACTTACCTAGAGCCAGACATCCTGGAATGTGAAGTCAAGTGGGCCTTAGAAAGCATCACTACGAACAAAGCTAGTGGAGGTGATGGAATTCCAGTGGAGCTATTTCAAATCCTGAAAGATGATGCTGTGAAAGTGCTACACTTAATATGCCAGCACATTTGGAAAACTCAGCAGTGGCCACAGGACTAGAAAAGGCCAGTTTTCATTCCAATCCCAAAGAAAGGCAATGCCAACAAAGGCTCAAACTACCGCACAATTGCACTCATCTCACACACCAGTAAAGTATTGCTCAAAATTCTCCAAGCCAGGCTTCAGCAATACGTGAACCATGAACTCCCAGATGTTCAAGCTGGTTTTAGAAAAGGCAGAGGAACCAGAGATCAAATTGCCAACATCCGCTGGATCATGGAAAAAGCAAGAGAGTTCCAGAGATACATCTATTTCTGCTTTATTGACTATGCCAAAGCCTTTGACTGTGTGGATCACAATAAACTGTGGAAAATTCTGAAAGAGATGGGAATACCAGATCACCTGACCTGCCTCTTGAGAAACCTGTCTGCAGGTCAGGAAGCAACGATTAGAACTGGACATGGAACAACAGACTGGTTCCAAATAGGAAAAGGAATACGTCAAGGCTGTATATTGTCACCCTGCTTATTTAACTTCTTTGCAGAGTACATCATGAGAAACGGTGGGCTGGAAGAAGCACAAGCTGGAATGAAAATTGCCGGGAGAAATATCAATAACCTCAGATATGCAGATGACACCACCCTTATGGCAGAAAGTGAAGAGGAACTCAAAAGCTTCTTGAGGAAAGTGAAAGAGGAGAGTGAAGAAGTTGGCTTAAAGCTCAACATTCAGAAAACGAAGATCATGCCATCTGGTCCCATCACTTCATGGGAAATAAATTTGGAAACAGTGTCAGACTTTATTTTGGGGGGCTCCAAAATCACTGCAGATGGCGACTGCAGCCATGAAATTAAAACACGCTTACTCCTTGGAAGAAAAGTTATGACCAACCTGGATAGCATATTGAAAAGCAGAGACATTACTTTGCCAACAAAGGTCCATCTAGTCAAGGCTATGGTTTTTCCAGTGGTCATGTATGGATGTGAGAGTTAGACTGTGAAGAAAGCTGAGTGCCTGAGAATCGATGCTTTTGAACTGTGGTATTGGAGAAGACTCTTGAGAGTTCCTTGGACTGCAAGGAGATCCAACCAGTCCATTCTGAAGGAGATCTGCCCTGGGATTTCTTTGGAGGGAATGATGCTGAAGCTGAAACTCCAGTACTTTGGCCAGCTCATGCAAAGAGTTGACTCATTGGAAAAGACTCTGATACTGTGAGGGATTGAGGGCAGAAGGAGAAGGGGACGACAGAGGATGAGATGGCTGGATGGCATCACTGACTCGATGGGCATGAGTCTGAGTGAACTCTGGGAGTCGGTGATGGACAGGGAGGCCTGGCGTGCTGCGATTCATGGGGTCGCAAAGAGTTGGACACAACTGAGCGACTAAACTGAACTGAACTGAACCTTAAATACATCTGCAAAATCCCTTTTGCCATGTTATGTGGCATATTCACAGGATCCTAGGATTGGAACATGAATCTTAGAGGAACCATTCTGCCTACCACAGTTTCCACAGAAAATAAACTCAGTTTATTATGTGGGTGTGCACGCTAAGTCACTTCAGTTGTGTCCAACTCTGCAACCCTATGGACTATAACCTGGCAAGCTCCTCTGTCCATGGGATTCTCCAGGCAAGCATACTGGAGTGGGTTGCCATTTCCTTCTCTAGGGGATCTTCCCAACCCATATCTCTTATGTCTCTCACATTGGCAGGCAGGTTCTTTACCACTACCGCCACCTGGGAAGACCCAGTTTACTATGGCAATAGATAAATCTATTTTCATCCCTGACCCTTCACTGGAATAGGAACATTTGTACTTACATATGTATCTGATAGCACCTGCAATTACTAATACAACAAAATTTGAGTGCTTACTATGTAAAAACATTGTGATAAGCCTTGGGAATTAAAAAGTGATTGAACACAGAGTCCACTCTCAAGATGCTCACAGTACAGCAGGTAAGATAGAAAATAATCCTCCTTAGAAATGCAGGGGGACTTTATCAGAGATGACCCACCTGTCACCTGGTAAGACTCAGATCAGAAACTAAGCAATCCTGATCCAGTAAGAAAGTCCAGTACTTATTTCACTGTGGTGCAACATCTCTACTTCACAAGTTTTCTGTTCAATTTATTTAGCTCTTTGCCTCATTTTTATAATGCATGTGATACAATTATGGATTTATGGAACACCCGAAAGACACCAATTGATTTTTACTTTTTGCCTTTGAGCTTACTGCACAAGATGGGAGCAAAATTATACCCATACTCAGACATTATTGCTTTGTTGATTTTCACGTTTCCCAAAATGAATAATTTTTGTTGTTCTACCACAGCCATTAAAAGAAACAGAAGATCTGATCTGTGGAAACATTGTGATTGTCACAGGGAAGCCTCCTGGAGGACATGCGGGCTATTGATATTCTCTCCTCAAACTGAAAACGGTCTCTGGAGATCCATGAGAGACACAGAATAACAACAAAGACTGGAAAACAAATTGATGGAATCAGAGATGGCTGCAGCCCCGTGAATAGCTTTTCACGCTGTTGCCATTTCAGTTCAAATTATACTTCAGTTTTGCAAATTGATGGGAAAAAAATAGTTTTATTTCAGTGTGTTTAACTTTTCAGTTAAAGACCAAAGAGCAGGTTTCTACACTCAAAATGGTTCCTTTTGGTTGCTTTGTTAAAAATCACAAAGCTCCTTTCCCCTCAAATGAGGCCCATTCATTACATTGCAATGCTAGGAGCAAACTCAAAGGAGAATGTGTGACTGTATGAAGGTTTTAATATTTTCATAAAGATCCTCTCTTTGGCTCCTCAAGCATTTGCCTTTCATTTTGTTTTATTGAATTAGGCTGCAAAGCACTTGAGCATGAAGCTCTTTGTCACCTCTAACCAAGCTTACACTGATTCCGCATATCCATATGCCTCATCTTGGTATATTAATCTATACATCTATTCCACTGAAAAAGAGAACTCTCTAATTTATTATGTAAAAGGATAAGCCACTTCCATAGCCTATTTGCATGCAGGTATGCTAAGAAGCAGATTTGTTTCCTCAGACTTAGAGCTGACTCCTTTAGTGGCATTAAACCAAGGGGAAAATGAAATTATATTGTGATTTTTATGGTGGATTATGCTACAACCATGACAAAAGCAGGCTGAAATCTTGGCTTTATATTTCTTTAAATATAAGCAAATTTTAGCACAAAGAACTCTAAACCAATATAAACAAAACTCTTCACACAGACACACGCACATACACACAACCTCAAAAATGCAAATCACACTATTAATTCACCACCTGCCACTCATTTGGGCCACTTTATCCTTAGCCCAAGCAGACGATTTCCTGGGATGGTAAAGGGCTTTATACAAGTGACCAAAAAAAATGTGTTTTCCTCATAAATATTACTCTTACAAATATCAATAAGGGAAATGTATAAAATGAGCAATAAAGCAATCAAGAATTTCAGAGTCTGAAGACTTTAGTTACTGTTTATAAGGCAGAAGCAAGATAATAATTAATATTTTCTGAAGGCCCTCTCCTTAGTCACAGAAAGTTTTTAGATGCATTTATAAGCTTCTCTTTCACCTTATTCTGATTCAGAAGCATCTTTTCTAAGAGGAATGTGTACCTGGCTTGTCTACTCTACAAAATCTATTGAGTGCCTCCTCTGTGCTAGGCACTATTCTGGGTGCTGGTGTATAGTAATGAGCCAGTCAGATGAGTTCTCTATTGTTGTGGAAAATGAACAGCAAACACATGAATATATTAACATTAGAAAACTTCAAAAGCAGTGAAGGCTTTGAAGAAAATTCAATATGACAATGTGAAGCCAGTGGCTAATGGAGCAACAGCAGAGGTGGGTATCAGTTGAGACCAAAGCTGAGATCTAAATGACAAGAGTCAATCACATAGAATCTGGGTAAGAGGCATCCAGGTGAGGGCAACAGCAAGTGCCAAGGCCTGAGCTGGAAATGAGACCCAGGCTGGTTCACTCCAGCTGGAACAGGAAGACAATCCATCCTCCATTCACTGAGCCTCTGTTCAGTAGAGCCTGAGAATATAGAGGTAAAACCTTCCATTTCTGTTCTCAAAAGGCTCAGTCTAGTGGAAAAGACAGACAAAAAATTTGAACATAAAGCAGCAAGTGCTATGTTGGCAGTATGCACACAGGATATGGGACACAAGAGTACAGATCAGGTAGGTCATGAAACCAGTCATAAATTAGGTGCCAGCCAATGTCAGATTTTCATACTGGGTTAACCATTAATTAACATACAGCTTGGCAGGTGAAAGTTATTCATATTTTCATGCACTCAGTATATCAGTCAACAAATACTGAGTATAATACTCCAGGACTACCTTAGGTGTGAAAGCAAAAGTGTTAGACACTCAGTTGGGTCCAACTCTCTGCAACCCCATAGACAGTAGCCCTCCATGGGATTCACCAGGCAAGAAAAGTGGGTAGCCTTCTCCAGAGTATCTTCCTGACTTAGGGATCAAACCTGGTCTCCTACATTACAGGCAGATTCTTTACCATCTGAGCCATCAAGGAAGCTCATGCTTTCTGTTGCTAAGAATAGAAACTTGCATGTGTTAGTCGCTCAGTCATGTCCGACTCTTTGCGATCCCGTGGACTGTAGCCCACCAGGCTCCTCTGTTCATGGAATTCTCCAGGCAAGAATACTGGAGTGGGCTGCCATTTCCTACTTCAGAGGATCTTCCTGACCAGGAATCAAACCTGGGTCTCCTGTATTTCAGGCAGATTCTTTACCATCTGAGCTGAAAGTCAACTCAGAAATCTCAAAACAGGGACTCCCCTAGTGGCCCAGTGGTAAAGAATTTTCCTGCCATTGTAGGAGACACGGGTTTGATTCCTGATCCTGGAAGATCCCACATGCTGAGGAGCAACTAAACCCATGGGCCACAGCTATTGAGCTTCTGCTTTAGAGCCCAAGAGCCGCAACTACTGAGCCCACGTGCTCTAGAGCCTGTGCTCCACAACAAGTGAAGCCACCAAAATGAGAAGCCCAAACACAACTAGAGTAGCCCTGGTCTCTGGAAGTAGTGGAAAAACCTACACAGCAATGAAGATGAGGACAACCAAAAATAAATAAATAAAATTATATTTTTCTAAATGTCAAAATGGCTTAAACAAAAGAGGAACTTCTTTGATTTGCCTAACTGACAAGTCCAGGAGTTTGACTTCAAGTACAGGCTAGTCCAAATGTTCAAACAATAAAGCTAAGTCCATCCAACCTCAGAAGTACAAAACTGTAGGCCTTCAACTATAGATAACTTACATTTTGCACGTCATTAAAATTTTCCTGCTCTTTGCAATGGTGTTCTGTCTTTCAGTTTAATATCTTTAATTAGCCCTATATCTTAAAGATGCTGGGTCCAACATTTGGTATTTGATGTTTCTATGGGTCTTTGTTGCCGACAACAATGTTGCCATCTCTATGTCTGGTTTAACACATATATGTCCCTACTTGCTTTTCTTTTCTAATGGAAATGTGATAAGGAAAGTTTTCAGATTTTCTAAAACATTCATCATAAAATAACTCTCTGTCCAAGAATCATGCTCAAAAACCTTAAGTCATTTTGAGATAGGTTGGTTGGAGTATGAGTGTTGTTCATACATATATTTGTTGAATATAAAAATCAATAACATCACCACTCTGTACATTTATCTAATATAATAATCAATACCAATACCTTTCCTGATATTTACTTAATGTAATAATCAATAACAATACTGTTTGTTTGTTTGATGACATTGATCAAGAAAGAAGACCAAGTCTATGTGCTTTACACACCCTACGTACATTAAGATTGGGCCACTCACTGCTAACGTCTCCCTTCTACTTCGCACCCTCTAGACCTAAAGAGACAGCATCCTTCTTCTCTTGGCTATGGAAGGCACTGGGCAGTAAATTACCATATTTTTGTGAGGCAGTCAGCATTGATGGATCCCCTGTCTACATTATTCTTGGTAATGTGAAGGAAACAAAGAAATAGTACATGATTTACCCCTATATTTGTTAGTGTAATATACTAGCTGCTGCAAAAGATAAATCCCAAGATACCAGTAGCTTAATATATGATAAACTGGTAAGTTAGTTGCTTACCATCTGACAGTATAGTGTGGCTATTTCTGGTTGCTCAAATGTTTCCATATAATACTTAAGGGACCTACGCTTCTTCCATATTACCTTCTCCTAGAATCCTACAATCCTCTGCATTCAGATAACATACATGGAAAGAGCATGGAAGACCAAGTGTACAATGTTTCAATAAGTCAGACCTAGAAGTAGTTCTCATCATTTCTTCCTACATCCCTTTGTCTTGATCTCAGTCAGCATACAACTACAAGGCAAGCTGAGAATACAATCTGGCAATACAACCAAAAGGAAGGAAATGGATTTGTTAAACAGCCAATCTCTGCCACCATCCCATCCTTAAGTTGCCTATAATTCAAAGAGGAAGACAAGATGAGACAAATGAAGTTTATACATCTGTAAAAAGGGAGAAATATTAGAGACTGTAATAGTCAGAATATTAGAGACTTTAATTTCTAAGCAGAAACTTTAAAAATGAGTAAATTTGAGGATGAACCTGAAGAGCCATCCCAAGAAATAAAACAATACAGTATAAGTAAAATCAGAAGTAGAGATAGGCATGCATCTGGCAGAGGAATATAAAGGGCTGATCTGACAACTGTACAGAGTCTATGCCAGAAGGTAGAAAACAACATACCTGGCTAAGGAGACTTGTATGAAACTGCCTTGACTAGGACCACAGATTGTGCCACCTTAAACACACGTTTGACTGCATTATGTGTGTTACACTGCATCAGAATTCCTATGATACAGCCAAAGAGCCCAGTGTTCTTTACCCTCCTTTTCTGAGTAATCTCTAAATCTCAGCTGACATTTCAAGTTTGAGTAGAAAATGTTGATATTACCTAGAGGGTGTATGTGCATTAAATCGCTTCAGTCATGTCTGACTCTTTGCAATCCTATGGACTGTAACCCGCCAGGCTCCTCTGTCCATGGGGATTCTCCAGGCGAGAATATTGGAGTGGACTGCCATGCCCTCCTCCAGGGGATCTTCCCCAACCAGAGACTGACTGCCTTTCTCCTGAGGCTCCTGCATCGCAGGTAGATTCTTTACCGCTGAGCCACCAGGGAAGCCCAGCTACCCCTCACTAACTTTGAGTTTCTCAAAGAATAAAGAAAAAACAAATAGCGAATTCTAAGAGATAATGATTAACCTAAATAACCATCTCACTTGTGAATTAAACTACCAGTCTTTGTAATACAACAAAGTTAAGAAGTCATTGAGAATCAGATGCTCCAGTTGAGGACACGTAGGAGTAGATAATTAAATTCTTAACCATGGGCATAGAGTTACAGCAAAATTAAAGTAGAAACTAAATGCCAGTAGTTCCCTCTTCGGATTAACCACTAAATACCCACAGAATTAGGGAGACCGTGGCTTTAATCAAATACTTCCTACAAAAGAGGAAGTTTCTAAAGGTTAATTCACATGTGGTCCCAATAAAAGTCCTTATGGGCATGTGTTTTTGAATCTTTTAGGGAAGACTCTGGATGCCAGGGAACACACCTCTGCCTCAACTTGTTCTGATGCTTGCTCCAAAATTTCAATGTGCTCCAACACTCACCTTGCTAAACTGAAAACTATATCTTCAACTCCATCATGCTTTGTACTCCATGATACAGCACACAAATCAGGACTGTCCTGTCCCCTTGTGGAAATTTTAGGGCAGTGGTGATTTACTTTGGGGAATTTTGAATTTTGAAAATTCAAAAGGAGCTATGGCTCATGTCTGCTCCTCAGAAAAATTCACTTAAGCATGGAAGGGATTTTAATTTTATGTGAGGGAGGCATTCCAAAGAACCTCTTATGATTTCAAGTCCCCGTTTTTCAGCAATAATTTCCCATAGGAATGCCATAGACTTCTATGGGGCAGGACAGCACACTAGTGAAGCCTGTTTCCTATACCAACTCAAGTCTCCCCATTTTATAGATGAGAAAAATGAGGCACAGAGAGACATTAGGCAACTTGTCATCTTCCACCTCCAGGAAATAGCAGAGCAGGAGGGAGTGACTAAGCAGTCTACCTCCAAAGACCTTGTTCATACATATAACCACAGTGAGATACTGTCCCCACTTGTCTGTTTTAATAATATATTCTTTTTATTTTTAAAAGAATAGAAACTGTTCTATCCATATTTCTGATGGAAACAGAAACTCTCAAGGGGTTGGCTATTGCATGTTACTAGTGCTCCATCTCCCACCCATGCATTTTGGTCAGGTTATCAATGAGGGATACCTTCACATATCCTTAGGATGAATTCCTTACTTTCAAAAAGTCAGGCATATGTGGTACCAAATGCTGTGCCTCCTCTCTCCTAAGCTCAAGCCAGGCCACTTGGTTTCTTCTAAAGCTAATTACTGAACCATCTATAAAGCTTTCTTTATTTTTTTATTTTTATTTCTTTATTTTTAATCTCCCTGATTTTCAGGCCATCTATCAAGACAAAGCCCTCCTGGATCTAGTATCATTTTACATTCTCCAGACACCATCCCAGGAATAGCAGTATTCTTCTCTTAATTTGCCTCAGCTCTGGAGTCCCTAAGGTTTGCAATTAGACATACCACTGGTCAGGGAAAGACTATAATAAGAACTCATTCAGTCCAAGTTAATAAAATCTTCTTTAGTTTTCAATTTAAATCTCCTCATGTTGGCTTTATCTGAGGCTAAAACTCAGGGTCATATCTAACTAAATTTGGAGACTTAAATATTTTAATTGATTTACTTATTTTCTGCAATGTTAAGCAATCTAATGCCTCACACTTGATTAGGCCAACTGTGTTACAATTTGCAATAAACTCAAACATTATTTAGCTCTTTTTAAATTTAATCCAAATGCATATGTTCTAATTATTAAGTTTATGAAGAGTTCCCTCCCACCACCACCTCGCCAAAAAGGCATTATGGCTGGTAGAGGCCTTTATATAAATCCAGACTGGATATCTAGCTTTAACTACAAGCAGAGGCTTAAGATCATTTTCTTTCCACATTATCTCTGTCAGTACTTCTCAATCTTTTCCAAGTAAACACATGTTATAAGTAAAAACACTATCCTCACTATTTTGTTGTTGTTCAATCGCTAATTCATGTCTGACTCTGCGACACCATGGACTCAGCATGCTAGGCTTCCCTGTCCTTCACTATCTCCTGAGTTTACTCTAACTCGTGTCCATTGAGTCAGTGATGCCATCCAACCATCTCATTCTCTGTCACTCCTCTCTTCTTGCCCTCAGTCTTTCCCAGCATCAGGGTCTTTTCCAATGTGTTGGCTCTTCCTATCAGGTTGCCAAAGTATTGGAGCTTCACCGTCAGCATCTGTCCTTCCAATGAATACTCAGGGTTGATTCCTCCAGGAAATTTAATTCAACATAAACACCATGTCAAATTTTTATCAACTTGTACTCAAGCTACTCCAAATAAACATGGATATCTAGTTAAAAAAAAAAAAGAAAAGAAAAGAAATATTGTTTTTGTTGTGCATGTTGCAAATCCAACTATAATATATTGATAGATTCCTAAACAAGTTCTGTCACCTTCCAGATAGAAAATTTCATGTTCCCGCTGGTGTCAAAGACTGTCAAAGCAACTCTATGGCTTAATTCCTTAATTTTTCCTATCTATAGTATTGAGTGTGGGACCTGAACTTAAAAATTATTTAAGTGGTGTAAAAATTTGTAGTCAAGAAATTGACCTATAAACTAGTCTGCTGCTGCTGCTGCTAAGTCACTTCACTAGTGTCTGACTCTGTGCGACCCCATAGACGGCAGCCCACCAGGCTCCCCCGTTCCCTGGGATTCTCCAGGCAAGAACACTGGAGTGGGTTGCCATTTCCTTCTCCAGTGCATGAAAGTGAAAAGTGAAAGTGAAGCCGCTCAGTCATGTCTGACTCTTCGCAACCCCATGGACTGCAGCCTACCAGGCTCCTCCGTCCACGGGATTTTCCAGGCAAGAGTACTGGAGTAGGGTGCCATTGCCTTCTCCAATAAACTAGTCTAGAATCACTGAAAAACATAGGCCCCTAGCAAAGATGGGGTAAAATACCCCGTATAGGTGCCTCCTCAACTCAAAGCTCAAATAAGACTTCCCCAAGAGACAACTCCAACTGAAGATAAGTTCATAACCCCAAATTGTGAAACACATGGACACTCACAGCCCTTAGAGAGAAAGCAAACACAATAAATGGGGGAATTTACAGCTGGAAGAATTCAGGCAATAGAACAATCTAAAATAAAGTCTTTTTTTTTAATGGCACATTATTTAATATTCCCACCATGGTCTGGTTGAGCATAGACCAAAAAACACAGTAATAAAATTAAGTCTTTAAAAATTAAGTTTGTTAATAATATTCTATAATGTAAAGGAAGGGGAAAAGTATCAATAAGACAAAACCAAAATGCTTTTAAAAAGAATAGGCAGATTAAGAAAGGAAAAAATTTTTCTAGAAATGAAAACCATAGTCATTGAAATAGTCAATTGATGGCTTAAACAAAAGACTAGACATAACTGAAAAAGAAATTAGTGAGCTGGAAGGCAAAGAACTAAGGCACCCAGAACATGAAAAAAATTTAAGATACACAAAAGAGAGAAGAAGAAGTTTTAGTATACATATTATAGCAGTTTCAGAAAGAAGTAAAAGGTTATAGGAAAGAAGCAATACTGAAAGGGATAATAGTGAAGATGTTTCCAGGAAAGAAAAAAGGCATGAGTCATTAGGTTTTAAAGAACATAGTGAGTTCTTGGCAGGATTTTTATTTTTTTATTTTTTTATTTTTTTGGCCATGCTGTGCAGCTTGTGGGGTTTTAGTTCCCTAACCAGAGACTGAACCAGGGCCCTTGGCAGTGAGAGTGCAGAGTCCTAACCACTGTACCACCAGGAAATTCCCTTTGCAGAATTTCTTTAAAATGATAAATCATGGTGAAACTTTAGAGAATCTAAAATAGAGATAATAAAGCTAGCTAGAAGAAATGACTGTTTACCTGCAAATAAACAACAATCAGACTGACAACAGGCTTGTCACCCACGAAAACAGGTTCCAGAAATCAAAAGAGAAACATACTCAGTGTTCTGAGTAAAATAACTATCAACCTTGAATCAGCTGCCCGGTGAAACTAACATTCAAAAGAGTGAGAGTAAAATAAAGGCATTTTCAGACTTACAAAGAACAAAGGAGTTCGCTACTTACAGACTACTCTGCCCACCACTGAAAGAACCACTAAAAACCAAACCTGACCAAAAAGCAAAGACAGAATTACAACAGAGTATATGAAACAATGGTTTACAAAAAGAACTTTGTTTTCACTTTCATATCTAAATAAATACAGACTATAAAATAATAATAAAGTAACTAATTTGAGGGATGATCTAAAACCACAGTGGAGCTAAAATATGATAAAATATGAGACTAACAATAACAATGGAAGATAGGATGGGTTCAGAGGAAAACTAAAACATTCTAAGGTTCTTGTTTTTTTTTTTTTTTCTTTTTCAGGAAAATGAAGGGGGGAAATTAACCAAGTAGCACATGAGAGAAAAGATTATGCCACAGTTGTGTTTTTATGAGTGGGAAAAGGATAATTAAGATTTTCTTTGCATAAAGTTTCAAACAATAAGGTTTCCTCCTTCTCAAATGAGATTAATATAAATCACTTTAAAGGTGTTTTTCAAATACTCTTTCCTTTCATTACAAGTAACTACCATTTTTCTAGAAATTCAGACAATGACTTTGATCCAGAACTAAGAAAAGTTACCTGTTTGTGACCCAGTTCATGCAGAATTAATTTTGACATTCAGTTCCCAAGATTAGTATTTGTTTCTTTGAGTTTCTATGAGCTCTAAAATGTCCATCAAAGCAGATAAATTATCTCCATAATTCCACATACTTTACAAATTAAAAATAAAAATATTTTCCACAAGAACTGAAAGTCCTAAAAACTCCTCAGAAATAGTATCTTGTATATTTTCCTAAAAAAAATTCTCAAGTATCCCTTCATTCTTCCTGGGAGAAAAATCCATAGACAATTGATGTTAACCATAATTTATGAATAAATAATTATCAGGCTCCGTGCTGCCTTATAACAAAGGAATCAACCTGGAAGTCAACTGCAGAGTCTACATTCATTTGAGGGGGAAAAAAGTCCATCTATAAAATGATATTTTAAGGATTTATTGCACTAACTAGCCACTGTCGCCTCAAAGAATCATTTTTACTTGAACACAAGTGCTAAAAACATAACTTCGCTTTTTTATTTAGTGCTTTTGAGAGACTAAATTGCAACTCACAAAGACAGTTATTAAGGTCTGAATGGAAAATTATTTAGATTAAATATCATGTTCACATTCAAGAATCATTGTAATTGGTCCATTAAACAGAAGCATTGTAATGGGGTCTATATTTTTATTTGCTCCATTACTTAAAACTAAATAGCAGCTATTATGTATATTAGAGTGGTTAAAGATTCTACCGTTTACATTGTTGATGTTGAAGTTTAGCTTTGTATCAACTGATTGGCAATTTCTTCTATTTGTTTATTAAACAATAGATGATAGGTTAGCTGAATTCTCTGCCTTTACATCAAGTTTTTTAAAATAAAGAATACAATCAAGAAGGTATTTATATAAGTCAAAATATAATGGTTATTAACAATAATGAACGTCCAAAATCCCAACAAAAACAAGGGTTTATTTCTTCTTTGTATTATATATCCATTGCTGGTTGGCCATGGATCTGCTCCATATCAACTTCACTGTAGGACCTGAAAACTCCCTGAGGCAACATAGGTCTTCATAGTGGAGAGGAAAAAAAAAAAAAAAGATAAAGCAAACTGTGAGATGGTTACATAAGCTTCTATTAGAAGTGCCTCACATCACTTCCACTCTTATTTTATTGGCCAGAGCAAGTCACATGACCAAGCCTCCCTTAACAAGAAAAAAACTGTGTAATCCTCCCAAAGAATGACACCACAGGAGGGGCATCAAAATATATGGTAAGCAGTCATACAATACATCACAGTGTCCATGCCAATATTTTCTATAAATTGAGGAATCACTTCAATATACTGTTTGCTTTCCAAGGCAAAGTTGGTCCTGTTTCTTCACTGAAGAGAAAAAGTGACTTACTTAAGAAAATTCCAGATAAATTAAACATATTGACTTGAACCTGAAAAAAAAAATTTTGGTACAAAATTACAGAATTAAATTGTCCTCTGACTTTCAACAAGGAGTAAGGGCACATAGAATGTCCACTGTAACAGGAAGCCTTAAAAAATGTGATCATTTATGGAAAGAAATTTTTCAAAGAAGTCTTCTATGGGCATTTCACCAGAAGAAGCTTACATTTCAAATTCATTACATATAAGGGATGAAAAATATGCTTAAGAGGTAGAAGCTAAAATCTGAAGTTTAAACTAATTTTGACAATTTAACACTGCCAAAATCAAAACCCACCTCAGGCACCCTTATGATTTGTACTTCAAAAATCTTAAGAGGTTTTAGACAGCTGAGTGTATTCATTTTAAGTCTTAAAAATGTTTTGGTGTTATGGACAGTTTTTAGGAAATCTTCAGCCTGTAGAACAGGCTGTATTTGAGACTGACCTTTTTTGCTTTTATTCAAGGAAGTAAATTTTATCACTGTAGTTACTTGATGTGATTATTAGAACAAGGTCACAAATTATAAGTCACATGAAGCCATATTCCTGGTTTATTTAAATGTCAATAATACTTTGCCAGGCTTCCCTGGTCGCTCAGATGGTAAAGAATCTGCCTGCAATGTGGCAGACCTGGGTTCGATCCCTGGGTTGGGAAGATCCCCTGGAGGAGGGCATGGCAACTGACTCCAGTATACTTGCCTGGAGAATCTTCATGGACAGAGGACCCTGACAGGTTACAGTCCATGGGTTCGAAAAGAGTCAGATATGAATGAGCAACTAAGCACACAGCACACACAAGTAGCTCTATATGTTTGCTGACCACAGCCATGAAATTAAAAGGCGCTTACTCCTTGGAAGAAAAGTTATGACCAACCTAGACAGCATATTCAAAAGCAGAGACATTACTTTGTCAACAAAGGTCCGTCTAGTCAAGGCTATGGTTTTTCCAGTGGTCACGTATGGATGTGAGAGTTGGACTATGGAGAAAGCTGAGCGCAGAAGAATTGACACTTTTGAAGTGTGGTGTTGGAGAAGACTCTTGAGAGTCCCTCGGACTGCAAGGAGATTCAACCAGCCCATTCTGAAGGAGATCTGCCCTGGGATTTCTTTAGAAGGAATGATGCTAAAGCTGAAACTCCAGTACTTTGGCCAGCTCATGAGAAGAGTTGACTCACTGGAAAAGATTCTCATGCTGGGAGGGATTGGGGGCAGGAGGAGAAGGGGATGACAGAGGATGAGATGGCTGGATGGCATCACTGACTCAATGGACGTGAGTCTGAGTGAACTCCAGGAGTTGATGATGGACAGGGAGACCTGGCGTGCTGCGATTCATGGGGTCGCAAAGAGTTGGACAAGACTGAGCGACTGAACTGAACTGAACTGAGATCCCATCTCTTTTACCACCACATGCCAAACCCAAAATTATATCAACATGAACCCAGGAGAGCTTCCTAATGTTTGGATTTATGAAGAATATATAAAAACTTTTTACTATAATCACAGTAAAGATCAGTAATTAAAATAAGTTCAAATGTGGCACCCTCATGCCCACTCAAGAAACATTAACAAGCAATTCTGTTCATTCTTCTAAGAAATTTAACATCAGCCACATCAGCTTTTCCTAGAGCATATCCTATAAATTGGTAGTTCTGTAGAATTTAATTGACAGTTATGTGACATTCTATAGTCAAATAAGTTTGGGAAACACTGAGTTAAACAAAAATAAAATGTTTGTTTATTGAAAAGTTCTCACAGCTATTAAAAGACCAATACACACTAAGAATCTCCAAGAAAGAAGGGTAGCATAGAGTATTTCCCAAAATTATTTGACCACTGAATCCCTTTTTATATTTTTGAAGACATTAACAGTAGGGCAAACTGTTCCACAGGATATACTTCAAAATGTTCTGAATTAAGAGGAAGGAGAAGATGAGATGAATGGAGAGAGAAGCATGGAAGCATATATACTACTGTGTGTAAAATAGACAACCAATGGAAATTTGCTGTATGACTCAGAGAACTCAAATCAGGGCTTTGTAACAACCTAGAGGGGTTGGAAATGGTGGGAGGTAGGAGGGAGGTTCCAGAGGGAGGGGACATCTGTACATCTATGGCTAATTCATGTTGCTGTATGGCAGAAATCAAACTAATATTGTAAAGCAATCATCAATCAATTAAAAATAAATAAATATAATTTTTAAGTTCTGAATTAGACTCAGATGATGTCTACATTAGACTATTATTGTAAATATTATGTAGAATTAATGCTTTAGTCACAACATCTGTTCAAAAGTATTAAATCACTCCATTTAGTCAAAACATGACTAATTAGACAGTAATGGCCATTACACAGCTGAATCAACCATAACACTGCAGATTTCCTTTTTTCCGTCATCTTAAGACCAGATTTAAAGAACCTTTGACAACGTGATCAATTGCTTCATTATCAGGGATTTACGAATAAAAAGGAAAGGGAGAAGAATGAATTAATCGGTGAATGTTTCCATCCTACCATATAGAACCAGCCAGTGTAAGCCCAGTCTCAGGGGTCCCTTCAATGACATGGAAACAACATAAACAAATGACAGGAAGCAGTAGTTTTCCCAGAAAATCAATCTGGCTGGAACAGGAGTTGCTCACAATTTTGAGAAGGAGCTTGTCTTGATTTTCCTTCAAGGATCAAAGAAGTAAACAGGATTGAGGTGCTGACAGTGAAGAACATAAGAACAAGCACCAGTAGCCCTCTTTGTTCAGGTTGAGAGAAGGAACTGATGTCAGCTGACTTATCTTCTTTAGCAATGGAAGGTACAACATAAAAGGAAGCATGATGGTACACCAGTTATCTCCAGTTAATGATATTATGAAATTATCAAGGCCTGCTGGCCATCAAACCCAAATACTTTCTCAATGAAGCCTACCCTGACCACTCCATTAATACTGAAAGCTGCGCCCCCCCATCTCCATCAACCCCATCCTGTCCCTGGAACTCCCACTAACTTTGTCCTACATTTTTTTCTATAATTTTTGTCATAATCCAACACATGTAATTTCCATATTTATGAAGCTTAAGAATTATTGTCTGTTTTCACCACTAATTTAAGCTATACAATGACTCCACAAATACTTTTGACTTAATGAAGTTAATTAGAGAAAAAGAAGTTCGGAGAATTTAGGTCCTAGGACGTTTCTATTATAGGACTTCCAAAGACATTCATTCCAACGGTGCCTGTCTCTCTGCACATTCCCTCAGGAGGGAAAAGAAGATGGGGAGGCAGCTAGAATCCCACCCACCGATAGCCCACTTGCCAGTGCTGAGGCCTTTGTCTGTGACTACTCTCAACATCCTGTTACTTACCCTCTTTAACTGAAAGGGATTATAAAGACAAGAGGGCTTCCCTGGTGGCTCAGATGGTAAAGAATCTGCCTGCAATACAAGAGACCCAGATTTTATCTCTGAGCCAGGAAGATCCCCTGGAGCAAGAAATTGCAACTCACTCCAGTGTTTTTGCCTGGAAAATTCCATGGACAGAGGAGCCTGGCTGGTTACAGTCCATGGGTCACAAAGAGTCGGACAGGACTGAGTGACTAAAACACACACACACACGTAAAGACAAGAAGAGTGGAAATCTTCTTCGGACGATATCCTGGAAAATATCTATTCATAAATATCTCTTCGTAAATATCTCTTATGAAGCAAGAGAACATAGTATAGAAGCCTCTTAACTGAAGTCCCTGCATTTTCACCTTAGTCTATTCTCAACACAGCAGCCAGGATGATCCTTTGAAACATAAGTCAGATCACCACTGCTCAGTTAAAATGGCCCCTATTTCCCTCAAACCAAAAACCAAAGTCTTCAATACTGCATGTCTGGCTTTGCATTTCCTCTCAGACCTTATTTCCAATTGCTCTCCCCACCCCTGGTCCCTACTCTTACCTCCCTGCTGTCTTTCAAACATGATAAGCGTGCTCCCACACCAGGGTCTTTGCAGCAGCTGTTCCTTCAGCCAAGAATGTTCTCCTCTTAGCACACAGTCACATGGCTCATACCATCGCCTTCTTCAAAGTTTTGCTCAAGCACCACCTTGTCAGGGAAGCCTTCTGTGACCTTCGTATTAAACACTGACACCTTGTCCCTGTTTGTCCCAACTATGTGGCTGCCCTCTCTTACCCTGCTCCACCACCCTCTTTTTTTTCTTTTCTTTTTGAATTGGAAGATAATTGCTTTACAATGTTGTGTTGGTTTCTGCCATGTGCTTAGTCACTCAGTCGTGTCTGACTCTTTGCAACCCCGTGGACTGTAGCCCACCAGGCTCCTCTGTCCATGGGGATTCTCCAGGCCAGAATACTGGAGTGGGTAGCCTTTCCCTTCTCCAGGGGATCTTCCCAACCCAGGAATCGAACCAGGGAATCCTGCATTGCAAGCAGATTCTTTACCAACTGATCTATTAACGAAGCCCCACTTATAGCACATAATTTACTTGTCATGTTTATTGTTTTAATTCCCCACTAGAACTTTTTTTTTTTAAAGAAAAGAATCTTCAGAAGGGCAGAGAATTATTGCAGTTCCTCTTTACTTTTTATCCTTAAGGCTTGGAGTATTCCTAGCACATAGTGCTCTACAAATGTTTGTGGAAAGAATAGAGTAGTTTAAATAATGTATTTTGGTTACACAGACTGGGTTTGAATCCCAATTCTACCATTATTAGGGCTTTCCCTGTAGCTCAGCTGGTAAAGAATCCACCTGCAATCTGAGTATATACATGTACAACTTGCATACACTGAGGATAAAAATGGACATAAATTAACCAAAGTCATCTACTACACAATGGATTTGATGAATAATGCAGATAAAAATGAAAGCAGTTGACCAGTGTGATACTTTGAAGTTGCTCTCTTCATACTGGTTGATATGCACTATAAAGTATTTTTCTTTTTAATACTTCAGAAACAATACTTCTATGTTGTCTCAGGGTTGCCCAGATTGTCTCCATTTCATGCATTCTAGAATGTCATTAGGATGACTTTGCACTTGCCATTTCTTCTCTGTGTCTGTTAGCTAGACTTGCTTTGGCAGAAAGGAAAGGCCATATGGTGACCATCCATATGGATGGGTTGGCTGGGTTTTAGACTCTTATTCCCTATTGATGTTCTTGTTGTGTGAACAGAATAACTTCTATTTAAGAGGAAAAGACGTGGGATTCCAGTCTTGCATATTGTATCAGTTAGGAAATATGTTCAACCGTGAGCAACAGAGAACTGAGCAGAAAATCTGAGTTTAAATAAATTAGGAGTGATACAATGGCTCTATTACCTAATTACAGACCTTTTCTCTCTCTTCTTTGCCTTTTATCTTCTCTGATCTATGACTGCCCTCCTGTTACAATATAAGGCTGCCTCATATTCATAAAGTGGCTACTAGAATTCCAGCCAACATTTTCTCATTCCACGTAGGAAGAAGGGAAAAGACAAGGAACAAAGGGAGCATATCAGATGAGGCACTGTCCCTTTTTAAGCAGTTTTACCAGAAGACTCATCCAATAACTTCCTCTTATATCTCACTAGCTAGAATTCAGTCATAAACCCCTCCCATCTTCCAGTAGGATGAGAAATCTAGCATATTTCAGTGAAGCATGATGCTATCATGAAATCAAGGTTTTATAGCCACCAAAAGGGAGAGATAGTAGGTATTTAGTAGTCGCTTGTTTAGAAAAATACTTGATTTCTCCAATAAATAGAGGAATCTTAAAAGAGGACTGTCATAGGCTGCTAATGACTTTACAGTTCCTTTCGCACCAAACTAGAAATTAAAATCCTTCCCTTTAGCTCTCCAAATGGTGGTTTACAGCAAGTATCATTTTTTAAAAGACAATCTTTACATTGGTATCTACACTAATCACCAAGACTCCAGCTCACTTTTGCAGACCATTTGGTCTCCGTTTGATTGACTACACAGGTGATTCCAATCATTCTTCGCTGAATTCTGTAGGAGGAAACACTTGTCAGAACCTCATCATTGTAATCATCATTTTGCTGCAGTGCTCCAGGATCAGAAGCCCCCTTGTGTAATTGAGAACCCTGCCTGCCTCTTGCTCCTACACAATACGTACTGTAGAATTGATGTTTGGGGAGCTATATCTGTTTTTCACTTAAGAAATTCTCTAAGAATCCTTTAAGCACTCAATAGCCCTTTCAGGTCACCAGGGGGTGATTTTGGTACATTTCACCCTAGCCAACTACTTCTATGGGCATCATTCCAAAGACTAATTTATTAAATGGCCCCTCAGTTGCCTGAAAAAGTTACGCAGCTTCAGAAAGTGCCTGCCTTGCTCTCATGCAGTGGCCCATCTACTAAGAAGATCTGGAAGCAAAAAAAAAAAAAATTATAGAATTCCTGTTGTTCCTGATTATTTTCTAATACTACTTGAGGAATGGGAAAATATAAATGCCAACAATTTGTTCTAAAGACCGAGTATGTAGTCATATGGGACAGAGCCATGAAAAAAACACATACTGTACATACCGGCCCCCTTTCCCTCTAGACCCACTCCAGTGCTTACCTCTTGTTCTCTAAATAAAATAGAACCTGCATCCACTATGAGAAAGATAAGCCTTTGATTTTTTTAATCTATTTTTAATTGGAGGATAATTGCTTTACAATATTGTGTTGGCTTCTGCCAGACAACAACGTGAATCAACCGTAAGTATACATATGTCCCCTCCCTCTTGAACCTCCCTCCCACTCCCCTACCCCATCCCACTCCTCACAGAGACCTCAGCTATAAAAAGGAGTACATTTGAGTCAGATGAACTGAGGTAGATGAACCTAGAGCCTGTTATACAGTGAAATAAGTCAGAAATCAAAATACAATTATCATATATTAATGCATATATATGAAATAAAAAGAATGGTACTGATTTGCAGGGCAGGAAGAGAGATGGAAACATAGAGTACAGGCTTTGGACACAGCAGGGGAAAGAGAAGGTGGGACTAAGAGAGGAGCACTGAAACATACACGTTACCATACGTAAAACAGATGGATGTAAACAAGGAAACGAAGGCAGCAGAGGGTGAGATGGTTAGATAGCATCACCAACCCAATGGACCCGAATCTGAGCAAACTTTAGAAGATAGTAAAGGACAGGGAAGCCTGGCGTGCTGCAGTCCGTGGGGTCACAAAGAGTTGGACACAATCAGTGACCGAACAACAACAACAAATAGGAAGCCTTTGGTTTTTTTACCTGAATTTTTTTCTCCTTCATGGAGATGGCTCCCTAGAGCTTTCAACTTATCAGATATAATCTGTTATGGCCACACAGTCGTGAGAGGATGACAGTCACAGAATCTGTGATGTCAGATTTAAAAAAAAAAAAAAAACAGCGTGAATACAAACGCACAGGCATCACAGAGGTGATGGACGTGAAGTTCTCTCTTCCTGAGGAGGAATGACCAAGATGCCAGACCGGGAAGGAGCAGTTACAACAAATGACATCGGCCTCTGTGGACAGAGTGCAGCCCAGAGCCTCAAGCGGTCATGTGGGCAGTTCCCAAAGGCTGTTCATCCACACATTTCTCTTGTCACTCCCACTGAGACCTTTTGAAAAGAGGGCCAAATCGTCCTTCATCAGGATATGCTGATTCAGACAGACAGCTAAGCCGAGATGGCTTTGGTGAACACACTGTGTGGGATGAAATGAGTTCCCCTGTGGTCAGCTGCCCTGTTGCTGTTTAACTGAAACCAGAGGATCTCAGAGTTGCTAAGAGATTGTCACACTGCTGTGGGAAGAATTTACACGATTGGCGCCCTCAGGCAAGTAGTACTGAATCTGTCAGTATTCAAGACTGTGTAATTTTTTTTAGCTATTTCTTCATTCTAACCTCTGTGGAGTACAGCCTTCTCTCCACACTGACATAGTAGGTATTTATAGCACTGCAAGTTCTAAGCAAAGCAAAGATTGGCCACCAGAGGTGTGGGTTCAAGGGCTGACTCCTGGGGCAAAACTGGTAAGAAGACAGACTGTCAGAACTGAGAGTGTGGACAGCTCCAGGAGTAGATGGAAAAAGCATCTGGAAGGTGAGTCAAAGCAATGGCAGAAATGAGGAAGTGCCCCTAGAAACTAGAAGTCGTGATATGTGGGGTCTGAAACTCACTGAGCAGTCTAACAGTGGGTTTGCATTAGGAATACGGATCCAAGTTAAATGGTAGGGCAGAACTAAGATGCAGCACATATGTTGCTCAATTTGCCCAGCTCCTTCCCCAGTAATCAGAAAGTCAACACCAACAGACCCAATTGATGAGGCAGGGAGCTATGCAGTCTCACACGCCTTTGCCACAGACAACTGGATCTCAGATGAACATCAGACTCAAACACAGCCAATCAAGCAGCTGAGTAGCAACCATCTGATTCTCTCTCTTGAGAATTTAAAATAAAAGATACACTGATTACAGCTGGTTAGATAGTGCTGAGCACTAAACCTCTAAAATCATAGAGAACTGGGGCCAGAATCAACACCACAACAACCTACAGTCACGTGCAAGCCAGTCTCAGGGGAGCCTTTGAAGGAAGCTGGTGTGGAAAAGAACAAAGATATGCAGACAATAGCAAAGGTGAGAGAGCATGTGATCCTAGAGGGAAAGAGAAATGGAGAAAGTGACTATGCTGCCAAGTAACTTTCCAGCTCCTAAGAAGTCTAGAGGTAATGTCTTCAGTCCGGTTCGCTGAGATTTCCTGCATCCTCATAATCTAACCAAAAACCTTGATCCTGCATGGTGCCCCACATTCAGCCTACACCCCACTGTTGTAATGGGAGCTTTGCTCCAAACAGATTCATTGGATTGCAAAGAACACACTCAGGCCACCCTAAGAAACAGTGAATTGCCATAAAGATACCCATGAACATGTCCAAAACCACAGAAACTTCTGAGAACCAAGACAGACTAGGGTTCAGAAGCTATCTGTCTCTGAGTCTCTCACAGTCTGTGTCCTGCTCCATTTTCCTCTCTATACCAACTGGTCTCTTTCCCTACACTCAGCATAACTTTCCTCTGCTTCAGAGATTCTGCTCCCTCATGGCTTTTGCTTTATAAAGCCTGCTCCAGCCTGCTGGGACCCTTCACGGCCCTATCTTACCTCACAGCTTCTCTTTATAGATTCCTTCTGGATCACCAGTAATTTCATTTTCTAGTACATCTTCAAAAGAGGGAATAGAATGAGCCCTGCTCATTCTTTTGCACCAGCTCATGGCCTGGCCAGTCTCTGGTTTGACTATTCTTGGATCAAAACCCACTCCTTATACAGCCAGCCCCAGCCATTAGGGCAGAGTCCCATAGTATAAAACACAGCAATCTAGGCCTGTCCATTTAGAGACGGCTCTGAGCCTGGAAGACACTGTGATGAGCATGCTTTCCATGCCAGCTCCTCCTTGCCATAAATATCCTTGAAATACTCTGTTTTCTAAGACAAAATTAATTATGTGATAAAGCAATTGATCTTGTGATATTAATAATCATTTTGTAATTTTTTTATTTTCTTCTTTTCTGAAGTTTCCAAATTTCCCAGAAGTAATATATCCTACTTTATAATCAATACTTTTGCATTAAGTATTAAGAAAACAAATGTAGCATCATTTAGACAACAAATATATTGAGAATCAACCACATACCTGGCTTTATGCTAAACGCTGCAGATATAGCGGTGAACAAGAAATGGACTTCTTGTCATGGAACTTGGGTGACTGCATAATGTATCAGCCAAATGAGGACACTTTTGAGGGTGAAAAGGGATGTTATTAATAATCGGATAAGGACAAAACTGGAACTGTGGGCATATGGTGAATGTTTCCAATTATGCGTGCCAGCTAACATTTTAACCTTCCTGTGTATGTGAGCAGAGGACTAAGGCTTTAACTCTCCCCTCAAAAATTAATTTCTAAAATCAGAAAATTCAGAGACTAGGTCAGGCAGGTACTGGGGACAGGGAAGACTTTAACAGTCCTTTAACTCTCAGCATTCTCATTCTACACTTTGGGAAACAGACAGGGTTCCAGTTTAACCAAGAAGGGCCAGAAGAGGGAAGAGTGAGGTAGGGGATAAAGAGGGAGAATTAGTATTTATTGATCACTTATATGTGCCAGCTACAGGGTTGGGTATATTCCATATGCAATCTAAGTTAATTTCATGGCAATTAGGTGATGTGGTTATTATTATACCCATTCTCCTAACGGGAAAAAAAGGTTCAGAGAGTTTAATTAAGTTGCCCAAGGTAACACACCCAACATTTAGGGCTAAAATTTGAACCCAGCTCTGGCTAACTCCAATACATCAAGCCACTTCTCAACAATTTGAGACCTTAAAGCACTGAAACATTATATATAATTTCCTCTAAAATAAATATGAATAATGATGGGATTGTCATTAAAAGTCAAGTTATACCGGTCATTTCTTCCACACCATCACTGTTTCAGCTTATACTGTAGAAATGAGCTTAACTGATACTAATTCTTGGAATATTTCTCATGGTCCTTATGTAGGTGAATTTGCATGTAATTTGAAAATGAGATTCTTAAAGGCAATTAAAGAAAAACTTCTGAAGAATGCTGTTAGCCCAGGGAAAAACATCCAATATTCCGAAAAGCATTTGGAAATAATTTCTTATCAGTTGAGTCAAAAGAGAATAATTCCATTGATATCAGATTGGTTAGAGATATGTCAAATTCTGTTTTGACAAATATCATCACAATTCAAATCTCCATTCACTTTAATGGGATTTGACCTCCATCAACTTCTTCCAAAGCATGAAAGTGGAAAAAAGGTAGATTTTGCTGGAATAGTTTTGCTATGTTTGTTTGGGCTTTTCCAACTGTTATAGTTTATGCTTATTGCCACATGAAAGGCACTCTGGATCAAAAAGTCATAGGACTCTAGAAAACAATTTTTTAGGACATAAAATAAAATCACCTGTACAACGTTTTTCAGTGCCCTATGTTAGCAAAATTCATTTACAGACTAACATTAAAGAATGTCAAAACACATAAAAATAGCATAGAAAATCATATTGCATCTGTGACTTGTTTCATCTCTGCTTCAGATCAAATCATACATTTCGAACTCATTGTCTTTGGAGGAGCTGCACTGAAGATCCTGCCATTGGAGGACCCCTCTGAAATAGAAAGTCTCTTTTTATCCTCAGATCTCTCTTGAAACAAAAGAACTTCCTAATGACATTTTGCAAAGTCTGAAATTAAAGTTCAAAATGTGGTCCTTATTGTACTTAAAAATATGAGAGGTGAAGAAACAGAAGAATACAGTTTGATAAGGAAAGGAACTTTCTTTAAGACCTAAATGTTTTGAGCGGTACATAAATAGAATTGAGTAATTTCATTCACTGCAAAAGGAAAACAAGATCCTTTTGCTAGAAATAAGTAACTGATGCATCTATCACAGAACTTGCACTGTTCTTCATCTTTAGACCTCAAGGCTGCAATTCAAACCAGTGTTTTAAAATACTTAGGGTCTTTATTCTCTTTCAGTTTCTTCCATTAGCTGAGAAAAACAATCTCCTTTCATGTTGTGTAGCTGATAACAAAAACTGGCTAACACAAGAATGCCCTGCTGAATTCACAGTCAGCTTTGCAGAGCTTAATTGTATAGAAATAAATGAAACTACTTACTGCCTCACTGAATTATGGATTTTAGAAACTGTTTAATAAGGAAGAAAACATTTAAGACAGATTCTATTGAATTTTGCAAACACAGAAAACTAACATGAAACAGGAACTGATAACAGATTTTGTTGGGAAAGTTAAATTGTAATTTTATGACCATTTAAAAGCCTAGATATCTTCACATGGACAAACCACACAATTATCTATGTGTCAGTTACTTGGACTTGAATACTTATATTTTAAATGGTCAGATCCCTCTTTACCTACAACTTTAGATTTAGAACTTTTGCTATTTCTGTGGCCTTTATTTAGCTCCTGGAATCTAAAGAAGAAAAAACAAAAACACTTTACAAATATTTGCCACTTCCTCTCGTGCAGTTGTTCAACTGTTTAGGAGACTGGATTAGCACCAGAATCATTGCTTGTAAACTTCTCAGTGGAAGGTAAACCTCTTAAGACCTAAAATGTATTCATTTTTATATCTTCCAGGACACTTAGTAAAGTTCCAGGCACAGAGCAGGCCCTCGGAAAGTATGTTCTAATTGACATGAACTTGTATGGTTAACCCAAAGACTCACAAGACTTCTTATGCTTATTTGTTATTTTTAAATTGCATGTGCACTCAGACTTGCCGAGAGCCCACCAAACGTCACTCAAAAGTGATTAGAGAAAAAACCAAGTTTGGTCTTCACCCTGCAGCAGCTCCCAGTCCAGTGTGAAAAACAAATAAGGAGACAAGAAATCCTAATAGTGTGTGCGTGTGTGTGCTCAGTCACTGTCCATGGAATTTTTCCAGGCAAGAATACTAGAGTAGTTTGCTATTTCCTACTCCAGGAGAGCTTCCTGTCCCAGGGATCAAAACCACATCTACCACTAGTGACACCTGGGAAGCCCAATATTGTGTGATAAACACCAAACATGATAAAAGCATAGGAGGGAAGCATCTACCTTACTCAGAGGACTCAGAGCTTTGATAGAAGTTCACATCTAAGTTGAAATAAGCACAGGTAGTGAAAACAGAGAGGAAGGAGATTCTAGGCAAAGGGAAGAGCATACTGCAAAGGTCAAGACTCAAGAGAAAAACCATGTTTTGGGGAACTTCAAACAACTCAGTGTGGGTGGAGTATAGAGTGTGCCGTAGGTTGGGCCAAAGACAAGACTGAACCACGAGCAAGGGGGGAACCTTTGGAGAGCTTTAGGTACCAGGCTAACTCGTTACATACAGCCCTGGAATAAAAACTGTTGATGCTTCTATGTTCTTTCCCATTTCAAGGAGTTGAGTTTTGCCCTAGCCCCCAAGATGGTGTCATTACTAAAGTCAAGAGAAACAAAAGATAATTTGCTTTAAAATCAGGTGATATCATTCAGCACCTATTCTTGAAGTACTATAGTTTTAGCTTATAGACACAAACACATTATATACCATTTCTATACCTCTACACTAAACTGTGGAAAATTCTGAAAGAGATGGGAATACCAGACCACCTAACCTGCCTCTTGAGAAATCTGTATGCAGGTCAGGAAGCAACAGTTAGAACTGGACATGGAACAACAGACTGGTTCCAAATAGGAAAAGGAGTACGTCAAGGCTGTATATTGTCACCCTGCTTATTTAACTTCTATGCAGAGTACATCATGAGAAACGCTGGACTGGAAGAAACACAAGCTGGAATCAAGATTGCCAGGAGAAATATCAATAACCTCAGATATGCAGATGACACCACCCTTATGGCAGAAAGTGAAGAGGAGCTAAAAAGCCTCTTGATGAAAGTGAAAGAGGAGAGTGAAAAAGTTGGCTTAAAGCTCAACATTCAGAAAACGAAGATCATGGCATCCAGTCCCATCACTTCATGGGAGATAGATGGGGAAACAGTGGAAACAGTATCAGACTTTATTTTGGGGGGCTCCAAAATCACTGCAGATGGTGATTGCAGCCATGAAATTAAAAGATGCTTACTCCTTGGAAGAAAAGTTATGACCAACCTAGATAGTATATTCAAAAGCAGAGACATTATTTTGCCGACTAAGGTCCGTCTAGTCAAGGATATGGTTTTTCCTGTGGTCATGTATGGATGTGAGTGTTGGACTGTGAAGAAGGCTGAGCACTGAAGAATTGATTCATTTGAACTATGGTGTTGGAGAAGACTCTTGAGAGTCCCTTGGACTGCAAGGAGATCCAACCAGTCCATTCTAAAGGAGATCAACCCTGGGATTTCTTTGGAAGGAATGATGCTAAAGCTGAAGCTCCAGTACTTTGGACACCTCATGCGAAGAGTTGACTCACTGGAAAAGACTCTGATGCTGGGAGAGATTGGGGGCAGGAGGAGAAGGGGACGACCGAGGATGAGATGGCTGGATGGCATCATGGACTCGATGGACGTGAGTCTGGGTGAACTCCGGGAGTTGATAATGGACAGGGAGGCCTGGCGTGCTGTGATTCATGGGGTCGCAAAGAGTCGGACACGACTGAGTGACTGAACTGAACTGAACTGAACACTTAAAGAGATGGGAATACCAAACCACCTTATCTGCCTCCTGAGAAACCTGTATGCTGGTCAAGAAGCAACAGTTAGAACTGAACATGGAACAACAGATTGGTTCAAAACTGGGAAAGGAGTATGTCAAGGCTGTATATTGTCACCCTGCTTATTTAATTTCTTTGCAGAGTATATCATGTGAAATACTGGGCTGGATGAAGCTCAAGCTGGAATCAAGATTTCCAGGGAAAATATCAATAACTTCAGATATGAAGATGACACCACCCCAATGGCAGAAAGCAAAGAGGAACTAAAGAGCCTCTTGATGACGGTGAAAGAGGAGAGTGGAAAAGCTGGCTTAAAACTCAACATTCCAAAAAGTAAGATCATGGCATCTGGTCCCATCACTTCATGGCAAATAGAAGGAGGAAAAGTGGAAGCAGTGACAGATTTTCTTTTCTTGGGCTCCAAAATCAGTGCAGATGGTGACTGCAGCCATGAAATTAGAAGACACTTCCTTCTTGGAAGGAAAGTTATGACAAACCTAGACAGTATATGGACTTCCCTGGTGGCTCAGACGGTAAAGTGTCTGCCTACAACGTGAGAGACCTGGGTTCAATCCCTGGGTCAGGAAGATCTCCTGGAGAAGGAAACAGCAACCTACTCCAGTTTTCTTGCCTGGAAAATCCCATGGATGGAGGAACCTGGTAGGCTACAGTCCATGGGGTTGCAAAGAGTCGGACACGACTGAGAGACTTCACTTTCACTTTCAGACAGTATATTAAAAAGCAAAACATCACTTTGCCAACAACAGCCTGTCTAGTCAAAGCTATGGCTTTTCTAGTAGTCATGCACCTCTGTGAGAGTAGGACCTTATAAAGAAGGCTGAGTGCCAAAGAATTGATGCTTTAGAACTGTGGAGTTGGAAGAGACTCTTGAGAGTCCCTTGGACTGGAAGGAGATCAAACCAGTCAATCCTAAAGGAAATCAACTCTGAATATTTATTGGAAGGACTGATGCTGAAGCTGAAGCTCTAATACTTTAGCCACCTGATGCAAAGAGAGAGCTCATTGGAAAAGACCCTGATGCTGGGAAAGACTGAAGACAAAAGGGGAAGTCAGAGGATGAGACAGTTAGATAGCACCACAGACTCAATGGCCATGAATTTGAGCAAACTCCAGGAGATTTGTAGGATGGAGGAGCCTGACATGCTGCAGTCCATGGGGTCACAAAGAGTCAGACTTAGCAATGGAACAACACCACATATCAGCTTCAACACATCTCTGAAAAAAAAGTAGATGGAGATCTCACTCTCTATTTACCATTTTAGAAATGACACGTCTTTCTCTCTTTCTCTCTCTCTCTCTCACACACACACACACTTTATTCATGCATAGTTCACTTTACTTATAGTCCATTGGTCAAAATTAGTCACACGGCCTTCCTAACTGCTAAGGTATCCAGAAGGCAAAAATAGGATACTGGTGAGCACAGCAAAGCCCAATCCTTGGGCATCCTCTTTCTTACCTGGCAAAACCATTATATACTTTCCTCAAGCAAAAATTATTCTCTCAATAAAAGAAATTCTACCACTAGCTTCAAAATAACTATTTGCTCTCACTTATTATATATATAATACACAGACACAAAGAAAAAAGCAAAATTATTTCTGAGTAACAGGTTTAGGAATTTTTTAATTTTTTTTTGATTCATTTGTGTTTCTTGATTTTCCATAGTAAACATTGATTGTTTTTATAAAAATAAAAATGTTTTCATGTTTAATATACACGTGTGTCTTTCTTGAATTCCTGCAAAGTCTTCTTATTTTGACTCTAAGATGGGGGAGGTAGAGTACGTAATCATTTGGTTATCACTTTTCTGGCCACTCCCAGCAACTGTGGCAATCTTCCTTTCACATTAGAAGTGTCTCTTTAATTTTGCCTTAGATGTGCTACTTGGCATTGACTGGCAAAGCTCCTTGGAATCTATATTTTCTTGTAAGTTTCCCTTCCCAGTCAAATACCATAGCAGCCTCCAGATCAATGTGCCTCAGGCAGATCTAATTAATGTCCTCTCAATTCCTCCCATGGCTAGTTAATGTCAAAAAATGGAAATACAGAAACCATTCAAGGAAAATACTTTTCCCTGACTTCCTCCAATAAACTGTCTGAAGAAGAATATTGTTAAAAATTTGGCAGACAATTCTTTGATTTTCATTTTTTCATCTCATTTCCATGATCTGAAATTTAATCTTCAGAGTACATAAGAAGGTTTTCTCCATCTATAAAAACCCAAGAGTGTAAAGATTGCTCTATTGGAAAAAAAGACCCTAAAGGAGCATTGTGGGTGAGGGTACTTATAAAATCTAAGACTTTATACAAAGTTATTGTAAAATATCAGCTATATTACCTGTGCTGTACACTATATCCTTGTAACATGTATTTTATACCTAGTAGTTTTTAATCTCTTAATTCCTGTCACCTATTATGTCCCTCCCCCACATCTTTTCCCCACTGACAACCAGTAGTTTCTTCTCCATATCTGTGAGTCTGTTTATGTTTTATTCATTCATTTGTTATTTAGATTCCACATGTAAATAAAAGCATATAATATTTGTCTTTCTCTGTCTGATCTATTTCACTAGGCATAATATCCTTCAGGTCCATCCAGGCTGTCACAGATGGCGGATTTTCCATTATGTTATGGTTGAGTCGTGTTCCCCCGTGTACATATACCACATCTTCTTTCTCCACTAACTTGTTAATGTGTACTTAGGTTGCTCCCATTTCTTGGCCATTGTAAGGATTGCTGCCATGAACATAGGAGTGCACAGATCTTTTTCTAGAGTGTAATATATAAAAATATCAAATTAGTATGTTATACACCTGAAACTAATATATATCTTATAAATCAAATATACTTTAATTTTTTAATGAAGAAACTGACAGTTTTCCATCAGCAGTATCTGAGTGTCAATTGTTCCACAGCAATTCTAGTGAGTAGGTAAAGTAGTTTATTGTGGTATCAATATGTGTTTGTACAATAAGCCACTGGTCCTCTGCAATAAATAACAAGCAAATCTTGGTGAAAATGATATTAAAACAATTATCCTGATGTACTATAATATCAAGGACTAACAAGGTTGTCAATCACTTGCCTGTATATATTAATAAACCATAAAAAGGCAAAAAAAAAAACCTAAGGCTCTAAATAAATACAAGTTGTTATTACTACATTATATTATATCTCATATCCATTTGTACTTAATATACATGAGTTTTCTAGAAGTTGTTACTTGTGCACCAACTTCTATTTATTTTAATATCATCCTTCAGAATAATGCATTTGTTATTGATTGCCTTTAGTACTGAAATAATAGATTTGCATCTACATTTTTAACCTGGAATAAATGAATAGCAGTCTTTCCTAATTGCTTACTTATAATCCAAGTTATTTTTCAAAGCGGATTTTAGAATAGCAAATGCATAAATCTAAATTATTCTTTAAAGGTAAAAAATACAGCACGAAGACAAATTTATAAATATTTTAGAGGACTTTTGACACAACTTTATTACCACTGCAATGTTTCCCTACGTATCAGGCAACCATTTCCCTGCACTGAATGTTCTGTCAGATAACGGAGGAATATTCATCGAATTGAAAAGGGCTAGAGAACGACATTAGATTACAACTTTTATATACAGGAGAAGTACATCACAGCAATGCCTTTTCTTCTTTTTATCTGCTTCCCCTTTCCCTTCAGGCAAAAATATAAATGAAAAATGCCTTCTACCTTCAATCAAATACCAAAGATAAAATACCGATTGCTTGCTCAACTGCTTACAATGGAGGGATAACAAATGTTAATCTATTTCTGCAGCCAATAGAGAGGGGAGCTGGAAAGGGGAGAAAGGCATTAGAAGAGCTTTTCCTTGGTGGCATTTCTGAGACTTCAAAATGCTCTTAGAAGCTACTTAACAACAAAATCAGTTGATCCCATTGTTGTGGCTCAGAATTCTGTTTCAGTATATTGCAGCTGAGTAAGGAGGCTAAGGTCCTAGAGTAGAATTAATGTGTTGCCCATGGATATTTCCAAAATCTTTTCATTGTAACACTTTAAAAAAGACCTATGAAAATCCTCTGGCCTGCCACAAGACCTGTGTCTCTGGGGGCAGGCCCACCATGGAGAAAATCAAAGCCCACATCACCACCTCAGAGGATCTAACTTATTTCTGAAACTCTAATTCTGCCCAGTCTTTACCTGTTCCCCACCCATGCCGTGGCTTTACCCCTCCTCTGTAGTGGGTGTGCAGGAGACATTCTCTCCTTCATCATGGGTTCCATATGACTTCCTGTTGCACTATTACAGTTTCTGATTTCACTCCTTTGTTGCAGCCACCAATGCCCAGCCTTGAACACTAACATCCCCTGGGATAACCCTGACCCACCACCACCAGCACCAATAAAGTTTCATATCCTGCTTAGCTACTAGAGAAGAGAGGAAGAAGAAAAGGAATTTCAGAGAGCATCTTTCCTCCCTCCTTTAATGGTTTATTTTATGCATCAACTTTACTGGCCCATGGTGCCCAGCTGTTGGCTCACACACCAGTCTAGATGTTGCTATAAGGGTATTATTTAGATTAACAGTTGAATCAGTAGAGCTTGAGAAAAGCAGATTGCCCTCCATAATGTAGGTGGTCCTCATCCAAACAATTGAAGACCTTCAGAGGAATAGACTGAGGTCCCCTGAAGAGGAAGGAATTCTGCCTACACACTGCCTTCAGATCCAAGACTGCAGTATCAACTCTGGCTGGATTTCCAGCCTGCTGGCCTGTTCCTGAAGATTTTAGACTTTCCAACTCCCATGACTGCATGAGTCAGTTTTTATATGTATTTCTATTGTTTCTGTTTCTCCAATTGCTTCTGCTTCTTTGAAGTTCCCTGACAAATACACTTCCCCAGCAGCCTTCCCTTCCTCATGGGACAGTGTCTATGGCTTTAAAAGGTGGACTTGAACACTCAGGATTCTAATCCCCTCAATGAAGGGATCACCTAAACCTTCAGGGTGTGAGTTGTGAAGCCCAATCATGTAACTTTTCTCTGACCAGGTTTTGAGACTAACCCACCCTCTAAGGCTTGAAAGGAAATTGGTATCAAGAGAACCCTGCCTTCTTGCCCTGTCACTTTCTCAAACCTAGTGACCAAGGGGACTTTGGCTCCTCTCCCAACCCAGGGGGACCCTGTGTTTCTCTCTCCTTTTGGTGGCTACTCCTGAGGAGAAATAGCTTTTCCATTTAATAAGACACTGTCATCTGATAGCCCATAGCACTAATGGGTAGGCCACTTCTGGACATGTGCCTGTATCCACCACATACTTCATGATGATTGAGCCTCAACACAGACAGGGTTTTCTTCAAGCTTCCAGAAAGGTGACAGATTCCCAATAGGTATTATAAGATGAAACTGTACACGATTCCATTTATCTGCCTCATGGAACAAGAGTTTGGACAGGAGAAAAGACCCAAATTCTACCCCCTGAGACTTTTCATTCTTTCTAGCTCTTTAAACTCTGAGTTGTTCTCTGCAGGCATAAATCAAACTCTAAGATCATCTAAATTCTTCAGTAGTCACCCAGAGTCCTAACTCTCCAAACTAGGATAAATCTTCCCGATCTACACCCTTTCCATGTGATCTTAGTGTATTTCATCATCACCTTTCATCTTTTGAAAGTCAAACCAGCTTTTCATATGCTTTCTCCTTTATCTTTCTCCATTCTCCCTTCACCATTTTGCCCTTTTTTGTTTGGTCTCTTTCTGGTATTGGATTTGACCTGAATTATTTCAACAACTGCATTTTCCTTCTATGTCACACTTGCTCTACAGACCAAATCTCAACATATTTCTCCACTCACTATATTCTGGATTTTTTTTCTCTTACACTTTTTTCTCATATGTCCATGAGTTTATGGGAAAACTAGGAAAGCTTGAATTACAGGTATCTAATTGGCTTACCTACTTCATTCATATTTATTACCTTTACTCATATAAAAATGGCACCAAAATTCTCCAGGAAATTAGCTGTGCTACCCCCAGAGTACAAAGAAGAAATTGTATGAGATTCCTGGAGAGATTTAAAGTCATTATCATAGTAACTTGGAAATAACCAGCTATAACTGCTCCACTGAGGCCAAAGACTTGGCTAACTACCACTGCTTAATTAATCCAAGACACTCTAACTGAATGCCCAACTGTTGTGAAAATAATCACTAAATAACCAAAAGGTCATCTAGAAGCCAAGAGAATAGCACTTGGGCCTGCCTGTACAAACAGAGATTGAATTCCTCCCTTCTGGCTTCCTTCATGCAAAGTTGGTTACCCTAAGAAGAAAGGGAAGGAAAAAGATCTCGGAACAGAAGAGCTTTGACCAAAAGTCAGGCTCTCCCAAGAGAGGGAGCCACGTTCCCTGGAAAAGATACAGCAGCCCATGAATCATGAAACAGAAAGAATGATCTGTCAGTAACTAGTGTCTTGGGCTGAAAAGGAAGGATATCCTGGGTAACTACCCTGACAAAATGTATGGAGGTGCCCTCACAAGGCTAAAAGTAGAGTCTACTGTCCAGCAATGCAAAACAACTTTTAAGAATGCAAGACATAGAGGTGGCCTGAGTTCAAATCCCAACTCCCCATTTTACCAAATGTGTCATCTTACTGAGCTAATCTAACTAAGCCTGAGTGTCCCTACCTGTAAAGTGGGAGTAACCATATGACTGTGATGAGAATTAAATAATAGCATCCAAATTAAATACTTCATTAAATAAGTATTTGATTAAATTACTCATGGTAAATGTTTTTAAAATCATGACTGATTATCATGTATGAAAGCACCAACCACTGAAAAATTTGGAAAACAACTGCACCATCATAAGAAGTCTTAGATTTTGAGATACTCAAGGACCAAGCAAGAAATTAAAAGAACTGGATGACCAGTAGCATTAGTGTTTTTATCCCAAGTAACGGTAAGAAATTTGAAAAGTAAATGAGGAAACAGAATCCAGGAAGTGAGCAGCTGATATTATTAGACAGTGTCAGAGAATGGGTTTGGGATTCCTGAATGATTGTTTAAGGTCTCATAACAGACACCTGGCTGGGGATAGGGCTGGTGTGTGGGAACATCTACTGTCTATCAACAAGAGAATGAGTAAACAAAAGGGTGGCCTATTCATGTAAAAAATGAGATACTACTCACAATTTAAAAAAAATTAAGTACTAAACACACAATAAAAACACTATGAGTCAAAGAAAGCCAATTACAGAAGTATACACTGCATGATTCCATTTTTATGAAGTTCTAGAAGAGACAAACTAATCTAATGATGACAGAAAACCAAACAGTGGTTTGGCTCTGTGACGGGGTAGAAGGGGAGGGATTGACAGGAAGAGGCCACCTGGGGAGGGATGGAAATGTTCTACATCTTATTTTGGTGGTGCTTTACCAAAATTCATTGAACTGAACTATGTGATTGTTCTACTGTATCTTAATTATCACTTAAGAACAACATAGTGAAAGCAAGATAAACACATTTCAGATTAACAAACAATGAGAGTTTACCATTCAGAGGCCCTCTTTGAAAAATGTACAAAAGATGTTCCTCGTGAAAGAGAAAATTAATGAAAAACTGAAAAATGAGAGCAAAAAAAAAACAAAGAAACTGGAGGTGCATCAACTGTATAAAAGATGCCAAAAATATTCACTAATCTTGTGTGTTTGTATTTCAACAGGCAGAGTTAAACACTATACAGGGCTACCCAGGCAGCGCTAGTGGTAAAGAATCTGCCTGCCAACACAGGAGACGTGAGAGACATGGGTTCAGTCCCCAGGTGGGGAAGATCCCCTGGAGGAGAGCATGACAACCCCTCCGATATTCTTGCCTGGAGAATCCCACAGACAGAGGAGCCTGGCTGGCTACAGTCCATGGGGTCACAGAAAGTCGGACATAACTAAAGTGATTTAGCATGCACAAACACTATACAATAAAAACATGAAAGGCAGAAGCTACTGCTTTTTTCATGAAAAGAGCAGAAAAACTGATTAAATTTAGACTCTTTAGGTCAAGTATGCATGCAAAAAGGAATAACGGCACCTACAATGGTATCACAATATACAACTTGTGGGGTGGAAGGCGATGTAGAAAGCTGACGTAAAAAAGTGAAAGTGTTAGTCACTCAGTCATGTCCGACTCTTTGTGACCCATAGACTATAGCCCACCAAGTTCCTCTGTCCATGGAATTCTGCAGACAAGAATACTGGAGCGGGTAGCCATGCCCTTCTCCAGGGGATCTTCCTGACCAGGGATTGAATCCAGGACTCCTACATTGCAGGCAGATTCTTCACCATCTGAGCCACCAGAGAAGTCCTATAGAAAGGTACACAGTGATAAAGAATGCTCAATGACTCTAACAGACACAACCAAACACATATGCAAATACACACACACACATACACACACACAAACACACACAAATGAGAGAATGAAAACTCAAAGAAATATTGTAATCATAAAGTACAAAATAAAATGGTGGAAATAGAGACATCAATAATGATAAAAAACATACATACAATACACTCATCAGTGTTACATTGGTTTTTAAACATGTGCACTCTCCAATTATATACTGATTCCACCTAAACATAATACCAAAAAGATTAAAAGTAGAGAGGTGCAAAATTATACAATGGGCAAATACTAATAAAAATAAAATCAATATAGTCATATTAAATCAGACAAAAATAGATTCACAGGAGAAAACATATGATGAAAAATGTTATTATGTAATGACGAAGTGAATAATTTTTCTGAAATATATAATAATACTGAACCTGTATAATAATGTAGCTTCAAAATATATAAACCAAAACAAAAAACTCACAGGGAGAAATGAATAAATTCACAATCATTAGGGAAAGATTTTAATATATTGCACTAACTGCTATATAAAAAGTTAATAAATTTTCTCAAATACACTATAATGTATGCACTACACCAAAAATTAAAGAATAATTTAGCACAAAAAAATTAATTTATTTTAATTTAACAAAAAAGTTTATTTTCAATTGCACATGAATGAATTAGCAATATTTGACTAAGTACCTGCTTACAAAGCAAGACTCAATAAATTCAAAACTTTCTGTAGCATATAGACCACATTTTGTGACAAAAGTACTAAAATATTAGAAATCAACCGTTCAAAAATCCTAAAGTGAAGTGAAAGTGAAAGTGAAATTGAAGTCGCTCAGTCGTGTCCAACTCTTTGCGACCCCATGGACTTTAGCCCACCAGGCTCCTCCATCCATGGGATTCTCCAGGCAAGAGTACTGGAGTGGGGTGCCATTTACTTCTCCAGGGGATCTTCCCAACCCAGGGATCAAACCCAAGTCTCCCACATTGTAGGGAGATGCTTTACCATCTGAGCCACCAGGGAAGTCGTAAGTATCTCATAAATCATCTATGAGCCCAGGGATAAGTCAGAAAGAAAATTATCACCATTCAAACCTCAGGCAATAAAAGTACTACATATCAAAACTGACGTATGCAAATAGCAATACTCAGTACTTTGGGTCAATTGAAATCTTAAATGTATATATTAGAAAAAAAAAGTTATGACTTTAGCATCTAAGTCAAAAAAATTAGAAAATGAAAAATAGTAAACCTGTATGAAGGAGCAGTAGAAAGGAAACATAAACTAGAAATTTATCATGTAGAAACAAAATAAAAATAAAAATAAAGAGGGTCAGCAGAACCAAAGCCTTTGCAAAGACAGAAAATAAGCCAGTCCTCTGGCAAGGTACAAATTAGCCTTACTAGACATAAAAACTCCATCCAACCAGTCCATCCTAAAGGAAATCAGTCCTGAATATTCATTAGAAGCACTGATGTTGAAGCTGAAACCAATACTTTGGCCACCTGATGTGAAGAACTGACTCATTAGACAGACCCTGATGCTAGGAAAGACTGAAGGTGGGTGGTGGCGGGGGGGTGGGGAGGGTCACGTGGAGAAGAGGAGGACAGAGGATGATATGGGTGGATGGCATCACCAACTCAATGGACATGAGTCTGAGTAAACTCTAGGAGTTGGCGATGCACAGGGAGGCCTGGCGTGCTACAGTCCATGCAGTCACAAAGACTCAGACACAACTGAGCAACTGAACTGACTGATAATTGAAGTGAAATGAAAGTTTCTCAGTCGAGTCCAACTCTTTGTGACCCCATGAATTATACAGTCCATGGAATTCTCCAGGCCAGAATACTGGAATGAGTAGCCGTTCCCTTCTCCATGGGATTTTCCCAACCCAGAAATCTAAGCCTGGTCTCCTGCATTGCAGGCGGATTCTTCACCAGCTGAGACACCAGGGAAGCCCCTATATAATTACAGATACAATAAAAATTTAAAGCATCTTAAGAGAATGCTTGAACAACTTGATGCCAATAAATCTGAAACTTAGAAAGTCATGCATTTAAAAAGAAAAAAAAGCTTGAATCACCAAACTTTCTCATAAAGAAATATGGAAAACCTGAACAGACTTATGATTGTTAAAGCTGAATCTGTGATTTAAAAACCTATGCTCTCCCCTCCTCCAAAAAAAGGGGGGCCACAATGATTGTACAGATAGATATCAAACTTACAAAGAACAAATATTTCCTAATTTATGTAAATGTTTCCAAGTATTTAGAAAGGAAAAGCTCCCCAACTCATTATATAAAGCTCTGTAAAACTTAGTGCCCAAAATGGAGGAGGATGACACAAAAAGTGAAAATTACAGGTCAGGCTCACTTGTGAACACAGAAGTCAAAGTCCTTAAATAATTTTTTTAGCAATCAAATGCAGTGAAGTATTTAAAAACAAATACCCCATGACCAAGTAAGGCTTATTTCAAGAATGCAATGAGGATTTAGTATTAGAAAATCAATAAAAGTAATAAACAACCCTAATAGAAAAAAAGAGACAACCCATGTGATAATCTCCAAAGATGCAGAAAAAGAACAGATGAAACTATATTGACTCAAGCAAAAACTCTTAGCAACCAGGATGGGGAGAGAACTTTCTTCACTTGACTAAGGGTATCTACCCCAAAACGTCAACAAATATTGTGCTGAGTAGTGCAATGTTGAAAGTGTTCCATTTTAAGGAATAAGAATGCCATTTAGGACTGACTGTATTCAGCATTTTCCTAAAGGTCCTAGGTAAAGCAAAAAGACCAAGGGGAAAAAAAAAAGACTTAATGATTGGGCAGGAAGAATCAAAACTGTCATTATTCACAGATGATATAATTGTCTACATGGAAAAAAAAATCCATGAGATTACATTTTAAAACTATTAAAAGCAATAAGAGCTTGGTGGATACAAAATAATATACCAAAATCAATAATATCTCTCTACACCAGCAACATCCAATTTAAAAATATAAAAATCACATTGGTCACAGTAGCAACAATATCTTCTATTTATAAGGTATGTAAGCACAAAGCTAACAAAATATATTAATTAATATTATAGAAAGTGTATAAAATTTTATTGAAGGATATAAATTTTTAAAACCTGGAAAAAGAAGTGAAAAATGCAGCAAATTCGTGGGTAAGAAAGAGTCACTATTTTAAAGATAGCAATTCTCTCCAAATTAATCCATGAAGTCAATACATTCCAGTCAAAACTTCCTAGAAGGTTCTTCATAGACACCATCAAGCCAATGCTAAAAGTCACATAGAACAAGTAAGGACAAAGAACCAGGAAAATTGTGAAGGAAGTAAACGAAAGAGGAGATATAATATCTCCCATTGTAGGAGATAACGACGTCAGATCCCAGGGCAAGGTGACTGGGTTTGTGCTTGGTCACCCAGTCATCACTGACTGTTCGTGTCCCTTTGGACTGTAGCCCACCAGGCTCCTCTGTCCCTGGGATTTCCCAGGCAAGAATACTGGAGTGGGTTGCCATTTCCTCAGGGGATCTTCCTGACCCAGGGATCGAACCTGAGTCTCCTGTGTCTCCTGCATCTCCTGTGGTGAGGTGAATTCTTCACCCGCTGAGCCATCAGGGTTAGGGGAGAGAGTGGACAATTGGAACAGAGCAAGAGCCTTGAAACAGACCTGGGTTTATGTACTGGAACTTAGTATGTGACGAAACAGGCCTTAAAACTAACAATTAGAACCTTACATGGAACAAATGACTGGTTCAAAATTGGGAAAGGAGTACAACAAAGCTGTATACTGTCAGCCTGTTTATTCAACTTATTCACAGAATGTTGTTGTTCAGTTGCTCAGTCATGTCCGATTCTTTGTGACCCCATGGACAACACCACACCAGGCTTCCCTGTCCTTCCCTATCTCCTGGAGTTTGCTCAAACTCATGTCCATTGACTTGGTGATGCCATCCAACCATCTCACCCTCTGTCACCCCCTTCTGCTCCTGCCCTCAATCTTTCCCAGCATCAGAGTCCTTCCCAATGAGTTGGCTCTTGACATCAGGTAGACAAAGTATTGGAGCTTCAGTTTCAGCATTAGTCCTTCCAATGAACATTCAGAGTTGAATGTTAGGATTGACTGGTTTGATCTCCTTGCTGTCCAAGGAACTCTCAAGAGTCTTCTACAGCACCACAATTCAAAAGCATCAATTCTTTGGCTCTCAGCCTTGCTTATGGTTCAACTCTCGCATCTGTACATGACTATTGGAAAAACCACTGCTTTGACTACACAGATCTTTGCAGGCAAAGTGATGTATCTGCCTTTAAGAGGCTGTCTGGGTTTGTCATAGCTTTTCTTCCAAGGAGCAAGCATCTTTTAGTTTCATGGCTGTAGTCACCCTCTGGAGTGATTTTGGAGCCTAAGAAAATAAAGTCTCACCGTTTCCATTGTTTCACCATCTGTTTGCCATGAAGTGATGGGACCAGATGCCATGATCTTAGTTTTTTGAATGCTGTTTTCAGCCAGCTTTTTCAATCTCCTTTCTCACCTTCATCAAGAGTCTCTTTATTTTCTCTTCACTCTCTGCCATTAGAGTAGTATCATGTGCATATCTGACGTTGTTGATATTTCTCCTGTCAATCTTGATTCCAGCTTGAGCTTCTGGTCCCATCACTTCATGGAAAATAGATGGGGGAACAATGCAAACAGTGATAGACTTTATTTTCTTGGGCTCCAAAATCACTGCAGATAGTGACTGCAGCCAAGAAATTAAAAGATGCTTGCTCCTTAAAAGAAAAGTTATGACAAGCCTAGACAGTGTATTAAAAAGCAGAGACATTACTTTGCTGACAAAAGTCCACATAGTCAAAGCTATGATTTTTCCAGCAGTCATGTATGGATGTAAAAGTTGGAGCATAAAGAAGGCTGAGTGTTGAAGAATCGATGCTTTGGAACACTGGTGTTGGAGAAGATTCTTGAGAGTCCCATGGACTGCAAGGAGATCCAACCAGTCAATCCTAAAGGAAATCAACTCTGAATATTCACTGGAAAGACTGATGCTGAAACTGAAGCTCCAATACTTTTGCCATCTGATGTCAAGAGCCAACTCATTTGAAAAGACTCTGATGCTGGGAAAGATTGAGGGCAGGAGCAGAAGGAGATGAAAAAGGATGACATAATTGGATGACATCACCAACTCAATGTACATGAGTTTGAGCAAACTCTGGGAGATGGTGAAGGACAGGGAAGCATGGTGTGCTGCTGTCCATGGGGTCACAGAGAGTCGGACATGACTGAGCAACTAAACAACAACTCTTTTCTCAACACCATGTGTAGTCAGCCACCTCTGGAATTAATCTAGCTTCCCTGGTAAGCTAACACTCTGCTGTGGATAGACTGGAAAGCACTCACTGGAAAGGAAGATCCCTGCCATTGAGAGTGTGATGAAGCCACTATGATTTGGCCTTTGGATTAGAATCCAGAAACCCCTGAGCTCAAATCCCACTCTCTCAGTGCTGGGTTACTTTTGGGCAAGTTAACCACCCTCTCTGGGCCTCCATTTCTTCATCCTCAAAATGTACATAACAAGAATACTTGCTTCACTGGGTTACTCTGAAGTTTAAATAGTATGATATGTACAAAGAGGTTAGCATATTGCCAATCATACAGGCAATGTTAAACAGACCAGTTACATCTGCATTGCTTGAGAACTTGCTAGAAATAAAATTTCTCAACCCTGCCCCAGACTTACTGAATCAGAAACTATAAGGTAGAACCAGCAGTCTGTGCTTTTAAAAAAAAAAAAAAAAAGCCCTCCAGTCATTCTGATGGCATAAGAATTTGGAAATTCCTGGGTTCAAATAATGAGGAACACCCCAAAAGCTGAAGTCAATTAGCCTCCTCCCTTCCATCGACTGCACAGAGAAGGGGAGAGTAGACACAAGAACAAAATTAGCATACTCTCTTTTTTAACTTTGGCTGTGCTGGGTCTTTGTTGCAGTGTACAGCCTTTCTCTAGCTGCAGCACAAGGGCTCAGCTGTTTTGTGGCATGTGAGATCTTAGTTCCCAGACCAGGGATTGAACCCATGTCCCTGCATTGGAAGGCAGATTCTTAACCACTGGACCACCAGAGAAGACCCAAAATTAATATACTTTTGAAGAAAAGGAAGAGGAATGAATGCTAGGAAAGAAGAAATATATATGCTAACATTCCTTGACTATTTACTACAAACCACTGGGTTAACCATTTTGCAAAGGTTATGTAACAACCAATAAGACAGGCAGTATTTTTGCCCACATAACAAGTGCAAAAATTGAAGCACAGAGGGTCCACACGACTTGCCCAAGATCACAATATAACCGGTGACAGGGTTGGATTTTCATCAAGCTAGACTCCAGAGATTGCCTTCTAAACTAAACTATATGTGTGCTTTTTTTTTTTAAGGTGTGGTCTTTATTTTTTAATTAATTTATTTATTTTAATTGGAGGCTAATTACTTTACAATATTGTGGTGATTTTTGCCATATATTCACATGAATCAGCCACGGGTGTACATGTGTTCCCCATCCTGAACTCCCCTCCCATCCCATCCCCCTCCCCTCCCATCCCTCAGGGTCATTCCAGTGCACCAGCCCTGAGCACCCTGTCTCATGCATTGAATCTGGACTGGTGATCTATTTCACATATGATAATATACATGTTTCAATGCTGTTCTCTCAAATCAACCCACTCTCGCCTTTTCCCACAGAGTCCAAAGACTATTCTATACATCTGTGTCTCTTTTGCTGTCTCGCATACAGGGTCATCGTTACCATCTTTCTAAATTCCATATATATGCATTAGTATACTGTATTAGTGTTTTTCTTTCTGACTTAACTTCGCTCTGTATAATAGGCTCCAGTTTCATCCACCTCATTAGAACTGATTCAAATGTATTCTTTTTAATGGCTGAGTAATACTCCATTGTGTATATGTACCACGGCTTTCTTATCCATTCATCTGCTGATGGATATCTAGGTTGCTTCCATGTCCTGGCTATTATAAACAGTGCTGCGATGAACACTGGGCTACACGTGTCTCTTTCATTTCTGGTTTCCTCGGTGTGTGGGCCAGTAGTGGGATTGCTGGGTCGTATAGCAGTTCTACTTCCAGTTTTTTAAGGAATCTTGTGTGGGCTTTCTTTTCAAAGTTTCTCTAATTGCAAAACAGAGGACTAGCTCCAGATTGCTGGTAAGCCTCATGTTGCCGGGAGGAAGCCAGCTTCTTCCGTGACATTGTACCCTGCCTCACTTTACAGATAAGGAAACAGATAAGGATGAAGAGAAGAAAAGCTAAAATACTTCCCTAAGTCAATGTGTCTCTTGGCACCACAACCAGAACTTGAAATCCACTTTTCTTAGAATAAGAAGATTTATGATACCTGTTAAATGTACATCTGTCTTAGCATTTGGGGGTATTTATTCCCTTTTTTATTTCATTTAAGTTGTTGTTAAACCTGGAGTTTTAAGCAATTCAAGTATTAGCAGCTTCTTGACTGAAGTAGAAACTGCTGAAAAGACCCTAAATGAGCAGTTCACTCAGGAAGGAAAGGTCTTCTACTTCCTTCCTTCCTTCCTCTGAAAAATTGCTGTCTGTGCTATGGTAGCAGCTGTTCCATTCTCATATTTGACTCCATGGGGAGTCAACTAACTTTGGGTTCCTTTTTTAAAAATTGGAAATCAATGTCAAATCCAGTGATGGAGAAGGCCAATGAAGCCCTTTTGTTCATATTCCCTAGCTACAGGGCACAGACACTCTGCCCTTCACCAGCATTGATCTGAGAGCAGACAATTGTCTGCAATTCTTCTGTTGGCGTACCGAGATCCTTCAAGTACTCTGAGGCTGGCATAGGCTGGACTTGCTTTAGACTAGAAAAAGAGAAATCAATATTTCTTTCTAAAAGTTGTACTTGGGGCAGTGTTCAGAAGCCTTCTTATTTCTGCTGCTTTGGTCAAAATGACTGAAAGATTCAGTATGAGACATACACTCTGTTCTCTGTAATTTGCTGCCTTAAATTTCTAAATTGAGCAAAAAGTGGGCAAAGAGTTAACACTACCAGTTAGGCTAAGAAAAGTCAGCAGAATGACTGCTTCTTTTATCACCCTTTGTGATGCGGGTACCTAGTGTACCATTTGATCATTTTCTATTTTCATGGCACTATCTTTCATCTTTCTCCTTCTCTGAGGTAGATTGAAAGATGGGTTCTGATTCTCCACCCTTCCCTTGCCAAGGCCTCACAATGGCCTGATGTATTTCCTGCCCTTCATGTCGGGCTCTACTATGTGGCTTGCTTTCATCAGTGGCAGAGGAAGACAGAGCCCAAAGCCTAGACATGAATTTTTCTGATGGCCATCTCATTCCTCTGCTGTTGCCATGAGAAGAACTGGAGCTGGATGGCTCCAGAGAGGACGAAAGGCAGGTGAAACCCATCTAGCCTAGACCTTCAGTGAGAAGAAAGCCACTCCAGCCACTGCAGCCTGACAGGTGACACTCAACTGAGACCAGTGCACATGTGCCGACCTCCACCTAATCTACTCATTCATGAGCTTACTGTTGTATGCTACTGAGATTTTATGCTGCATTGATGTAACAATAGTTAACTGGAACACTCTCTTTTTTTACTTTTTATTTTGTATTGGGGTATAGCCAATTGACAACACTGTGATTGTTTCAGGTGTACAGCAAAGGGACTCTGCCTTACATATACATGTATCCACTCTCCCCCAAACTCCCCTCCCATCCAGGCTGCCACACAACATTGAGCAGAGTTCCCTGCGCTATACAGGAGGTCCTTTTGGTTATCTATTTTAAAAATAGTAGTATGTACATGTCCAGAACACTCTTTTAAAAGAAAATCAGATAATTACATGCATAAATAAGCCTATGAGAAAGCATGCTTGCTTTTGAAACACACATACAGAAAACAGTCAGATTCATGAAATTTTCCCCTTTGGAAATGATCATTCTTTTGGTGCTGCATTCTTCCAAAAAACTTTGGAGAAATGGTTTTAAGAATAGGTTTCTTAATCTATAGCACACACACACACAAAAAAAAAAATCTACAGCACAGATTTTTGATTGTCCTCAGTAACAGCAACCCTTCATATTTTGAAAAATGTTTTTTTTTAAACTAGAAGATATTAGGGTGTATTTTCATTTCTTCAGAATCAACCAGAATTGTTTTAATGCTTAGACCAAAGAAGATAACATAAGTATAGTTTAGATGATTAAAATAAAATGTTTTACCATCAAACTCACAACCATAACTCAATTGTCATTCTGGTGTATTCAATTCCTTTTTTCCTCAAATGCATATGTTTTTCTAATGTGCTACAAAAGCTCTTTTCCAAGATGAGATGTGTTTCTTGTTACAAGTTTGTAATGTGAGACTTGAACTGAAAATAAATATCTGGTATCAACTGGAATCATTTATAAAATATCTCTGGCCATGAGTCATATATATATACATATATATATATATATATCTTTATTTATGCTAATTGCAGCTTCCAGAATGTGTGCCACTAAAATTGCCATTCATATATCTCTCTGCTTCCTCTGAAATAAATCAGGAGTAAGAAGACAGAGGCAGGAAAATTCAAGAGTTAGAAGACTTAGAAGGTATGATTCAGAAGTGTAAAAACCAAGAACCTAAATGGGGGGCTTAACTAGATCTGTCAACACAAGGACATGGTGCATATTTGGTGAAACTTTGAGTGAAAGCATTCTCTACTTTAAGCCAATTCCAAAAAGAGCCTCTTGATGAAAGTGAAAGAGGAAAGTGAAAAAGTTGACTTAAAACTCAACATTCAGAAAACTAAGATCATGGCATCTGGTCCCATCACTTCATGGCAAATAGATGGGGAAACAATGGAAACAGTGACAGACTTTATTTTGCGGGGTTCCAAAATCACTGCAGATGGTGATTGCAGCCTTGAAATTAAAAGATGCTCCTTGGAAGAAAAGCTATCACCAACCTAGACAGTATATTGAAAGGAAAGACATTACTTTGCCAACAAAGGTCTGTCTAGTCAAAGCTATGGTTTTTCCAGTAGTTATGTATGGATGTGAGGGTTGGACTATAAAGAAAGCTAAGTGCAGAAGAATTGATGCTTTTGAACTGTGGTGTTGGAGAAGACTCTTGAGGGTCCCTTGGACTGCAAGGAGATCCAACCAGTCCATCCTAAAGGAAATCAGCCCTGAATATTCATTGGAAAGACTGATGCTGAAGCTGAAACTCCAATACTCTGCCCACCTGATGCAAAGAACTGACTCAATGGAAAAGACCCTGATGCTGGGAAAGGTTGAAGACAGGAGGAGAAGGAGACGACAGAGGATGAGATGGTTGGATGGTATCACTGACTCAGTGGATGTGAGTTTGAGTAAACTCCGGGAGTTGGGATGGACAGGGAAGCATGGCCTGCTGCAGTCCACGGGGTCGCAAAGAGTTGGACACAACTGAGCCACTGAACTGAACTGACCTGGCTGTCAGGCTTCAGTCTATCAAGAGCATTATATTCCTTCACAAAGCAATATCCCAACTTGGTGAAAACTTTTGGTGTCAGTAAAACTCTAGAATTTGGATGAGGTCCAAGTTCTGACACACTTATTTATTGCCATCACACTGTGGTTCTTCCAGGCCATGGCCATATTTTTGTGCAGACAGTCTCGGTTCTTTGCCTCCAATTCCAAGGAATGACACTAATGCCCAAAGATGAGTCATAATCAACAAATATGACAAGCCATATTTCACAAATATCTTTATTTAGCGCCCAATGGAACATCTTATGGAAATGAAGTTGTGATAAACTTTTATGTATAACTGAATGTTTTCTTGTCAGTTTCTTTAACAATTTATCCTAATCTTTACAGAGTTATAATTATGGTATTCCTACAGACTTTTTTCCTTTCTTTAACATAATATTTGTTTGTAAGCATATAACTGCATATATTTAACAACTGCTCAATATTTCACAATTAATGACATCACATTTATTTAGTCATTGTCTTACAATGGGATATTTAGGGTTTTTAATAAATAATACTGAAAGTAACATACCAGTGCATATAAATTTCCCCTTTTATAATAATTTCTTGTGAAAGATTCCTAGATATGGAACTATTAGATCAACAGCTGTGAATATTTTTAGGGCCCTTTGTACATAGTAAAGGGCTTCCCAGATAGGCTCAGTGGTAAAGAATCTGCCTTTCAATGCAGGAGACGCAGGAGACTTAGGTTCTATCCGTGGGTCAGGAAGATTCCCCAGAGGATGAACTGGCAACCCACTCTAGTATTCTTGCCTGAAAAATTCCCTGGACAGGGGAGCCTGGCTGGCTACAGTCCATGGGGTCACAAAGAGTCAGACATGACTTAAGAGACTGAGCTTGCACACATATAGTGAAATGCTGATTTCTAGAAGGTTATGCCATTTTCACTGGAGTGAAGAATACCAGTTTCACCAGTGTTACAAGTATTAGATATTATCATTTAAAAATCATTTTCCTGATATAATAGGCAAGTTACCTCTTTATATTTTCAAAAGAGTGTTTATTTGATTATAGGCAGATAGACTATTTTCCATGTTTATTTGTAGTTTTATATCATGTTTATTTGCTAGTAATCTTTTCATGGGTTTTTTTGTGGTTTTATATTTAGTAAAGAAAGGATAAAGGATCAGTGATTTGCTGGGGTTTAGGAGATGAGCAGGTAGGCAGACTCAAAATAAAGAGATTATAAAGAATCATCTTTACCAATAAATAGATCGAAGATGTTCCCACCTCCAAGATGTTCTTTGAAAACTGTAGCTTAAGGGATAATTGGGGAAATTGTGTTAAATGCATAGAATATGCTAGACCTAATTGACAACTGGAAATAAACAATGTACTTGGAGTAAATAATAATAGCAACATAAGACTTTTTGAACCACTCAAAAATGATAGTGTGGTACAAATGAACAAAAAGTACAGGTTGTGACTAAACTTGGTGTCTGTACTAAGAACCTGCCTGGGGGCACCCAGCACATCAATACTCAGGAGAACCTGGGCCTCCCAAAGTTAAACTCAGTCTATATTTGGGAACAATGACATTTAATGGTGTCCTTAGACCCACAAACCAGATATGATCCCTGTTGAGGACAATGACAAGATGGGTATATAGTAGAGTGGTTAAGAGATGAAGATTTGCTCTTGATGTCTATGACCTTCTAGCTGTGCAACCTTGAAAACATGACTTCCTCTCTCTAACCCTCCATTCCACCTATGAGACTTGACTAACTGCATTTCTCTCCAAGGATTGTGAGAATTCAATACGACAGTGCTTAGAAACTGCTTAGCTCAGTTCCCAGCCCAGATTTAACTCTCAGCAAATCTGATTTTCTGAGCAATTATTGTTAATTGCCCGTAAAAGAAATATCTACATGAATGATATTTTAGACCCCTTAAATAGACTAAATGAGATAAAGAATAGGGAGTTACTTAAAGCCATGTTTGCCAGGTTTGGACTTGAACATTTGATTTGGCCAGCTTGCCTGGCCCCCATGTCATGCATCCAGCACCCAAAAAGAGCACATCTATGGCCATTTGAGATTATTCCCAGCCTGTTCTGAATTTTACAACAATGAGAGTTATAGTTTAGCATTAATCTACTAATGTGAATTTAATAATAATGCAACTAATGTAGCTACTTATATAATATTATTATAGATATCTCCTCAAGAAAATTAAGAGATATGAAGGGAACATTTCATGCAAAGATGGGCACAATAAAGGAAAGAAATAGTACAGACCTAACAGAAGCAGAAGATATAAAGAAGAGGTGGCAAGAATACACAGAAGAACTATACAAAAAAGACCTTACTGACCCAGATAATCACGATGGTGTGATCACTCTAGAGCCTGACATCCTAGAATGTGAAGTCAAGTGGGCCTTAGGAAGCATCTCTACGAACAAATCTAGTGGAGGTGATGGAATTCCAGCTGAGTTATTTCAAATCCTAAAAGACGATGCTGTGAAGGTGCTGCACTCAATATGCCAGCAAATTTGGAAAATTCAGCAGTGGCCACAGGACTGGAAAAGGCCAGTTTTCATTCCAATCCCAAAGAAGGTCAATGCTAAAGAATGTTCAAGTTGCCACACAATTGTATTCATTTCACATGCTAGCAAGGTCATGCTCAAAATCCTCCACGCTAGGCTTCAACAGTTCATGAACTGAGAAATTCCAGATATACAAGCTGGATTTTAAAAAGGCAAAGGAACCAGAGATCAAATTGCCAACATTCATTGGATAATAGAAAAAGCAAGAGAATTCCAGAAAAATATCTACTGCTTCATTAACTACCCTAAAGCTTTTGACTGTGTGGATCATAACAAACTGTGGAAAATTCTGAAAGAGATGGGAATACCAGACCACCTTACCTGCCTCCTGAGAAATCTACATGCAAGTCGAGAAGCAACAGTTACAACTGGACATGGGACAATGGACTGGTTCAAAATTGGGAAAGGAGTACGTCAAGGCTGTATATTGTCACTCTACTTATTTAACATATATGCAGAGTATATCATGCAAAATGCTGGGTTAGATGAAGCACAAGCTGGAATCTAAATCACCAGGAGAAATATCAATAACCTCAGATATGCAGATGACACCACCCCTATGGCAGAAAGCGAAAAGAACTAAAGAGCCTCTTGATGAAAGTGAAAGAGGAGAGTGAAAAAGCTGACTTAAAACTCAACATTCAAAAAACTAAGATCATGGCATCCAGTCGCATCACTTCATAGCAAATAGACGGGGAAACAATGGAAACGGTGACAGACTTTATTCTCTTGGACTTCAAAATCACTGGGGCTTCCCTGGTAGCTCAGACAGTAAAGAATCTGCCTGCAATGCAGAAAACCCAGGTTTGATCCCAGGGGGAAGACCCCTTGGAGATGGGAACAGCAGCCCACTCCAATATTCTTGTCTGGAGAATTTACAGAGGAGACTGGCAAGCTATAGTCCATGGGGTCACAAAGAGTTGGACATGACTAAATGACTAACACATCCAAAATCACTGCAGATGGTGACTGCAGCCATGAAATTAAAAGATGCTTGCCCCTTGGAAGAAAAGTTATGACCAACCTAGACAGCATATTAAAAAGCAGATTCATTACTTTGCCAACAAAGGTCCATCTAGTCAAAGGTATGGTTTTTCCAGTAGTCATGTATGGATGTGAGAGTTGAACCATAAAGAAAGCTGAGTGCCGAAGAATTGATGCTTTTGAACTGTGGTGTTGGAGAAGACCCCTGAGAGTCCCTTGGACTGCAAGGAGATCCAACCAGTCCATCCTAAAGGAAATCAGTCCTGAATATTCATTGGAAGGAGTTATTCCAAAGCTGAAGCTCCAATCCTTCAGCCACCTGATGTGAAGAACTGACTCGTTGGAAAAGACCCTGATGCTGGGAAAGATTGAAGGCAGGAGAAGGGGATGACAGTGGATGGCATCACTGACTCAGTGGACATGAGTTTGAGCAAGCTCTGGGATTTGGTGATGGACAGGGAAGCCTGGCATGCTGCAGTCCATGGGGTTGCAAAGAGTCAGACATGACTGAGCGACTGAACTGAATTGAATATAGTTATTAATAAAAATCTTGATTTTCTGCTATGTGATATTGTGCAGAGCCCTGAATTATATGCTACAGTCACACTGTAAGAGGAATATGATTATTACTCCAATGTGGAAGAATGAATAAAGGATTCTTTTAACCAGTTGGCATCACAGGACCTCTTTTGGAGGGGACTGCCTTGTGTAATGGCCACTCCCCTAAAAGATAGATAGTATACATCCTTTCCCCCATGTTCTTATTCCTCTTTTCCTCCTCTATGCTGTTTGAAGCTTGGTGTGACGGCTGGGATTCCATTTGGGGCCATGAGAACAGGGAACCCTAGAAAGAGTAGAGGGAAAACCTGGAAGCAGCCTGAATCTGAGGTGTTAGAGACAGCATGCCAGCTCTTTATTGTCCACCACTGGACTTCACTGGGAAAGAAAAAATAATTTCCGTTTTTTGAGCTAATAGTTTCAAGTCTCTAATTCTAACTGCTAAGAGAAGGCACTGGACTTTATCCAGAAGCCAAACTTATTTAGGGCCAAAAATTGGAAAACCTCAGCTAATACCTGGGTCACAACTATTTTAAAGATGGGGAAACAGAGGGTTAAAGGAATTAAGTGCCCTGCCCAAAGCTATATACATGACATAACTAAATTTGGGACAAGGTTTACTGGTTTAAACCCTGTATTCTAACATTTCTTCTTTTCTAATTTCCCTCTTGGAGCTGACACTAACACTGCTTTCTGAACATTGAACTTACCTCCCTTTTCAGCAAAAATCTGCATTCTCACTCTTTGCTCCCTCCAGTGGTGGTCAGCCTCCAGGCCCCGCAAGAAAACTGACACTTTCTCCATTCTAGTTGAGACTAGACCTCAGGGTAAATATATACGACCAGTATCCCTACAAAAGCACTCCAGTAACAAGGAACTGGAAATTAATTCAGCCATATTTCCCTTAAGACTTTTTATTAAAATTAGGCACAAATGCATTTTTTTCTTCAAGTTGAGTCACAGTGAGATTCAAGAAGAATTTCTAAAAATATGAGGATAATACATTCAAATCAGTTATTAAAGAAAGCCAGAGGTGTTTAGGGTATGTCCTTCAACCTCCTGAGATTGATATCAGGGAAAAACATGCCCTTTCAAAAAAGATTCCAGAATGCCACTGTGAGAGAGAAAATGCTAAGCTGGCCTGACCCTTTTGGCATTTCTTTGGATCAAGTCTAATAAATTCATTCTTAAAATAAATTTTTTCTATTATGAAAGTAGTTTCTGTTCATTATGGAATAATTAAAATAAAGAAAGATTTATATCTCAAAAAGAACCACTGTCACCCCACCCTTGAAGTATTGTTATAAAACTCATCAAGCTCTCCTGGGTTGGGACACATAGCTTTTCAAGGTGGGAGTCCTTTGCCTGGCAAAGCAATAAAGCTATCCTTTTCTACTTCAGAAAGAAAAAAACAAATCATTGTTAACACTTTGGAGTTTTCAATTTGCAGTCTCTTTGCTTCATAAATATTTTAAACTTTTGCAATCATATGGCAAACAAAAGCTTACAGAGTGATTGTTAACAGCAACTATTTTTATTTTTCAAGTTATAATACAAATTGCAAAATACTTGAAAAAATAGAAGCATGAAAATATAAAATCAACCAGAACATCTATGTTCAAAGAAAACTAATGAAAAACATTTTAGTGTTTGTCCCCACAGCCTTCCCATTCTATACATTTTACATTATTGAAATCAAATTGTAACGGTTATACTTAAAGTAAATTCAACACAAAAACACCCAGATACTATACAGACATTTCAAAGAGTCTTTCCCTTGGAAAATTAATGTCTAAGATCATTAATTTGAATTTTAAAGAAATAGGGCATTGTCTCTCAAGTTCCTTGCCAAAGAAAATGGCTAATAACTTGCTCTCTGTAACTCTGATTTTGTGGAAGGGAAAGAATATAATTTATTTAGTAATTTTTCTGGCACAGTATCCCCAACATGTAAATAGTTTTGTCATTCTTAGTAAGTGTTTGCAGAACAACACCAATTATCATTTCAAGTCGTTTTCAAACATGGCAGCAACGTCCAGCTGAATTATGGTGGGAAGAGTGCACCTCAGAAAAACACATTTCCTAGTACTATAAAAAGAGCCAAAACAAACAATAAAGAACAGAGAGACACATTGTCTTAGGCAGTACAGGGTCCTATGACAAAATATTATAGACTGAGTGGCTTCAACATTTCTTGCTCACAGTACCAGAGGTTGGCTGTCCAAGATCAAGGCCCCAGCAGGGTCTTAGGGCCTGACTGCTGAGGGCCCATTTCCTGGTTCAAAGATGGCTGTCTTTTCATGATGGGAGGGGAAAGAGCTCTCTAGGGCTTCCTTTATAAGGGCACTGACTGTGTGGATCACAATAAACTGTGGAAAATTCTGAGAGAGATGGGAATACCAGACCACCTGACCTGCCTCTTGAGAAAACTATATGCAGGTCAGGAAGCAACAGTTAGAACTGGACATGAACAACAGACTGGTTCCAAATAGGAAAAGGAGTATGTCAAGCCTGTATCTTGTCACCTTGCTTATATAACTTCTACGCAGAGTACATCATGACAAACGCTGGACTGGAAGAAACACAAGCTGGAATCAAGATTGCCGGGAGAAATATCAATAACCTCAGATATGCAGATGACACCACCCTTATGGCAGAAAGTGAAGAAGAACTAAAAAGCCTCTTGATGAAAGTGAAAGAGGAGAGTGAAAAAGTTGGCTTAAAGCTCAACATTCAGAAAACGAAGATCATGGCATCCGGTCCCATCACTTCATGGGAAATAGATGGGGAAACAGTAGAAACAGTGTCAGACTTTATTTTGGGGGGCTCCAAAATCACTGCAGATGGTGATTGCAGCCATGAAATTAAAAGACGCTTACTCCTTGGAAGAAAAGTGATGACCAACCTAGATAGTATATTCAAAAGCAGAGACATTACTTTGCCGACTAAGGTCCGTCTAGTCAAGGCCATGGTTTTGCCAGTGGTCATGTATGGATGTGAGAGCTGGACTGTGAAGAAGGCTGAGTGCAGAAGAATTGATGCTTTTGAACTGTGGTGTTGGAGAAGATTCTTGAGAGTCCCTTGGACTGCAAGGAGATCCAACCAGTCCATTCTGAAGGAGATCTGCCCTGGGATTTCTTTGGAGGGAATGATGCTAAAGCTGAAGCTCCAGTACTTTGGCCACCTCATGCGAAGAGTTGATTCATTGGAAAAGACTTTGATGCTGGGAGGGACTGGGGTCAGGAAGAGAAGGGGACGACAGAGGATGAGATGGCTGGATGGCATCACGGACTCGATGGACGTGAGTCTGAGTGAACTCCGGGAGTTGGTGATGGACAGGGAGGCCTGGCGTGCTGCGATTCATGGGGTCGCAAAGAGTCGGACACGACTGAGCGACTGAACTGAACTGAACTGAATACCATTCATGAAGGCTCCAACGTCATGACCTACTCACCTCCCTTAATCAGACCACCACTCCCTTAATACCATCACATTTGGCATTAGGTTACAACATATGAACTTGGCTGGGGGGACACATTAGTCTGTTCAGTTCAGTTCACTCAGTCATGTCCGACTCTTTGCAACCCCATGGACTGCAGTACACCAGGCTTCCCTGTCCTTTAGCAACTCCTGGAGCCTACTCAAACTCATGTCCATTGCGTCAGTGATGCCATCCAACCATCTCATCGTCTGTTTTCCCCTTTTCCTCCCACCTTCAGTCTTTCTCAGCATCAGGGTCATTTAGTCTGTAGCACCCACTTTCTCCCTTTTCATCTTTCCTCCTCATGCTGTCCACCAGTAATCTGCTGTCTTTGTTTCACAAAAGACATGGCTTTTCTTTTCTTTGGAGGTTCTCAGTTATCCGTTGTATACATGTGTGTATAAATACTTTGGCCACCTGATGCGAACAGCTGACTCATTGGAAAAGACGCTGATGCTGGGAAAGATTGAAGGCAGAAAAGCAGAAGTGGGCAACAGAGGATGAGATGGTTGGATGGACATGAACTTGGGCAAACTCCGTGAGATGGTAAGGGACAGGGAGGCCTGGCAGGCTGCAGTACATGGGGTCGCAAAGAGTCAGACACGACTAGGTGACTGAACAACAATAAGTATGTGGTAAGTCGCTTCAGTTGTGTCCGACTCTTTGCAACCCTATGGACTGTAGCCCACCATGCTCTTCTGTCCATGGGATTATCCAGGCAAGAATACTGGAGTGGATTGCCATGCCCTCCCCCAAGGGATCTTCCCAACCTGGGAACTGAACCCGCATCTCTAATGTCTCCTGCATTGGCAGGCAGGTTCTTTACCACCAGCGCCACAGTGCAGTGTATATATGTCAATTCCAATTCACCCCACCTCCCCTTTCCTCACTTGATGTTCATACATTTGTTTTCCACATCTGTGTCTCTATTTCTGCTTTGCAAATAGTTTAATCTGTACCATTTTTCTAGATTCCACATATATGTGCTAATACACAATATTTGTTTTTCTCTTTCTGACTTAACTTCACTCTGTATGACAGTCCCTGGGTCCATCCACATCTCTGCAGATGGCACAATATCATTCCTTTTAAACGCTGAGTAATATTCCATTGTGTATATGTACCATAATCTTCTTTATACTTCCCTCTGTTGATGGGCATTTCAGTTGCTTCCATGTCCTGGCTATTGTAAACAGTGCTGCAAGGGTGCATGTATCTTTTGGAATTATTAGTCTCTCTGGGTAGACACCCAGGAGTGGGACTGCTGGGTCATATCATGGTTCTATTTTTAGTTTTTCAATGAACCTCCATGTTGGTCTCCATAGTGACTGTATCAATTTACATTCTCACCAACAGTGTAAGTAGTAATCTCCAAAATATACAAACAGCTCATGCAGCTCAATATAAAACAAAAGCTCAATTAAAAAATGAGCAGAAGACCTAAACAGACATTTCTCCAAAGAAGACATACAGATGGCCAAGAGGCACATGAGAAGAGGCTCAACATCACTAATAATTAGAGAAATGCAAATCAAAACCACAAGGCAGGATCACCTCACACTGGTCAGAATGGCCATTATCAAAAAAATCTACAAACAATAAATGCTGGAGAGTGTGTAGAGACAAAGGACATGGCTTCTTGCTACATCTGTGTTTCTTCCTGTTCGTGTCTCACCACCACAGTTTTATAGAGACTGCCACCTCTGAATAGATGAAGATAGAAAAGGCTGTAACTCATACTGTGAATATATATGGAAGTGCAACTGAAACCCTGGCACAAGGATCCTCAGAGTTGCACAACTCTGAAATTACATCTGTAATGAGATCCAAAAAAAGCCACTTCTTGCTCTGTATAGTCAACCAATTACTACCATAACAGATATAAAACCCTACATCACAGCCTCAGAGCTGAATTGTGTTTAAAGAAGCAAAGCCCAGGTGTTTCTAATCTTCACCTTTGCCTCCTTCAAATATTAAAAGATATCCTCAGGAACTAATTAAAACTCCCAGGAGTGAGTACCTTGTTCTACTTTCCCAAAAGATAACTCTCTTTCTCATCTTTATCACTATTCCTACCAACCTGCTGCCTCAGTGGACTCTTTCCTCCTTGGCCTCAAGAAACAAGCTGTTGGGATGACCAACAGGCACAAAAAGATGCTCAACATCACTAACTATTAGAAAAATGTAAATCAAAACTCCAGTGAGGTACCACCTCACAGAATGGCCATCATTAAAAAGTCCACAAGTAACAAATGCTAAAGAGGGTTTGCAGAAAAGGGAACACTTCTACCCTGTTAGTGGGAACGTAAATTGGTGTAGCCACTATGAAAATAAGCATGGAGGTTCCTCAAAAACCTAAAAACAGAGTTGCTGCATAAGATCCAGCATTCCACACTTGAGAATATATCCAGACAAAACTATAATTCATAAAGATACTCGTGCCCTTTATTCACATAGACAAGGCACAGAAACAGTCTATGCCAGATGAATGGACAAAGATGTGGTATATATCCACAAAGATGCGGTAAAGAATCCACCTGCCAGTGCACGAGACCCCGGACACGTGGGTTCAATCCCTGGGTCAGAAAGATCCCCTGGAGAAGGAAATGGCAACCCACTCCAGTATTCTTGACTGGGGAATCCTATGGACAGAGGAGCCTGGTGTGCTACAGTCCATGGGTTGCAAAAGAGTCAGACATGACTTAGCGACTAAACAAGAACATATCAATATATACAATGGAATACTACTTAGCCATTTTAAAGAAGATGAAATAATGCCATTTGCAGAAACATGGATGAACATAAACATTATCATACTAAGTGAAGTATCAATTAGTCAGAAAAATAAATACAATATCACTTATATGTGGAATCCAAAATATGACACAAATGACCTCATCTATGAAACAGAAATAGACTCAGGCATAGAGATGAGATTTGTGGTTACCAAGGGGGCAGGGGACGGAAGGGGAATGGATTGAAGTTTGGGGCTAGCAGATGAACACTCTTATATATAGAATGGATAAAGAGCAAGGTCCTACTGTATAGTGTGGGGAACTATATTCAGTATCCTGTGGTAAATCATAATAAAAAAGAAAATGAAAAAGAATGTATTTAAAGGTATAATTCAACACTTTGCTGCACAGCAGAAATTAACATATTATAAATCAACTATACTTCAATAAAGTAAATTTAAAAAAAAAAAAAAAAAAACAAGCTGCTGGCATTTCTGTCTCCCACTAGACCCCAGGGAAGTAGTCCTTTTTCTAGGCTTCTGTTCTTCTCTTGAGAATACACCTAGAGTTTCTTTTTTTGGAAGAAAAAGGGGAGGAAAGTCAAGAAAGCAAGTGAAATAAACTGTGGTTTTCACATCATTGTCCAATATGACCCAGGACTAAGTATCCTAGCAAGAATGAGATGTTGCCAGTGTATAGAAAGGAAACCAGTGAGACTGGATCCCAAAGTATCAACCACTCTAAGGACACAGTAGAGTACAAAGCATGCTTCTAAAATATGTCCCTCCTTCTCAAGTTTCAAAACTCACACACAAGTGTCTGGATTGGGGGACAACAGGGGAAAGCTTATTATACATGCAAAGTTCATGCAGAGGGCATGTGAGAACATATATCACACTGGACACAAAGCACCACCCCTCCACACCTCTACCTCTTCCTCGGCTGCCACCAGCCACCACCTTCACCTCCTCCAGCTCCACCACCTCGGTGCAAGTTACTATCTTTTCTCTTTTTAAAGAAATCTTTAACATATGAAAAACATAGAGAATAAAAGTCCCAGTGAAAATAGATCATTGTTAGCCTATTGTCATGTGTTTTAGAGTCTTTAAATTTGTTTTTTTTTTTTTTTATGCTGAGTTGGTAAGACATTCACATGGCTTCAAAATATAAAAGGTAAGAGAGTATGCATCTCCTATCCACTGTTGCCCAGATATTCAGTTCTCTGCCCCCGGAGGCTACTACATTTTGAATATTTTTAAATGCAAGAAATAAAACATTATAGATACAGCTGAAGTCTCCTTTTCTGCTTCTCCTTCAATGCTCCCTAGAGGCAACCATTATCATGAATTTGACGCATCCTTCTAACACCTTTTTATGGTTTTTACATACATATGCATGTATTTGTGAACCACAGAGAGTTTTGTACTGTGTGCTTTTTGTAATTCACATCATGATATCATATCTTTAAGCACTATCCTATGTTGCCAGTTCATTCCTTTTAACTGATATATGATATTCTAGTGTATGACTATACCATGTTTTATTCATCGTTTTTCCTGTTGATAGGAAACTCTTTCCCACTTTTCGAGATTATAAATAATGCTACCACTTTTGTGTTTTCTAAATTAAAATAACACGTAGGGCCATTTCTCCCCCAGATGAATCTGTAAATTCAAAATAATCAAGTCAAAATCAAAGAGGATATTTTATGAAAATTGATAAACTAATTCTAAAGTTCATCTGGAAGAAAAGAATGGGCAAATATTTCTTGAAAAAGAGACAAGGAAAACTGCCCTTTAGTTTTATATCTGCTTTTCCTTTCATTGTGTATATCATACAGGAGAGGGAGGATCAGCTGGATGCTTCCAAAAAAGAAGAGGGGATTCTCCTTTCCCTGGAGGTTGTTCTCTCTAGAAGGGATGCTGGAAATGGTACAGCCATCTGGCTACCAGTCTAAGTGTGAAGCCAACACAGCATAGCTTAAAGAAGAAGAATCAAGAGAAATTAAATCACACCTTGAAATAACACAGCTGGGACCAGCCCTACCTCTGCACTTGTTATTTAGATAATGTCTTCAGGGGTGTGTGTGTGTGTGTGTGTGTGTGTGTGCACGTGTGGACACACGTGCATAGGCACACATGCTCAGTCACTCAGCTGTGTCTGACTCTTTGCAACACCATGGACTGCAGCCCACCAGGCTCCTCTGCCCATGGATTTTTCCAGGCAAGAGTACTGGAGCAAGTTGCCTTTCCTAAACCAGTGGGTCTACCTAACCCAGGGGTCAAGCCCGTGTCTCTTACATCTCCTGCATTGACAGGAGGATTCTTGTTCACCCTTTTAAAGGAGCAGAAGAGGGGAGGATATTCTATTTGTAGCCAAAAGTGTCAAAACTGGTACTTCTTAAAATATTGTTCAATTTAATCAGTCCTGGACTGTTGGGAGTGTTTTAAGTGATTTTCAACTTTTTGGTGACCCCACCAAACAAAATAACGCAAGGAATATCCCTGTTGCTAAATCCCTATGCAAGCCTATGATCATTTTCTTAAGATTGATTTCTAAGAATTCCTACTCAAGTGGAATTACTCAACCTAGAATGGGGGGCGGGGGAGGTTTCCTTGATAGAAAACAATGTAACATATTCTAACTCAGTAGAGAAAATAAAGAAACTCAAAGTAATTTCTGAGTCTCAAGCCTGTACCCAATGTCTCTGGGCTTCACTTCCTATCTCCAAAGGGCCAGGACATCTCCTTGCCTTGGATCCCAAAGCCCCTACTGTGTTTGCTTCCAACAGAATAACAATAATAACTACAATGATGATAATAGTTAACATTAACTAAGCATTTATTCTGTGCAGCAAGGTATCTATTACATCATCTCATTTAATTTTCATAACAATCCTATTAAGAAGATACGGCTATTACTCCTATCTCATAAATGAGAGAACAAGGCTCAGAAACAATCAGTGGCTGGTCCAGGATCACACTGCTACATGAAGGAGCTGGGATTCCAGGCTGGGTCCTACTTCTCTCATTCCTGCTTCTCTTACCTCTCCAGAATCTTTGTTGAGAATTCTACTCCCAGATATTTCCACCCAAGTTTCCTGGCTTTTTCATGTGTTCTTTTAGGTTTTTTTATATTTATTAGAAGAATATTCCAAAAAAATTACTCGGGCTACCAGGAATGAGGCAAGTAAACAGGTGTTCCTAACACCCTCACCTGCTCCCCCAGTTACTCCAGAGGTGGGGGCTCACCTGGAGGGGTATCTTTGTGTTGGTGGAGCTGAGCAAGAACATCTCCCAGTAAAGTCCCCATATCAGAACGAAGTCAAAAACTTCAGCAAGTGCTACCTAAGGCCAGGCACAAAGATCTCCTATTACAGACACTGTTACTGGTTCTCCAGCACCCATTCCTCCCTTCCTTCTTCACTGAAGCTCATTATTCATGTGGTTCCAGGGAATGCGGTTTCACCCCCAACTTGAGGGGTATCATGATTTGAGCTAAGATCTATACAAACTGAGTGTTTCAGAGATGTGCTGTGGCCTAAGCTGGTGTAATCAGACTGACTCTCAAGCACAAAGCCTTAATATTCCCCTCAGCTCGATTATCTTTTAGTACAAAACCTTCATCACAGTCTCCTAATAATAGCAATGCTAATACTTAAATAGCACTTACTATATGCCCAGCACTAACTTAAGCATTTTGTATGTATTTTATTTACTTAACCCTCTACGAGAGCCCTGTGAGGTAGTTGGGATTTTTTTAAGTGCCATTTTAGAAATGAGAAAAGTGAGGCACAAAATCAGGTTAAATAACTTTGTCAGAGCTAGCAGGTGGCGAGATGGATCCTCTGGCTCTAAAGTTCTTAGTCTTAAAACCAGGTGCCAGCAGCTCACCCACTGCTGTCCTGGGTTCCCTCATGGAGGGAGGCTCACAGCATCTCACTGGACGGCAGAAGTTGGGAGTGGGATGTACGTGATCTGCCCAATCGCTAAGTCGTGTCCAACTCTGCGACCCCATGGACTGCAGCATGCCAGCCTTCTCTGTCCTTCACGGTCTCCCACAATTTGCTCAAATTCATGTCCACTGAGTTGGTAATGTGGGTAGGGGTATGCAAATGTTCACTTCCACTTCTTTCTCTTAAAGGAAACTAAAGGCACATATTTCAGTTTTCATTAACCTCCAATCTAACTGAGAATTCGACTATGTCACTCTCCCAAGTCACTAATGAAACTTCTGCTAGGTTGTTTTTCAAAGGCTGCCTGTGGTGGTCTACAGCTGGGTCCACGCTTTCATGTCTACTCATAATCCTGTGTGTCAAGATCACGGAAAAATAAACACCAGGGTTTTTTCTTGGTGTTCTAGCTGCTGCTATGATTTTAGACACAAAGTCTGAAGTCTATCTCCAAAGTACCATGTATACAGAATTCAAGAGGTATAAATTAATGTAGAATATATTCATATAAACATGGAAGTATTCTCAACTCATGTGCTTTCTGAAGCAAAGCAGCCCATGTATCATATTCATTTTGCTGAGGTGGCTGTGGAAGCTTCAACCAATGACACTTGAGTTTCAAAATATGCCTTTATCTCCAGGGCAAATACTCTTAAATTTTTTATTAAAAAGAAAAAGAAAACCTGAAGTACTATAAAAAAAATTCTCTTTGCTATCAGGAGCTTGTGATGTTTTCAATTAATAATCATCTTTAATGGAATGGAATGGGCACTATTTTCTATATTATTGTATCTCTTCCTTTCTCTGTTTCTGTTGTTTTTCTATTTATTAATTCAACCATGAGAGGGGCTCAAGAAGGAAACTAAAGAAGAAAACTGGGAGCAGTACCTGCAAGTTAAAAGAACAACTGTTGGGAAATCATTGTTCTTAACAGCTAAGAGTTTGAGGTGTGACATCTGAATACATACATTTCAAAGTGAACCAGAAATCTTTCCCTGGGAGCCAGAGGAAAATGAGGTTTCCAGTGTCCTTGTCCAATGCAAACAATTCTTATAATGGTCTGTGGAATTAGTCAGACCACCGCAAAAATAGACAGTAGAGCCATAACTACATATTGCACTTGCTGCTGCTGCTAAGTCGCTTCAGTCGTGCCCGACTCTGTGCGACCCCATAGATGGCAGCCCGCCAGGCTCCCCCATCCCTGGGATTCTCCAGGCAAGAATACTTGAGTGGGTTGCCATTTCCTTCTCCAATGCATGAAAGTGAAAAGTGAAAGTGAAGTCGCTCAGTCATGTCCGACTCTTAGCGACCCCATGGACTGCAGCCCACCAGGCTCCTCCATCCATGGGATTTTCCAGGCAAGAGGACTGGAGTGGGGTGCCATTGCCTTCTCCACATATTGCACTTACTTTTAGTTAATAATACATGCATCCATTTTTTCACACTTGTAATTATTTCCTTTGTATCCACTGTTATTGAGGTATAATTTACATAAAACTATCATTTCTTTATCATTTTATCACAAACTTTCTTCCAATATACCTCCACTTTGTTTTTTATTTTATAATTTATTTTTAATTGAAGGATAATTGCTTTACTTTAGATAGTATTACCAACTCAATGAACATGAATCTGAGCAGGAGACAGTGAAGGACAGTAAAGCCTGGCAAGCTGCAGTCCATGGGTTTCAAAGACTCAGACATGAATGAGCGACTGAACAACAAATTGCTTTACAATGTTGTGTTAGTTTCTGCCATACATCAACATGAATCAGCCACTGGTATACACATGTCCCTTCCCCCTTGAACCTCCCTCCCACCTCACATCCCACCCCTCTCGGTTGTCACAGAGCACCAGACTGAGCTCCCCATGCTATGCAGTAACTTCCCACGAGCTATCATTTTACACATGGTAATGGATACACACCAGTGCTACTCTTCTCAATTCATTCCACCTTCTCCTTTCCCCACTGTCTCCATAAGTCTATTCTCCATGTCTGAGTCTCTACTTCTGCCCTGCAAATAGGCTCATCAGGACCATTTTTCTAAATTCCATATATATGTGTTAATATATGCTATTTATTTTTCTCTGACTTACTTCACTCTATGTAACAGGCTCTAGGTTCATCCACTTCACTAGAAAAGAAAAAAAGTGACATCGCTCAGTTGTGTCTGACTCTTTGTGACCCCATAGACTGACTGTAGCCTGCCAGGCTCTTCCATACATGGTATTTTCCCGGCAAGGATACTGGAGTGTGTTGCCATTTCCTTCCCAGGGAATCTTTCCGACGCACAGATCAAACCTGGGTCTCCTGCACTGCAGGCAGACTCTTCATGGTCTAAGCCACCAGACCCGGCTCAAATTATTTCCTTTTTATGGCGGAGTAATATTCCATTGCATATATGAACCACATCTTCTTTATCCATTCATCTGTTGATGGACATTTAGGTTGCTTTCATGTCCTGGCTATTGTAAATAGTGCTACAATGAACACTGGGGTGCATATATCTTTTTCAAATATGCTTTTCTCAGGGTATATGCCCAGTAGTGGGATGGCTGGGTCATATATACACCTGCATTTTAAATGAAACTGGAATCTATCTGGAAAATATAGATTAATCTTGTATGGGGGTAGGGGAGAACCCAGAATATCACTTCTCAGAACTCTCCTTTACTTTTCAGTATCTATATGAAGGCCAAACAGAAATGGACATAAAGTGAGACCAATTACTAAATATCTACTAAATACTAAGTCCTAAATAAGATGCATTTGTTGTTGTTCAGTCGCTCAGTCATGTCTGACTCTTTGTAACCCCATGGACTGCAAAACACCAGGCTTCACTGTCCTTCACATCTCCCGGAGTTTGCTCAAACTCATGTCCATTGAGTCGGTGATGCCATCCAACCATCTCATCCTCTGTCATCCCCTTCTCCTCCTGCCTTCAATCTTTCCCAGCATCAGGGTCTTTTCCAGTGACTTGGCTCTTTGCTGAATGTAAAGATGCTTTACATTCATTATTTAAACCTATAACAGCTCACGAAATGTTAACCATCCCATTTTAAGTAGGAGAGAACTGAAGAAACTTAAATTCTGTTGTGGTGAGTAACAGATACAGACTTGCAATTCTTCTGAACTGTGCACTTTCTGTTACCATGCTTTATTTCTATAACAACTAAAAAACAAATATACGTAAGGCCAATGATTTCAGCACAGTGGACAAGCCAGTATGAGATAATTCTCAGTATGAAGACTGTCCTCCTCCATTGTCACACAGCCATAGAAGGCAGGCATATTTGCAAAACAGGAATTTACCAAGTTTCTAGCATCACAAGTGTTAATACAGTAGCCAACAGGAATAGGAATATAACCAGTGTTAATAGAAAAGCAGCTAATGAAGACCCCATGCTTTAAACCTCATTACTAAACATTTACTGACTGCGGGACTTCAAGTCTGCTTCATATACCACGTATATATATGTGGTGCAGCCAAACAATATACAAAAAAGAGAGAGAGACAAGTACCAGAAATGAAGGGTACTGATTCCACTGCTGTTGCAAATTAGTAATCAAACCCAATCAAAATAACAGTTTTATTTTTTGATGTCCTGAACAAATTTTATTACATATTATTAGTTCTAATCCTACAGTGCTGAATGTAAGATTTATTACAAACTCTTTACTAACTTACAAAGAAATATGCTTGAAAGCCTAATTTTTCCACAGATAAATTAGAGATCAAAATGTGTGCCTTTCCATTTTTCCTCCAAAGCTTTGCAAGCTGATGGAAGGAACCGTGCAGAAATGAATAGATGTCAGAGACAATTTTGTACCATGAATGATTGGTGGACAACAAAGATTCCAGATTTTTCTACAATTTATTTTTATCTTAGAGAAGCTTCAGTAGTTCACAGATACACACTCCTGATTAGTCTTTATGGAAAATGCATCCTTTTCAAGGCCAGCTCTGGAGATATTAGCCCCTTGTGTCTCATTGGTTTTTTGACACATTCCTATGAGTCACTTGCACACTCTCAGTGTGTAAGCCTTGGCGAAAGAGGCTTTGTTTTGTTCTATGCAAAACCTTTGACTCCTGTAATGTGCAGTTCACACCTTTAGTGTCAGATAAATGACAAGCAATCATTGTTAGAGGCAATAACACATTCAAATGTGAAGTTTTACAACAATCCCTGTTTTCCTTAAGCTGCTAAAATCATTAAATTTGTGACATTGGTGGATTAGGAGAACTTTATGCCTCTGTTCTATTTACTTAATTTTTGAATAGACTGGAACGTGCTTTTAATGTGGAAATCATATTATGGTGTTCAAATATCTTGTGCTTTGAACAAGATTATTAGCTATAGAAACCAAATGGGATTTTATCCCTTGTCATCGCCCTCTATTTTTCTTGACATGTTCATCCCATCTATTGGCAAACCGAATTTGATGTCAGAATTTGCTCCAAAATACCAACAACATGTTTTGTAATTGCAAAGCTAACACCTATGAATAATAAAATTGCAAACAAGTAGAGAGCCATCAAAAATTCAAGATGATTATTTTTTAATGATTGTATTATTTCCTGTATGTGATGGCATACAAACCATGGGGCATTGTCTTTCTCAAGACTGAATTCCAGTGAATTTCTGAGCCTGAGGACCATGAGGGCAGAAGCAATATTTTTTCCATCAATCTAATGGTAATGCATGTCTTGGAAAGCAGCAAGTTAGTTAAAAGAAAAGGATTCTTAGCTCATACCACATCTTCCCCCAAACACTTTTAAGCTAATTATGTGACCACTGCACAAGGAATGAAATATCCTTTGCTTTCAGTGCTAGTTCTGAGGGTGTGAAGACAGAATTCCAATTCTAGTCCTGTCATTGATCTGTTAGACTTATTAATATAACCTCTAAGATCTATCTCAATGTAAGTTTATCTAAGAACCATGAGATGATAGAGACTACATAATAATCCTGTATGCAGGTCAGGAAGCAACAGTTAGAAATGGACATGGAACAACAGACTGGTTCCAAATAGGAAAAGGAGTACATCAAGGCTGTATATTGTCACCCTGCTTATTTAACTTCTATGCAGAGTACATCATGAGAAATGCTGGGCTGGAAGAAGCACAAGCTGGAATCAAGATTGCTGGGAGAAATATCAATAACCTCAGATATGCAGATGACACCATCCTTGTGGCAGAAAGTGAAGAGGAACTAAATAGCCTCTTGATGAAAGTGAAAGAAGAGAGTGAAAAAGTTGGCTTAAAGCTCAACATTCAGAAAATGAAGATCATGGCATCCGGTCCCATCACTTCATGGCAAATAGACAGGGAAACAGTGGAAACTGTCAGACTTTATTTTTTTGGGCTCCAAAATCACTGCAGATGGTGATGCAACCATGAAATTAAAAGACCCTTACTCCTTGGAAGGAAAGTTACGACCAACCTAGACAGCAGATTAAAAAGCAGAGATATTACTTTGCCAACAAAGGTCCGTCTAGTCAAGGCTATGGTTTTTCCAGTGGTCATGTATGGACGTGAGAGTTGGATCATAAATAAAGCTGAGTGCCAAAGAACTGATGCTTTTGAACTGTGGTGTTGGAGAAGACTCTTGAGAGTCCCTTGGACTGCAAGGAGATCCAACCAGGCCATCCTAAAGGAGATCAGTCCTAGCTGTTCATTGGTAGGACTGATGTTGAAGCTGAAACTCCAATACTTTGGCCACCTGATGCGAAGAGCTGACTCATTTGAAAAGACCCTGATGCTGGGAAAGATTGAGGGCAGGAGGAGAAGGGGATGAGAGAGGATGAGATAGTTGGATGGCATCACCGACTCAATGGACATGGGTTTGGGTGGACTCCGGGAGTTGATGATGGACAGGGAGGCCTGGCATGCTGTGGTTCATGGGGTCGCAAAGAGTCTGACACGACTGAGCGACTGAACTGAACTGAACATAACAGTCCAACTCCCTCACTTTTAGGTGAAGAAACCAAGATTCTGTTAGCTTAAAAGACTAGCCCAGAGCCATTCTCCTTGATTCTACATAGCTTGTTTAACTGTAGGCACATCCCACTGCTTCAGAGCAGGACTCCAATTTCACCTTGAAATTCACTTTCTTGGTCCCAAACTCTCTGCTCTAACCCAATTCAAGCTCCACATTTAACTCTCTTCCAACTCACAGCCCTTTCCTCATACCTCATTTCCTTTAACACCAAGAGTAGAATTATTTCCTTTTAAAATGCTCTGTTCAATTGCAAACACCCTGGAGGTGTGATGCTTTACAATCTAACAATGTTTATCATTTATTGGATGCCTTTTATACCCCAGAGACCATATCAGGCATGCTGTAAATACTCTTGCATTTAATCTTCACAACACTGTAAGATTGGTACCATTATATAGATGGGAAAACTGAAGGTCAGATAGCATAATTAACTTGCCTATAGTAAGAAGTACAGCCAGAATTTGTACCTGCCTCTGTCTGGTGCTTACTACCTGTCATTTTCTCCTAAAACATTTGGTCATTCAACACATACTTCCAGTATCAAATATATACTGAGCACAGTGCTGGCAGGACGGGGAGTACAAGGATGAAAGAACAACTTGGGGCACAGGAGGAAGCTGTGACACTTGAGATCCTGAGCTACTTGTCCCCGAAGTAGTGACATAGTGCTGAGCCTAGTCACACCACAGGACTTACAGAGAGACAGATCCCTGGACTGTTCCAGGCAATAATAAATTAGGTGTGGTCTGAAAAGGGCATGCAAAGGTGTTTGTGGAAGACAGCGGAGCAGAAGGATGTGCACTCATCTTCTCCAAAAAGAGGAGAGCACCAAAATTGCAATAAGTGGTTGAACAACCATCGGCAGGAGGATGCCGGAACTCACCAAAAGAAGATATATCCCATGTCCAAAGACAAAGGAGAAGCCCCAGCAAGATGGTAGGAGGGGTGCAATCACAATCCAATCAAATCCCATACCCGCCAGGTGGGTGATCCACAGACAGGAGAACAATAATACCAAAGAAGTTCTCACATTCTTGTGAAAGTTTTCAACCCCACCTCACGCTTCCCAGCCTGGGGATGCAAAGGGACTGGGAATCTCCAGGGAATTTGGCCTTGTGGGCCAGCAGGATTTGATTACAGGACTTCCAGAGGACTAAGGAAAACAGAGACTCCAGTCTTGGAGGGCACAAACAAAATTTTGCATGCACCAAGACCCAGAGGAGAGGAGCAGTGACCCCACAAGAGACTGAACCGGTCTCACAGGAGACTGACTGGAAGGTCCCCCTTGGCATAAACCCTCTTGGAGTTTATATAGAGCCTGTAGACCTGAGGACTGGGTCACCTTACTCCAAACAACTAACAGGGAGGGAGTCTTACCCCACCCATCAGCAGATAATTGAATTAAAGCTTTACTGAGCAAGGCCCTGCCCACCAGAGCAAGATCGTTTTTTCCATCACCAGTCCTGCCATCAAGAGGCTTACACAAGTCTCTTAGCCTGCTCCATCAGAGGGCGGACAGATGAAGCAAGGAGAAGCATAGTCTCACAGCAACTAAAACAAAAACCATATTACAGAAAGTTAATCATGATGAAAAAGCAGAAAGTTATGTCCTAGATGAAGAGACAAGATAAAATCCCAGAAAAACAACTAAATGAAATGGAGATTGGCAACCTTTCAGAAAAAAGAATTCAGAATAATGATAGTAAAGATGATCCAAGATCTCAGGAAAAGAATGGAGGCAAAGGTTGAGAAGATGCAAGAAATGTTTACCAAAGACCTGTAAGAATTAAAGAACAAACAAACAGAGATGAATAATACACTAGAAGGAATCAATAGCAGAATAACTGAGGCAGAAGAATAGATAAATGACCTGGAGGACAGAATGGTGGAAAGCACTGCCACAGAACAGGATATAGAAAAAAGAGTGAAAAGAAATGAAGACAGCCTAAGAGACCTCTGGGACAACATTAAATGCACCAACCTTAGCATTATAGGGATCACAGAAGAAGAGAGAGAGAAAGGACCTGAGAAAATATTTGAAGAGATAATAGCTGAAGACTTCCTGAACATGGGAGAGGAAATAGTCAACCAAGTCCAGGAAGCTCAGAGAGTCCCAGGAAGGATAAACCCAAGGAGGAACACACCAAGACACACAGTAATTAAACTGACAAAAATTAAAGACAGAGATAAAATATTAAAAGCAACAAGGGGAAAATGACAAATAACATACAAGGGAACTCCCATCAAGCTATCAGCTGATTCCTCAACAGAAACTCTACAAGCCAGAAGGACACTGCATGATATATTTAAAGTGATGAAAGGGAAGAAACTATAGCCAAGAATACTCTACCCAGCAAGACTCTCCTTCAGATTTGATGGAGAAATCAAAAGCTTATAGATCTGCTTTATTGACTATGCCAAAGCCTTTGACTGTGTGGATCACAGCAAGCTGTGGAAAATTCTTAAAGAGATGGGAATACCAGATCACCTCACCTGCCTCCTGAGAAATCTGTATGCAGGTCAAGAAGCAGCAGTTAGAACCAGACATGGAACAATGGACTGATTCCAAATTGGGAAAGGAGTACATCACAGCTGTATATTGTGACCCTGCTTATTTAACTTACATGCAGAGTACATCATGTGAAACACCGGGCTGGATGAATCACAAGCTGGAATCAAGATTGCCAGGAGAAATATCAGTAATCTCAGATATGCAGATGATATCACCTTTATGTCAGAAAGTGAAGAGGAACTAAAAAGGCTCTTGATGAAAGTAAAAGAAGAGAGTAAAAAAGCTGGCTTAAAACTCAACATTCAAAAAACTAAGATCATGGCATCTTGTCCCATCACTTCATGGCAAATAGACAGGGAAACAATGGAAACGGTGACAGACTTTATTTTCTTTAGCTCCAAAATCACTGTAGATGGTGACTGCAGCCATGAAATTAAAAGACACTTGCTCCTTGGAAGAAAAGCTATGACAAACCTAGATAGCATATTAAAAAGCAGAGACATGACTTTGCCAACAAAAGTCCGTCTAGTCAAAGCTATGGGTTTTCCAGTAGTCATGTGTGGATGTAAGAGTTGGACTATAAAGAAAGCTGAGCACTGAAGAACTGATGCTTTTGAACTGTGGTGTTGGAGAAGACTCTTGAGAGTCCCTTGGACTGCAAGGAGATCAAACCAGTCAATCCTAAAACAAATCAGTCCTGAATATTCATTGAAAGGACTGATGCTGAAGCTGAAGCTCCAATACTTTGGCCACCTGATACAAAGAGCTGACTCATTAGAAAAGACCCTGATGCTAGGAAAGATTGAAGGCAGAAGGAGAAGGGGATGACAGAGGATGAGATGATTGGATGGCATCTCTGACTGGATGGAAATGAGTTTAAGTAAGCTCCAGCAGTTGGTGATGTTCAAGAAAGCCTGGTGACTGCAGCCCATGGGGTTGCAAAGAGTCAGACATGACTGAGCGACTGAACTGAACTGAAGAGAATTCAGCACCACATAACCAGCTTTACGCCAAATGCTAAAGGAATTTCTCCAGGCAGGAAACACAAGAGAAGGAAAAGACCTACAGAAAATAAACCCAAAACAATTAAGAAAACAGTAATAGGATCATACATATTACATTACCTTAAATGTAAATAGATTAAATGCACCAGCCTAAAAACATAGACTGGCTGGTTGGATGAAAACATACGCACTGCCGCTTACCGCATCACTCTGCTTGACCCCCCTGCCAAATTGTATGTACTTATTTTATATTGTTAAGTTAATCATGTTCCCATTACGGCTTGCAGTTATCTTATCTTGCAATTTAATTATCTTTTATTTTTTGTCTGGCTATTGATTGTGAAAAATTATAAACATCTTTTACTATTGTGATTATGTAACTATTACTCACTTAGTATCATTGTATCATGATTGGTTAACAGAAAAATAATAGAACTCTGTATCACCAAAACTAAGATCTAATAGAAAAACCTATAATCATTTTTTAAAATCCAGATGCATATCAGAATTATCTTGAAATTTTTTGAAAAATACAAATGATCAGGTATTGTTTTTAATCTCCAGAGCTCCAGATATGTTTCTAATGAGAAGTCATGTTTAAAAACAACTGAAATATATGATGATCTTTTCCTTTTATCTTGTTTGTTTCACTTTTTCTATTTCATATTTGGTGCTCCCATTTCATTTAGTTTATGTTCTCCAGTTTCTCCATCTCTTTATTTTTTTAATGTTCTCTCTCAAGTCTTTATCAAGTGTAGTAGGAAAGCTTTTGTATACATATATATAATATGCATATATATTTTGGAAAACTTATGAATTTTTGCCTAAATAAAAAATTTATGACACTTTGAGTCCACTTGTTTGACTTAGTATGAATAGAATGCTAGATTTCTAAGTAAAAACTAGATATGAAACAAGCAACCAAGGTTTACTGTATAGCATAGGGAACCATAGTCAATATCTTGTAATAACCTATGATGGAAAATAATTTCAAAATTAATATATGGGTATTTGTATAACTGAATCACCTTGCTGGGCACCTGAAACATTGTAAGTCAACTATACTTCAATAAAATTTATATATTAAAAAAAAGGCATGCATCCAAGCCTCCATATTCTCAGGTAGCTAGGCAAATTCCAAATATCTCTTTCTGAATTTCCTCCCAGCCTAAGTTGCTATCCTTCCCCCCACCCATCCCCATGGCTCCTCAATTTGCAAAAGTTGCAAGCTGTCTTTGCCTGGGTCTGTAAGGTGGTTCCTGCCCTCTGCCCACATACCTAGACAGGATGTTCAGCAGTTCGCTCAGCTGTCTGTTTTTATTTGTTATGCACTCACACTCTGTGGGTATTTCATAACTTGCTAATGCTTGCAGAATTTAGTTCTCTGCCTGCTTCCCCACCTCTTCCCTCATTCACCAATTGCCAATGCAGCAACTGTTCTTCCCCTCATATTTGAACACTGGCTCAAGCTTCCTCTTTAAATTACATCAGCTATCAGTTTATTTAGTGGCATCACTCATGCCCAGGCTTGGGGTTTGCTTTTTTTTTTAAGTTTGTTCCCTCAACAAAGCTGTGAAGGTAGGGTCCTATACTGATCACACTATGTTTTTCTGGTCATTTGTCACTTGCATCTTGAATGTATTTCATCACCAAAATGCTTTTTCTACTGCCTCTTCATCTCCACAGATTTGTGAAGTGTTCCATATTGGGCTATATGAGATGGGGTGAGAAGGGGCAGGGGGTACCTTACCGTGGGTTCTGATTTCTCTTTTAACTTTCCACATTTGTCTTAAGTGGGCTCATTAAGCTCGGGAAAAACAGCAATCAAAGCAACTAAGCATCTGTGAGATATAAGCAAAGCAAAACAGTTAAATCCTGCAACGACGAATTGTGTTTAAAAAAAAAAAAAGATGATTTACTCATAGCAAGAAATTAAAAAGTCGAATAGAAATGAAACAGTGAAGTGTGAGAAGGAAAGGCTGACAGCTAAATTACCCTTCAAAGAAAGAGAGATAATCCTCCTGCCAGGCCTAGGAGAGGGGGCATTCATGCCAGAGCTCAAATTTAAATTCCAATAGCCTTGTATGGACTTTCGGCCCATTATTCTCATTTCTGTATTTAGTTATTGGTTCTTTCTTCGTTGCAATAAGTGTTCGGATGCATTCAGCCAGAGGCTTTTTTGATGATGAGCACATTTCTACAAAGCAGAAAAAATAAACATGATATAGTTGCCGCCTATTTATAGAATCCCATACGGCTGCGTATAGAGGGAGCTGTCTGCCTTTAGAGGCCAGCTTCCCATTGGAAAGACTGTGTAGCTCATCCCAAGACCAGCTTTCTAAATCAATTAAAAAATTCCACTCTCATTCTGTCACTCACTTCAGCTTTGTAAGAAAAAAAAGGGGGGGAAATTTTTAATGATTCTGGAAACTTCCATATATATAAAAGCTACAACCAGCAAATATGCATTTCCTTTTTTGGTAGATGACTCTGGTAACTAAGATAAACCAATAATAACCCTTTTAAGAGTATATGATACATGGTTCTGAAACATATTGAGAGGAATCTTATTGAGCAGTTTTAAGTCCAGACAGATCCTGAGAGAGAGCCCTGTCAAGAACAACAACAACAAAAAAAAAAACTGCCCACAAGGAAAAAATAAACCTGGAGTAGTCAAAGTCTGAGTTTTCACCAAAGTTTTAATCTGTCTGATGCATTCTGTGATGTACCCTTTTATGATAATTTGCTTGTGTTCCAATTCTTCTCAAAAATTTATATAAATGTGACCAACCCTTTTTTTAAACTTTTAATTTATTTTTAAATTGGAGTATAATTGCCTTATGTTATTGTGTTAGTTTCTGCTGTACAACAACACGAATTAGATATAAGTATACATATATTCCTTCCCTTTCAATCTTTTTTTAAAGCAACTGTTTTAATGACTGCATTTGCCAAAGAATCTTGAGCGTGGTTGGCAAATTCTTCTGTAAAGGGCTAGATAATCAGTATTTTCTGCCATACTGTCTCTCTGGCAACTATAAACTCTGTGTTGTAATGAGGAAGCAGCCATAGACATCAGTAAACATATGACTAGTTTATGTAACAGTGAAACTTTATTTATAAAAACAGGGTGGACCATATGTAGCATAAGGGCTATGGTTTCCTGATCCCTGCCCTTGGGAACAAGTTAGTAGGGTATGACCAAGACCAACCCAGCCACTTCCGCTTCCCAGGGTCTGGGCTTCCTGGTTCCAGACATAAGCAGTATGTACCACCTGGGGAAAATGAGCTCAATCTATGGGGAAAACAACTCATTTTGGAATCTAGACTTCCTGAGCCTTCTGACAACGATGACACATCACAGCATTATTTCGTCTCTCGCTCACTTACAATGAGTCACTGCTTGATTTGCAAGTTTCCCTACTTCAATGATAATATTGAAAGCCCACTAATATTAGTCACAGCAAGAAACTGCCCTGAAAGCTGGGAGAGGAAATTACTTTACAGTTTTAATTTCAGACTATAAACTAAAATGACTATATATCAGATGGTTTTTAATGCTGCCTTTGGTACTAACACAAACAAGAATGATCACTTTTAAGTTATGTTGTTTTTCATAACAGAACACTGCCTGGAGTCTTGAAACAAGAGACAAACCGATGTGCTCTACAATATGGAGAAAAAGGCATTGGCTTTGGACTCAGACAAAGCTGGATTCTAACCTCTGTTCTACCGTGTACTACCAATGGAATCCATCAAGTTATTTAACTTCTCTGAGTTCATTTTCCTGATTGCAGAATGATGCACTAGGCCTTGCCCTGACTCTTGCTCTCTACCTCAAAGGATTATTGACTGAGAATTAGGGTGCTGGAGACAGAGGGCTGCTGTGAAATGAGATAATGGCTAAAGACTAGCTCTGCCCATCGTACAGTGCTCCTCACACAAGAATGGTTATAATTTATGAGACAGTATCAGACAGGAGACTCAAGAGTCCCTCCACTTTCTTTGTACCAATTTGTGCCACTAGTGTGATCCTCAGAGTAGATTTACCCCTTGAAATCTATCTGGTCTCATGGATTAAGTTCACTGAGGAGAATCCTGACCAGGCATTAATACTGAGACATATAGGAACTCAATCCACCAGCACCATTATCCTATCTTCAGCTCTTAGGGCAAAAATCACTAAATAACTCTAGAGGTAGAAAAAACAGGCAGGCAGATAATGCAGGCTCAGGGAAAGGGGTCCTCTTCCCCCATTCTGAAGTCTCTCGTCTTTTCTTTTATATTCCACCTTGGAAATCTGCAGAATAGTGCACTCCACCATTCTCTTGATGGGTGATTTATCCCTAGGCCAGACTTTCTTCTCACAAGATTTTTCTCCTTAACTGAAGATGTCCCCTGTCTTGATATTTCCATCTCTCCTGATTATAAAGATAAAAAAATCATTCATTTTTTACCTTGATATTTTGCTTTTGCAACGCTCAGAGGCAATTGGTCAGTCTTAGATAGCCCCAAGGGATGAAGCAGCATTTATCAAAAGAATCCTGTAGAGAAGAAAGTGTAATTTAAATGGGATGAGCAGTGGAGATGCCATCCCTGTTCCTAGATGATAAAACTATTGTCAAGGCATCTGTTCCATACCCAACTAATATAATTTCTGTGATTTATATACCACGAGATTATCTAAAGTTCATACAGATGAATAAACAGAAGAAACAAGTTGAGGAAAGTTTTAAAATGAAGAGTGATGATTAGACATTTAACCTAACGTCAATGCTAATTTTCAAATTGTGATACTAACATATGAAGTAAAAACTGAAATCCAGATCAGCAGAAATAATTTCACACTGAAACAGATTCCTGTGTATTTATGGCAAAGTATCAAAGCTATATGTACCTTAAATTTATACAGCACTGTGTGTCAATTATATCTCAATAAAACTGGAAGAATAAATAAATACATACACACCCAAAAAATTACGTATGGCAAAGGTAAAGATTAAAGATTGAGAACCACCTCTTATAGGGAGCCTCCCCTGGTTATCTCAGTTCTGGATTAAATGTCTGTCTTCAGTAACCATATAGTATCCTGTGAATGTTTCCTTTTTTATATATTAAAGCATAGCATACAGGCAAGTATAAAGCATAAAATTCCATCTCAATAAACTTTCACAAAGTGAACATGCCTAAGTAACCAGCACCCAGATCAAGAAATAAAACGCTATTCAAATGTCAAAAGTCCCCTCATTCTCCTTCCAGGGACCATCCCCACCTCTAGCACCGAGGTCTCTGATAGTCACTATTATTCTGACTTCTAATATTGAGATTAGTTTTGCCTATTTGGGGACTTTTTATTAACAGACTCATATAATACATATTCTTTTGTGTCTGGCTTCTTTGGTTCAATATTATTTTTGTAAGGTTTATCCGTGTTCTTGGAATTCATGTTTTCTCATTGCTGTACAGTAGTTGCTGAGTCACTTCAGTCGTGTCCGACTCTGTGCGACCCCATAGATGGCAGCCCACCAGGCTCCCCCATCCCTGGGATTCTCCAAGCAAGAACACTGGAGTGGGTTGCCATTTCCTTCTCCAATGCATGAAAGTGAAAATGAAAGTGAAGTCGCTCAGTCGTGTCTGACTCTTAGTGACCCCATGGACTGCAGCCTACCAGGCTCCTCCGTCCATAGGATTTTCCAGGCAAGAGTACTGGAGTGGGGTGCCATTGCCTTCTCTGAACCTATTAAGTGAATGTATTTGTCTTATTTCCATTTGGGGGCTATATGTTACTACACACATTCTTGTGCAAGTCTCTTGGTTGAACATAAATGCACATTTCTGTTGATATATGCCTAGTAGTAGAAGGCATATATGATGTGCAATGCTAAGCAGCTTTCCATGAGTGACTGTACCAACTTACATGCACACCAGCAGTATATGGGAATTTCCTTTGCTCCACATCCTCCTCACCAATTCTTGGTATTATCTGTTTCATTTTAGCTATTCTGGTGGGGTTCTAGGCATACATCTAAAAGTACTCTGTCATACTTTACCTTGTACTTGTCTATCTCCCTCACAAGTTTGCAGGAATTCATTCTAAAATGGGGCTGGTACACGGGGATGACCCAGAGAGATGTTGTGGGGAGAGGGTTGGGAGGGGGGGTTCATGTTTGGGAAGGCATGTACACCCGTGGTGGATTCATATCAATGTATGGCAAAACCAATACAGAATTGTAAAGTAAAATAAAAAATAAATAAATAAATAAAGTTAAGAAACCATGGCTCAGAGAAGCTGAAAGATATACCCAAGATCACAACTTATAATTATTCTTTACAGCACAGAAGTCCCTAATGAGCAATGTTTATAGGATCAGGAAAGACAAACTGCCTTCTTTAAAAGAGTTTTTAAAATTGCTGCCACATAATGAATGCAACGTGCTCACATAACCAGAGAGTTGCTCAGACACGTGTGTGCAGGCACCTGCCCACATGCACACATTCTGCATTTCCAAGTGGAAGGTTTAATGTGGACGCACACTGCTGTTAGCTAAATGATCCTGCAACCAACAGCCACGCATTCCTCCCTTATCTCCCCTGGGTTAAATGTTTTGAAATGAGTTTCAAATGGGGTTGACTCAAACGACAGCTCTTCATTTCACCTTGTTTCTGCAGATGCCATTTGTGGGAATGTTTTATGGTTCCATTAATTACCCACATCAAGAGGTTATTTTATTGTTTCTAGAGAAGTAGAGTTATAAATGTAAATAGTCTGAGGCAGCAAATTGCCTCAGCAAACTAAAGTTAGGAGTTCTTACTATATGAATCAATGTATATATTTAAATTTTGCATTATTTCACTATTACTAGTGGCCTAAAATATTTTTCAGGCACAGATCAGTGCATGGAAAATCTGAGGCAGATGCTGTACTTTAAAAGTAGACTGGAAGCCCAGACGATGTGGATTTGAAACCCAGTCGTAGCATTCAAACAACACTCTTTTATCCTCTCTGGATCTAGGTTTCCTCGTCTCTGAAATAGGAAATTATACTAGCTACCTGCTAGTGTCACCGGTCAAAGTCTATTATTTTCTAGGAAATAAAAATAGAATCTGAGTAATAAGTCTAACCTTTTTTTCCCTTTGTGCTTAGTCTGGGTTCATTTGCTCACAGGCTGCCACATGCAGAGGTCTTGCTCCCGGCAGTACAGACCAGAGTTTCCAGTGTAAAATGGCTGTGCCGACACCTCAGCTCCCAGACTATGCGCAGAAGCTCTGCGCACAACGCTCAATGCAAGATGGCAGGGGCCGAACATGTGCAGGGGCTCTGTGCCAGGTCTGCAGTCTGGAACCTGAGCAGCACACCTGCACCAGTCCAGAAAGAACTCTGCCCCACTCCTGGCTGACAAGAACCCTATAAGAAGCAGTTAATCTACAGCTTGAGCTTGCACTTCTCCCATTTTCTGATCAAAGAACAGAACTCTACTTTGCTTCTGAACCAAACTCAGTCTCATTCTATGGGCTCAGATGACTTCCAGCAAGAGAACTTCTGTTGCGGACCAACTTGGGAGAGTCAATAACAGTAGTATTGTTGTGAGGTTCAGTAGGATATTACATTAAAAGACCTGAAAATCATAAATGCACAATTATTGCCTCCTGATGATTGGGGACTGAGGAATTCTGTCACACAATGAATGCATAAAGAGGTTGTAGCATAACAGTTGGGAGCAGTACTGCCTGGATAACTGTTCTGACTTTCCTCATTACTAGCTCTGCTTCAGCGTCTGTGTGGATAAAATATGTAGCAATAGTACCAGTTTCACAGTGCTGTGAAGACTCAGTGAGATCACCCACAAAGCCCGCTTAGAACAGAACTTGACACACAATTGACCATAAACACTGGCTGCAGACAAGTGTGGCTTTGTCCCAGGGATGATGAAGTACGTTTACCTTGATGACCAGATAGTGTGGAAATAGGACTGATTCCCTTTGTTGCATTTCACTTGTCCCAGCCCGCTGGCAACTCTCCAACTCTAACATTTCCCCTGCAACGAGCCCTGCTGTGTTTGTACCTCACAGCTCTGGCACCTTCCACAGGTGGTAGTGGAAACAGCTCACTGCCCCAGCCCAGACTAGAGCTCACCACAGAGCCCTTAGAGAAAGGGCGCCCAGCGTATATCCAGAGAAAAACACGAGCCAAAAGGACACATGCACCCCAAAGTTCACTACAACACTGTTTACAACAGCCAAGACACGGAAGCAACCTAAACGTCCATCGACAGAGGAATGGATAAAGAAGATGTGGTGCATGCATGCAATGGAATATCACTCAGCCACTAAAAAGAATGAAATAATGCTATTTGAAGCAACCTGGGTGGACCTAGAGAGTGTCATACTAAGTGAAGTAAGTCAGACAGAGAAGGAGAAATGTTGTATGACATCCCTCATATGTGGATTCTAAAAAGAAATGATACAAACGAACTTACTTACAGAACAGAAAGAGACTCACAGAAAAAGAACTTATGGTTGCTGGGGGAAGGGATAGTTAGGGTAGTTTGGGAAGATTATGTACACATTGCTATATTCAAAATGGGTAACCAACAAGGACCTACTATACAGCACAGGGAACTCTCCTCAATGTTCTGTGCCAGCCTGGATGGGAGAGGGGTTTGGGGGAGAATGGATGCATGTATATGTATGGCTGAGTCCCTTCTCTGTTCACCCGAAACTACCACAACATTGTTAACTGGCTAGACCCCAGTACAAAATAAGAAGTTTAAAGTCTGAAAAAAAAAGAAAGAGTGCCTAGAGAGGACTGCCTCTCAGGCCACGGCCACCAAGACAGGGCTTCACATGGGAACATGGCCCCAGTACCCCCCCCAGCCTTGCTCCAGAAGGGACACCTCAATTCCAGCACTGGGATAAAGGCCTAGACTTTGAGCTCACTCTGACCTGAGTTCAAATCCCAACTCCACCATTTAAAACAGCCTGATCCAGGGCAGGTTATTTACCTTTACTGAGCATTAGTCTCATTGATAAAACAGGAGTAAGAAGACTTACTTCTTACTCCTTGGTGTAAGCCACTCTTTGGACTTCCCTGGTGGCTTAGACAGTAAAGCATCTGCCTACAATGCGGGAAACCCAGGTTCGATTCCTGGGTCAGGAGGATCCCCTGGAGAAGGAAATGGCAATCCACTCCAGTACTCTTGCCTGGAAAATCCCATGGACAGAGGATCCTGGTAGGCTATAGTCTATGGGGTCGCAAAGAGTCAGACACAACTGAATGACTTAACTTTCAACTTTCAAGAAGACTTACCTCAGATGTGATCATGAAGAATGAGGTAAAGTAGTTTTATAAAGTTAGGTCTGACAAACCTCAAACAGAGAATTTAATTCAAAATAATTAGGACTGACAGTGCCTTGGGCGACTGACAACAATAAATGCAAACATTATTTCTGGCAAACACACGATTACACCTCAATGATTTCATAAATCAGCTTGGGATTTTACACAGTGTTATGGTGTAGAGTTAAAACCCAGACCTATGGTCAGGCTGAAGGACTCCTCTCCTATTTACACCTCTTTCTAGTCCAAATGTCCTAGCCTAATTATCTGTAGTTTCAGGTTCCACATCCTCAAAATGGCATCATAATAGTGCTAGTTTTAAAACTGTCATCAGGAGATAATTAAATGAGATATTAAATGCTCATTTAATATAGATATTTCATATTAAATGAGACAATCCACATTAAATGCTTACTACTGTATCTGGTATGTGATAAATACCAAATAAATGTTTTTAAAAAGAAAACAAAAGTAGGTTTATAAAGCACTTCTGCCAGGAGCTGGCATGTAGCAGCTATGATAATAATTTTCCAAACCTCAGCGTTAATGTATCTGGACCTTTCCATATACAACTGCTACAAGAGCCATGAAAAAAAAAAAAGAAATAAAAGACTCCTGCAAAGAGCTTGAGCTGCATCTTATTAACCACTCCTTGGAGTACAGAAGCAAATGGCTGTTTCAGTCCTGAAGGGCCTCACGTGATCTGACCCTCAGTCAATTTAGGCTGCAGGCCACAGGCAGAGAAGGCAAGGCCTCCCTTCAGATAGCTTAATTACCTTTCATCTTTGCTTACAAACTGGCCAGATTTCTTTCTTACAGAAGTTTGCTAAAAACGTCAAGAAGCAGCCAACATACTTCACTATTCTGACCTTTTTCAACCACTTCCCCTGGAGAAACAGGCTTGGGAGACATGTGGTCTCGCTTCCAAGGTTGTCACAGGCAACAGTTTACTAAAAATTCTACCACATGTATCAGAAGAAGGGTCACCAACTTCCCAGACTGCACGCTCTTCATTCCTGCTATTCAACTCTCAACACCTGCCCAGGAAACCAAGATCAAATACCGTTAGGGTTTTTACAACAGTGTTTTATCCCCAGTTCCAATTCCATATTCAAAAAGATTCAGATTTCAGCTACTCTAATACATCAGGAACTGAAACAGGATACAGGCTCTGACAGGGTACAGGTCAGATAATGCAGTTACAGTCCAGACTCTACAATTTACTCCTGCATGACTTTGGACTTAAGGGCTCAGAGCCTCAGTTTTTTCCTCTGTGAAATGGAGGTGGTAATCATATTACCAGCTTCATGGGGTTGTGAGCATTAAATGAATTGCTACTATATAAAGCCCTCTGTGCCAGGCATGTCTTGTCAAAGTCTCAATAAATGTTAGCCCTCATTATTATTAAACACCTTGTTGTTCTGAGCATTGTGCTAGTTTGGGGGGAAGACCATTGATAATAGGGGCTTCCCAGGTGGCTCAATGGTAAAGAATCCACCTGCCAATGCAGGAGATGCAAGAGATGAGGGTTCAATGCCTGGGTTGGGAAGATCCCCTGGAGGAGAGCATGGCCACCCATTCCAGTGTTCTTGCCTGGAGAATCCCACGGACAGAAGAACCTGGTGGGCTACACAGTCCATGGGGTCACAAAGAGTCAGACACGACTGAAGCAACTTAGCATGCAAGAACACACACTTAGTCACTTCAAATGTTTCGAGACTGCCCCCCATCTAATGCTATGCTGTCATTTCCATGGTCCCACCCATACTTCTGATTTTAGAAAGTCAAACAGAAGACAGCTGTTTGTAAATCCAGCCTGGATGACAAGGACAGAGGTTTCTAGAACCCACCCTAGGTCACTTAATATCATTCTCATTTCCATTAAAACAGGATAAATGAGAGGAAGCTTCCTGGTTTTGTGAAACCCAGCAACTGTCTGGTCAGTCTGGGAGAATGTCCTGGTCACCCCAGCCCACACCCCACGATTATGCTTTCAAACATGTTTGCCACAAGAGGCAGAATATTCTAGTTGCTATCAGAACCCTCAAAGAGACTTCATAACATGCAGTTCAACAGATTACAAGTCACAAAGAGACACTATTCTTTGCAAATGACAATGAATTTCTCATCTCAGGTTTTTGATGTGTAAGGATGTATATTTAGAAGGGAAAGCTCTATTACAGCGAATCAAAGAAAAGAGGTTCTTTTTAGAAAGAAATATTTATCAGGAGTTTCTTCGGGACAAACGGTGTGACCTGGGGCTTTGTTCCTGCAGATGGTGTGTCTGAGAACAATGAAAACTGTGGCAGGATTGTTTGACTGCCCTCTCCCCATTGGCACAAGGCAGCCCCATACAAATAGCCTCCAACATGCTGAGGAGGTGGTGATGAAAACAGTCAGTCACCTCGCGTTCATTTGGCCTCATGTGGTTCTCCTGGGTACCATTCCTTCACTCTGAGCTTTGTAGATGCTGCTGTTCTGCTTGCTAATGACATTAACAGGAGTGTCATGTCTCATCTATGAGCTGTGGCCATTTTGAGCAGAAGCACTTGGGTCTGTAAAGCTCCAAATTCACTAAACATACACATGCAAAGGATTTCTTTCGAACAAATTATTCGTACCAGATTTGACTTTAAAAAGAAGTGAAGTAGAAATATCTAGGGGTGTGTATGTGTGTGTGTGCACATGTGCACAATGCAAGTGTGGGTGTTTGAAGGGAAAATCATGGAAATCCAGCATTATAGAAAGTAGATATATTATGAAGGAAAAAAATTTAACTGTAGTCCTGCACTTTATAAAATCAACTTTCTCCCTGTTATTCTGTCGAGTATGGTGTCTGTGTTTCAGCCTGTGAGCCCTGTTTATTGCATACGCATCCAGCACTTCAACTCTTTTACCTTTTCTTAAGGAGATTAGGGTAACCTGACCAGCTTGCCTCTCAGGTGAAGCTGGCCTCCTCAAGCCCTGGTAACAGTCAGTTTTCCCTGTCGGCTGGCTTCAAAGATTCAGGGAAAATAAAAACATTAGAAGCGTATCAGTTTGGACAACACTCCTTGTGCAATGTTCACTTTAATGACACTATAATGTCATGCCCTTGGTGTGCCATTTTATTGTGAGACTTAATCAAAGGCAGAGAAATAAAGATATCTGGCTCGGATGCAGGGGCTTCTTTGTTGGAGTGCTTCCTGGGGGTGGGGGAGTGGTCCACAGTAGGGCTTAAGCACAAAGGCTAAGCTGCCCAGGGCCTGGGAGGGTGTGTTTGAGTGAATCCAGAGGTTTAGCCCGTATCTATGTGTGAGCTTTGTATGTTGTTGTTGTTCAGTAGCTAAGTCATGTCTGACTCTTTGCAACCGCATGGACTGCAGCACGCCAGGCTTCCCCATCCTTCACTATACCCTGGAGTTTGCTCAAACTTATATCCATTGAGTCACTGATGCTATCCAACCATCTCATCCTGTATCGTCCCCTTCTCCTCCTGCCCTCAATCTTTCAGAGCATCAGGGTCTTTTCCAGTGAGTCGTTTTTTTGCATCAGGTGACCAAAATATTGGAGCTTCAGTTTCAGCATCAGTCCTTCCAGGGAATATTCAAGGTTGATTTCCTTTAGGATTCACTGGTTTGAGCTTCTTGCTGTCCATGGGGCTCTCAAGAGTCTTCTCCAGCACCACAATTCGAAAGCATCAACTCTTGGGTGTTCAGCCTTCTTTGTAGTCCAACTCCCACATCCGTACATGACTACTAGAAAAACCATAGTTGTGACTATACTTTGACTACATATATGCTCCCATATGTATCAACCCCAGGATTAAGACAAAGTATGCATATATATATATAGAGAGAGAGAGACATGCCACACACACCTACCTTGACCAAATGCATACATTTACCGTATACATACAAACCACTGACTCACACAAACATTTCTCACTCTAACATACATGCATGGGCACACATACCCACCAATGCGTAAACATATAACCCCAGGGTTCCCTGACATATTCATTCTCTCTCTCCGTATATATATGTGTGTGTGTGTGTGTGTCCATGCATGAATGTTGGAATGGGAAATATCTGTGTGCGTAGTTTGTATGTATATGATACATGTGTGGTATTTGTGCATTTTGTCAGGGTATGTGCATGTGGCATGTGTGTGTACATGGATGTATTCATGTGTTGTGTGTATACATGTGGGAAGTATGATGTGGGACTGCATATGTGATGAACATGTTTGTGTGCACTGTATGTGGTATGTGGGTGTGTATGGTATGTGTCCATGCATGTGATGTGGATGCGTGTTCAGAGTTCATGTGTGTGATGTGGGTATGTTTGTGTGTAGTATGTATGCATACATGTGATAGTCTGTGTGCATGTAATAGGTATATGAACACATGAATGTGCACTCACATGCCCATGTGTATGTTATATGATCTGCAGGGTCTTTTATAGCCCCTAGGATTCATGTACTCATTATATTAAGCGTAAGAATAAGAAAATGTCTTATATTTGTGGCCACATACATATTCGGGCTGTCTGTGGCCCTATACACTGTGTATGGAGCCAACAATTGTTATTCAAAAGAAAAGACAAAGCAGTTAACTTAAGTACCAAGTTCACAATGGTCACTCCATCCGGTAAATGTTTTTGAAGAATACGGGGGAAAAGAAGAAAAAAATTCCAAAGAATTTCAAAATTAGTATTTTTTTTACTCTGACATGGATGTTAGAATTTAAGGGATGATACTAATTAATCATATCTTTTCCCTGATGGGTTCTGAATCCACTGAGGAATTAGACCTAGATCAGCAGACCTGAAATGATCAACTTTATTTCCAAAAAAGACTGCCTTAGAGAATTGTTCAGACAAGGCAATGGCACCCCTCTCCAGTGCTCCTGCCCGGAGAATCCTATGGATGGAGGAGCCTGGTAGGCTGCAGTCCATGGAGTTGCTAAGAGTCGGACATGACTGAGCGACTTCACTCAGCGACTTTCACTTTTCACTTTCATGCACTGGAGAAGGAAATGGCAACCCACTCCAGCGTTCTTGCCTGGAGAATCCCGGGGATGGCGGAGCCTGGTGGGCTGCCGTCTATGGGGTCGCACAGAGTCAGACACGACTGAAGCGACTTAGCAGCAGCAGCAGCAGAGAATTGTCTTGACCTCTGACAGAACTGACTTGTCAACCAGAACCCCAGGTTTCCCTCCAAAGAGCAGAGTCTTCTCCGTGCAGCGTTCATAGTCTGGAAAGGCTGAACTTTGACACACCATGACCCTCTTCCCAGCCAAGCAAGGGGCTGGAAAAAAGGACAGAGGCTTTCTCCCCAAATTTTCCATTCTTCCACAAGGTGGAAGTTCCTACTTTACAGATCAAGACAAAAAATTAATAATAATAACAAGAGAAAGAAAATAGTTATCTTTATGACTCCAAAGATGTTGCTCTCTTAACCTGCCAGGTTTAAGTATCCACGTCAACCAAGAGTGTGTGAAGAACTGTGGAGTCCCCATGGGGGAGCAGATCATGGTTAACAGGACGCCTTCACATATCCCACACGTTACAGTCCTCCCTTATCTGGTCTCTTTCCAAATTTATCTATATTTCTCCTCAAATCCCCTTCTTCCAGAAAACCCAGACCCACATACCCATGTGAATTCCCATCTTTCCATTTTTACACTAATGTCACATCTTAGGAAAGTTAATCTTGTGAGAATTCAGTCTTGTACAGTCTTCCCACCACTCTATTCATTCCTCCATTCCACTGTAGGGCACACAAGATAACATAGACTATGTCTCCTTTTGAGTGGAGTTCACCCCACTGCTGACTATTCCTCCTCCCCAAACTGAACACCAGTACCTTGCTCCCCAACTTACATCAACTTAGCATGGGCATCAGAAATATAGATGGGATCACTTCTCTGTCCTTGAGCTCACTTGGCCTTGAAATTGAGATGGAGTTTAGCAATACTAAACAGCCAGCCACAGAGACAAAGGACCATCTCCTTGTCATGCACCAACCTTCGGCTGCCTCACTCTCAATATTGCAAGCATCTTGCCTCAACAATTTGCAGATAGTGGTTAAAGTGGTTAAAGCGATGCTATTTTTGTTCAACACCATCCCAAACACAAGCCAACTATAGAAATTTGAGGGGTGGAAAAAGCTCTGTGGTCCAAAGAAGTAGCAATCTGTGCTAACTCTGCAGGGAAAAGTGACTGTGCTGAGCTTAAAGACAGAAGGTGCATGCATACCACAAAGTCAGTATAAGAGCCTACACTTCGTTGTCTATTTAAAGAAGTTGTAAGAGTAAAATCTAACTCTCCATGAATTTATGCTTATATGCCCCTCTTTTAAGTGCAACTTTTGCATAAGACATGACACTGCTGTGCCTAATCCAAGTGCCCAGCCCCAAACCCTCTTTGTTTCAATGTACATTTGAGTCCCACCTATTCCTCAGTGCTGCCTCTGACCACAGAGCCCACAGTGATCGCTCCCTCCTCTGGACTCACTGGATACCTGTATCATTTTCCTGAAATGTAATTTAGCAACCTACTATTATTACCCACCTAATTATGGGTAGCATATATGTACATAACCAACATGTCCAATGGCATTATAACCTCTGAAAGACAGGGACCTTATCTCTTAGTGTTTGAATTTCTAGCATTCAGCCAGAGAAAATTCTGGGTAAACATATTTGATGTCAATGAATGAATAAAAATTATGGTCCTTTGGAAAGACCCGAAAGTCAAGGTGCCAAGAAAAATGTTTGCATATTCTGTCCACCTAGAAATGCCTGCTTATCCTTAATGATCCAAACCAAATGCCAGCTCCTCTTCACTCTTCGGTGTAGTTGAGATAGATACAGGCTTTGGAGTCAGTCAGAGAGGTATTCAAATCTTTTCTGCACTATAAATGGCCAAGTGATTTTGAGTGACAAGTGTCCTTGAGCCTTGGTTTCTACTTCTGTTAAATGGAAACAATAACTACTTTCGAAGACAAGAATAAAATTAAATAACATATGGAAGTGTTTTGAACAAGGTAGGCATGGAAAGCAAGGTAGACATGGTAATTATTAATATTTTCTTCAAAGTCCTCTTCTCTGTGCTCCCACTCCACTTTGTACATGTTGCTGTCGCTGTCCTTATAGCTCCCAGCCTAGCTGGTGGAGGAGACAGGTGTCAACCCAAACACTCACTGCAACTACCGATCCTATTTGCTACAACTATTGAAGCCCATGGGCCTAGAACCAGTGCTCTGCAACGAGAGGCCACCACAATGAGAAGCCTGTGCACCACAGTCAAGAGTAGCCCCTGCTCACCGCAATTAGAAGCCTGCCCACAGCTACAAAGACTCAGAGCGGCCAAAAATAACCTAAATAGATAAATTATTTTTTAAAAAAGAAAAGGGCTCTAAATTTACCAGCTTCTGTTTCATAGGAGGCACACATTTAACACATAAAGGAAAATCACTGTTTACATCCCTAAGAGATTCTCCGATAAGTCTGGAGGGAGGATGTTCATTGCAGTCTTAATTTGTGGAGGGAGGAAATTGGAGTATTATCACTGGGAGAGTGGAAAGGCAATATGTGACGGATGAGCACCCTGCGGTACAGCCACTGTAAGAATAGATCCTAAGTGGACAAAGCAACATGGATTCTTCTTAAAGGCAAAGTGCTGAGTGAAAAAAAGAAACAAATTGAGATTTATAGCAGTGCCATTTATACAATATCATTTACATAAATTAAAAATACATATACATAAAACATAGTACACATTCTGATGGTGTGGCTGATAATTAAAAGCATGGTTTAAGACCTACACTGCCTAGGTTCAAATTCCAACCTCTCTGCTTAGTAGCTGAGTGACCTCAGGCAAGTTACTACTCTGTGCCTCAATTCTTTCTTCTACTCAATGGGAACAGTAAAGGTTTTTAACTCATAATGTTGTTGTGAAAATTAAATAGTAACATGTAGAGGGCTTAGAACAGAACCCAGCACATAGTAAGTGCTATACAAGTGTTACCCTTATAACAGTTTTTAAACACACATACAAAGAAGAAAACACATAAGAAACATATTAAAATTACTGCCTATAGGGAATGGAATGGGGATAGGATAATAAGGAATAAATTCAGGCAAAAAACAGGAGCCTTGCATGGAACAGCGATGATAGTTTACCTTGTATTCAGAAGTATGATTAATTTAAACCTCTTTAATTTACATTTTTCTTTAAAAAAAAAAAACACTAGCATTTACTAGCTAACCTGTTATTAACCATTTGCCTTATTGAGTTGGTAAGTGATTATTTGAATGTCCCACTTGTGATAAGTCAACTGTCCAAAGTTCAAAAAACTCACTTCAAAATTAGGGTCAATATATACTTAAGATATGACTACAGCTAAGCCCAGCCAACCCCAATACCCATTCTGAGCCAACACAGCCACTGGGTAAAAAAAAAAAAAAAAGCATTTACTAAGTGTCTACTATGTGAAGGACACTGAATTGGCTATAATAAAGCAAAAGAAAGTCCTTAATGTAAACTTTTATAAGACAAAATGCTGTTTGAGGGCCAGGTGGGCTGTACCAACTACAGCTGCTGAAAGGCATTTTAAACTACTAGTAGCTGAAGTACTAAGAAAAGAAAGTCTTCACAGGAGAAGCGGGAACCACAGCCAACCCCATCAACTGCCTAAATAACTTCCAATGAATATCCTTAAAAAGAGATGCTTCAGAAACATCCTATGTGCCCATCAGTGGATTAAAGGATAAAGAAAATATAGTAGATACATTCAATGGAATACTATTCAACCATAAAAAAGAAGGGAATCTGGTCATTTTGCAACAACATGGATGAAATTTGAGGACATAATGAAGTGAAATAAGTCAAATACTCAGTTCAGTTCAGTCACTCAGTTGTGTCCAAATCTTTGTAACTCCATGAACTGCAGCACACCAGGCCTCCCTGTCCATCACCAACTCCCTGGAGTTTATACCCAAACTCATGTCCATTGAATCAGTGCTGCCATCCAACCACCTCATCCTCTGTTCTCCCCTTCTCCTCCTGCCCTCAATATTTCCCAGCATCAGGGTCTTTTAAAATGAGTCAGCTCTTCACATCAGGTGGCCAAAGTATTGGGAGTTTCAGTTTCAACATCAATCCTTCCAATGAACACTCAGGACTGATCTCCTTTAGGATGGACTGATTGGATCTCCTTGCAGTCCAAGGGACTCTCAAGAGTCTTCTCCAACACCACAGTTCAAAAGCATCAATTCTTCAGCACTCAGCTTTCTTCACAGTCCAACTCTCACATCCATACATGACCACTGGAAAAACCATAGCCTTGACTAGATGGACCTTTGTTGGCAAAGTAATGCCTCTGCTTTTTAATATGCTATCCAGGTTGGTTATAACTTTCCTTCCAAGGAGTAAGCGTCTTTTTAATTTCATGGCTGCAATTACCATCTGCAGGGATTTTGGAGCCCAAAAAAATAAAGTCAGCCACTGTTTCCACTGTTTCTCCATCTACTTCCCATGAAGTGATGGGACCGGATGCCATGATCTTCGTTTTCTGAATGCTGAGCTTTGAGCCAACTTTTTCGCTCTCCTCTTTCACTTTCATCAAGAGGCTCTTTAGTTCTTTTTCACTTTCTGCCATAAGGATGGTGTCATCTCCATATCTGAGGTTATTGATATTACTCCTGGCAATCTTGATTCCAGCTTGTGCTTCCTCCAGCCCAGCATTTCTCATGATGTACTCTGCATATAAATTAAATAAGCAGGGTGATAATATACAGCCTTGACATACTCCTTTCCCAATCTGCAACCAGTCTGTTGTTCCATGTCCATTTCTAACTGATGCTTCCTGACCTGCATACAGATTTCTCAAGAGGCAGGTCAGGTGGTCTGGTATTCCCATCTCTTTCAGAATTTTCCACAGTTTATTGTGATCCACACAGTCAAAGGCTTTTGCATAGTCAATAAGCAGAAATAGATGTTTTTCTGGAACTCTTTTGCTTTTTCAATGATCCAGCAGATGTTGGCAATTTGATCTCTGGTTCCTCTGCCTTTTCTAAAACCAGCTTGAACATCTGGAAGTTCACAGTTCATGTATTGCTGAAGCCTAGCTTGGAGAATTTTGAGCATTACTTTACTAGAGTGTGAGATGAGTGAATTTGTGGGGCAGTTTGAGCGTTCTTTGGCATTGCCCTTCTTTGAGATTGGAATGAAAACTGGCCTTTTCCAGTCCCGTGGCCACTGCTGAGTTTTCCAAATTTGCTGGCATACTGTGTGCAGCACTTTCACAGCATCATCTTTCAGGATTTGAAACAGCTCAACTGGAATTCTATCACCTCCACTAGCTTTGTTCATAGTGATGCTTCCTAAGGCCCACTTGACTTCACATTCCAGGATGTCTGGCTCTAGGTAAGTGATCACACCATCATGATTATCTGGGTCATGAAGATCTTTTTTGTACAGTTCTTCTGTGTATTCTTGCCACCTCTTCTCAATATCTTCTGCTTCTGTTAGGTCCATACCATTTCTGTCCTTTATTGAGCCCATCTTTGCATGAAATGTTCCCTTGGTATCTCTAATTATCTTGAAGAGATCTCTAGTCTTTCCCATTCTATTGTTTTCCTCTATTTCTTTGCACTGATCGCTGAAGAAGGCTTTCTTATCTCTTCTTGCTATTCTTTGGAACTCTGCATTCAAATGGGTATATCTTTCCTTTTCTCCTTTGCTTTTCTCTTCTCTTCTTCTCACAGCTATTTGTAAAGCCTCCTCAGAAAGCCATTTTGGTTTTTTGCATTTCTTTTTCTTGGAGATGGTCTTGATCCCTGTCTCCTGTACAATGTCACGAATCTCCATCCATAATTCATCAGGCACACTATATCAGATCTAGTCCCTTAAATCTATTTCTCACTTCCACTGTATAGTCATAAGGGATTTGATTTAGGTCATACCTGAATGGTCTAGTGGTTTTCCCTACTTTCTTCAATTTGAGTCTGAATTTGGTAATAAGGAGTTCATGATCTGAGCCACAGTCAGCTCCCAGTCTTGTTTTTCCTGACTGTATAGAGCTTCTCCATCTTTGGCTGCAGAGAATATAATCAATCTGATTTCGGTGTTGGCCATCTGGTGATGTCCATGTGTAGAGTCTTCTGTTGTGTTGTTGAAAGAGGGTGTTTGCTATGACCATTGCGTTCTCTTGGCAAAACTCTATTAGCCTTTGCCCTGCTTCATTCTGTATTCCAAGGTCAAATTTGCCTGTTACTCTAGGTGTTTCTTGACTTCCTACTTTTACATTCCAGTTCCCTTTAATGAAAAGGACATCTGTTTTGAGTGTTTGTTCTAGAAGGTCTTGTAGGTCTCATAGAACCATTCAACTTCAGCTTCTTCAGCGTTACTGGTTGGGGCATAGACTTGGAATACTGTGATATTGAATGGTTTGCCTTGGAGACGAACAGAGATCATTCACTAAATGATGTTATATGTGGAGTCTTAAAACAACTGAGCTCATAGATACAGGGAACAGATCAGTAGGTGGCACAAGCAGGGGCTGAGCGATGAATTTAATGGGGTCAAAAGTTCACAGACCTCAGTTACAAAATAAATGTCATGTGGATATAATATACAACATGGTGATTGTAGTTAATAATGGTATATTGCATATATTAGAGCTGCTAATCATGTAAATCTTCAAAGTTCTCATCATAAGGAAAAAAACTGTAACTATGTATGGTGATGAATGTTAACTAGCCTTACTCTGGCAATCCTTTCATGAGACATACAAATATCAAGTAATTATGTTGTATACCTAAATCTAATACGATATTACATGCCAAAATACCTTAATTTTAAAATTTTTAGTAAAAAATGAAATTTTTTAAAGAGATGCTTAAGCCATAGATTAGCTAAGAGCTACACATAAAGGGAAGACTCATGTGACAAAGTAACTTCAACTGACTTCAGCCTCCAGACTGACTAACACCTCCTGATATCTGGCACTACAGTTAAAATGGCACTATGCTCTCATTCCCTAAGAGATGAACCAGCAATGCACTGGGGACAACATATAAACAGGAGGAAATTCCTATTCCAGAGATTGGGGGAGGGGAGAGTTTTTAACACCAATTCATTTTGAATCTTATCAAATGATTAATAATTACTAAATTCTCAGTAATAAGACACAAATGCAAAGTGATAGGATTATGCTGTGAGTAGAGTCTTAATTTTTAAAATGCATGTTTTAGTACAAACATCAAATATACATATGCATGATTCTTTCACTACTGCAAATGATCCCAAAATCTAGTCTAAAGAGAGGTCTTATTATACTATGATTACTCTCATCAGGATTCTTAGCAATTCAAGACTGACATGGTCCAGAATGATGCAGAAGTTTAGAAATTAGTAACCTGTGCATGCTAACACTGTCTATGTCTTCTTCATTGGTGAAAATGTGAAATCAAAGCTTTAACTTGGCCAGCTTTGTATTGGAAACCAATAGGCTCGGTTGTTTTCCTTCCTTATTTTGATGGGATGGCATTTTTAAAGTAAGTTCTTGTGAGGAATTCATATTCCCTTTGGGCCTTGACTTTGTCTCCTAAAATATTCAGGTCCCTTTTTAAAGCTATGTCCTTTCAAAGACTATATCAATGATGAAATAATTATTAGGATTAGCTTGTGCTGCAAGTGACCAAAAGCCCCAGCAACAGTGGCTTTAAAAAGATTGAAATTTAGAACTTCCCTAGAGGTCCAATGGTTAAGAATCTGCCTGCCAATGCAGGGGACAGGTTCGTTCCCTGGTCTGGGAAGATCCCACATGCCTCCAGACAACTAAGTCCATGTACCGCAACTACTGAGCCCGTGCACCCTACAGCCTATGCTCCACAACAAGAGAAGCCGCCGCAATGAGAAGCCTGTGCATCACAACGAAGAATAGCCTTCACTTGCTGCAACTAGAGAAAGCCCATGAGCAACAGCAAAGACCCAGTGCAGCCAAGATAAATAAATAAATGAAAAGTTTTTAAAGAGTCCATGCTTCCACTGCACGGTGCATGGGTTCAATCCCTGGTTTGGGAGCTAAGATCCCACATGTCTCAAATGAAAGTGATAGTTGCTCACTCTTTGCAACTCCATGGACTATAGCCTGCCAACGTCTCTGTCCATGGAATTCTCCAGGCAAAAATGGTGGAATGGGTAACCATTCCCTTCTCTAGAGGATCTTCCTGACCCAGAGATCAAACCTGGGTCTCCTTCATTGCAGGCAAATTCTTTACCACATGAGCCACCAGGGAAGCCACAATTCAATGCCCGCCCAAAAAAAGAAGTGCATTCTTTTTCCGATAAGCATCAGCAGTCCAGCACTGAGCTGGTAGCTCCATATTCATAAAGGATCCGGTCTCCTTCATCCTGTAATGAGGCCCATACCTCAGAACACAGATAACTGTTCCATACAAATACAGTCATCAACATCAACATTCCAGCAAGCAGAGGAGGAAGGGAAGGAAAGAGCACACAGTCTCTCTTTAAAAAACCATAGGGTAGATGGCACAACCTGCTTCCTCTCACCACCCTTGTCCTTGGCCACACCCCTTACAAAAGAGGCCAAAACATGAAGTCATTATTCTAAGCAGCCATGGGCCCGTCTATCACGGAGTGATTATGTTAGAGCAGGAGAAAAGGAGAATAGATTTTAAAGGAGAATCAGCAAACTCAGCCACACTATTCCTGAATGAAACAATCACTTTTATGTGTTATTTCCCATCTTGGGATAACTATTCTGGTATACTGTACATTTTCCAGATGTTACTTTTTCTATCAGAAGGAGAATAAAAAAGCAAAATAGTTTTCAACTATTTCTAGTATTCAAGAGATATTGGGCATTGTATTGGTGGTTTCACATTTGTTATCTCCTTTAATTCTCATAACAAGTTATTGTCATTTGGGGAAATTAAGATTCACAGCACTGATATGAGAAATGGGAGTATTTAAAGCTTAAGCCTCTCCTAATTTTCTCCCCTATGAAATGTATTTAGCTAAGTTCTTTTCCTCCTTAGAATCTAATCAATGACCCCTATTCAACTCTCTCCATGACCAAGACCTTTTTCTGAAGCACCAGTAAATAAGTCAGGATTCTGCCGTGCATCTGTAGAAAGGTAATTACCAACATTTGCCATGAGAAACATAAATTCTCAAATGTTTCAGTCTTTAAGTCTCAAATTCATGTTCTTCATACACCATTATTGATGGGATGTTTTATTTTACCACGTGCTGCTTAGAAGTATCATGTAATGTTATCTCTGGCTCTAGTGCCACGTAACATCGCAAAGGAACCACTTGGCTTTCACTCCAGAAAAACTCCCATCTTTCACAATGTGCCTCAGCAATTCCACCTTTCTGTCCACTCTGGAATATGTATCATCATATCACTGGGACTTTCAAGCCCACTGAATTCATACTTGTAGCAGAAGATATTTATTGAGTGTTTCATATGTGCCAATGATGTGGAAATGATCTACGAAGTAGAATGAATTGCCGTCATTATTATTATCCCCATTTTGCGGATAAAAACACAGGACCTTAGAAGGGCTTAGGAACATGCCCCAATTTCCATAATTACTATGTAGGAGAGCTGAGACTCAAACTTGCTTCTCTTTGACCAAATAGCTCACATGCTTAACTTGCTACAAGGAACCAGGTACCAGCTCAGATGTTGAAAACACAGCAGCTGTGCCATACTCAGTCCCTGTCCTCAAGGAATCACAGTCCAATGGGATAAATGGCACTGTGCCTTTAATTGCACTGCACTGTGACTGAGCGACTTCACTTTCACTTTTCACTCTCATGCATTGGAGAAGGCAATGGCAACCCACTCCAGTGTTCTTGCCTTGAGAACCCCAGGGACGGGGGAGCCTTGTGGGCTGCTGTCTATGGGGTCGCACAGAGTCGGACACGACTGAAGCGACTTAGCAGCAGCAGCAGCAGCAGTGACAAGTTCTAGGACTGCCCAAGACCCACTGTTGTTGGTGCCAACGCAAGTGTAGCTAATCCCACACTCAGGATGTAAGACCCTGCGTCATCTCCTATCTCCTATTGTCTCCAGCATCTCTCTACCTGGGGACCAGAGTCTCATGCATCTTTCTCTCCTTAGTCCCTAACACAATTCCTGACACAAAATAAGTATTCATGAAGTGGCCCATACTATGAAAGCAGTATAACCCAGAATGGAGAGTGGGTACGCTGACAGGTAAGACAATCTAGGACTAAATCCACACTTTCTAGCTGAAAGGCTACCAGCATAGACTTACACCAATCTCATTTCTCGTCTAGTGGTATTAGAAGACACATGAACTAGTAGGAAAGGAAAATCCCAGCATGAGCAGCACTGAGCTGTCCCCAGTGGGGCCAGCTTCTGGCAGAGTAAGAAGGACACTGAGGAAGCAGTCACAAAGTAGAAGATTTCTGAGAACTGGGGGAGACCTGGAATGCTAAGGACCAAAGTTGTTTTCTTTTTCAAAAATGCCTGTCAGTCGTCTAAAAATCCTCCCTCCAGCAGCAAAGATGAAGACATTATGCAACTACCGAAGGGCACTGGAGATACCTGGAGGACTGGTCACTTCAGCAGCAAATTGGAACAGAAACAACTAAAACAATTGAAATACAATTGGTCAATCGATGGAGTCACAGCACTTTAAGTCTGAGCAGTTTCAAAGAAACTGAGAATTCTCTGCAGTTGCAATGTCAACTCAAAAAAAAAAAAAACATGAACCTATTTAAATCAGCATGGAAAGCAGATTGGTGTGGAACATGAAAGAGAATTAGCATAACCCAGAAAAAATACATGGTGACCAGTGTGGAAATAAATGAAGACCAATCAAATGAGAGCAAGCAAACCTGTTTATTCAGAGCTTGCTATAGAAAGGGAGTCAACCTCTATCACTTACATTTGGCCAAAGGCAGGCAGAAGCATGGGAAAGCTTTACACTTGGAAAAAGAGAAGGCTTCAGGCATGCCCTGACTGGAAGTTGTTGGCACGGGGAAGCTGTAGGCAGGCTAACAAGAAAAGGAACATCTTATGTGACTGATGATGGGTGTATAATTGGCTTTCATTAACTGGGGCTTCCCGGGTGACTCAGTGAATCCACCCGACAATGCAGGAGACTCAGGAGACATGAGTTCAATCCCTGGGTCGGGAAGATCCCTGGAGAAGGAAATGGCAACCCCTTCCAGTATTCTTGCCTGGAAAATTACAAGGACAGAGGAGCCTGGCGGACTATAGTCCACAGGATCACAAAGAGTCAGAAGTGACTGAGCACACATGCGCAAATTAGTCCTAAGTTTGAAATGGTGACAAAAATTAGGGACGCTATCGGTTATTAAGCTTGGCCATTGGGGCCAATTGTTCCGAAGGCTATTGTTGGGCTTCCTGGACCACTTGCTAGAGATAGTGATCTGACTTCCTACAAATCTGACTGATAGCAGGCTGGTTTCCTGGGCTGGTTATGGTTGATAAAGAGTTGGACACGACTAAGCAACTTTGCTTCTTACTTCTTCCTTATGGTTGATAATGGATCCTGGCTAGTTGCTGCAGATGGTGGGTGAGAGTTCTGTTTTTATATGTGATGTGACCTTTGTCTGTCTGTAATAGGAAAAGGAGTACGTCCAGGCTGTATATTGTCACCCTGCTTATTTAACTTATGTGCAGAGTACATCATGAGAAACGCTGGGCTGGTTGAAGCACAAGTTGGAATCAAGATTGACGGGAGAAATATCAATAGCCTCAGATATGCAGATGACACAGCAGAAAATGAAAAAGAACTAAAGAGCCTCTTGATGCAAGTGAGAGGAGAGTAAAAAAGTTGGCTTAAAGCTCAACATTCAGAAAACTAAGATCGTGGCATCTGGTCCCATCACTTCATGGCAAATAGATGGGGAGGCAGTGGCAACAGTGTCAGACTTTATTTCTGGGGGCTCCAAAATCACTGCAGATGGTAATTGCAGCCATGAAATTAAAAGATGCTTACTACTTGGAAGGAAAGTTATGACCAACCTAGACAGCATATTAAAAAGCAGAGACATTACTGTGCCAACAAAGGTCCGTCTAGTCAAGGCTATGGTTTTTCCAGCAGTCATGTATGGATGTGAGAGTTGGACTATAAAGAAAGCTGAGTGCCAAAGAATTGATGCTTTTGAACTGTGGTGTTGGAGAAGACTCTTGAGAGTCCCTTGGACTGCAAGGAGATCCAACCAGTCCATCCTAAAGATCAGTCCTGAGTGTTCATTGGAAGGACTGATGTTGAAGCTGAAACTCCAATACTTTGGCCACCTGATGTGAAGAGCTGACCCATTTGAAAAGACCCTGATGCTGGGAAAGATTGAAAGTGAAAGCAGAAAGGGACAACAGAGAATGAGATGGTTGGAAGGCATCACCGACTCAATGGACATGAATTTGGGTAAACTCCAGGAGGTGGTGATGGACAGGAAAGCCTGGCATGCTGCAGTCCATGGGGTCACAAAGAGTCTGACAAGACTGAGTGACTGAACTGAACTGAACTGAAGTGATATTCCCTCTCTCCCTGGGGAAACACACTTTAGAATAATCTAGCACAGAACTGACGTCAGTATACTGTGAGTAGGTCCATGGCTCTACTTTCTAGTTGTATGACTTGCACAAAGTTGCTTGGCTTCCTTAACCCTCAGTTTCCTCATCTGCAAAGTGGTGATATTGCATAATAAGAATTTGATGAACATTGAATGACGTAGGGCACCTAGCATGTTTAGCATAGTGCCTGGAACGTGGAGAGTAGCCAATTGATGTGAGCTGCTATTAACATTATGAATAGTATCAGTATCCTTTTTTACCTAACCTAATCCAGAGATTTAACCAGATAAAGAGGATGAAATTGCAAAGGATACCATTCCAGGAAAAACCTTATGGAGAGGTTTAATAAGATATAAAGAATATATTGGATGCTCTGTATGATCACAAAAAGATTAGTTGGTAAAGGCATATGAATCCCCCCATGCTCAGAGAACCAGAGAGTTGCCTTTAGTATCTTATGATTGATACTAAACTGCCTGAGAGTAAATTGATTACAGAGAAAGTTACATGCTGGCAATATGGAAAAAAAGCACAGAGGAGGTTAAAACAATTTGCAAACTTGTGAGAAGAAACAAGACAAGAACACAAGATAATAAGAATATAGTGACATCTCCTGAAGTAGACACTATTATCACACCTATTTTACCTACAAGAAGATGGAGGCAGAGAGGACTTAGTAACCTGATGGTCACAGTCAGAATCAAAAAGAAACTTTAGCAGCTAAGTAGAAATTTGCAGGAAGAAAAAAGACCTAGATGGTTCCATTAAGAACATAGCACAGAAATAGAGGCTTAGGTGCAAATGAACTGAGTGTGTAGAACAAAAAAGTTTATAATCACCAAGCTATCTCTTCAAAATGTCCCCCTATTATGAAATATCAGGATTTTTCATTTCAGCATTATGGATCTATTGTATTTAGTTATATTTGCTTCCCACATTTTGAATTAAGTTTCTTGAAAATGTTATTCACTTTCCTGAGGGGAGAAGATGCCTCAAAAAGGCAAATTATTCTTTCTGCAACGGGACCTAAACATCCTTTCTCTCTCAGCCTTGACCTCCAAGATCCCAAGGACCTCCTCCTAGCAGCTAACATCAGAGCAGGCTTTGGTTCAAAGAGACTGAGTCTGTATTGTAAGAAAAGAAGAGAAACAGCCACTAAAAAATGTTTGGTTGATTTAACAAGGCAGTTTGTACCTTCTGGAATGTACAAGTTGTTAATAAATTGCATTTCTTACCTTTTTATAGAGTACATTCCTAGTGTGGTGTTTTGGTTTATGTTTTATGATAGGTGCTATAGTTTCAGCGTCTGAATATGGATTTCATTAATCCTTAATTTGTGCCTCCTTCTAGACTTTGCAAACAGTGCCCTCTCCTGGATGAAGTGACACCAGCTTTTCTGATCTGCAAAGCTTAGAGATAAGGACATGAATGCTAAAATACAGGAAAGGCTCTGGAGACCCCCATATATGGGATTTCTGGTCTCTCTTGGGGATGCAAAGAGATGGTACCCAGGCCCAGCTCTGTCCCAGTGAAAAGTGAGAGCCCAGGACTTGCACGGCTATAAAGAAAGAGAAAAGCCAAGGACCTAAGGCTATGATCATCGTCTGGACCCAGAAGTCTAAACACCTAACAATGATCAGATTGGTGCAGGAACCCAAACGGAACCTTGATGGGCTTAATGAAAAAAATGCCACAGACTGAATGCTTCGGATGACTCCTAAAAATCAGATCTTAACCATCTACTAAATTTGTTTAACTTCACCAAAGCAACTGAATTGGACTGCATTTAAAGGACACTTTTTGAAGCTGTTGAGAGCTTGAGGAAACACGGGTTTCTCTAAAAAAGAATAGAGAAGGGGTTCGTGATCACCAGTGCTACTCATCAATATTTCCCATTCTCTTTCTAGACAAGGATAAGAACTGCAATTTCTGTTCCTCCATGAATTTAGATGTGGCCAGGTGGTTTGCTGTAGCCAATCAAGTGTGAGTGAAAGTTATACCTTAAAGAATTGGTGCAAGGTTCCCCATCTTTCCTTCTCTTTTCCACCATAGGGTAGACAAACTATAGCCCACAGCCCAAATCCAGCCCACTGCCAATTTTTATAAATAAAGCTTTATTGGGACACAATCATGCCCATTCTTTTACATATAATCTATGGCTGTTTGCTTGCTACACAGCAGAGTTGAGTAGCTGCCACAGAGACCATATGGCCTGCCAAACTGAAAATATTTACCATCTGGCCCTTTACAGAAAAAGTTTGCGAACCTATGCTCTCAACAGTGGGGGGTCCCTGAAAGAAAACATCACGGAGCACAGCTCATGCTGGACAAGACTGACGCGTAGCACAAGAATGAAATAAACCCTCATTGTTTTAAGCCACTGAGATTTTGAAGTGGTTTTGCTGCCCCAGCATGACAGATCCAACAAAAATAGCAAAAGAGAATATATACCGTAAAACACCTTGAAAGAAGCTCTCCAAATACTAATGATGGAGAATATGCAAATTCAACGTCATTGACATTATTCTCTTGACCAGGTGGGGAATAAGCGTGATCCCCACATGCAAATGAGGCTGTTATCAGGTAAGCCAGACAAGTGTGATACTTTTCCCCCTAAAATCAACATGAATTAATTTCTGTATCTAAGGAAGGCCAGCCAGCTCTAATCAGACACTGGTTTGTTTTATGAGAGGAGTAAAGAGGCTCATTACAGCAAATCCCAGGCATGTTGATAAATTCCCAATCTTGTACTCTCATAAAACTCAGAAACACACTTTCCATTGCCTTCCACACTTCTTGTGAATCACTGAGCCAGAGGCAGCTGCCTGATTTGTGACCTTCAGCCATCCGCCATCTCGCATAGATCATTTTCACCAAATAGAGTCTTAAAATTGTCATCATTTTCTTTACATCGACATTTGAAAGAAATGTTAGATTGATCCACCACTGGGTTAGCTATTTTGCAGCTTCTCCCAGCTGGTTAAGGAAGTCGCTGTAAATAAATGCAGCTTCTCTGGACATTTTAAATGGTAGCAATCACAACAATTTTAGCAACACAGAGAGGAAGGGAGGATAGAGAAAAAGAAAACTGGAGAAAATGGTCCATGGGCAACACACATCACCCCTAGGGAGCTGGAGTAGAGCTTTTCCTAGCTCCCTCTGACTGGAAGCTGTAACCACTTAGTAGCCAGGAGCTTGGAGGAAAGGGAGCACTGCCTGTCTATGCTTTCCATCAGCCTTGACTTCACATAGGGCTTAATCTAAAAACTCGTCTGTGTCCCAAGAGACAACACAGAGCACTGAAGAAGCAGGGCTCCTTATTAACCCACTAGCATTTTAGAGGTGGTGCCACTGAACCCTGGTTGAAAGCACCCCACAAGGTCATGGCAGGTAAGTTGGGAGATTCCATCAGAAAGACAACTGTGGAGCTAGGGCTCAGTTCATCTGAACCTACGAGCAGGACAAAGGGGATGGCGGGAGTAAGGTCCTCTGTCCCGGGGATCAGCCTCCAGGCATCCAGTAAAATAGCTCCATCCCTGGACGCTGGGTTTGGGCTGCTCATAACTGCTCCATCCAAATTCAGTTCAGAATGGAAATTCTGCTAACTAATACAGAACTTCATGCTCCCTCAGGCTGTGACTTGTGTTCTCTATGGATGCAAAAACTAAGGAGAAAGAAAGGAAGCATCTTTTCCCTTTTGCCATTAGTGCCAGCTTTCTTATGAGCCTGTCTGGTTCCTTCCAATCTATTCCAGGACAATAAGTAGAAATAAGCTTCCCAACCCCTTTAGAGCAGGTAGGAACCATAAGAATGGAAATAGAGCTGGAGGCCTCAGCTGAAGTGGTCGAACTGAGACTGGGATTCTGGTTTTGTCAATTGCCTGGAGTTGCTTAAGTTCACAGGTAATTTCCAACTAGGGCAGCTGCTGAACACACTGGAAAAACAAAAGTTCAAAACGGCCTTACTAAATTAAAGTTGAGCCCCAAAGCCACCAGCAAATGAAGGTTAATAGAGGGCTCCTACTGCATCTCAGATTAAGGGGAAAACAGCAAAACTACCCAAGTACAAACAGCATGCGGAAGTACTGGCTGTGAGTGTGAATGGCAGAGGAAGATCTCAAGGTCTTAGTGGACAAGTTCACTGAGCCAGAAATGTAAGAGAAATGTTAAACAAGAATATAAAAGACAGCAATTATAAAATAATCTTTATTGACTCATGTATTCTTTTAATCAACAAACTTTACTGAATGCCTACTATGTGTCATGCATTGTGCTGGTATCTAGAGCAAGATTCAACAAACCAGAGCCCACAAGTCAAATCTGACCTACTGTTTGTTTTTGCATGGCCCTTGAGCTAAGAATGATTTTCACATTTCTATAACGCAAAACAAACAAAAAAAAAAACAGTATTAGCCTTTCAGAGACAACAGCTATTCAAAGAAGATAGGACATTATCTCTTGGCCTGCAATGGCTAAAAGTATTGCTATCTGTCTCTTTTTAGGGAAAAAGAGGGTTGCCAACCCCCTAATCTAGGGGTACAAAGTTCAATAAGAAATAACCCTTACCCTCAAGGAACTCACAGTTTGGTATGAACTTAGTAAACAGTATCAGTGCACCTTGTCCTTTCCTGGCTTCACAACCTAGAAGCAAGATAGAAAATTTAAAGGAAGCTCATGGAAAGTTATAAAGATTAATAAAGGAATGGGAAGAAGAATTTATGAGAAAATTTTAAAAGAATTTGGATTATTTATTCTCAAGAAAAGGAGGCTATGGGGAGACTTAAGAATAGCCTTCAAATATTTGAAGAGATATTATTAAGCAAAAGGTTTTTCCATTTTGGACATAAAGATTAATAGAATGTAGGCTAAAATTTTTTATTATAGAAATGGAAGGATTTCCTGGAAGGCTTTTAAACTTCTACAATGAATTGAGAAATCCATTTTCTTTAATCTTCTAAAACTAGTGTCTTTTCTCATCTGTCTGGGAGCTGTTAAATGTATGAGTGTTGTCTGAGCTAAAGGTAGGGGTGGAGTAAATGTCCTAAGTTCAACCCAGGTCTCTGATTCTTCCATTCAGAACTTGGGGGTTTTCAGAAGGAGAAAGTCTTTTTCCTCTCTGGGTCTCAATTTTCCCCTCTTGCAAAACGAGAACCTAACATGCTCTAAGTCTGTGATTTCCTGGGCAGAATCTTTGATATGGTTCAGCAGCTGAAGACAAAGGAGCTTCAAGGATCTCCTCTTATGAGAGAGGAAACAACAGATGCTGTTTCATTCTTTATATGAATAAAGAAACTTAGACTCAATATCTGTTTTAATTCAAAGGTAACCACTAGTTGCAAAAAAAAAAAAGAACATATTTACTAGACAGAAAAGACCAAAGAAATTTTGAATAAATGACTAAAGACAGTACAGCATAAACAGGGTAATGTTAAGGAGGCATACACAAAGAAAAATATAAAGTAAGACAGAAGCAAGAACTGACATTCCACAATCACAGTCAATATGATGGGGTCGTAGGCTCCTCCTTCGAAGATGAACTCTTAGGTAAGACCTAAAAGTTCAAAATTCTACTACATGCTGTTCACAAGAGAGCCACCAAAAACCAAATGGCACACAAGTGTAAAAAACACAGGGTTTAATATGGAACTTGGTTCATGATAGGCATGCTGAAGTCTTTAAGAGTAAAGCATACTAAAGGCTGCAGTTGACCATGGAATTGATCAAGAAATAAAGTAAGATGGAAAGATGTTTACAAGGAGGGATGGATGGACAGATATGTTAAAAAGTAAATATAGGAATATATTAAATGTAGAAGCTATCCCTGGTTGGGAAGATCCCTTGGAGGAGGGCATAGCAACCCACTTCAGTATTCTTTGCCTGGAGAATCCCATGGACAGAGGAACCTGGTGGACTACAGTCCATGGGGGTCGAAAAGAGTTGGATATGACTGAGTGACTAAGCACAGCACATCACAGGAGGTAAATATATAGATGCTTATTGAACAATTCTGTATGTCTGAATTTTTTTATACTAAAAACTTAGGGGGGGAATGACTGGTCAAAAATAAACAAGTATAAAGAGTGAGATTTCATTTTTTGTTGATTCTATCAATACATAAAGAAAAAGAAAGCTTTTTAAAATAAGTGATATCTGAAGTAGGCAGAATTGGAATTATTTGGGCTTCTTTACCCTGCTCTTTTTATAGCTTTGATAATAATTCCCAGGCCCACACCAGGAGGTCAACTTCCTTTAATGTGCTCTATGCTTCTATCCAAATATGACCATCCCTTGCTTTTTAGGGAAGATCGTAGAAAAACACATTTTAAAGATAGATTTTAGGAAATGGTATTATTAGAGGCTTCCTTATGCTGATTTTTTGTACAGTTCTTCTGTGTATTCTTACCACCTCTTCTTAATATCTTCTGCTTCTGTTAGGTCCATACCATTTCTGTCCTTTACTGAGCCCATCTTTGCATGAAATGTTCCCTTGGTATCTCTAATTATCTTGAAGAGATCTCTAGTCTTTCCCATTCTGTTGTTTTCCTCTATTTCTTTGCATTGATCGCTGAGGAAGGCTTTCTTATCTCTTCTTGCTATTCTTTGGAACTCTGCATTCAAATGGGTATATCTTTCCTTTTCTCCTTTGCTTTTCTCTTCTCTTCTTTTCACAGCTATTTGTAAGGCCTCCCCAGACAGCCATTTTGCTTTTTTGCATTTCTATTCCATGGGGATGGTCTTGATCCCTGTCTCCGGTACAATGTCATGAACCTCTGTTCATAGTTCATCAGGCACTCTATCTATCAGATCTAGTCCCTTAAATCTATTTCTCACTTCCACTGTATAATCATAAGGGATTTGATTTAGGTCATACCTGAATGGTCTAGTGGTTTTCCCTACTTTCTTCAATTTGAGTCTGAATTTGGCAATAAGGAGTTCATGATCTGAGCCACAGTCAGCTCCCAGTCTTGTTTTTCCTGACTGTATAGAGCGTCTCCATCTTTGGCTGCAGAGAATATAATCAATCTGATTTCGGTGTTGACCATCTGGTGATGTCCATGTGTAGAGTCTTCTCTTATGTTGTTGGCAGAGGGTGTTTGCTATGACCATTGCGTTTTCTTGGCAAAACTCTACTAGCCTTTGCCCTGCTTCATTCCATATTCCAAGGCCAAATTTGCCTGTTACTCTAGGTGTTTCTTGACTTCCTACTTTTGCATTCCAATCCCCTATAATGAAAAGGATATCTTTTGGGGGTGTTAGTTCTAAAAGGTCTTGAAACTCCAATACTTTGGCCACCTCAACGAAGAGTTGACTCATTGGAAAAGACTCTGATGCTGGGAGGGATTGGGGGCAGGAGGAGAAGGGGATGACAGAGGATGAGATGGCTGGATGGCATCATCGACTTGATGGACGTGACTCTGAGTGAACTCTGGGAGTTGGTGATGGACAGGGAGGCCTGGCATGCTGCAATTCATAGGGTCGCAAAGAGTCAGACACAACTGAGTGACTGAACTGAACTATGCTGATTTACACCTAGAACTCTCCATCAGTAGGATATCGGTCTTAGAATCCGATAGAGTGTGATGTCATCCCAGTTTCATCACACTGTAGCCATGGGCATGTTAATTAAACACTGGTCTTTGGTTAAAGAGAGATATAACATTGGATATGTTATATGTTATCTGATACAACATAACTATACCTCCACTCAGGTTTCTAATAAGCACCTTACACTTAACATGTTAAAACAAGCACTCCTGATTTTTCACCTCAATCCTGTTTCTCTTATGGTGGTGGTTTAGTCACTAAGTCGTGTCCGACTCTTCCAACACCACAGACGGTAGCGTGCTAGTCTCCTCTGTCCATGGGATTCTCCAGGCAAGACTACTACAGTGGGTTTCCCATTTCGTTCTCCTGGCGATCTTCCCAACCCAGAAATCAAACCTGGGTCTCCTGCACTGCAGGCAGATTCTTTACCAACTGAGCTATAAGCCTCCCCTATTTCAAATATGGAAGTTTCTCAGTCCAAAATCCTTGGGGTCATCTCTTTTCTCCTTCTCTCATACTCCATTTATGATACAAATCCTTCAATAAATTGTGGCTCAACCTTCAATAGATACCCAGAATCAGAATGATTTCATTACATCCAATGCTACATCTCTGGTGCCAACAACTATGGTTTCTTTTCTGGATTATTGCAACAGCCCCAGAACTGGCCTCAAACTTTAGGCCCCTCAGATTAGCTTCAACACAGTAGCCAGACTGCTCTCTTAAAATTATATTGATCATGTCACTGTTTTGCTCAGAATTCTTCAGTGGCTCCCCATCTCAATAAGTTAGTTCAATCGCTCAGTTGTGCCCGACTCTTTGCGATGCCATGGACTGCAGCACGCCAGACCCCCTGTCCATCACCAACTCCCAGAGTCTACTCAGACTCATGTCCATTGAGTCGGTGATGCCATCCAACCATCTCAACCTCTGTCATCCCCTTCTCCTCCTGCCTTCCATCATTCCCAGCATCAGGGTCTTTTCAAATGAGTCACCTCTTCACATTAGGTGGCCAAAGTATTGTAGGTTCAGCTTCAACATCAGTCCTTCCAATGAATACTCAGGACTGATCTCCTTTAGGATGGGTTGGTTGGATCTCGTTGCAGTCCAAGGAACTCTCAAGAGTCTTCTCCAACACCACAGTTCAAAAGCATCAATTCTTCTGTACTCAGCTTTCTTTATAGTCCAACTCTTACATCCATACATGACTACTGGAAAAATTATAGCTTTGACTAGATGGACCTTTGTTGGCTAAGTCATGTCTCTGTTTTTTAATATGTTAAGTTGGTCATAGCTTTTCTTCCAAGGAGCAAGCGTCTTTACTTTCATGGCTGCAGTCACCATTTGCAGTGATTTTGAAGCTCCAAAAATAAAGTCTGTCACTGTTTCCACTGTTTCCCATCTATTTGCCATGAAGTGATGGAACCAGATGCCATGATCTTAGTTTTCTGAATGTTGAGTTTTAAGCCAACTTTTTCACTCTCCTCTTTCACTTTCATCAAGAGGCTCTTTAGTTCCTCTTCAGTTTCTGCCATAAGAGTGGTGTCATCTGCATATCTGAGGTTATTGATATTTCTCCCGTCAATCTTGATTCCAGCTTGTGCTTCTTCCAGCCCAGCATTTCTGATGATGTACTTTGCATAGAAGTTAAATAAGCAGGGTGACAATATACAGCCTTGACATACTCCTTTTCCTGCTTGGAACCAGTCTGTTGTTCCATGTCCAGTTCTAACTGATGCTTCTTGACCTGCATACAGATCTCTTAAGAGGCAGGTCAGGTGGTCTGGTATTCCCATCTCTTTCAGAATTTTCCACAGTTTATGGTGATCCACACAGTCAAGGGTTTGGCATAGTCAATAAAGCAGAAGTAGATGTTTTTCTGGAACTGTCTTGCTTTTTCGATGATCCAACGGATGTTGGCAATTTGGTCTCTGGTTCTTCTTCTTTTTCTAAATCCAGCTTGAACATCTGGAAGTTCACAGTTCATGTGCTATTGAAGCCTGGCTTGGAGAATTTTGAGCATTACTTTACTAGTGTGTGAGATGAGTGAAATTGTGTGGCAGTTTGAGCATTCTTTGGCATTGCCTTTCTTTGGGATTGGAATGAAGACTGACCTTTTCCAGTCCTGTGCCCACTGCTGAGTTTTCCAAATTTGCTGGCATATTGAGTGCAGCACCTTCACAGCATCATCTTTTAGGATTTGAAATAGCTCAGCTGGAATTCCATCACCTTCACTAGCTTTGTTCGTAGTGATGCTTCCTAAGGTCCACTTGACTTTGCACTCCAGGATGTCTGGCTCTAGGTGAGTGATCATACCATCATGATTATCTGGGTCATGAAAATCTTTTTTTTTTTTCTTTTGGGTAGTTTTTTATTTTATTTTTTTAACTGGAGGCTAATTGCTTTACAATATTGTGGTGTGTTTTGCCATACATTCACATGAATCAGTCATGGGTGTACATGTGTTCCCCATCCTGACCCTCTCTCCCACCTCCCTCCCCATCCCATCTCTCAGGGTCATCCCATTGCACCAGCCCTGAGCACCGTGCCTCATACATTGAACCTGGACTGGCGATCTATTTCACATATGATAATATACATGTTTCAATGCTATTCTCTCAAATCATCCCACCCTCGCCTTCTCCCAGAGAGTCCAACAGCCTGTTCTTTACATCTGTGTCTATTTTGCTGTCCTGCATATAGGGTCATTATTACTATCTTTCTAAATTCCATATATATGCATTAATATACTGTATTGGTGTTTTTCTTTCTGACTTACTTCGCTCTGTATATTAGGCTCCAGTTTCACCCACCTCATTAGAACTGATTCAAATGCATTCTTTTTAATAGCTGAGTAATATTCCATTGTATATATGTACCACAGCTTTCCTATCCATTCGTCTGCTAGGACATCTAGGTTGTTTCTGTGCCCTGGCTACTGTAAACAGTGCTGCAATGAACATTAGGGTACACGTGTCTCTTTCAATTCTGGTTTCCTCCATGTGTATGCCCAGCAATGGGATTGCTGGGTTGTATGGCAGTTCTAGTTCCAGCTTTTTAAGGAATCTCCACACGTTCTCCATAGTAGCTGTACTAGTTTGCATTCGCACCAACGGTGGAAAAGGGTTCCTTTTTCTCCGCACCCTCTCCAGCATTTATTGTTTGTAGACTTTTGGATAGTAGCCATTCTGACTGCGTGAGATGGTACCTCACTGTAGTTTTCATTTGCATTTCTCTGATAATGAGTAATGTTGAGCATCTTTTCACGTGTTTGTTTGTTAGCCATTTGTATGTCTTCTTTGGAGAAATGTCTGTTTAGTTCTTTGGCCCATTTTTTGATTGGGTCACTTTTTTTTCTGGAATTGAGCTGCAGGAGCTGCTTGTATATTTTTGAGATTAATTCTTTGTCAGTTGATGAAGATCATTTTTGTATAGTTCTGTGTATTCTTGCCGCCTCTTCTTAATATCTTATGGTTAGGTACATACCATCGGCAGACGAATGGATAGGAAAGCTGTGATACATATATTACTCAGCTATTAAAAAGAATGCCTCTGTTAGGTATATATCATTTCTGTCCTTTATTGAGCCCATCCTTGCAAGAAATGTTCCCTTGGTATCTCCAATTTCTTGAAGAGATCTCTAGTCTTTCCCATCCTATTGTTTTCCTCTATTTCTTTGCATCGATCACTGAAGAAGGCTTTCTTATCTCTCTTTGCTATTATTTGGAACTCTGCATTCAAATGGGTATATCTTTCCTTTTCTCCTTTGCCTTTCACTTCTCTTCTTTTCTCAGCTATTTATAAGGCCTCCTCAGACAACCATTTTGCCTTTTTGCATCCCTTTTTCTTGGGGATGGTCTTGATCCCTGCCTCCTGTACAATGTCACAAACCTCCATCCATAGTTCTTCAGGCACTCTGTCTATCAGATCTAATCCCTTGAATCTATTTCTCACTTCCACTGTATAATAGTTAGGGATTTGATTTAGGTCATACTGAAAGGTTGTTGCACTGAGTGCACCGGCCATCACGGTGTTGGAGAAGACTCTTGAGAGTCCCTTGGACTGCAAGGAGATCCAACCAGTCCATTCTAAAGGAGATCAGCCCTGGGATTTCTTTGGAAGGAATGATGCTAAAGCTGAAACTCCAGTACTTTGGCCACCTCATGCGAAGAGTTGACTCGTTGGAAAAGACTCTGATGCTGGGGGGGATTGGGGGCAGGAGGAGAAGGGGACGACAGAGGGTGAGATGGCTGGATGGCATCACTGACTCGATGGACGTGAGTCTGAGTGAACTCCGGGGGTTGGTGATGGACAGGGAGGCCTGGCATGCTGCGATTCATGGGGTCACAAAGAGTCGGACACGACTGAGCGACTGAACTGAACTGAACTGAACTGAAAGGTTGTTGTTGAATTATGACACTGGGATTCTTGGCCCCCGGAGGAGAAGAATTTAATCCGGGGCCAGAGACGAGGCTTGATCGCTTAGCGCTTTTGTGCAATAAAGTTTTATTAAAGTATAGAGGAGATAGAGAAAGCTTCTGACTTAGGCATCAGAAGGGGGCAGAAAGAGTACCCCCCTACTAGTCTTCAGTTGGATGTTATATAGTCACAAGCAGCCGGTTAATGAAAGAAAGGAATGTCTCAGAACTCAGAATGACACCAGGCCCCTCACCCATAAGATATATTTTGGGATAATCTTGGCTCCAAATGGTTTATCTTGGGCCATAAAAGGATTAACTTGAATCTTGAAGAAGGGCAGAGCACCATACAAATAGTGTCATTTACATAGATTAGAGGAACAATATCGGAGTATAACATACTCGTTTATCAAGTAGGTTCTGAGCCCAAAAGGTGGAACCGACTTGAAGACAGAGTTTGGGGTAAATGCATGGTACATTAGCATAGCTTAAGATAAACATTTCTATAAGAAAAAGGCATTGGTTAACTTCATGTGAGAGATCTCTTCAAGAAAACTAGAGATACCAAGGGAACATTTCATGCAAAGGTGGGCTCAATAAAGGACAAAAATGGTATGGATATAACAGAAGCAGAAGATATTAAGACGAGGTGGCAAGAATACATAGAAGAACTGTACAAAAAGGATCTTCACGACCTGGATAATCACGATGGTGTGATCACTCATCTAGAGCCAGACATCCTAGAATGTGAAGTCAAGTGGACCTTAGAAAGCATCACTACGAGCAAAGCTAGTGGAGGTGATGGAATTCCGGTACTGCTATTTCAAATCCTGAAAGATGATGCTATGAAAGTGCTGCACTCAGTATGCCAGCAAATTTGGAAAACTCAGCAGTGGCCTCAGGACTGGAAAAGGTCAGTTTTCATTCCAATCCCAAAGAAAGGTAATGCCAAAGAATGCTCAAACTACTGCACAATTGCACTCATCTCACATGCTAGTAAAGTAATGCTCAAAATTCTCCAAGCCAGGCTTCAGCAATACGTGAACCGTGAACTTCCTGATGTTCAAGCTGGTTTTAGAAAAGGCAGAGGAACCAGAGATCAAATTGCCAACATCCGCTGGATCATGGAAAAAGCAAGAGAGTTCCAGAAAAACATCTTTATCTGCTTTATTGACTATGCCAAAGCCTTTGACTGTGTGGATCACAATAAACTGTGGAAAATTCTGAAAGAGAGATGGGAATACCAGACCACCTAACCTGCCTCTTGAGAAATCTGTATGCAGGCCAGTAAGAAACAATTGGAACTGGACATGGAACAACAGACTGGTTCCAAATAGGACAAGGAGTATGTCAAGGCTGTATACTGTCACCCTGCTTATTTAACTTCTATGCAGAGTACATCATGAGAAACTCTGGACTGGAAGAAACACAAGCTGGAATCAAGATTGCCGGGAGAAATATCAATAACCTCAGATGTGCAGATGACACCACCCTTATGGCAGAAACTGAAGAGGAACTAAAAAGACTCTTGATGAAAGTGAAAGAGGAGAGTGAAAAAGTTGGCTTAAAGCTCAACATTCAGAAAACGAAGATCATGCCATCTGGTCCCATCACTCCATAGGAAATCGAAGGAGAAACAGTGGAAACAGTGTCAGACTTTATTTTGGGGGGCTCCAAAATCACTGCAGATGGTGACTGCAGCCATGAAATTAAAAGACACTTACTCCTTGGAAGAAAAGTTATGACCAACCTAGATAGTATATTCAAAAGCAGAGACATTACTTTGCTGATTAAGGTCCGTCTAGTCAAGGCTATGGTTTTTCCAGTGGTCATGTATGGATGTGAGAGCTGGACTGTGAAGAAGGCTGAGCGCTGAAGAATTGATGCTTTTGAACTGTGGTGTTGGAGAAGACTCTTGAGAGTCCCTTGGATTGCAAGGAAATCCAACCAGTCCATTCTGAAGGAAATCAACCCTGGGATTTCTTTAGAAGGAATGATGCTGAAGCTGAAACTTCAGTACTTTGGCCACCTCATGCGAAGAGTTGACTCATTGGAAAAGACGTTGATGCTGGGAGGGATTGGGGGCAGGAGGAGAAGGGGACAACTGAGGATGAGATGGCTGGATGGCATCACAGACTTGATGGACCCAAGTCTGAATGAACTCCGGGAGTTGGTGATAGACAGGGAGGCCTGGCGTGCTGCGATTCATGGGGTCGCAAAGAGTCGGACACAACTGAGTGACTGAACTGAACTGAACTGAACTTCAGGTGAAACCAGGTGTCATGGCAACACAGAATTTTAAGAGAAATCTCCTTTTAAATTTGTATAGAGAAGGGAAAAAATATTGCTAGTTTATTTTCTCCTGCCGCTTAAGGGAGATAAAAATGTCTGACACTTGCAGGCTAGTTCCTCTATTTGGAGATCCCTGGCCTTTCTGCCCTGAATGGTCTAGTAGTTTTCCCTACTTTCTTCTATTTAAGTCTGAATTTGGCAATGAGTTCATGATCTGAGCCACAGTCAGCTCCCAGGCTTGTTTTTGCTGACTGTATACAGCTTCTCCATCTTCAGCTGCAAAGAATATAATCAACCTGATTTCGGTATTGACCATCTTGTGATGTCTATGTGTAGAGTCGTCTCTTGTGTTGTTGGAAGAGGGTGTTTGCTATGACCAGTGTGTTCTCTTGGCAAAACTATTAGCCTTTGCCCTGCTTCATTCTGTATTCTTAATCAGAGTTAAACCCAAAGTCCTTCTTCACTGGCTTACAAGGTCTCTGGGCTACTATCTCTGAGACTTCATCTTCCCTGTTTCTCCACCATTCACTCAGCTCCAGCCATACCAGCCTCCTTACCATTCCTTGAACTTGTCAAGCACACACCAGTCCCAGAGCACCTGCTGTACTCTCTGCCTTGAACTCTCCTCTCCCTGATATCTACATGATTCACTCTCTTCCCCTCTTCACATCTCTGCAAAACTACCCACCTTAGTCATGGACCTCCCCTCCCCAACTATGTGACATGGCAACACCCCGACCCCCACATCCCAAGTATGCAAACTCTGCTTTATACTGTTCCACGGTGCCTATCTTTCTCCAATGTATTACATACTTATTTGTTCCCTCTGGTCTGTGTCCCCCACCCCTCATACATAAGCTTCAAGAAGCCAAGAAGCTTTTGTTTAGTCTCCTCTGTATGCTCAGAACTAGAACAGAACATGGCATTAGTTTCTCCTCAATTTGTTAAAAGAATATAAAAGTGCTCTGAAAATTATAAAGCTGTAAATACATGTGATGGGGCATTATTCTTATTTATATGGGTAAACCATAAGACAGCCTTTTTAAAAAATTCCCAGTTAATTTTTCTCCTCAACTCTGCTACATATAAGGAGATTCTTCCTCTGCCACCTGCAGACTAGATACCGCCACACTTCAGGCGACACCCAGGGGTGTGACTCAAAACAGTTAACCACCTGCTCCCCAGGAATCCAGCAGAATGGATACAATGACCCACTGTCACCACCAAAATCCATTAACAATTCCTGGGAAATAAAAATGGAATCTGGCCCTCTCCGCTGGAACCACCATCTTCCTGTAATTTGTCAAAATGACCAACACAAAGGGAAATAAGAGGGACACCCACTACGTGTTCTCCAGGACTTTTAGAAAACATGGAGTTGTTCCTTTGCCCACATACAAGTGAATCTACAAGAAAGGTGATATTGTAGATATTAAAGGACTGGGTACGTACAAAAAGGAACATCCCACAAATATTACCATGGCAAAACTAGGAGAGTCTACAATGTTACCCAGCATGCTTTGGCATGATTGTAAACAAACAAGGGCAAGATTCTTGCCAAGAGAATGAACGTGCCTATGGAGCATACTGAATGCTCTTAAGAGCTGAGATAGCTTTCTAAAACGTGCAAAGGAAAATGATCAGAAAAAGAAGGACGCCAAAGACACAGGGGCTTGGGTTCAGCTGAAGCGCCAGCCTGCTCCACCCTGAGAAGCATGCTTCGTGGGAGTCAATGAAAAGGAGCCTCAGCTGTTGGAGCCCGTTCCCTATGAACTCATGACCTGACCTGTGTAAAGAAAATAAAGACTTGGACTATACAAATGCTTTGGGGAAAAAATGGAATCTGGTAATAAAGTAGTCTAACCTTTTTTTCTCCTTTGTGGTTAGTCTCTTTCACACGCTCACAGGGTGACGCACGTAGAGGCCTTGCCCTCCGGCCTTCAGAGTAGTATTCCCAGAGCCAAACAGCTGTGCCAACACCTCAGCTCCAGGGCCGTGCGCAGAAGCACAGCACACAGCCTTCAACCCAAGATGGCGGTGGCGGGCCGCGTGCAGAGGGGCTGCACTGGTGTTGCGGTGTCTACCACACACCTGCGCCTGTCCCAGGAGAAATCAGCCCACTCCCCACTGACAAGAATTCCGTAAAGGCACTTCCCTGGTGGACCAGTGATTAAAATTCTGTGCTTTCACTGCAGGGGGAACAGGTTTCAGGAACTAAGATCCCGAATTCCCTGCAGTTCAGAAAAAAAGAAAAACCAATAAAGCAGCTCCACCAATAAAGCATCCCGTAAGGGAGAGCTTGTACTCTACCGCATGAGCTCATACCTCTCTGTTCCTTAATCACATTAGAGCTTTCCTTTGCTTCTGAACCAAATTCAGTCTCCTTCTATTAGCACAGGCGACACTGGGCGGAAGGGTCCTTGCTAGGGATCAACTCGGGATTGGTCGGTAACAATCAAAATAATATCATACCATACCAGAGGCACATCGGCCTGGAGAAACTTATGATCAATGACAGTTCTACTACATTATTATCTTTAGAAACTTGTAGAAAAATAAGCATTGAATTGGGAATAAAAAAAAAAAAACCTGGGTTCCCTTGCCACTCCCTTCGGTTCAGGGTTTCTCAGCCTCAGCACTGCTGACAGCCTGTGCCTGTAATACTTTGATGTGACGGGGTGTCCTGTGCTTGGTGATACTTGGCAGCATCCCTCATCTCAACCATCAGAAGCATCTTCTCTCGGTTGTGACAACCAGAAATGTCTCCAGACATTGCTAAATGTCTCCTGGGCATTGAGGACTACTACTCTGCCTCCTAGCTATGGAAACCAATAAATTAGTAAGACTCTTTGGGGGTTAATTTCCTTGTTTGTAAAAGAGGCCCACTAATACCTATCACACAGGATGGCTTTAACAACTAAAAGAAATCGTGTATACAAGTACTCAGCAAATCTTACCATATTACTATTTTTGTACCTATTTATTCTTACTCCCAATAAATAATAAGTTATTTATCTTGCTCTAATAAATGTCTTTCCTTATGTAGGCTACAATGATGAGCATCCTGCCTTTCTACAATCATAAAGTTGAGCTTTTCAGTGCCTTATCAGATCACACCTGCAACACACAAATTATCTCCAAATCCATTCCCTAGTTGCTTTCTCCTCTTAAAGAGCATGCCCTTTAAAGAGTGCATTAAGAGACTGTCTGCTCACCCATGGTTAATTTTACAGGTTGTTTATCTACAGTAGGATTTACTTGAGTCTATCTTGGCAAATGTAATGAAGCCTAGGTGTGCTTTCATGGGGGACTGTGAGGTGAGGTTAGTGAGAGCAGAGCAAAGTCTTAGGCTAGTTTCAGAAATGTCATTTCAGAATCACTTAAATTGGAAAAGTTCTAGACAGTTCTAAAAGAAGAGCTCCAGTAAACAAACCCATCACAACAAATAAGACAGAAAACCCACATCTGCTCTTTGGAGGCAGAGAACAGTGTGGCATTCGATGTGGATTCTATCTTGAAAACTATTAATAACCCGGTCTGCCAATTTTTCAATCCCCTCAAGGACTAGACAAGTACATTGTGCAGTAGACTATATCCATTGTGATATTAATTCATGTCTCTCTTCGGTGAAAAGATTTAAATGGATGGTAGGGCTCTAGGAGGGATGGATAGAATTACCATCATTTTACAAATGAAAAAAGAGGTTTGGTAGCCTGTGCAAGGTCACACAGACAATAACTGATGGAGTCAAGATTTGAACTCAAGTCAGCCACCTTTGGATCCCAGCTCCTTTCATTAAACTGCACGAAATAATTCAGCATTCTTGGAGTGCCTTACCACCTGCCCCACCATGAGCGATGGTGGGAAACGTAAGTGGGTTTTAACAGCATCAACACATTTACAAAAGGAAAAGCCCAAAAAACCTGGGAAAAGTAAGTTGAGTTAATGACAGGAAATACTCTCAGACCCTCCCTAGAGCAAGTGTTGATGAAGGAACACCAGCAAGAGCTTATGCATCTGAACGTTCAGGGAGATTCATACACACTCTTAAGAGGATTGTTAAGCTACGAACCCTAACCTGCCAGGTGGGATGTGTGCTATGAAAACTACCTCCACCAACAGATGTACATCCAATGCAGCAGAGGATCCACCCAATGAGAGCAGATTCTGGCCCCAGAGACTCCCTACAGTACAAACCCTCCTTAGTTGGCTGATCATGGAACAAACTAGGGATATGTGAACTCTCACAAGAGTTTGTGATGACTACTTACTACTAGAATAGAAATTTTTCAATTTTTTTTAATGACTTGTCCAGTCATTCAACCCTGCTCCACACTTCTTAGACATGTGGCCTTACATGAATTATTTAATCCTTCCAAGCCTTCATTTATTTGTAAAATGATGATGTTAACAATGCTTACCACCCAAAATTGCTATAAGGATTAAATGAGATGCAAACAAAGTGCTATGCACTGTTCTTGACAAATATTAGATGCACAACAACTATCAGGGCTCATTATTATTAAAGGAGAAACCTTGAAATATCCAATGTATCAATTAATTTTGGTAAAAAATGAACTTGAATCTCACATATTATATGTGACAATTTCTAAGGTCAGACATCCATGGCATAGTCTACACCCTCATTGAATCACACAGTCCAACCCCAGTAACTGAGTCAACTCGATCCCCTTTTGGTTCTATTCCAGGCACTGATACTAATTTTGTCTCCAAATAAGACAAATAGGATGGGATGTCTGTCAACAGGGTCTTATGGAGTCAATCATGATTCATTCTCTTTCTTCCAGCGGCTGAGTCCCCCATCTGGCTTCTCAAGTTTTCAGTTGCAAAGATCAACCTTCTCAGTAGCTAAACACAGAGGCTCGGTGGCTAGGTTGCCTGTCCCTCGGTGCTGGTCACCAGCTCCCTAGCTGCTGATCCCTGGCTTTACCAGTGCTCATTGCCAATCTGATCAGAACCCAGCTTTTCAAAGCTGAGTCTCAGGCAAATCTGTTTCCCAGATCTTGCATTCTCAGTAGACCCTGGATTAAAAGACTCAGGAATCCCACGTATTCTTCCCTTGGACTTTGCTCTCCATGGTGGATTTTCTAAACCTCTCTATATGAAAACCCTGGATATGCTCCTATCTGTGGGCCCTGTGGTTCTTTGACCTACACCCCAGGTAGTAAAGCAGGGTGGTTTATGAGCACAGTGTTGAAGTTACACAAAGGAGAGTTTGAACCCCGGGTCTGCCACTTACTAAGGTTTTGAGTAATTTCTTATTCTTTTTGAACCAAATTATAAAATGGAGTTAAAAATACATACTTCTGAAAGTTGCTCTAAGAGGAGTAGGTTAAACTTGGTTCCATAGCTGGCACAGAGAAGCATTCCACAGTCTTATTTTCGATGGAAAGACGCACTCCCCCTACTGCAACTTGATGTCTGATCATTTTCTATTTATTTAAACTAGGTCCTTAATCAAACTACCTGGAAATTACTCAAAAGTCTAGACAGCTGCTTACACCAATACTTTCTGGCCTCTCAATCAAAATTGTCCAAAATCAAATTTGGACATATGCTGTTTTTACTGTTCATTTATGATTTCATTCCTTTGACAAATACATAGTGAGCATCTAGTGTGCCAATGACTGGGCCATGTGAACAAGAATTTGCCCTCATGGAGGTTACAGCCCGGTGTTCCCCAACCAGATTTTTAAAAATAGTTGTTTATTTATTTGGCTGTACCAGGTCTTAGTTGCAGCATGTGGGATCTAGTTCCCTGACCAGAGATTGAACCCAGGACCCCGGCATTGGGAGCACTGAATCTTAGCTATTGGACCACCAGGAAAGTCCCCCTCACCCAAAAGTAAGGGACCATCTTTCATGGAAATCTCATTAATCCAGGATCATGTCTAGCACAATGCTTGTGAGATAATTCTTCTGTTAGTACTTGTCTACCTACATTTTCCAGAATTTTCAAGAGTATATTACACTTATCATTTAAAAATTCATTAAATTTGAAAAATACTGGCTGGCTCTCTGGGAAGTGCATGAAAGTCCTTTGTCAGCCCACCTTCTGCAGCAGGAAATCCTGACCTTCCTGTTGCAGTAGCTGTGTCTCTTTTAGGTAAACTCCTGAGTGAACAGTCACTGCTGGCTCTTCACCTGCTGCCCAATATCTATTCTCTTCCCTCCAAAGACTTTGCCATTTTTCTAGGTCTGAACCACCCAGGATTCCAAAATAAATACTGTGTTTAAAATCCAACCCATTTCCTCTGGAAGTTTAGAACAGACACCAATTACTTTATCTGGATTCTTTAAACAAGAAAAAAACTCCAGTTGCAACAGTCAATCTTTTCAAAAGGCAAAGCAACTTCTCTCTTTGGGAGTTGCTACGTATGATGCCACTCTGTTTTAAAGGGTCTGAGATAAGTCTTCAATTTTGTGAAGTTTAGAGATTAATAATACCTTTGGGGGGAAAAAATGCTGAAAGGTAGGCAAGACTTGTCACAGGAAAAGAAAAGAATCTCTCCTGCTTTGCTGTGATTAGCTGCATAAATTGTAGTGCGAATTCCAGAGCTAAATGAATTAGTATGCATCCCACCCAGAGTTCTTTATTTGTTGAAGTAAAATGCTTACAATCTTTGCTTGGGGGAGAAAAAGAGAGTATGTCATTGAATGAATATGAATTAATCAGTACTTTATGGACAGAACCCATAATTTTAAAGCAGTGAAAAAAGGCAAGGCATTTATCAGGGTTCCACTCAGCAATCTCCCTCTGTCATTGCTAATAAATCTTTTATGAAATGGAGTTTTGCAATCTTTGCAGGAACATTCTCCCTCCCTCCAACCTTTCCTTGGAAGAAAAAAATAAGTTAGCATTCATCTCTAATATTTTCTCTTCCTTTCCCTATTTGAATTTCCTGTACACAGAAAATCTCTGAACCTTTTTGTTTTCAAAGCTTTTCCCCCAAATTTATAAGCTCAAGACCTCTTTCATCAGAAGAAATAATTCATATGAAACTTCTCCCAAGAGATTGGAGGCAAGAAGCTGAGTTTCAGGTGAGAAACACAATATTTTAGTAAGTATAACATCCTGGGTCTGTTAAACAATCAATGTTTATAGACAGAGTGACACAGTCTGTAGACTAAAGGAGTTTGGAGACAGTAATTAAAGGATACAACATTCTGGTTCTAATGCTTTATAATTTTCCTATAACTACTCATAGAAACAAGACTCTGCTGAATTATAAACAGCCTGCCAATAACCTCACGTTGTCCTGATTTAATTAGGATTTTATGCTCCTACTTGAAGGTTAGGTTCATTAGCTGTGAAATACGCCACTGGATGTCTGGATTAAGATTTTAAGAGAATCCTAAATATGGAGTGGCACGTAGCCAGTTTCTAGCCGCTTAAACTGTGCAAAGAGATGTGTGATCATTCTCCCTGAGGTTGGTAACTTTTTATTTTTAGCCACAAATCCACAGGCCATCTCTCTTGGTTAGGGATGGGGCCTGATGGCCGGTCGAAAGCTTAAAAAGGTACATGACTGAGAAACAACTTGTTAAGAGGCTATAATGAAGGGTTGGCAAGAGGGGGGTAGGATGCCTGTAATGATTTTGCCATTAAGAGTGTGTTCCATTTTACAGCTTGGATTTATTTATAACAACAGGTGGTGGTATTTGTGGGGAATTGCTTGTTTTTTCATTTGAGAAGGGCAGCTCCATACATCTGTTAGAAGGCGAAACAAAACCTTTTCCAAACACCATTTTCCTCGCTTTCTGCATCACCATTAGGAAGCAAGAATTTGTAGCAAAAGGCCACCCTGCCATTATTTCTTCCTGATGACACTCATTTAGCAGCCATTAAAATGCAAATAGAACTATGATTTTTAGATCACAAAATTAACATTAACGGTTGGATGATTGATTAAAGGTCATGGCAACGGTATAACTTAATTTCTTAGATAATTGTGTTCAGTTTTCTGCAGACTGTTTGGGTTTCTGAATTAATTTGATCTGTTGTTGAACACTGACAGGTGCGGTAATTGGCAGAGCCTCCTTGGGGCTCATTTCTTCCCTTAAACCGTGTGCTCTTGTCTTCCTCGAAGTCCTTGTCTAAAACACAGAAGAGAGGGCCAAGCCAGCCAGTGCAAAACCAGTGGACTTGTAAGTCTGAGTGAGGTCACTGGAGAGGTTATTACAGACCTGGAAAGAGCCAAATAGAATTCCATTCCATGGTTAACGAGATTTCCCCTAAGAACTTCCTGCATTGGGCTCACGGGGGTATAGAATGACCCCTGGCCCTCCCCTGGGGCTCAGGCTAGCCTCTTCAGAACCCGGGTTGAAGGAGCCCATCTCGGACCCATTTTTCTTTAATGGAGGCAATAAGCCATAGAGAGGTAATAATAAATCACCAGCTTTTCATGTCACCTCTGGATGTGACAGTTCAAGCAGTGACCCAGTAAGCTGAGACCAGAAGTGGCCAGAGATTTGGTCCAGCTGCTCTGCTTCTCTCAAATGTCAAAACATCAAATATATACGGTGCTTACCTGGTAGGCTAAATGTCTTTGAACTCTGTATTGTAAAGTTAGGAATTCACAGGGAAACCACTGAGAAAATTCAGTTAAGCTGCATGACTATTGTTGCTATTATTATTATCTCTTCAAGTACCTTCTTGAAGTACTTTCTTTCTGGAAATTTCACAGGACTTTGTCTTATCGTGATGGATTCTATCCTGCAATCTTCTGTCCATCAGCTGTTCGATTCTGGTTCAAATCAAGCAACACCTCTCAATAGCTGAGTTATAGCTGATGTCAATGACATTATCCTTGAAGTAAACAAATTCACCCTTAGTTCAAAACAACTTCACTTAAGTGATAGCAAACCAATACACAATAAGGTCACAACCGCATTTCATAAGGATTTAATTCAACATAAGCATTGACTCAACAAGTATACATTGAGCATCTACCATATGCCAGACTCTATTCCAGGACTGAGGATATTCTAATAGAGAAGACAGATGATTCCTTCAGGATGTAACTCACAGCCTCTGACAAGACACAGGGAAGTGAGAACAAGCGATGAATGACACTTAAAGGTAGGCTAAGCACTACAAAAGAGAAAGGAAAAAGTGAAAGAGTAGTATTTGAGCTTATAGCAGGCTTTGTATTCCCAGTGCCTTTCACAGTGGACACTAGGTCCTAAAGGCATGTTTGTTGAAATCATCAATCTCTTCACTAATGAATCAACAAGAGGATATAAGGATGTAATTCTGGTAAGTCCTAGAAGAGCCCATGGAAGAAGTCGGACTTGCAGGCCACTACACCAGCTACCATCGGTTCCTCAAACACACCATATTTCCCCTGCCCTGGGGCCTTTGTACGTCCACTCTTACTGTGATATACTCCCTTAGCTTCTATATGCCTGTCTGCTTATACTTTAGACCTCAGCCCAAAGGTCTGCAAGACTGCAGGAAAGATGTCCCTGACTTCCCCTTCCCTTTCAACCAGGTCAGATCCAGAGCCTGGGTACAGAGGCCCAGCCAGGTGCCCAGGTACAGTCTCCCACAGGCTCCACCATGCCAACCCCCCACCACACACACCCTGCGTGGGCCCATCACACAGTCTGTGCTTATCTGGATGATTATTACATAAATATCTCTCTCCCTCCCTGGACTCAAACTCCGTGGGGGATTAGCACTGTCTGTCTGGCACCACTGTGTCCATGGCAGTCTCACTAAATAGCTGTTAAATGCATAGATGAACTTGGGCACATTGTGGGTCAGGTCTTTAAAAATGGCAAGAATCTGAAGAGGCGAAGAAGAAGAGAGCAAACACAGGGGTGGAAAGAGTAGAGTAGGTCCCACAGGGCTGTGCAGGGTGGATGAAAAGCATTTCACCAGCTGTGCAACTGGGCTCAGACCACACCAAGCAGATGGTTCGAGACTGGCACTCCCTGCCTGTGTTAACCCTTTTGCTCCTGGGTTGTGGAAGAGGGGGCAGGTCCCATAGGTGATCTGGGGCTGGCCTGTAGGGGTGCCCTTTGGGGCAGCAGCTATCCACCAATATTTTAACAAGCCAAAGATTCAATCAGAGCACCAGCTGCCTGAGAGCAATCTCAGAAATAAAGAAGACCCAATGAGGGCCTATTCCTTTATGGAATATATATATATTTGGAAGATAAGCTAGATTATGAGAAACCTTAAAATTCAGACATAGGCATTTGATCTTGAGTTCAGAAAACAACATAGGAAGTCACTGTAGATCCCTGAGAAAGAGAGCAAAGATGAAAGGAATACTTTTAGGAAGAATGATTACAAAATTCAGGTCAGACACTGTGCTAGGTGCTAGAGAACTAAAAATGACACACAGACATTAGGCTTTGCCAAAACAAAACTCCCCATTTTATAATGCCCAAGGCGGGTTATGAATTTCCCCAGAAGTTAAAGTCTCCATTTTCGGTTGCTCTGAGACTGGTTGGGCTGTTTTCTCTTCTAGTATCTGAGCTCCCTAAAGAAATTCCTTACATCCTTAGTAATGAGTCTGGAAGTGTGAGTCACTCAGTCGTGTCCAACTCTTTGTGACCCCATGGACTGTAGCCCACCAGGCTCCTCTCTCCATGGAATTCTTCAGGCAAGAATTCTGGAGCAGGTTGCCATTTCCTTCTCCAGGGAATCTTTCCGATCCAAGGATCAATCCCAAGTCTCTAGCATTGCAGACAGATTCTTTATTATCTGAGCCACCAGGGAAGCCCAGTAATGAGTCTAAATTTTGGTAAGTGTTTGTTGAATGAATGAAATGAATGACTTTCTTCAGAATAAAAACATTAAAATTAGCCCACAAATCTGTGCTATTATGAAAATCCTCTTTCCCCTCCATCCTTCCTTAAACAAGTTTTCCCCCACTAAAGCTTGCCTTTCATCAGCGTTGCCAAAACCAAAGACAGCCTAAATCTCTTCCTTCTTTATCTGCAGTCTGCAGAGCCCCACTTCAGGGTGTGATTGCCTGCACTCTTCTGAATCCAACCCAGTCCCCCTCTTGGCTAACACTAACTTGTTAAGCAGTATTTTATGAAGTTAACCAGGCTCATTACAGAGAACATATTTCCAAGAGGAAGGATGTTAATTTCTTCCTCATACAAGGACCAAAAGTCAATATCGTAAATCCAGAAAATCTCCCCTTAATGTCTCTCCCGTCATCATTCTTCCCTGTGCGCTGGGTAAATATACCGTTATGACAGGTTAGCTATATTTCTGCTCAGCAATGTAATATTGAGGTGACTGCAAGACAAGTCACGCTGCTGAAGTAAGGAGTATTGGCTGAGCTGTTACTCCTCAAGTTATTTTGTGACATTGGAATTCCATCAAATTGAGTTAAATGTACCTTTAACTTTTAAACAAGCCCCAGTTCTGAGCCTTAACCTGCTTAGAAAATGCTGAACTTGGATAATGACCTACAGATTCTCAACCTGAGTTAGAGGTGCATGAAAAGGAAACAGTTTTCTAGGGCGTGTTTTCATGTCAATAGATTTGTTTACTCAAATGTGTAATAAACACCAACTGCACACACTGCATGAAAGATACATAAAAACGTGGGGACAGAGGAACCAATTTTGCAGGAATTTACAGTCTAAGCAAGCAAAGAGAGTTTAAACTAAGACTCAGTATTTTAATTTTAATACACACATCAGACCTTAGTAAAAATTTCTGTGCAGAAGTATGAAATCTCCAAGTAATGTTTTCCCTGCCACCTTTTGAGAGTCTCTTAACCTCATACAATATCAAGGAGAGGAACACAGCTTCATTTTAGGAGTAAACAAGAATCTAATTTTAGAAACCATCCAAGATGTTGACCTTTGTGTAGGGATCTGTCAGCCTAAGACTCAGGGTCTTGGATGGGTTATTATAAATTAAAATCTAATACTCCACCCTTCTATTTGGATCTATAAGGCCCCATTCAATCAGCAACATCCAGCTTATGTGTGCAATTCAGCTCCAAAAGTTAGACTGCAAAATTTGGTGACTTTAACATCTCAAGGGCATGGGCAAAATTAATTAAGGCATTGCCACTAAATATTAGCCCTTCCTGAATCCTTCTTCCTAAGTTTATTTCTAATTATCTACCATTGAGTCATGTCCCCAGTGAATCAAAATTTTTATTAGATTTTTAGGAACCTATCTCCTGACAGCTTCAAAGGATTTTTATATTTTAGCATAGTTGATTCCTTCTAATACACTTCCATCTCTTAACTAAACTCTGTCCTGAATTATATTATAAAGCTATAGAGTGGAAAGAATCGTTTAAGGTCACCTATCCCTATTCCATCTGATTACAGACAAGGAAACTGAGGCATAAGGAAGTCTGGTATCTTGAGAAATATGAATAAGTTAATGTTACAGAAATCTGATGTTACAAAGACCTACTATTAGATCCTATCAAGACCAAGTTAGAAATGGTCCTAGAATAAAGGCTTACATATTTTGATTTTGAAGATATTACATCAAAAGGTTATCCTATGCTCCAATCATCCTACATAAAGTCTTCCACATCAACAAGCCCAGCCCAGGCACTCAGAGCTTCCAACTGATCTTTTTCGCATCTGCTTCTCTAATGCTGAAAAATAGGTGAGGTATCCCTATATATAGAAGCAAAGATTTCACCATAAGACAAATTAAAGCAAACTGAAAGCAAAACAGAAAAAAGGAAACTATAGACAACAGAAAATCCAGGAAACAGAGAAGAAAATCTCAAAAATTAGTATCCTCAGAGTGATATTTTACACATAAAACACTGTACTATGAAAGGGAACTTATTAAAGGACAAGAATGAGTTCTTAGAGATTAAAACGATGCAAGCGAACTTAAAAACATAATCAAGAGTTTGGACAATCAAACTCAGAAGCCTCATAGAAAGGAAAACAAAAAAACAAATAAAGGAAAACTGGGCCCCAAAAAATTATGAGAATGGTAAGGGGATTCATTCAGAAAGTTTGCCATGCAAGCAACAGGTACCCCAAGAATTCAGCAAACTAAGGACAGGGAACTATCAGAGCATAAAACAAGAACATTTCTCATTACTATAGGACAGAAGTCTGCCTGAAGGACCTTTCGGAGTGCCCAATGCCACACTGCAGTGGTGTGGGATTCCAGAAGGCCAGGGGTAAAGAGGAGACCTAGAGAGCCTTAAGGACAGTTTTCAACAAAGGACAGGCTTTGCACTTCTAGACATTGGGAATAAAAAATAGTGGAGCAAGTCCTTAAGAATCATGAGTGGATACTATGTGAAGCCTAGCATTCTATACTAAACAAATGATGAATCAAAAGAGAGGATGGAATATTGACAGCTTCCCATCAACAAGGTTCAGAGCATGTGTCTCCTATACATTTTTCTTAGAAAGTTACTAAAGGGTTTTCAGTAATATAGTAATGTGGTTTTTTTTATGCCTGAAGAAAATATGGCAAAATGTTAGGTTATAACTATGTGAGATTATAGGTATCTGGGTATTCACAGTATTTCTTTTCTCTAATCATTTGCTTGAAATTTTCATAACAGGATCCTAGTACCCTAATTGGCTCAGTAATCTATCCATAGTCAAAGTAATGTTAAAGTTGGTTACTGAATGAACTTAAAATTGTCATAAAAATATGAACAGAAGGGAAAATAAGAGGCATGAGAACTCTAATGAAAAAATAGATCTAAAATGTTGACAACTTTAAAATGAAGGGGAAAATGATAACTTTAGTCCTAAAAGGGACCTCAGAGAGCCCTCTTGCCTTCTTTCCGCCATCTGAGGACAAAGCAAGAAGACAGCCATCTAGTTAGGGGGTTTGGGGTGGACATGTACACACATGTATATTATTTAAAATGCACAGCTGGCCAAGGACCTACAGAATAGCGCACGGAACTCTGTTCAACATTACAGTGGCAGTCTGGATGGGAGACGAGTTTGGGGGAGAATGGACACATGTGTATGTATGGACTGTTTTGCTGTCCACCTGAAACTATCACAACATTGTTTGTTAATTGGCTGTACCCCACTATGAAAAAAAGGTTTTAAAAAAAGACAGCCATCTATGAGCCTAGAAGTGGGCCCTCATCTGTCATCAGATCTCTTGCTTCCTTGATCTCAGCCCCCAGAACTGTAAGAAATAAATATTTGTTGCTAAACCACCAAGTCTACAGTACTTTTAATGGCAGCCCATACTAGACCAAAACACTTACCAACAAAACTGCAATTTTGTTCAGAGTAGCAGTGTACCCAGCCCAAGGTAATGAACCATAATGATCCTATTCCTTTTTGACAGGAACTTGTAATGCCACGGTCCCCTAAAACTAAGAGTGGCCCCATGACCCAGCTCTGACCGACGAGTCACAAGAAAAATCTACTCAAGGGGCTTCCAGACAGTCCTAATAAAAGACTCAAACTTGGCCATTACCAAAACTGCTCCTTCAATCTTTCCTTGAGGGCACATATTATAATGCTTGGATTTGTGACAGCCGTCATATGACCACACAATAAGCATGAGAATGAAAAGTCAATATGCTGAGGGTGGAAGTGAAGAAGATACAGAGACTTTGGATCCTTGATTGCATTGTTAAACAACTAAACAAATGCCAGCAGCCACTTAACCACCAGATTTCTTGCTATGCAAGAAAGTTAATTCCAATAGTTTAAGCCAATATTAGGTTTCTTTTGCTTGCAACTGAAAGCATTCCTAGCTGATACAAACTCATAATTTCATTTAAGTCTCACAATAAATGAACTAGGTATTATTCATTTTGGGCTTTATTACCCCATTTTCCATGCCGGAACTTGAATCACTTTTCTAAGGCTTCAGAGCTGAAGAATAATGCCAGATTTTGAACCCAGGGATAATGTCAAAGCCTGAGGTTCTTCCTCTACTCCCTTTCTATTCACAAGATGGCCCTTGAACCAGCAGGGTTGGCATCACTTGGGAGCTTGTTAGAGATCCAGAATCTCTGACCCTGTCTTATATCCACCAGCTCAAAATGTGCAGTTTAAAAAATCCACAAGTCTTGCTTAGATACACCCAGGAGGAAAATGAGAGCCACCGGTTGCAGCTTACAGGAGGCCAGATTTGATTTCAGGTTAAAGAAAATGAGAAGCTTTTAATAAGTAGAGCTATCAGGAAGGAAAGGATCTGCTTATAAAGTAGTGAGTTCCCCATCACTGGAGGTATTCAACATCAGTGGAACACCCACTTGCTATGGAGATATGGGATCCTATGCAGATAACCTTGAGGCCTTTCCATTATGGTGAGCATTGCCATCAACCTTTCCAGTGCCTGAAACTTCACCATTATAGACATCCCTATACAATACAGTCTTATCTAGTAAATGTCATTTAAAGTCTCTCATATTGCACAGAGTAAAATACGCAGTGCTCTGTGTGTGGGTAGGGATACGTAGGTAATGCTGGAAGATGGGAAGAAGAAGGTCTGGGCAGGTTGCTAGCACCCTGAAGGCCAGCTCACATGAGGCAACCCAGCTGGGAGCAGGAGGAAGAATACAGGCAGAACACCCGAACTTGGGGCAGCAGGTGGTGAAGGGAAGGAACCTCAGGGCTGTGGCTATCAGTGACCCGGGATGCAAAGTCTGCCGTTGCCTCTGCTCCTAGTGGACGCCACAGGCTGTTGGGTTTGAGGCTTCCCTCAGCCTCCCCCGCGGTTGCATCATCCCTGCCTGAGCCCCTGGCAAAACCTGCAAACTGAAGCAGGCTTTGGAAATGTACACGCATAACCACATTCTCACCCTTTTTAATTTAATTCCACAGTATAATTAAGTACATACATGCATACATGGCTATAACACGAGCTGTCAATTCAATGTGAAAATGTGCGTTAAACAAATCCAAGTGAGGAGCTACAATCTCTGAGCCTTAGGCTTGAGGAGACACACACCAGACCCGCAAACAACATTTTGTGGGACACGCTGCCACCCAGTGGTCAAAGGGAAATTGTCAAGACTTGGAAGAACAGTCAACAGTGCTTTGGAGGCCTTGGATCTCCTAAGATCTGGCAGTTCAGTTCAGTTCAGTTCAGTTCAGTCACTCAGTCATATCTGACTCTTTGTGACCCCATGGACTGCAGCACGCCAGGCTTCCCTGTCCATCACCAACTCCCTGAGTTTACTCAAACTCATGTCCATCAAGTCGGTGATGCCATCCAACCATCTCATCCTCTGTCCTCCCCTTCTCCTCCCACCTTCAATCTTTCCCAGCATCAGGGTCTTTTCCAACAAGTCAGTTCTTCAAATCAGGTGGCCAAAGGATTGGAGTTTCAGCTTCAGCATCAGTCTTTCCAATGAACATTCAGGACTGATTTCCTTTAGAATGGACTGGTTGGATCTCCTTGCAGTGCGAGGGACTCCCAAGAATCTTCTCCAACACCACAGTTCAAAAGCATCAATTGGCAAGTTCTCATAATGTTTTGAACCAAATTATCCCCAGTCTCGAAAGTCTCAGGATGTTGGCAGAAGCTCTGTTCAGGGAACACAGGTCTGTGTTAAAATAGAATAAATATGTTTTTTGAAGCCTGCATCAGTTCAACAGAAAGCATGCCTCCCTTTCTCCCTTCCTTTCTTCTTTCCTTTTCTCTTTCCCTCCCTTCCCCACTTATCTCTTATGTGATGAATATGGTGTAGGCACATGGGATCCAAAGTTACCTCTGAAAGCTCACAGCCCAATAGGGGCAGAGGCTTTAAACTTACCATCACTACACAATGTGGAAAGAGCTAGAATGACAGTAGAGTGTTCAAGGTGTGGTTGGACCTCAAGGAAGAGAAACTAATGGTGGCAGATAGGAATCTTGTTACTTTCATCTTGGTCCATTTATTAAGGATATGAGTTCACATTTTGTTTGTATATGAAGATTTCTATACTTATGTGCTGAGTATTTATTTGTAAACTATCAGAAACAGGATTTATACTGTAGTCCTGGTAGACCACACGCAATCACCATTTAAGCCAAGGTACACACTGAAACCTGACTTTTTGAGATCTTTCCTGATAGAACTCTCTCCTTTTTCTTGACGCAAATTGCAGGTAGGATGTTTCCCTTTAGTCTAAAATATACTGTGCCTTCAGGGGTTCAGGAGTAGGTCATCAAACCCTGACCATTGTTCCAATATAACTCTCCTTCTCACTTCTCCGTGTGGCACCTACACTTAGAGCCTTTCAAAAGCTACATAAAGCTTTTCAAATCTTTATCCCATCATGGCCACCTAGAAAACTATGTACCAATGACAAACTCCCAGGGAGAAATTTTGTTAAACCAGGTATGAATTCACACATGAGGATGATTTCTAAAGAAACAAACGCATGCTGAGGAGAAAGGAGGAGCAGGGGAGTCTTTGCTGAAAGGAGTATTTAAATTAAGATTTTCATTTATAGCACCAATGAGTCCAAAATTGAAACTATCACCACCATGAGAACAGGTTATATCTGTGCACAATATATTTACATTTATTTTTCTTTTGTTAAAAGATTAATCTCTCTCTCACACACACACACATACACACACACATACACACACTTTTGTCTACTAGGAAAACTACTCTTACTCTCTCTCTCTCACACACACACCTTTGTCTACTATGAAAACTACTCTTACTTCAAGGAATGCTCAGCTAACCCTCTCCATGTAGTTGTCACAGTTGGCCCCTTAGTCAGGCCAAAGTACCCTCCCCCTCCTGCAATGGACTGAATGTCTGCATCCCTCCAAAATTCCTATGCTGAAACTTTGATCCTAATGTGATGGGGGTAGGTGAGACCTTTGGGAGATGATTAAATCATGAGGAGCCTTCATGAATGAGATTAGCGCCCTTAGAGGCCAGAGTGCTCGCTAGGAGACAGCAAGCTGTGGGGATACAGCAAGAGAAAGCTATCCATAAACCTAGAAAAGGGTCCTCACCAGAACCTAACCATGCTGGTGCCTACTGAGATTTCCAGACCCTAGAACTGTGAAGAATGAATCGTTGTTTAAGCCACTGAGTCTGCGGTCATTTCTTACAGCAGCCCACACTGAGTAAGACCCTCCCTCTATTCCCCAGCACACTCTGCATAGTCATTGGCCATCTAACATTTTGGTTGCTTCACTATCCCATAAGCTTCCGGAGATCAGGAATGATGTGAAAGAACAAGTAATCACACTCCTCTGGAGTTCAGAGAATAATCAAGATGATTCTAGAAGATTAACAAGAGGGTCACAGCCTCATGGCTCTACCCCCTGCTCCCCACAACTAGAGAAAGTCAGCTGTCAGCAATGAAGACCCAGTGCAGCCATAAGTAAATAAATAAATGATTATTTGTTAATTTCAAAATGGCAAAGGCAGAACATTAACCCAAGCACAGGGCCCTTCTGAGCATCAGGGCCTGTGTAACTACATTAAGTTACACACCTATGAAGCCAGTCCTGCCTCTGCAACAGGCAGATTCCAATGAGAGAGAGGCCCTGGAGACTCCAGAGGAGCAATCAGACTTCTCAAGCAAAGAAGGTGCTCCAGGGGAGGGGTGAACCCGACTGCTGAGAACATGAAGGCGGGGCGGGTCTTCCCATCCTCTATCCTGCTAGAAAGTAGAATGAGAATTCCTTCCTTCTGCTCCACAGAAAATGAGTAGTGGGGAAGAAACCAACCACCAGTGAGGAAACTCTTTTGAGAAAGAGCTAGGTAAAAGTTACGCATGTGCACACTGACATTTTGCACACACTTTCTTTTTCTAATAATTTTAAAAATTATTAGCAGGGGTGAGGGTGGGTATGCCACATGGCACGGGGGCTCTTAGTTCCCAGCCCAGAGATCAAACCCAACGTCCCCTGCATTAGAAGCACAGGGTCTTAACCACTGGACCACCAGGGAAGTCCCTTGCACAGACTTTCATGGGCTTCACAGACTTCTTTGAGTATTGCATCAGCCCCATAGGCTGCTATAGCAAAATATCATAGACAGGGTGGTTTACAAAACAGGCATGTATTCTTCACAGTTCTGCAGTCTGGGAAGTCCAAGATCAAGTGTCTGGTGAGAGTGTCTGACTCGAACTCAGTATCTAGTTAGAGGCTGCTTCTGGGTTTGCAGAAGGCCTCCTTCTCGTTGTGTTTTTTTATAACTAAGAGAAAAGGAGAGGGCAAGCTCTCTGGTGTCTCTTCTTACAAGGGTACATATTCCTGCATGGGGGCCCCACTTCACGACCCCATCTCAATGCAATCCCTTCCCAAAGGTTCCACCCCCAAATACCATCACATTGAGGGGGTAGGGCTTCAACATATGAATTGGTGGTGGGGGGAGACAAACATAGAAGATGTATCTCTGCAAATCTGATGCCTTAAGCATAGCAGGGGATAGGAGGGGGTACACACACATGTACATACATATGTATATAAACAAGCATATACATAGGTATGTATACTGCATACACACACACATATACACATATGGGAATCCCTGGTAGCTCAGCAGTAAAGAATCCACCTGTGATACAGGAGACGTGGGTTCCAACCCAGGGTCAGGAAGATGCCCTAGAGAAGGAAATGGCAACCCACTCCAGTTTTCTTGCCTGGAGAATTCCATGGACAGCGGAGCCTGGCGGGTTACAGTCCATGCTGTCTCAAGAGTTGGACATGACTTAGTGACTAAATCACCACCACCATACACACATATACATACACAAACATACATACACACACACACACACAGATATATATAAGAGACCACCTCAAGGTCCCTTACAGCCCTCAAACTGATCTTCCTGAAACGTTCAGGCCAGTAGCGCTCCACCGGGCTCAGAATGAGCCAACTCATCCTCTCCCCCAGGTAAAGGTCAGACCGCATCTACTGTGCACCGGAATCTTCGGTCTCTGTCACCCGTGGCTCAATCCAAAGGGCTAGATTTACATCCAGTGCAGTCTGGGCTCTCATTAACCTTGAATCACCTCCTCCTACACAGAGCCATGACATTTAAAATCCTATCAAAGTCGTCTAAAACAACCATCAGATTGAACCTTTGGGGGATAAAATAAATGACCTATGAGCCTAGGATGAGAAAAAAATAAAAGCAGGCCCTAAGGAACTAAGGTCTCTAGTGAAAGCATCACTCACAACACTTCACTCTATGTTGATCTGTTTTGCAGTATACCTGGAATTGAATAATAGTCATCAAATAGAGCCCTTTAAATGTGATTTTGGCTCTGAAGGCCACCTTGAAAATGCCAATCAATCGACATTTCCAAGAAAGCATATTGTAATTTTTAATTGGTTTCAATAAGTGTTAACACAAATTCTGAAGACTTTGGTTTTATTTTTTTAATAAATGATGATTGATGTAGGCTGTTGTAAAATTGATCATTTTCCAATATGCTTATACGGCCTCAAATATGTCTCTCTCCCCAGCCAGGCTAGTGGAATCACTTATACTTATTCATTGGTTGAAAACTGATTGAGAACCTACCATGTGTCAGATGACGTGATAGTATCTAGGAATACAAAGACAGTAAAAACTAGTTTCTGTCTTCAAGGGCTTCCCAGTGCAGGCAGGAAACAATCATATGGGGATAAATGATGAGAAAGAAGCTTGTTCACAGTACAGGCCCTAGAAGGACTGAAAAGGGGCTGACAGAACCAGGAAGGAGACACTTTGATGGGATAGCATTCTGGGCCGAGTGATACAAATGTGACTGTGATCTCGCTCAGTCATGTCTGACTCTTTGTGATCTCAGGTCCATGGGGTTTTCCAGGCAAGAATACTGGAGTGGGTAGCCATTTGCTCCTCCAAAGGATCTTTCCAACCCAAGGATCCACCTGGAGTCTCCTGCATCTACTGCATTGGTGGGCAGATTCTTCACCACTGAGCCACCTGGGCCGCAGTTTCCGTGCTAAGTCACTTCAGTCATATCCAACTCTTTGCTACCCCCATGGACTATAACCTGCCAGGCTCCTCTGTCCACAGGATTCTCCAGGCAAGAATATTGGAGTGAATTGCCATGTCCTTCTCCAGGGAATCTGCTTGATCCAGGGATCGAACCTGGGTCTCCCGCATTGCAGGCAGGGTCTTTACCATCTGAGCCACCAAGGAATGCAGTTCAGGGAGCACTAGGTGCAGAGCAGCGTCCTATTGGAAAGGTGAGTCTCAATTCTACCACTTGCTAACCTCATAGCCTTGAATGGATCATCTGACTTTCGGAACTTCAGTTTCTTCATCTGTAAATTAGGATGGCTATCCCTACTCAAATATGCTAAGAGGTTCTGATGAAAATTTACATAAAAATTATTTGCGAACTTGATGAGCTCTACAAATGTCAGTCGTGCTTATCTTTCATTATTAAGCCTATTACTTCTCTTTTCTCTTAATCATGAAAACATAGACTCTCAGAAGAGGTGTCACAGGCCACCTGATTCAAGTCACTCAGGTAACAGAGCTGAAGCCCAGAGAGACGATCGCCAACATCACCATCATCAGCAGCAAAAGCTTCAGCATCAGCACCATGGTTATCACTACCACCCTTACCCTGGTTCTCTCCCAGGGGTTTCCTTTACCTTGACTCATTTACAACAACCCTACATGGCCGCTAGAATAACTACCTCCATCCGAAAGAGGATGGCGCTGAGGCTTGTCTAGCAACCCGTAGTTTAAAATGGCAAAGTCAGAACGCGAACCCAGGGCTGACCGGTGATCCACGCCCTCCACGGGAAGCTCTAAGGCCTCCTCTTCCGTCCTTTCGCTCCTCCCTCCTCTCGCGTTTACTTTCTTCCTTGACACTTCTGAACACTCTGAACACCCACCCTTTCAAGGAGATAGCTTTTCTAGGAAGAAGTGAAGGGAGGAAAACAGTGAAGCTGCAGACACGCCCCCCAGCTGCAAGTGTCTGAGCCCCGCGTCGCCTGTGACCAGAAAAGCGCCACAGGGCACAGAAGCCTCCTATCAGATTGAGAGCTCAGGCAGGAAGCACGAGCCGCGTGGTGGGAGCTCTCAGCAAAAGGCAGGGGCAGCTGGCTGAGCAGAAATGTTCCTGACTATTTTGTAAAGGTGTGGCGCACGCTCAGAGCTGGCAGTCGCAGGGGCGCAGAGTCACGCGCTCGCCCAGATGTCACGAGGCACTCAGGCCCCTTCTTTCCGCCCAGCTCTCCTTCTCCTCCGAGGTTATCTGCGCCCCCCTAAGGCAATTCTTTGTTATTTGTCCCACTGCGTTTTTACTTCTGGAGTGGAATGAATCATTGCCTTCTTTCTTATTACAACCTAACAGGCATTTCTTGGGGAGTGAGGAGAATACTTAAATACCTTTGCTGCCACAGTTAACTTTGGAAGACAAAGGACACATGACCAATCCCTTTGTTAAAATCAGGGTATTCCAAGCATCAAGCTCAGGCATCTTTCGGTGAATTTGTAAAGAAGTGTGGGACCACAAATCCAAGGAGAAAAATAAAAACTATAATCTAAAAGGAAGCAAGCTGTCTTGGTTAAGGCACCGGTATCCCAAAGGATAAGCTATACTTACAGGGAACCAGGTGCACGCCCCTAGGGGAAGATTAGAATCCAGCCTTGACTCTTCCAGGCATCTACTTTAAAACCATTTGCAGATTTTAACCCGGCTAATTTTAACATCTCATGAGAACGGTTCCTGGAGGGGCCCAGAGGCTGGCACTATATAACTCCCAATAGCTATTTGTGGAAGGAAGGAGTGAATGAGGACATTGAAGGTCCTTGTAAAAATCTAAATGTCTTGTAAGTGGTACAGGAAAGGCAGTCATGAGGCTACACTCTCCACCGAGAATTTGAAATTACCCTCTGAAAATGAAGTATGCAAGTGATAGTAAGAAAAGATGTATTCTGACCAAACTTGATTTGTGACCTAGGGAGAGAAATCATGTATATGTGACATGCCCATTCCAGTCAACTGGCTGTGGTCCCTGGAGTGCTGTGTAGAAGATTCTTGAGGCTTCATTTGAGCCCACTGGAAAAGAGAGCCATGATCAACTAGTAATGTCTGCCATGCACACCGGAGGAGGTTGATGGCAAGGAGAGCGTACACTTGCCATCCATTTATTAACACATCCAAAACCTATTAGTCAGCAGTGGGATTGATCAACCACTGAAGAGTGGATAAGAGGAGCCACTGAGGCAGATGTAGACACTACCCAAGGGAGCCCTAGAGCAAGATTTCCCTTATGTGGAACGGCACAAAGCAGACACAGGTTATTTAGTACTCACCACCCTAGTGCTGATTCCAGGTTGACCAAACAAACTCTTATTTGCCTTCCCATGTAACTCCTCTGTTGTTGTTCAGTTGCTAAGTCATGCCCAATTCTTTGTGACCCCTTGGACTGCAGCACACCAGGCTTCCCTGTCTTCCCCTATCTCCCGGAGTTTGCTCAAGTTCATGTCCATTGAGTTGGTGATGCCCTCCAACCATCTCATCCTGTGCCGCCCTCTACTCCTTTTGCCTTTAGGGAAATAATATTCTGGGTCAGGACACAGTCAAGCAGCAAGTTCCCTTGACATTTATAGTTCATGGTGGAGATTAAGAGGATGTCTTTCTGGTTTCATTGATCACTTTCTGCAGACTATGTTCATGGGTGCCCATCTCAGAAAGGTGAATCTACACAGGATAAATTAAATCATCAGTCATCATTGAGTGAACACTACCTCAAATCATCTCTCCTCCACAGAGGTCAGGGGGTGGGGATGAAAGTTTCCAACCTCTAATCACACAGTTTATTTTTTCACAATAAACTATGGAAAATTCTGAAAGAGCTGGGAATACCAGACCACCTAACCTGCCTCTTGAGAAATCTGTATGCAGGTCAGGAAGCAACAGTTAGAACTGGACATGGAACAACAGACTGGTTCCAAATAGGAAAAGGAGTACATCAAGGCTGTATATTGTCACCCTGCTTATTTAACTTCTATGCAGAGTACATCATGAGAAACGCTGGACTGGAAGAAACACAAGCTGGAATCAAGATTGCCGGGAGAAATATCAATAACCTCAGATATGCAGATGACACCACCCTTATGGCACAAAGTAAAGAGGAGCTAAAAAGCCTCTTGATGAAAGTGAAAGAGGAGAGTGAAAAGTTGGCTTAAAGCTCAACATTCAGAAAACAAAGATCATGGCATCTGGTCCCATCACTTCATGTGAAATAGATGGGGAAACAGTGGAAACAGTGTCAGACTTTATTTTGGGGGGCTCCAAAATCACTGCAGATGGTGACTGCAACCATGAAATTAAAAGACACTTACTCCTTGGAAGAAAAGTTATGACCAACCTAGATAGCATATTCAAAAGCAGAAACATTACTTTGCCGACTAAGGTCAGTCTAGTCAAGGCTATGGTTTTTCCTGTGGTCATGTATGGATGTGAGAGTTGGACTGTGAAGAAGGCTGAGTGCAGAAGAATTGATGCTTTTGAACTGTGGTGTTGGAGAAGACTCTTGAGAGTCCCGTGGACTGCAAGGAGATCCAACCAGTCCATTCTAAAGGAGATCAGCCCTGGGATTTCTTTGGAAGGAATGATGCTAAAGCTGAAACTCCAGTACTTTGGCCACCTCATGCGAAGAGTTGACTCGTTGGAAAAGACTCTGATGCTGGGAGGGATTGGGGGCAGGAGGAGAAGGGGACGACAGAGGATGAGATGGCTGGATGGCATCACTGACTCGATGGACGTGAGTCTGAGTGAACTCCAGGAGTTGGTGATGGACAGGGAGGCCTGGCGAGCTGAGATTCATGGGGTTGCAAAGAGTCGGACACGACTGAGCGACTGAACTGAACTGAACTAATCACACAGTTGGTCCTTCTGGAAACCAGCCTCCCCACCTCCTCAGGTATGGGTGAAAGAGGTTTGCTATGAATAACAAAAAACACCCCTTTTAGCTCTATCACACAGAAATTCCAAGGGCTTTAGGAGTAAGAGTTGTGTATCAGGACCTAGGGATAAAGACCAAATATATCTTTCTTATTATATCACAGCATAATAGTATCCAAAGGTGCACGAGTAATATGCAGAGTAGCATGGAGGCATGTAATAGGTTTAAGCTATGCAAGGACGTCACAGAAGGTTTGCCTAAAGCAGGAATGAGAGCTGAGACCTAAACGGTAATAGGAATTATCTGATGCAAAAGTATAAGAAACTAGGTTCCATGAGGAAGGGAACAGCTGGGCAAAGTCTTTGTGGTAAGAGGAGCTGCAGGAACACAAGAAGGAAGATGATACCAGATGCTGGAAAGAAGGAAGGAAGGATCCAGATCCCATGGGATTTATGGGGCAAACGAAGGATGTTTTTCTTTATCCACATTGGGGAGAGAGAGTGACATGCTTACATGTGTGCTGCAGACAACCTCAGTGTGAAGGATAAATTATCACATCACATTCATGCATTTGCATTCCGGGGCTCTGCCAAGGACAGCCACAGGGAAGTTGGCAGAGCTCACCTTCAAGAGCAGCCCCCAGACTCTTGATCATCTTTTCAAGATTGAATCATATTTTTATTATCACATGTGTGTATACTATGCACAAGAAAAGACACATTTCCCAAGAACATTTTGGAGAGAAACAACTTGGTTATATCCCTCACATACAGAGGCATAGAGGGGTTCATATTGGCTTTTTGTGTTTAATTTATTTTACAGGAAGAAATTTAAAAGTCTTTGGGATTGGAGGTTTCCTTTGAACTAACTTCAAACCACCAGACCTGCTAAGAAAGGTTCAGCCAAGCTTTGATATGCCTCAGCACACATATAACATTGCTTCTGCTTTGGACATGCAAAGGGAAGAGAAAAAAATAGCACTCTGCATCATGAGTCACTCCTTATTAAAAATAATTAGTGGAGATAGTGCATAAGTCACTTTTAAACCCATCCTTTTCTGTAATTATCCTCTTAAATACCTACCAAGACCAATTCACTGAACACGTCTTTGGACATTTTAAGGAAAAATATCTTTTTACTTTACCCAACAAGAGCTTAAGCAAGAAAACTGTTTGCGCTCAGGCCAAACAAAACATTAATTAAACTGACATGTTCTTCTTTGTTTTTAAGTCTCACTCTTTTTCATGCTAAAATTCTGTCATGTTTTAGCTGAGAATTAAATGAATTGCTTTCCCAACATCACCACCCAAATAATCATTTCATTAGAGGGTAAGGAGAGATCCACAGCCATCATTAAATTCTTGTGGGACTTTATATACTTTTCTGGGGATAAAGCAGAAGTTTTGCAGATTAAGGAGATTAAGACTGCGTACTTTGTGGAATGTGTGTGCGCTTGGCTGTGTCCTACTCGTTGTGACCCTGTGGACTATAGATTGCCAAGCTCCTCTGTCTATGGAATTTTCCAGGCAAGGATACTGGAGTGGGTTGACGTAGCCTCTTCCAAGGGATCTTCCTGCCCCAGAGATCAAGCTCACATCTCCTGCACTGCAGGAAGATTCTTGACCTCAGAGCCATCAGGGAAATAGATTTTCTTTTAAAAAGCTAAACTCTTGACTTTTCACAAATTCTAACCAATACCAATAAAATCTGCTTTTACCAGAAGCAGATTCTGCTCTGCTTCTTACCAACCATGACCTGAACAAGTCACTTGACCTGTTTGGTTAGCTTACCTTTAAAATGCGAATAATAATTAAGCTAAGGTTTAAAGACAGCTTCAAAGCAAAAGGTGAAGCTATCAGGCCTGTGTTTCTAATGTATACTGGAAATGCTCTGGTTATTTCAGAAGCTCAGGGCATTAACCACTCTCTGTTCTTAGCACGCTTCAGTCCTGCTGACCTGAAAACATGAGCCATGCTTTTCACTGCTTTGAGCTTCAGAAGATGCTCACATCTGTTCTGCCTGAACTTCCCCAACTTCCATATCTTGAGGTGCTCACCCCCTACTCTGTGTTTTCATGATCTTCCCCCAGCTTATCACACTCTATTTTAACTACTTATTTATGTCCCTGGATCTCTCAACAAGGCAGGTTTTCCCTTGGGGCGGCAAGAATGTCTTAGTCATCCATATATCCTTCACCTCTTTCAGATTTTCTGACATTAGAAATGCATTGACTAGAGGACATCCCTGGTGGTCTAGTGACTAGGACTCTGTGCTCCCAATGCAGAGGGCCTGGGTTCAATCTCTGATCAGGGAACTAGATCCCACGTACTGCAACTAAAGTGTTCACATGCTGCAATGAAGATTGAAGATCCCACATGCTGCAACTAACACCCCACACAACCTAATACATACATATATAAATACATAAATATCAATCAATAAATAAAGGAAATGCATTGACTGAAGAAATGAATGCATAACAATTTATTACAATATGTAATAAATCTAGCAAAAACATGTAAGTTATAGGGAGACTAAAAGTTATCCCACCATATATTGTTTCCTAACTACTGGTTTTGTCTCCATTCAAACATCATGGGCAATTTTAATTAATGATTGAACTTGCAAGGATGAGCTCTGCCTATAACCAAATCCACTCTATCTAAAGCCACCCTCTGCCTCTTTTATTCTTTCTTGCCCTTTGTTTTTTTCCATCCTAGAAATAATCACAATTCATAACAATTTCCTTTTGTTACTATTTTTCTTAACAAGAAGTTCTTTTTATTTTTCAATAAGAAGTTCTTGATGGCAGGAATTTGTCTCTGTTGCCCACTGATGAGGCATAGCTCCTGAAACACATAGGTTTTTTTTTTTTTTAATTTGTTCAGGAAATGAATGAAGCCAGAAAATGTGGAACAAACTATCATATGGAATCTCTGCATTCTTTAATAAAGTTATGAAGTTTTCAAAATGATTAAGGAGAGTCATAATTTCAACTTTGTTGGGACCTAAAGAGGGCCCAGTAATAGCCCTCTTTTCCCCTTTCTGAGCCAGTTGAGAATTAAAACAAAGGAGTTGACAGAATCAAAATTTTACTTTTATTAACAATAGAGCTAAAATGTAAAAATTTGGCAAGAGACCCCACAGTACTAAACCTCAGAATCATATGAAGCCAACTCCTAATCTCTAGGCAGGCTCTGCTTAGGGGTGAGGGAGCCTCCCTTACAAAATTATGTCATAGGCTATAACACAGCTGAATGATGAGGGCATTGTGCTAAGGGAAATAAGCCCATCACAAAAAGACAAACACTGTTATATACAGTGAGATAAAAATGAGGAAATCCTATCACTTGCAACAATGTGGATGGACTTTGAGGGCATTGTGCTGAGTGAAATAAGTCAGACAGAGCAAAAAAAAAAATACTGTATGATCTCACTCATATGTGGAATTTAAAAACAAAACACAAGGACTTCCCTGGTGGTCCAGTGGTTAAGATATCACATTTCCACTGTAAGGGTCACAAGTTTAGTCCCTGGTGGGGGAACTAACATGCCACATGCTGTGTGGCACAACCAAAAAAAGCAAAAGAAAAACACTAAAAAGCAAACTCATAGAAAAAGAGATCAGATTTGTAGATAACAGAGGCAGGGTAGGGGAGGGAGGGAAAGTTGGAGCAAGGTGGTCAAAAGGTACAAACTCCCGTTCATAAGTAAGTACTAGGGATGTAACATAGAACATGATGCTGCATTTTATGGAGCAAAGTTAAGAGAGCATTGTCGTTTTCAGTCGCTAAGTCATGTTGGACTCTTTGCGATGTCATGGACTGCAGCACGCCAGGCCTCCCTATTAAGAGGGTAAATTCTATGAATTCTCATCACAAAGAGAAAATTTTTTTTCTTTTTTTCTTTCTTTCCTTTTTATTGTATCTATGTGAGAAGACAGATGTTAACTGAATCTCTTGTGGTAAATATTTTATAACATATGTAAATCAAACCATCAGGCTGCATGCCTTAAACCTATACAGTGATATATGTCAACTATTTCTCAATAAAACTGGGGGAAAAGGAATTTTTTTTAATGGCAAATACCATACGAGTCCTCTAGCTATATGAGGTACCTAGAATAATCAAAACTACAGAGAAAGATGGTCAAATGGTGGTCGCCAGAGGCTAAGCAGGAGGGGAAATGAGGAGTAACTGTTTAGCAGGTGCAGAGTTTCAGCCTTATAAGTCGAAAAAGCTTTGAAGATGGATGGTGGTGATGGTTGTGCATAAATATATTTAAGATCACTGACCTGAACACTTAAGAAATGGGTAAGATGGTTCATTTCAGTTCAGTTGCTGAGTCATGTCCGACTCTTTGCGACCCCATGGACTGCAGCATGCCAGGCCCCACTGTCCATCACCAACTCCCACTCAAATTCATGTCCATCGCATTAGTGATGCCATCCAACCATCTCATCCCCTATCGTTCCCTTCTCTTCCTGCCCTCAGACTTTTCCCAGCATCAGGATCTTTTCCAAGGAGTCAGTTCTTTGTATCAGGTGGCCAAAGTACTGGAGTTTCAGCTTCACCATCAGTCCTTCCTATGAATATTCAGGACTCATTTCCTTTAGGATGGACTGGTTGGATCTCCTTGCCATCCAGGGGACTCTCAAGAGTCTTCTCAATCACTGCAGTTCAAAAGCATCAATTCTTTGCCACTCACCTCTCTTTATAGCCCAACTCTCATATGCATACATGACTACTGGAAAAACCATAGCTTTGACTAGATGGACCTTTGTTGGTAAAGTAATGTCTCTGCTTTTTAATATGCTGTCTCAGTTGGTCATAGTTTTTCTTCTAAGGAGCAAGCATCTTTTAATTTCATGGCTGCAGTCACCATCTGCAGTGATTTTGGAGCCCCCAAAAATAAAATCTCTCATTGTTTCCATCTATTTGCCATGAAGTGATGGGACCGGATGCCATGATCTTAGTTTTTTGACTGTTGAGTTTTAACCCAGCTTTCTCACTCCCCTCTTTCACTTTCATCAAGAGGCTCTTTAGTTCTTCTTCACTTTCTGCCATAAGGGTGGTGTCATCTGCATATCTAAGGTTATTGATATCTCTCCCGGCAATCTTGATTCCAACTTGTGTTTTATCCAGCCCAGCATTTCACATGATGTATTCTGCATATAAGTGAAATAAGCAGGGTGACAATATACAGCCCTGATGTACTCCTTTCCTGATTTGGAACCAGTCTGTTGTTCTGTGTCCAGTTCTAACTGTTGCTTCTTGACCTGCATACAGTTTTCTCAGGAGGCAGGTTAGGTCATCTAGTAAATTTTATGTTATGTGCATTTTACCACAATAAAAAATGGGGGAAGCTATGGTACAAAATTGCAGCAGAGAACACAGGTTCCCCATGGACAATTCATTCCTAAGATCAGTGTGGGATGGTTTGAACCCCAAATGCTTCTTCGCTCACTCATAGCTCAGGGGCAGCTCTCTGTCTCCTGCGGGCAAAGGCAGGCAGAAAATGGAGAGGCAGGTAAACAAATAGGGCTCCTGGTCCCTCCGTGGAGGAAGACACTAGAAATGGAGACGTCTCCCCTCTCCCATCTCTAACAAGACTCTAAATATACCTGCTCTCAGATGCTCTCTACAAGATCCTGAATTTGACCCCATGCATTACGTCAATCAGGTCAATATTGATGGTTAGAAGAGATAGCAGACAGCTTCACTCTCAAGTCAACAAAATAGCCAAGAGGCCCAGGCATCCTAGTTAATTGAGTTATTTTCCATCAGTTTTGGAACCCATAATACTACTGGACAGTAATATAACTAAGAGGGAAAACTTACAAAATAACACCAACAGCTATTGTCCATCCACTTTGATTTCATGGCTTGTTCTATAGCCTCCCAGCCAGTTTGCTCCCTGATTTGATCCAAGACACTCCCAGCTACTGAACTGCCAGTGAAGGGAAGAAGCCACCTAGGACAGCCCTTTCTTAAATACTGGAGATGCCCTATATTGAAGTCATTCTTTTCCTGGATGGCAAAAGGGCCTAAGGAATTCTCTGGAAATAGTACTCTCTGCCCGGGGAAAGCCACAGAGAGGAAGGCAGGTGGTAGAGTGAAAAAGAGATTCTTAACACTCTTCATGAACACTTCTTCAAGAGGCCAAAAAGGAGAAACTCTGAACAGCATATTCCCCAGACCTCTCAGGCCAGGCTAGTTGGAGCAGAGCTTCTGGGGAGGGGTCAGAGAAAATTTATTACAAAACAGAGAGAAAGCCCCAAACATAAATATTTGAAGATGTGGCCTGGTGCCTGCCTTTTGAGCTCAAAGGGGGGAAAGTACATGGGGAAAAAGGCCTTAAAACTTCTAAGTAATTTTTTTTTTCTTCTTTGCTTCTCCCTTGTGTAGAGCAAACTCTTGTTACATCCCAGCCTGGAATAAATCTTCTGGGCTGAATGATAAATCAGGGATTGTAATGGAAATCACTATTGACCTTTAAAAGGGCACTGTCTTTATATTTTCACACTGTGCTATTTGAAATGTCGACTTGGAATCAGGAAAATAATATGCCATCGATTTCTCTCCATACCTCTTATAACAGAGCTTGAAATTGACCTGGGAAACATTGGTATGGGTTTTCTCATTACGGTTTCAGCATCATCGGAAATGGTGATTAATGATTCAGTCTTGGGAAGGGCATTGTTAGACCTTGTAATTACTTTGCGGATTGTGTCCAAACAGCAACTAGTTTATCCTGTTCATACCACCACCACCCGCGCCCCCAGAAATGGATGTATTTCAACCCTCACGTGGCACAACTTTGTGGTTCTTGATTAAAAGCCTATATAAGATCAGAACATCGTTTTCTTGTATTGTTGTTTATCTTGCTTACTGTCTTCTCCTTGTCCAATTATTCTTTTTTCATCTCTCCTCCCATTTCTTAATGTGCCAGGCCTTTCCAGAGATTTGTTAGCTTTAGTTGTTCATTATTCAGTCATTTTATTTCTGATTCCCCTTTTCATTCTCCCTCCAATTTCATAAGTGCTCTCTCTCATTCATTTTTTTAAATCCGATTTATCCATTCCATTTCTTATCTGCCCCACAAGAACCTTTACAAACCCTCGAGGTTCTCTTGGTCTTGCCTGTTTGGGCCGACAGTGCGGAATGCCTTCCTTCACCTGCCTTAATCATCACGTGACACAGCCCATGGAGGAGGGTGGCTGAACTGTCCCAGTCAGCCCTTCCTGCTCCCTTAGCAGACTGCTGCAAAGAGGCGACTATAGACTTTGGTTAAACACAGACCTCTCTTCATTTTAAAAACACCTAGGTAAAAAATGATTAATATTTTTCTCTGTTAAAAATTTTTAATAGATTTTAGATGATTGAGGCTTTTCTGGGGAGATCAGGGCAGGCCTCCCAATCAGGTCCACAATGACTTGGGAATCCAAGGAAAGGAAGCTGGGGAGGATTACAGGGTATAGTGAGGGGTGGGGCCAGAGAGAGGGTGCACACATGCTGCCAGGGCCTGGCATCCTTTACATCTCCCACTGCACCAAAGGAGAGGGCACCCTGACTTTCTTATCAGCTTGCCCAGACATGGGGCAGAGAGGGAGAGGAGGAGGTGAGGCTTCAAAGCTGTCAACAGTGGAACATCAAATATGGAGTCCAACTCCCTGCAAGACTCTGATCCAGGACAACTTAAAGCAAGTTGACAGTCTCAGAACTAAACCATGACTGGGGAAGCCCAGAGAGAGGGAGAGAAAGTTCTACAGAGAATCCCCGGGACTTGGAAAAGAGAAGCATCTCCCAGGCGTGGTGAGCTCATTCATGCATCTCTTTGGCCAAAGTCCTCACAGGAATTTCAAGTCTTAGCCAACTTTAAAAGCAAAGAAGAGGGACTTCCTTGGTGGTCCAGTGGTTAAGAATTCACCTACAATGCAGAGGACATGGGTTCAATCCCTGATCCAGGAACTTAGATTCCCACATGCTGCAGGGCAACTAAACCCATGTGCCCTAAATACTGAGCCCACATGGTGCAACTATTGACGCCCATGTACCCTAAAGCCTGTTCTCTGCAATGAGAGAAGCCATGGCAATGGAACCCTGTGCAGCTCAACCAGAGAGTAGGGCCTGCTCGCCACAACAGAGAAACCCCACAATGTAGAGCCCAAGCGCTGCAATGAAGATCCAGTGCAGGCAAACCTTTAAAAAGAGGAGAAATTTCACCCTGCAGTACACGGCCACCCACAAGATGTGATGTGAACATCACAAAAAGTGTTTCTTTGCCCCAAAAGTCTTCTGTGTCAGATTTAGGATGTCTCCATTTAAACCGCTGGCCCTCCTTTAAACCCAGGGGTCAAAGACGCCCCCAGTGTTTAGAATACCACTGAAGAGAGGGAATATTTTGTGGACCTGGACTCAAATCCCTCTTTTGCCATTTTTATGACCTTGAGAAAGGTACTCATTTCTGAGCCCTGGGCTCTGCATCTAAACAATGGGGATAAATAACACCTACTCCATTCCGTCAATTCTAAAGTATCTTTTTCCTTGCATTTTAGCATTTCCAAAAACTGGATACATTTGGGGGCTTCTGACAAATTGTAATTGGCAGCTTTTTTTTTCCCAGTGGCACATGAAATAATGGTGCATCTTACGATCAATGGCATCTTAAATTAGTGGAATACAGTCCTTTACAGGGCTTAAAAATACAAATGTGAAAAGATTTTTTTCATTATAAACTCTGTATGAATGTATTGTATACTTCTTAGAGGCTCAACCTCCTTAACTGTAAAATGGAGATACCAACTTAATGGAGTTGTTGTAAGAGTCAAGTAAGTTAACACATAGAAAGTGTTCAAAACAGAGTGTGGCTCAGGGCAGCAGACCTTAGTATTATTATCATTCCAAGACCTCTGACTTATCTGAAGATGAATTGGTTATTGATCTATTCCCCAAACATTGAATGTTCTGTGGGTGCCATTAGGGCTCTAGAGTCAAACTCAATGGTTCTGAATACTTGCTCTGCCACTTATTAACTCTGGGCAAAGTCCATAGTTTCATTCAGCTTCTTCTTTGGCATCTGTCAAATGAGAATTACAACAGGAATTGCTTCAAGAAGTGTGTGTATGTGTTAGTCACTTAGTTGTGTCCAACTCTCTGTGACCTCATGGACTATAGCCTGCCAGGCTCCTCTGTCCACGGAATTCTCCAGGCAAGAATACTGGAGTGGGTAGCCGTTCACTTCTCCAGGGGATCTTCCTGACCTAGAGATTGAACCTGGGTCTCGTGCATTGCAGGAAGATTCTTTACCATCTGAGGCCCCAGAGAAGCCCTCAGAAAATATGGGTGAACCTTAAATGAGAGCCTAGCATGGTGCCTGGCAAGTGGAAGTCCTCAATAAATTTTAGTTACCATCTTTAGTAAGCAATTCTGCTTTGAAAAACTTCTGGTCTAGCTATAGAGATGGCCCAGAGAGAGAGAATTACAATACCACAAGTGAAAGGTAACCCCTCTGGATACACTGCCCTTGTATTTGTATAAGTCCTGTCAATGTCCCCTAGCCAAAGACCATCCAGGAACACACCTGAGGTCAAATAGAGTCGGTGCTGCTTCCTGCTATGAGGACACCTGACATCAGGAGGAACCATGAAGTGTTTCAGAAAGAGGACATCCGGAAGGGTTTGTTCTAGGAGTTGGACCCATGTTAGCTGATTTGCAGGAGGACTCAAGGAAGTGAATTGGGAGCTATCAGAATCTAGGCAAAATTTGTGATTACATTAATTTTGATTTAGTAATCAGGAGGAAAGAAGCAGGGCTAGAGTTGTCATTGAAGAAGAAGCAGTAGTCCTTCTTGTTAGCAGCAGAGGGATCATTTGGTCATTTTGGCAGTTGCATGGTATTTACTTTTATCCCTGTTTGGGCATAATTATAGAGTGGTCTTTTTCCAGTCTTGTTCCATCACATCCATGAAATCCCCCATCTGATGCTGATAGTCCATAAAATTGCTTATGTTCACCAAGGGCACTGGTTGTCTGAGGAGGCCTTACAAATAGCTGAGAAAAGAAAAGAAGTGAAAGGAAAAGGAGAAAAGGAAAGATATACGCATTTGAATGCAGAGTTCCAAAGAATAGCAAGGAGAAATAAGAAAGCCTCCCTCAGTGATCAGTGCAAAGAAATAGAGGAAAACAATAGAATGGGAAAGACTAGAGATCTCTTCAAGAAAATTAGAGATATCGGGGGTCATTTCATGCAAATATGGGCACAATAAAGGACAGAAATGGTATGGACCTAACAGAAGCAGAAGATATTAAGAAGAGGTGGCAAGAATACACAGAAGAACTGTAAAAAAAAGATCTTCATGACCCAGATAACCACATTGGTGTCACCTAGAGCCAGACATCCTGGAATGCAAACTCAAGTGGGCCTTAGGAAGCATCACCACAAACAAAGCTAGTGAAGGTGATGGAACTCCAGCTGAGATATTTCAAATCCTAAAAGATGGTGCTATGAAAGTGCTTCACTCAATATGCCAGCAAATTTGGAAAACTCAGCAGTGGCCACAGGAGAGGAAAAGGACAGTTTTCATTTCAATCCCAAAGAAAAGCAATGCCAAAGGATGCTGAAACTGCCACACAATTTCACTCATCTCACACGCTAGCAAAGAAATGTTCAAAACTCTCCAAGCCAGGCTTCAACAGTACATGAACCGTGAACTTCCAGATGTTCAAGCTGGATTTAGAAAAAATAGAGGAACCAGAGATCAAATTGCCAACATCTACTGGATCAATGAAAAAGCAAGAGAGTTCCAGAAAAACATCTATTTCTGCTTATTGACTATGCCAAAGCCTTTGACTGTGTGGATCACAACAAACTATGGAAAATTCTCCTGAGAAATCTGTATGCAGGTCAAGAAGCAAGAGTTAGAACTGGACATGGAACAACAAACTGATTCCAAATAGGGAAAAAAGTATGTCAAGGCTGTATATTGTCACCCTGTTTATTTAACTTATATGCAAAATACATCATGCGAAATGCTGGACTTGACGAAGCACAAGCTAGAATCAAGATTGCCAAGAGAAATATTAATAACCTCAGATATGCAGATAACACTACCCTTATGGCAGAAAGTGAAGAAGAACTAAAGAGCCTCTTGATGAAAGTGAAAGAGGAGAGTGAAAAGGTTGGCTTAAAACTCAACATTCAAAAAACCAAGATCATGGCATCTGGTCCCAACACTTCAAGTCAAATAGATGGGGAAACAATGGAAACAATGACAGACTATTTGGGGGGGGCTCCAAAATCAGTGCAGATGATGACTGCAGCCATGAAATTAAAAGACGCTTGCTCCTTGGAAGAAAAGCTATGACCAACCTAGATAGCATCTTAAAAAGCAGAGACATTACCAACAAAGGTCCATCTGGTCAAAGCTATGGTTTTTCCAGTAGTCATGTTTGGATATGAAAGCTGAACTATAAAGAAAGCTGAGTGCCGAAAAATTGATGCTTTTGAACTATGGTGTAGGGAAGACTCTTGAGAGTCCCTTGGACAGCAAGGAGATCCAACCAGGCCATCCTAAAGGAAATCAGTCCTGAATATTCATTGGAAGGACTGATGCTGAAGCTGAAACTCCATTACTTTGGCCACCTGACATGAAGAACTGACTCTTTGGAAAAGATTCTGATGCTGGGAAAGATTGAAGGCAGGAGGAGAAAGGGACAACAGAGTATGAGACGGTTGGATGGCATCACCATCTCGATGGACATGAGTTTGAGCAAGCTCCAGTTGATGATGGCCAGGGAAGCCTGGCGTGCTGCAGTCCATGGAGTCACAAAGTGTCGAACACAACTGAGCAGCTGAACTGAACTGACCAAGGGCACATCCGCTAGCTGTCAGCTGTGAGGTGACCAAGTGTTCCAGTTTGCCTGGACTGAGGAGGCCCCAGACTGAGGGGCTGGGACACAGGACTTTCAGCACTAAGATGAAAAATCACAGGCAAATCAGGACACACTGGTCACCCCAGCTCTCAGGGCTGCCGTCTTATTTCTCAGCCCTCATCGCTTCTGAGAACATGTCCTACTGACTACCTAGTTTATACCCTATTGATTGACTCATCTCCACATATGAGAATGTGCTTTGGAGGCAAAGTCCCAACTGTATCATTCACTGGTCACAGGGCTTTGAGCAACGTATTCAATGCCTCTAAGTCTCCAGTTCCTCCTCTCTGAAATGAGACTGGGACATACTTTGTGTGAGGTATGACATACTTCATGTGACATACTTAATGAGATAATGACGTCTTCAAAAATGCCTCACACATCCTAGATGCTGCATTGATGCCACACTTCTTTCCTCCCCTAACTTCCTCCTCTGTCCCATAGGCTCTGCGCCATTTCAAGCAGTGACCTTGGATTACAGATTACATTTTGGGAACCTCATTTTTAGAGCTCTTAGTATGGTCCCAGATGCCTGTAAACACTTAAAAATTGATTTTACTTCTATTACCACTGTTCCTACTCTTCAGTATTCCACGTGTGTCTTATGCATCTCTATCACCTTTTCTCACAGGAAACTTAAACCCGTAAGTGAAAACAATAATAATAACAAACCCTGCATTTCTGGAACACTTTACAGCTAATAAGATGTTTTCCACCAGAAAATTAAAAACAAAAACTTGATAGGCAAATATTATTACTCTCCTGTTTACAAATTAACAGGCTGAGCCTTGGAGAAGCTGTGTGCCTGATTCATGATGACATGCCCAGTGAAGACACAGAACTAACCTTCTGAGTCTCCAGTCTGTTCTAAAACAACTTTCCCCCAGGGGCTCAAAACTGGATTCTAATGCATCCCCATTCCTCCACTAGCAGGGGCCCTGGACAGGGCCTCCTGAGCAGATGTGGTTATTGGGACAAGCAGCTGTCATTTGTAATTTCCTGTGTTATCCCCTAGAGTCCACAACTTAATTTCACTTTAAATCCAGCATGGCTCTTGCCAGACCCATGAGAAAATCCTATTGGAGATGGAACTGCTGAAATCTGATTCAGAACCCTGCTGGATTTTCATCTGACTATCAATTCTGCTCAGGCCCTGGCAGCTGGGCTCAGCTGGAAATGGATCATTCTAACTTCCTTTGACTTGCCATCACCTGCTCCACTGCCCCAAGAAGGATGCCAAGTGGCCTCATGACTGTTCCCCTTTGGAATCTTTTAAGTGTCTAGGCCAAAGCAGAAATTACAAATAGGGTTTGGTATTTTACTCAGGCTGATTCCAAAATATTTCCCCATCTGGAGCTCTTCCACGGAAAAAGCATTTGCAGTATGTGGGTGCAGAGTGAGGGGCTGGAGAGGAGCCAGGAATGCACCATTTCAGCTCTGAGTCCTACCAGCAGAAGGTGTGTCAACACAGGCAACCTTTCCAGGGTAACCCAAGCCAGTGGAATTTGTTATGGGGCAGAAGGAAGCTAAGTTTGGGGTCAGCAGATCCAAGATCAAACACCAGTTCCCACGTTCACAAGGTGAGTGGCCCCATGGTATGCACTCAGTCTCTTTGAGTATGTGCTCTCCTTTGTAACAAGAAAACAACAATGCCTGGACTGCCCTTCTCTTTACAGAAGTCCTGAGCTAACAGACGTAAAAGCACTTCAGAAACTGAAAATGGCTGGACAGGCACCAGCTGTTAATATCACTGTGCAGGCTTTCTAAAGTTTGCAATATATTTTTCCAACGAGATTCACTGAGCATTCCAATTCTCTCTGGTCTTTGTTTTTTTTTCCCCCCCTTTGGGTTCCTTTGATCTCCCTGCACAAAGTCAAAGTTAGCCAAAGAACAGATCTGCATTCATTTAAAAATTTGTTTGGTTTATTTTGTTTCTCTAATCTTGAAGGAAATTTTACATTCTGTTTCAGAGTGGGGAAAAAAAAACAGGAAGATAAGGGAACTTGAGAATTAGAAAGGGAAATTACATCTTTCACACTTAAGAGTGATTGAAAAGAGATTATATTTATAAATAACATACAGTTACTGGTAACATAGAGTCAAGGAGAAGATGTGAATTTACAACACAAAAAGAGAACATCGTCAAAGTGATGTTCCGGGTATTTGCAAATCTTTGCTAAGCAAAGATGAATTTACTTATCACAACTCTAGTTGGGCTTCGTCCAGGGAAACAGAGATTTTTAGAAAATATGACCCATTTGTTCTTTACATCCTAATACTGTTTCTCTTTTATTCACACAGGAGTTAATATGTTTCCTGAGAACTGGCTATATCATTTAGAAATCATTCACAAAGGACTAAGACTAGGAAAATCCAGAAATGTATTTCTCTCTGTGCTGTCCTTCCAATCTGACCCTGCTTCTGTTCACAGTACCCCATTGTTATATGTTTCCAGCAGAACCTTTTTGTTTTAGAAACTTTCCGTTTCATCAGGATGATTGACAGAGGAGCCTAGCTGTGAACAGGTGACAGTCAAGACACGTGCATACATACTAACCACATAGCATGAAATCCTTCTGCAACACTCACCAGCCCACAAACACTGGAATTTAAATTTGGCAGCTGAATCTTGGACTCCTTCCAGAAGATTTCGTTCAGGAAATACCAAAAGTTCTCACCACTGTATAGCAGCTTCACTTTCAAGGTCACACCTCAGCACAAGGGCAACAACGTAGGAAGGCAGACACTGCTGCGTGTCAGAAATGGGACACTTCTCAAAGTGACCACAAGATGGCCTCACTGTTCAGACCCATGTTAGTGCTGAGGTTGTAACTTCAGTCCTCAAAGCAAGGTGACGGACACAGAGGTGTGTTTTAAAGATTGCGAATTGCCAGTCTATGTCCGATGCAGGATATGGCACGCTTGGGGCTGGTACGCGGGGATGACCCAGAGAGATGTTGTGGGGAGGGGGGTGGGAGGGGGGTTCATGTTTGGGAACGCATGTACTCCCGTGGTGGATTCATGTCAATGTATGCCAAAACCAATACAGAATTGTAAAGTAAAAAAAAATAAATTATATTAAATAAATAAATAAATAAATAAATAAATAAATAAAGAGAGAAGGCAAATAAAACACAAGGTTCCACTTTATAGCACAGGGAACTGTATTCAATTCCTGTGATAAACCATAATGGAAAAGAATACTAAAAAGGAATGTTTATATGTATATAACTGATTCACTTTACTGTACAGCAGATATTGGCACAACATTGTAAATCAATTATACTTCAATGAAAAATGAATTAATTAAAAATAAAATAAAATAAAGATTGCCATTGAAATCATGATCAAGAAGTGGCAGCTTTTCTGTTGTTCTCCAGAAACTTATCAACTTATCTGGAAAATTATCAATAACAACACAGGTATAGAGTCTTCAGTTAAAGAAAATTAAATTTTATACTTTTTTCACTCTAATGTTGCAGCTAAATTTTCTGTTCAACAATATATACTTTTATTAAATTTTCCTTGGTATCTTGATACAGAGAAATGAATCCACTGATTAATAAGTATATTCCCATGCTTTCTAAAAAACTGATATCCTGAGGACGCTTTGTGTGTGTGTTAGTCACTCAGTTGTGTCCGACTCTTTCCAACCCCATGAATTGTAGCCCTCCAGACTTCTCTGTCCATAGAATTCTCCAGGCAAGAATACTGGAGTGGGTTGCCATTCCCTTCTCCAGGGGAACTTCCCAACCCAGGGATCAAATCCCAGTCTCCTGCATTGGAGGCAGATTCACCATCTGAGCCACCAGGGAAGCCCCAAAGACCTTTTAAACACATCATAGATTGGTTCTGCAAAGGTCTGTAAATAGCTTTAGGCTAACAGGCAAAATGAGGATGTCTATTACCTGCACCTCATCACCACTGAGTATATCTTTTCTTAAAATATATCTTCTTTAAAATCTCTCTTTTATGTAAGATATTCTCTTCTGGGTCTCCCTAAATAATGCACGTAATTATGTGGGTCTCCCCACATAATGCACTAGGGTTTGGGTGAAATTTCACAACATTCCATGGCATGGAATACAGAATAAACTTAATTCGATAAAAAACCTTTCAAGGCCAGGATCAGCATGACAAGAACCCACAGTCACTCCTTCAGCCCATGCTGATGCATGCCATAGTCTGCTGGACCAATGCCATATTCCTTCTTATACAACGAGAATGAGAGGTCAGCCTTACAGCAATCTGGTTTGGGGGTGCCAGCTATTTACAGGAATTGTCCTGGAATGCCAACTGCCCAGCACCTAGAGACTGCCAAACCCCTAAGTAAAAGTCTAAATGTTAGTTGCTCACTTTGCGACCCCTGGGACAGTAGCCTGCCAGGCTCCTCTGTCCATGGTATTCCCAAGCAAGAATACTGGAGTGGATAGTCATTCCCTTCTCCAGGGCTCTGGAGCCCCAAGGACATGTTCCTGTAATTCAGTTCCTGCCTTCACAAGGGGAGGGAGCCCAAGTTCCTCAAGAAGGTAAGCTTGGGCATTGCCCCTCCAACTGGAGGAAGAGAAAGGCCCTGAGCCCTAGTCAGCCTCTGGCCCAGGCAATTTAATTGTCCACTAGGGCTGCCACAGTCTGGAGTGGCTTAAACAACAGAAATGTATTTCTAACAACTCTGCAGGCTGGAAGTCCAAGATCAAGGTGTTGGCAGATTTTGTTGCCTCTTCCCTTGGGTCCCTTCTCACTGTGTCCTCGTATGGCCTTTCTCTGTGCACACACGCTCCTGGTGTCTCTTCCTCTTCCTTTAAGGATCAGTTTTATTGTTAGGGACCAAAGTTTATAACCACATTTAACCTGAATCATCTCCTCAAAGGCCTTTCTCCAGATATAGTTGCATGGCGTTGGGGGGGGGGGGGCGGGGGTGGCGGGGGGAGGGTAGGGCTTCAGCCCCGAATCTCAGTGGAGGATGCAGTTCTGTCTACAACACCAGGTAAGCACACAGGGTTATTCGGGACAATCCTGCTCCTTGCATAATACTTAGTTGACTGATTAAGCAAAAAGTGGTATGACATAATAGCTTTTATTTTCATTTCTTTGATTAAATAATGAAATTATATACCTACTATATACTATTGGCCAGTTCTATTTATGCACGTTGTCCATTTTTCTTAGGGGATATTAGTGTTTCATTCTTTAATTCAGCCCCCCCAAAAAATTGGGGGGCTACACTGAGTCTTAGTTGCAGGGTACAAGCTTAGTTGTCCCACAGCATATGGGATCTCAGTTCCCAGACCAGGGACAGAACCTGAGTCCCCTGCATTGGAAAGCAGATTCGTAACCATTGGACCATTGAGGAATTCCCTGCCAAATATTTTTATAGAGAATGTCTTTTACTCCATTATGGTTACCATGTGTTTTTTTAACTGGATATGTTGATGACATAATTTGTGTGTGCATACTCAGTTGTTAAGTCGTGTCTGACTCTTTGCAACCCCATGGACTGTAACCTACCAGGCCCCTCTGTCCATGCTATTTCCCATGCAAGAGTACTGGAATGGGTTGCCATTTCCTTCTCCATGGGATCTTCCAGATCCAGGGGTGAACCGTGTCTCCTGCAATGCCGGCAGATTCTTTACCACTGAGCCACCTGACATAATTTGCATTAACATAAAACGTATTTGTGGATTATCTCACCTCTGTCCACACTCATACCCTTCCTGGTAGCCTTCCAATGCCTGTCAGGGGACACAAGTGTTTCCAGAAAAGCTGACTCCACCCCCAACCCCGCGGGGTATAGACCTTGACCAAGTCAATCAGCACAAGCCATGCCCTATGATTGGTACAGGGTGGGCCTGTGACCCAAGTCGGTCCAATCAAAGTACTTTAAATACTGACACAAAGACACTTCTATTCCTAAACAAAGTCAGTGAAGCACATAACCTCAGGAGCTACTGTCAACCACGTTGATGAGTCCTTTTAGGATAAAGGTGGAAGCAAAGACAGCAGAGAGGAGAGCAACCGGGTCTATTTTCCACAGGCTTTACACTTGTCTCATCCTCTCTCTCTCTCTCTCTCTCTTTCTTTTAGTGACTCACTTGGGTTGAGTTCTCCCAATATATTCAATTTAGCTTCAGTTCAGTTCAGTCACTCAGTCGTGTCCAACTCTTTGCGACCCCATGAATCACAGCACACCAGGCCACCCTGTCCATCACCAACTCCCGGAGTTCACTCAAACTCGCATCCATCGGGTCGGTGATGCCATCCAGCCATCTCATCCTCGGTCATCCCCTTCTCCTTCCGCCCCCAATCCCTCCCAGCATCAGGGTCTTCTCCAGTGAGTCAACTCTTCACATGAGGTGGCCAAAGTATTGGAGTTTCAGCTTTAGCATCAGTCCTTCCAAAGAACACTCAGGACTGATCTCCTTTAGCATGGACTGGTTGGATCTCCTTGCAGTCCAAGGGACTCTCAAGAGTCTTCTCCAACACCACAGTTCAAAAGCGTCAATTCCTTGGCACCCAGCTTTCTTCATGGTCCAACTCTCACATCCATACATGACCACTGGAAAAACCATAGCCTTGACTAGATGGACCTTTGTTGGCAAAGTAATGTCTCTGCTTTTCAATATACTCTCTAGGTTGGTCATAACTTTCCTTCCAAGGAGTAAGTGTCTTTTAATTTCATGGCTGCAATCACCATCTGCAGTGATTTTGGAGCCCAGAAAAATAAAGTCTGACACTGTTTCCACTGTTTCCCCATCTATCTGCCATGACGTGATGGAAGCAGATGCCATGATCTTCGTTTTCTGAATGTTGAGCTTTAAGCCAACTTTTTTACTCTCCTCTTTCACTTTCAAGAGGCTTGTTAGTTCCTCTTCACTTTCTGCCATAAGGGTGGTGTCATCTGCATATCTGAGGTTATTGATATTCAATTTAGCTTTCACAGGAACAATTCTTTTTTTCCACACTCATATTTCATCAGTGTACACACATGCTTGATTAGATTTTATAAATACAGAAACAAGTACACTTGACACAAACTGGTTTGGAAACACGTTATTATCTGAGCAAAACTGCCAGAACTACCAGGGTAAAACTGATCACGAGCATTCATCCGTCTGTGGTCATCAGTATGTTTTACAGAGAAAATGATGAACTTTTCTTTATATGATCAATTGATTAAGTGGAGATTGATCAGCTGAATGCAACTGTTTAATTTATCATTTCACTTAGAAATTTCCCATACACTTGCACATAAAACTATTCTATAATATTGTTGTTCATTTATCAGGCCCTAGTGGTAAGGTTATGCTAAGTTTATAGGATGAATTTGATACTATCATGTATTTCTACATAACTAACAGAGCATAGAGTTGGACTGTGAAGAAGGCTGAGCACCGAAGAATTGATGCTTTTGAACTGTGGTGTTGGAGAAGACTCTTGAGAGTCCCTTGGACTGCAAGGAGATCCAACCAGTCCATTCTAAAGGAGATCAACCCGGGGATTTCTTTGGAAGAAATGATGCTAAAGCTGAAACTCCAGTACTTTGGCCACCTCATGAGAAGAGTTGACTCATTGGAAAAGACTCTGATGCTGGGAGGGATTGGGGGCAGGAGGAGAAGGGGACGACAGAGGATGAGATGGCTGGATGGAATCACTGATTCGATAGACGCGAGTCTGTGAACTCCGGGAGTTGGTGATGGACAGGGAGGCCTGGCATGCTGCGATTCATGGGGTCACAAAGAGTTGGACACGACTGAGCGACTGAACTGAACTGAATTGAACAGAGCGTAAGAATTTGGTGTTTCTCGAAGAAATGCACTAATAAAATAAAATATCAGATCTTAGAATCTCTTCTGGAGGTGACTCTTTTATAATTTATTCCAGGGTTACTTTTCTTTCAGATTTTCTACTTCGTGAGTTGGTTTCAGTAATGTGTTTTCTCAGAAAACCATCTACTTCATTAGAAAGCTTCCCAAATACATGACTATAGAGTCAGACATAACATTCTCTTCTAAATTTTTCAACTGTTAATTGCAGAAATTTTTATGCACACATAAAATGAGACAGAATATGTAATGGACCTCCACATATCCATTACCCAGCTTTAAAAGTAATCAACATTTTTGCCAATATTCTTTCACTTATTCCTCAATCACCTCTTTAAAATAGAACCCTATATTTTTTCAGCTTTACTGAAGCATATTTAACAAATAAAACTGTAAGATATCTAAAGTGTACATAATGATGATTTGACACACATACATATTTTGAAAAATTTACCCAAATCTAGTTAATTAACACATCCATCTTACCACATATTTATCTTTTTTCCCTTGATGAGAATATTCAAGATCTAAAATCTTATCAAATTTCAATTATACAAAACAGTGTTAACAACCACAGTCACCATGTTATACATTAGAACCTCAGAGCTTATTTATCTCATAGCTGAGAAGCACTGTATTGTAAAATAAGTGCCAGCCTTCCAACCATTCCATTCATATAAACTTCAGTAATTCTTCTTTTAGAACTTTTTTATTTAAAAGTTTAAACTTTTCTATGTTTATAATTTTATCTCATTTCTCATTCAATTTAAACTTTTTTTTCTTTCCTTCTCTATTTTCCCAAGGTTTTCTTGACAAAGATATTGATTTCTCAAAGTGTTGGCTCTTAGATTAATGTATTGATTCTACAGCTTTTTGTTTTCTAAATCAAATATTTCTGTTAATAAGTTATTTAATATTTCATTTTTACCACTGCTTTCCTTAGGTTGATTCAGTTAGTTTTTCTTACGTTGAATGCTTGCTTTTTTAATAAGAATTCTCTTGAGAAAATCAACTTGCTGAACTCAATTTTGGCCTCATTCCTTATGATGTACTCATTTCCAATATTTTCTAAATCATTTGTAGTTGTAGTTTTTAAAGTCTACTTCAAACTGTGAAATATTTAAATTTTTCTTCTTTTTTTCTCATTTCTAAGTGAATGTGAGTTTTTGTTTAGAATGTGTATGTTAATTTTATCACATTCATTTCCTTCCACTCATCTCCATTGTTATGTCACATATTATATATCCAGTTGTGGATGCGACTGGTGATGGAAGTAATGCCTAAAACTGTAAAGAACAATATTGCATAGGAACTTGGAATGTTATGTCCATGAATCAAGGTAAATTGGAAGTGCTCAAACAGGAGATGGCAAGAGTGAACATTGAGATTTTAGAAATCAGTGAACTAAAATGGACTGGATGGGTGAATTTAACTCAGATCACCATTATATCTACTACTGTGGGCAAGAATCCCTTATAAGAAACAGAGTACCCCTCATAATCAACAAAGAGTCTGAAATGCAGTACTTGGGTGAAGTCTCAAAAATGGCAGAATGATCTCTGTTCGTTTCCAAGCCAAACCATTCAGTATCACAGTAATCCAAGTTTATGCCCCAACCAGTAATGCTGAAGAAGCTGAAGCTGAACAGTTCTATGAAGACCTATAAGACTTTCTAGAACAGACACCCAAAAAAGATGTCCTTTTCATTATAAGGGACTGGAATACAGAAGTAGGAAGTCAAGAAACACCTGGAGTAACAGGCAAATTTGGCCTTGGAGTACAGAATGAAGCAGGGCAAAGACTAATAGAGTTTTGCCAAGAGAATGCACTGGCCATAGCAAACACTCTCTTCTAACAACACAAGAAACGACTCTACACATGGACATCACCTTCAGAAGGTTAACACCGAAATCAGATTGATTATATTCTTTGCAGTCAAAGATGGAGAAGCTCCATATGGTCAGCAAAAACAAGACCGGGAGCTGACTGTGGCTCAGATCTTGAACTTCTTATTGCCAAATTCAGACTTCAATTGAAGAAAGTAGGGAAAACCACTAGACCATTCAGGTATGACCTAAATCAAATCCCTTATGGATTCAAGGGATCAGATCTGATAGACACAGTGCCTGAAGAACTATGGACAGAGGTTTGTGACATTGTACAGGAAGCAGTGCTCAAGACCATCCCCAAGAAAAAGAAATGCAAAAAGGCAAATGGCTGTCAGAGGAGACCTTACAAATAGCTGAGAAAAGAAGAGAAGTGAAAGGCAGAGGAGAAAAGGAAAGATATATATTTGAATGCAGAGTTCCAAAGAATAGCAAAGAGAGATAAGAAAGCCTTCCTCAGTGATCAGTGCAAAGAAATAGAGGAAAACAACAGGATGGGAAAGACTAGAGATCTCTTCAAGAAAATTAGAGATACCAAGTGGACATTTCATGCAAAGATGGGCTTGATAAAGGACAGAAATGGTATGGACCTAACAGAAGCAGAAGATATTAAGAAGAGGTGGCAAGAATACACAGAAGAACTATACAAAAAAGATTCTTCATGACCCAGATAACCACGATGGTGTGATCACTCACCTAGAGCCAGACATCCTGGAATGCGAAGTCAAGTGGGCCTTAGGAAGCATCACTATGAACAAAGCTAGTGGAGGTGACAGAATTCCAGTTGACCTTGTTTCAAATCCTAAAAGTTGATGTTGTGAAAGTGCTGCACTCAATATGCCAGCAAATTTGGAAAACTCAGCAGTGGCCACAGGACTGGAAAAAGTCAGTTTTCACTCCAATCCCAAAGTAAAGCAATGCCAAAGAATGTTCAAACTACTGCACAATTGCATCATCTCACACGCTAGCAAGCCAGTCTTCAACAGTATGTGAACCGTGAACTTCCACATTGCCAGAGTCCAGCTCCAGCAGCCAGGGAATCAGCCTGAAGGGATGAGCAGTGTTGGCAAAGAATGATGTAGCCTCTGACTCGAGGTACAGGACTACATATTTATTTCAAGCATCAGGTCTTCTTTTATACTTTGACAAAAGCATTAGGTCAGAGGTTTGACATTTTCAATTCCCCCTCCCTCGGATTTATTGTCTCACTTTTGCCCTTCAAACAGAGTTCCTGCTTCAGCGATTCTCTCAGAATCATGTTTACTTGTGATTACATTGTAACTCATGCTTATGTCTGAGCTACGTACCACATTCCTCAGTTTATTTCTTATCTTTCCAAATCCTGTTTGGCCCTAGTATCCTAAGCTCACTCTCTCCTTAAAAGGATTCTAACTATTCTTAATTATTCCTAAACCCTAAACTCAGCAAACTTCCTTTGTCATAAACATTTCCCTCACAAACAGGTCTCAGATAACAATCCTTCCCATGGCCTCAAGCTGCGGCCTATGTGCTCATCCTGGGACATTCTTTGTAAAAATCCTTGAACAAATGTCAATGGTTACTTTATAGATTATTTTCTGGGCACAACTGCAGAAGGCTTTGTGCTTTCTCATGCTTCTCTCAAGAACACTAAGCACTTTAACATTCTTTCCAGCCAACCCAACCAAAGAAAGGAAAGAACAAGTCAGAATCACAAAACCTAACTCCCTCATCCTGGGACCGTGCCTGTGGGATGAGGAGAGGGGGTTGAGGCCATGTCTCTATTTTGTCAGTAATGCCTAACGCAGCTCCCAACACCAGATGTTCAAGCAGGTTTTAGAAAAGGCAGAGGAACCAGAGATCAAATTGCCAACATCCATTGGATCATAGAAAAATCAAGTGAGTTCCATAAAAAGATTTATTTCTGCTTTATTGACTATGACAAAGTCTTTGACTGTGGTGATCACAAGAAACTGTGGAAAATTCTTCAAAAGACAGGGATACCAGACCACCTGACCCACCTCTTGAGAAATCTTTATGCAGGTCATGAAGCACATGAAACTATAGACTGGTTCCAAATTGAGAAAGGAGTATGTCAAGGCTGTATATTGTCACCCTGCTTATTTAACTTATATGCAGAGTAGTCAAGTATGGATGTGAGAGTTGGACCATGAAGAAAGCTGAACGCTGAAGAATTGATGCTTTTGAACTGTGGTGTTGGAGAAGACTCTTGAGCATCCCTTGGACTGCCAGGAGATCCAATCAGTCCATTCTGAAGGAGATCAGCCCTGGGCTTTCTTTGGAAGGAATGATGCTAAAGCTGAAGCTCCAGTACTTTGGCCACCTCATGCGAAGAGTTGACTCACTGGAAAAGACTCTGATGCTGGGAGGGATTGGGGGCAGGAGGAGAAGGGGACAACAGAGGATGAGATGGCTGGATGGCATCACGGACTCAATGAACGTGAATCTGAGTGAACTCCGGGAGTTGGTGATGGACAGGGAGGCCTGGCGTGCTGTGATTCATGGGGTCGCAAAGAGTCAGACATGACTGAGCAACTGAAATGAACTGAACTGAACTGAGTACATCATGCAAAATGCCAGGCTGGATGAAGCACAAGCTGGAATCAAGATTGCTAGGAGAAATATTAATAACCTCAGATATGCTAATGACACCACCCTTATGGCAGAAAGCAAGGAAGAGCTAAAAGGCCTCTTGATGAAAGTGAAAGAGGAGAGTGAAAAAGTTGGCTTAAAACTCAATTTTCAGAAAACTAAGATCATGGCATCCATCACTTCATGGCAAATAGATGGGGAAACTATGGAAACAGTAAGAAACTTTATTTGGGGGGGCTCCAAAATCACTGAAGATGGTGACTGCAGCCAGGAAATTAAAAAATGCTTGCTCCTTGGAAGAAAAGCTATGACAAACCTAGACAACATATTAAAAGCAGAGACATTACTTTGCCAGCAGGTCTATCTAGTCAAAGCTATGGTTTTTCCAGTAGTCATGTATGGATGTGAGAGTTGCACTGTAAAATGGCTGAGCTCTGAAGAATTGATGCTTTTGAACTGTGGTGATGAAGAAGACTTGAGAGTCCCTTGGACTGCAAAGAGATCCAACTAGTCCATCCTAAAGGAAATCAGTCCTGAATAGTCATTGAAAGGACTGATATTGAAGCTGAAACTCCAATACTTTGGCCACCTCATGCGAAGAGCTGATTCATTTGAAAAGACCTTGATGCTGGGAAAGATTGAGGGCAGGAGAAGGGGAGGACAGAGGATGAGATGGTTGGATGGCATCACCGACTCAATGGGCATGTGTTTGAGCAAACTCTGGGAGTTTGTTATGGCCAGGGAAGCCTGGAGTGCTGCAGTCCACGTGGTCACAAAGAGCTGGACATGACTAAGCGACTGAACTGATACTTTAGGATTCAAATTACATATACTCACTTTAAAGAATGCTAACACATTCCATTTTGTAAGTGTCTAGAATTAGTCAATCAGTTAGACTTTAATAAACTTTGGCGTACGTGTGTGCCGTCTCCACCAACTCTTTAAAACTAAGATAGTATAACACTTTAATCCTGTAACTTTCACTTTAAGATATGTTTTGGTCATCTAAACCACATCTTTAAGAAACTTCTTGCCAGAATGATATCACTAATACATATCTTGAGGTCCTCTCCTCTGATCCTTTATTAATACATAAAATATGGAAGAAAATAACAGCCATGGCCATGTTAACTAGACATTGTGCTCATTTTTAAACAAATACACATATCAAAGCATTATGTTGGGGGCTTCCCTGGTGACTCAGGGTAAAGAATCTGCCTGCCAATGCAGGAGACACAGGTTTGATCCCCAGTCCAGGAAGATCCCATATGCTGCAGAGCAACTAAGCCTGTGTGCCACAACTGTTGAACCTGTGCTCTAGAGCCCAGAAGCTGCAACTGCCGAAGCCCACATGCCTAGAGCCTATGCTTCACAACGAGAGGGAGAAGCCACCACAATGAGGAGCCCGTGTACCACAACCAGAGAAAAGCCTCTGCAGCAATGGAGACCCAGCACAGCCAATAAATAAGTAAATAAATCTTTTGAAAAATTATTTTTAAAAATCATTACATTGAACATTTGAAACTAATACAGTTGACCCTTGAAAAACATGGATTTGAACTGCATGTGTCCATCTGTAAATGGATTTCTTTTCAATAGTAAATGTTACAGTACTACACCCTCTACAACTGGCTGAACCTGTCAATGCAAAACCTTAGATACAAAGACTTGGAGGATGCAGAAGAATCTCAGATATCAAGGGCCAATTGGCAGTTATACACAGATTTTTCAGAATTTCAATTGTGTGGAGTTTCAGCACCCCTAACACCTGAGTTGTTCAAGAGTCAATGGCATAATGTTGTATGTCAATTATACCTCAGTTTTAATTTTTTAAATTTTATATTTGTTTAAAAACAAAATGAAATGTCACAGATCCAGTCACCAAGCCCATAGACAGCTTGCCTGGCAGCCAAGTGGAGAGGCTGAGCTGTGCCCTCCTAAACTTGCAATATCACAGATGCTGTGATCAATGTCACAAGGAGAAGGTTGATATGAAAAAGAAAATACCAGCAAATACCTTTTTCAAGAGAGCTATACGAATGGTATATTTCATAAGCCTTTAAGCATCTATCCTCCTGCTCTGCTTACACCTGAAAAACAACCTGGCTGAGCATAAAATTCTCAAGCTATACCTTCTATCCCCCAAATGTATAGTCATCATTCTACTTCCTTCTGCCATTTATCTTTGCAGGAAAGAAGGCTAAGGCCAATCTGTATATTTTTCTTTAACAGATTTACAAGGGGGCAAGGGGGACTATCTGGATGCATCTGAGGGTCTTTATCTTTCCATTTCAAAGAATTTGTCCCAGTGTGTCTAAGTACGGCTTCTTTTCATGAATTTTACTGGTATAGAATGAGTCCTTTTCATGCTTATCTGGTTATTGCTGCTATATCAGCTGGTGTTTAATTGTGGAAAACACAACCTACAAGTTTAAGCAGAGAGAGATTCATTATAGGGTATTAAGTTATCTACTAAATTTCCAGGAAGGAAAAAACAGGCTCTAGACCTTCATTGTGCAATATAGGAGCCACATATAGCTACTGAGTGCTTGAATGTGACCAGTCTTAAGTGAGATTATGTGTGCATCAGTATAAGAAAAAGTGATATATTGATATGTGGAAATAAGAGTATTTGGGGATATATTGTATTAAAATATATTACTAAAATTAATGCCACCTATTTCTTTGTACTGCAAGGAAATCTAACCAGTCCATTCTAAAGGAGATCAGTCCTCGGTGTTCATTGGAAGGAGTGATGCTAAAGCTGAAACTCCAGTACTTTGGCCACCTCATGCAAAGAGTTGACTCACTGGGAAAGACTCTGATGCTGGGAGGGATTGGGGGCAGGAGGAGAAGGGGATGACAGAGGATGAGATGGCTGGATGGCATCACCAGCTCGATGGATGTGAGTCTGAGTGAACTCCGGGAGTTGGTGATGGACAGGGAGGACTGGCGTGCTGCGATTCATGGGGTCACAAAGAGTCGGACACGACTGAGCGACTGAACTGAACTGATTTCTTTGTACTTCTTTAACCACAGCTACTAGAAAAATTTAGGCTTCCCAGGTGGCACAGTGGTAAAAAATCCACCTGCCAATGCAAGAGACATGGGTCCAATCCCTGGGTCAGGAGGATCCCCTGGAGCAAGAAATGGCAGCCCACTCCAGTATTCCTGCTGGGATAATCCCATGGACAGAGGAGCCTGGTGGGCTACAGTCCATGGGGTCACAAAGAGTCAGACACACTGAGCACACATACACACTAGAAAAGTTTAAATGATGCAAGTGTGTTGTTACACTTCTATAGGCGGGTGCTGCTCTAGACTGGCCTTCCGTGATTGACTCCAAGAGGCACATCTGAGAACTGGGCTACCAATAAATCTGCTGCTCCAGCCCTAGTCAGGGAGTCCAGAGTCAGGAGACTGCCTGCCAAGACAAGAGCCATTGCAACACCTGCTGGCTCCAGAACTCAGCCACCTCTGCCCCCATCAGGAAGCTGATTGCCAAACTGAAAAGCTGTCTCTAGAGCTGCCTCTGCCACAATCAGCACCAGCAACCTAGATGCCCCACAACAGCCCTGCCTGCTACTCTCCCACGTGTGCGTACATGCTCAGTTGCTCAGTCGCTCAGTCGTGTCTGACTCTTTGTGACCCTGTGGACTATAGCCACAAGGCTCCTCTGCCCATGGAATTCTCCAGGAGAGAATACTGGAGTGGGTTGCCATGCTCTCCTCCAGGGATCTTCCCAAACCAGGGATCGAACCCACATCTCTTGCATCTCCTGCATTGGCAAGGCAGAGTCTTTACCACTGTACCATCAGGGAAGCAATAATATAGCAGGCAATGCTAGGAAGAGTGAGACTTGGCTCTGCATGCTATCAGAGGGCTGGCCAACTTGCATAACTAGCACTGCTCCCATTAAAATCACTCTTGTTTTTTCATAATGAACACAAATCCTTATTGGATTGAATTGCTTTATGTCTACTATGTGCTTTCCCATTATTCTTTTCTTTGGTCTAGGAAAACCTCTCAGGTTTCCTCTCGATATTACCACTTCCATTTTCTACAGTAATAGCTTGGCTCCTTAATTAGGATTTTCAATTTCCTACTGATTTTGGCTTCCCTGGTGGCTCAGACAGTAAAGAATCTGCCGGCCATGCAGTACACCGGAGTTCGATCCCTGGGATGGGAAGATCCTCTAGAGAAGGGAATGGCTACCCACTCCACTATTCTTGCCTGGAGAATTCCACGGACAGAGGAGCCTGGCAGGCTACAGTCCATGGGGTCACAGAGCCGGACACAACTGAGCAACAAGCACACTAGTAAATATTAGTTTCCTCAGAATTCTATGATGAATAGTATAAAACTGGAAGCTATAGAAATGTATAGCTAGGGCCCCCAGCCAAGTCCGGGGATGCTGTTCTTTTTTCTATATCAGCAGCAGTTTTTCCCCTAGACCCCATGACATGTTTTATTTTATTGCTTGTTTATCTTTGAAAGAAGAGGGATTAACCCTTAATTGGTTTTTGCCAAGTACCTGTTATCCCATTCTCTGTCCATTGTCCTCAAACCAAAGGCCAGTCAGTATCACACTGAACAGATCTGATGTATTACCAATTGAGTTGGAGAGCATTATGTCATGGGGAACTATGGGGTAGTTCAGTGAGAGGATGTAGAAAGAACTTATTTTAGGATCTGGGCTTTGATTGGGTGATTCGGCAGATTAGGCACTGTCATAAAGCAAGGGCAATTTTATAACTGGGTGTCTCAGTAAGTTTTATTTATAGGAGGGCAGAATGGAGCAAGGCAGAAGTTATAATGGCAAGGAAGCAGCTGTCACTCATTTTAGCTGGCAGAGGCTGCTTGGAATTTTGTGACTCGAACAATGTTCATGTACTGTCTGTGTTCAGACATGATTACTGAGTGCTCTCGTGTTGGTTTTGAAGCATCCTGGTCATCGAATGGCCTTGTCTAATGTTGATGTCCCGTGAAACTTCTTATGTCCACCCAGAGCACATCAAGATGTAACTGTAAGCACACGCCAGCTTATAATGACACCAGGGACTCATTCCTGAATGTTAGGGACTGCTTCTCTCCTTTGCATCACTGAAGTGCTAGCATAATCCCACTCTGTAATCCATGTTGGGGGAAAAGCTGTTGACAGTTCCTTGGCCCAGTTCCCAGGATCAAGCAGAAATGTATCTAGTGCCATTGCATCTCTGTTGTTGGTTTTCTCATTCTCTGAACAGATGCAAAGTGCTCTAGCTTTTTAAAAAAATATTTATTTATCCATTTATTTGGCTGCTCCAGGTCTTAGCTGCAGCACACAGGACCCTCCTTCTATATTGAGGCATGTGGGATTTTTAGTTGCAGTGTGCAGGGTCTCTTTTCGTGACCAAGGATGGATTGATCCAGGTCCTCTGTGCTGGGAGCTCGAAGTTTTAACCACAGGACCACCAGGGAAGTCCCTGTTCTAGCTTTAATTCGTACTAGGGCTCACCTCAAGGTGAAATGCACCAACCCCCATCCCTTCGTACTTCCTGCCATTCATCTCTGGAAACTGTAGGCTGCGAGAGTTTGCAGAAAGAAAGACACCCATTGGAACAGTGAGGAGAAGTGTGCGCCAGGCCCCTCCTCTAGCCACACCCACACTATACAGGTAAGGTCAAAACATACCCTGCATTTGAACCAGGGTACAGATAGTAGAAGACTGATAAAAAGTGCTTTGAGAATTTTTTTAAATTTTTTAAACTGAAATATAGTTGATGTACAGTATTATATAATTACAGGTACACAGTATAGTGATCCACAATTTTAAAGGTTATATTCCATTTATAATTATTATAAAATATTGTCTGTACTCCTCATGTTATACAATATATTATTGTAGCTTATTCTGTACATCATAGTTTGTACCTCTTATTATTTTTAGACAAAAATACTTCCTCTATCTGAGGCCACATGTGTTTCTCAATCCATTTCCACTGGCTGTTTAGTAAATGAAAGTTCTCCTAGATCTGCCAATACACTAAACATGTGTGTTCTAGTTTTCGAAAGTATATTGTCTGTTCTATTTTGAAGAACATGTTCTAGCCCAGTACCATGATATTCAATTGGAAACTTACTAATCCACATTTGCATTGAAAATGTTATTACCTTGACCAGTTTTCCATGCCCAAAGTTCAAGAGAATTGTCTGTTATCCACCTATCCCTTGATTACTTAATCAGTTTATCAAATGGGCTAACCTCACTGGTGTTCACCAGATAATATTAATAAGTTTATTTTTCTCTAATCACTCCTTCTCAGCATGCTGTGACAAATTACCCTTCCTCACCTCTAGGAAATATCTCAAGCCTACCCCGACAGATATGTAAAGCTACTTTCAAGAATTAAAACTCATTAGAGAATTCCCAGTGTCTAGGACTCTGCGCTTGCACTGCAGGGGGCATGGGTTCGATCCCAGGTCTGCGAACTAAGATCCCACGAGCTGCTTACTGCAGCCAAAAAAACCCACAACTCATTTTAAAAGTCCTGTTTAAAACTTCAGTCACATACACAAATCAGAGTCCCCTAACACCATCCCCGGAGCCCCACCCCAACCAGAGACATGGTGACTGCAACCTTCTTGTTGTTGCTGTTGTTCAGTCGCTAAGTCATGTCCAACTCTTTGTGACCCCATGGACTGTAGCCCACTAGGTTCCTCTGTCCGTGGGATTTTCCAGGCAAAAATACTGAAGTGGACTTCCATTTCCTCCTCCAGGGGACCTTCCTGACCCAGGAGTTGAACCCGATTCTCCCGCGTCTCCCGGATTGGCAGCCCTAGAGCGTGGAAAGGAAGTACTGCCAGTCCTTCCCCCATCTCCTTCACTCTCTTTCACTCTCCTTCACTCTCCTTCCCCTCCCGCTGCTTCTGGCTTCTCCAGGGTCAAAGCATATGGCACAGGGATCAGAGGAAAAGGAGAGTTTCTTTCATGGTTGGTACTGTTACAACACAGTAGACCCTGGTCTTGAGGTAGGAGCCCACTTGTTGGCTCTCTCCAGTGGGGTCATTTGTGGGGCTTTCAAAGGCTCACGGTGGGGATGGCCTGGCTAGAAAGCCCCATTTAACCCTGATGCATTCTCCCACTCCTCCCGGAAGCTTCTTGCAAACAGCTCAACTCCTGCTCAGAAATGTACCATAGGGCAGCTTATTGCTGGGTCCCTTCACACCATCAGCAGAGCTTCTGGTTCAACGTCAATTATCTTCCTTTGTAACTCCTAGAACACGCATGTGATCACCGCTGGAAATTCCGGCAGTGCAGACAGGCTCACTACAGCCTTCTTCACTCATTTAGAGATTGGTCGTGTTCTGACCAGCCTCCCACATTCCAGACTCATAAGGCAGGAGGTAAGCCCCAGGTCCCATTTATTCAAATGCCTAATTTCACAAGACACATATCCATTTCCCCATGAATTCTCTCATTTGCTCTAGTCCAATCCCAGGGTACCACTGGAGCCCCCAATTCTCTCAAAGGTCTCCCCATAAGAAGAGAAAGGGAAATGCCACGATAGTGTCCACTACCCCCAGAGAGTCTTTAATCAAACCCTTTCTCCTGCATCAGCTGGAGATGTGTGATGGAAAGTTGATACACAGTCAACTTTTTGCTGTCTTTTCACAATTTCTGTATGGACACATCTAGTGCTAGGTAGCACCCCATTCAGAAACCTGAACTGAACTGAACTGAACCTCTTTCTGCTGAGGCCATCTGGACCCTGGTGGGCAGAGTTCTTGGATGGAGTCTCCTTAAGGAGGCTCTAGCCTGGCTCTCTTCTGCAACATGCATTTAGCTCACAGGTTACCTGACATGTTACCCCTCTGGATCCAAAAGTACAACTCCAGCCATGCTCTCCTTCTTGGACTTTATGAGGCGAGAATCAGGCACAAGTCTCTGTGTTCCCCAGACTCCAGGGAACACGGATCAAATTCTCTGGGGTAGGCAGAAAATTGCCCCCCACAGTTGTACATGCCTTAAACTCAGGAACCTGTGAGTATGCTACCTCACATGACAAATTGGACTTTGCAGATGTAATTGAGTTTAGGGACTTTGAAATGGATAGGGTATCCTGGTAGATCATCTAGGTGGATCCCAGTAGATTGTCCTGGTGGATGTTTCAGTGTCAGAGGTCTCCAACAGAGGTCTCCCCAAGAACCAACAATAGTACCCTGTTTGATAAATCATCAGTATTTGGGTATTGACTCTGCAACGGTGTCTTGGTGTGCCCAGTACATTATTTTAGCACCCTTACTCCCTCAGTCACAATACAGAGGCAGGAAAAGTCCCACTTAACATTGCTGGACAAGTTTTGTAAATCTTTGTCCCTTGTTCAGTGTTTCAGTACAGGTGCATATAAACCATCTCTAAGCATTTCCATTACTCACTAGCTGCCTGAATTCCTTTGCTGGACTTGGTCTCCTTAATAGAAATTCTGTTACTGAGTGTCCTCATGCATTTTGATAAACACATTTCTAGTGCTGGGGCCTGTACATTTTTGCTTATGTTTCTGGACTGAAATAAATTTATGCAACCAAGTCAGGTCCTTCATGCTCTCATTCTATTTTATGTAAATTGGCAGAGACATATCATGTCTTAGGTCTATGGCTTCTAGAACATAAATGGAACTTCAAGTTTGGATAAGTTGAAGGGAATCTAAAGATGAGATCTTTGATTTCCTTCTTTTCTACCACTCCTGAATTTTGAATCATCTCTTCTCACTGTCAAGGGGCTTCCCAGGTAGAGCACTGGTAAAGAATCCATCTGCCAATGCAGGAGATGCAAGAGATGTGGATTCAATCCCTCGGTTGGGAAGATCTCTTGGAGAAGGAAATGGCAAGCCACTGCAGTATTCTTGCTTGGAAAAGCCCGTGGACAGAGGAGCCTGGTGAGCTACAGTCCATGGGGTCACAAAGAATTGGACACAACTGAACAACTAAGTACTTCTCACTGTCATCCAGGATATGCAAGTGTGGGATCCAGGGGTGTTGTCCTACTTCCTGTGTCAGTTTATTCCATTATGAAGATTTTTTTTGAGCTCCTTGAAGGCAAGGGCCAAATCTTATTATCATGGGAACACCAGGTCAGCTCAGAGCCTGGAACAAAGCAGGAACTCAGCAAATGAATGAGTGAGTGAACAAATATCATCAGGCCCCAAACTGGCTTCCATAACATCTTCCTTGGGATGATTCAGAAGGGTTTAAATCCCTTCTCTGCACACTGGCCTTTAACTATATGAAGCTATTTTGTGCTAATTAATTAAGTCTTTTCATGTGATATGTTTTCAGTCCCCCAAAGGATATTCCTGCACATCGATTATAACCTTTTCTACTTTAATTGTATGATAGCCTCCTAAGGAATGTTCAGTTTTCTGAAATGAATTCAGTAGGAGGGTGGGCCGGAAGTGATTGTGTAACTCTTGCAAAAGGCTGTGGTTTGACTCTTTCCAAAAGTCTTATCTCAGCAGCCCAGACGCAGGACTGTCCCAATAGTCACAGCTTCTCTGCAGTCACCGTCTGCAGTGATTTTGGAGCCCCCCAAAAATAAAGGCAGCCACTGTTTCTGCCATTTCCCCATCTATTTGGCATGAAGTGATGGGACCAGATGCCATTTTCTGTTTTCTGAATGTTGAGTTTTAAGCCAACTTTTTCACTCTCCCCTTTCACTTTTATCAACAGGCTCTTTAGTTCTTCTTCACTTTCTGCCATTAGGGTGGTGTCATCTGCATATCTGAGATTATTGATATTTCTCCCAGCAATCTTGATTCCAGCTTGTGCTTCATCTAGCCCAGCATTTCTCATGATGTACTCTGCATAGAAGTTAAATAAGAAGGGTGACAATATACAGCCTTGACATACTCCTTTCCCAATTTGCAACCAGTCTGTTGTTCCATGTCCAGTTCTAACTGTTGCTTCCTGACCTGCATACAGATTTCTCAGGAGGCAGGTCAGGCGGTCTGGTATTCCCATCTCTTTCAGAATTTTCCACAGTTTATTGTGATCCACACAGTCAAAAGCTTTGGCATACTCAATAAAGCAGAAATAGATGTTTTTCTGGAACTCTTTGCTTTTTCAGTGATCTGGCAGATGTTGGCAATTTGATTACTCGTTCCTCTGCCTTTTCTAAAACCAGCTTGAACATCTGGAAATTCACGGTTCACATACTGTTGAAGACTGGCTTGGAGGATTTTGAGCATTACTTTGCTAGTGTGTGAGATGAGTGCAATTGTGTGGTAGTTTGAGCATTCTTTGGCATTGCCTTTCTTTGAGATTGGAATGAAAACTGATCTTTTCCAGTCCTGTGGCCACTGCTGAGTTTTCCAAATTTGCTGGCATACTGAGTGTAGCACTTTCATAGCATCATCTTTTAGGATTTGAAATAGCTCCACTGGAATTCCATCACCTCCACTAGCTTTATTCGTAGTGATGCTTCCTAAGGCCCACTTGACTTCACATTCCAGGATGTCTGGCTCTAGGTCAGTGATCACACCATTATGATTATCTGGGTCGTGAAGATCTTTTTTGTACAGTTCTTTTGTGTATTCTTGCCACCTCTTCTTAATATCTTTTGCTTCTGTTAGGTCCATACCATTTCTGTCCTTTATTGAGCCCATCTTTGCATGAAATATTCCCTTGGTGTCTCTAATTTTCTTGAAGAGATCTCTAGTCTTTCCCATTCTGTTGTTTTCCTCTATTTCTTTGCACTGATCGCTGAAGAAGGCTTTCTTATCTCTTCTTGCTATTCTTTGGAACTCTGCATTCAGATACTTATATCTTTCCTTTTCTCCTTTGCTTTTCACTTCTCTTCTTTTCACAGCTATTTGTAAAGCCTCCCCCAAACAGCCATTTTGCTTTTTTGCATTTCTTTTTCTTGGGGATGGTCTTGATCCCTGTCTCCTGTACAATGTCACGAACCTCTGTCCATAGTTCATCAGGCACTCTGTCTATCAGATCTAATCCCTTAAATCTATTTCTCACTTCCACTGCATAATCATAAGGGATTTGATTTAGGTCTTACCTGAATGGTATAGTGGTTTTCCCTACTTTCTTCAACTGAAGTCGGAATTTGGCAATAAGAGTTCAAGATCTGAGCCACAGTCAGCTCCCGGTCCTATTTTTGCTAACTGTCTAGAGCTTCTCCATCTTTGACTGCAAAGAATATAATCAATCTGATTTCGGTGTTGACCATCTAGTGATGTCCATGTGTAGAGTCTTCTCTTGTGTTGTTGGAAGAGGGTGTTTGCCATGACCAATGCATTCTCTTGGCAAAACTCTATTAGCCTTTGCCCTGCTTCATTCTGTACTCCAAGGCCAAATTTGCCTGTTACTCCAGGTGTTTCTTGCCTTCCTACTTTAGCATTCCAGTCCCCTAAAATAAAAAGGACATCTTTTCTGGGTGTTAGTTCTAGGAAGTCTTGTAGGTCTTCATAGAACCATTCAACTTCAGCTTCTTCAGCATTACTGGCCAAAGCATAGACTTGGATTACTGTGATATTGAATGGTTTGCCTTGGAAATGAGCAGAGGTCATTCTGTCGTTTTTGAGATTGCATCCAAATACTGCATTTCGGACTCTTTTGTTAACTATGACAGCTACTCCATTTCTTCTAAGGGATTCTTGCCCACAGTAGTGGATATAATGGTCATCTGAGTTGAATTCATCCAATCCAGTCCATTTTAATTCGCTGATTCTTAAAATGTTGACGTTCATTCTTGCCATCTCCTGTTTGAGCACTTCCAATTTGCCTTGATTCATGGACTTAACATTCCAGGTTACTATGTAATATTGCTCTTTACAGCACTGGACCTTGCTTCCATCAGCAGTCACATCCACAACTGGATATTGTTTTTGCTTTGGCTCCATCTCTTCATTCTTTCTGGAGCTATTTCTCCACTGATCTCCAGTAGCATATTGGGCACCTACTGACCTGGGGAGTTCATCTTTTGGTGTCCTATCATTTTGCCTTTTCACACCATTCATGGGGTACTCAAGGCAGGAATATGAAGTGGTTTGCCATTCCCTTCTCCAGTGGACCACACTCTGTCAAAAAGAGGTTACCCAGTATGAACTGCTGGCGGAGGACTGAGGACATGTCACAAGAGAGTAGCAAGAAGAGTACCTCTCAGAAATGTTTCAGAGTCAGAGGGCTCCAACAGGGTGTCCCCAAAGAACCAACAAAAGCACCTTGTTTGAAAAATGGTTAGTATTTGCATATTGACTATGCAGAGGGTTTTTTGCAGACTAGACTAATTAAGTTTTTTTTTTAAGTCCTTCAACTTCTAGCCCTTCTTCACCCCTAACCCTGCATCTAGCAGGCAGGTGCAAAAGGTGGAAAGAGGAAGAAAACAAAGGCAGAATTTGTCTCCCCCATTCCCACATCAAGTCTCTGGGAACACATGGAAGGAGAATCTTTTCATTAGACATGTGATTAAAATCTTGATTTAGATTGGGCTGGAATTTTTAATAACTGAAATTGCTCTAATCCCCCACATCCAGAGAAACAAAAACCTGAGACACCATCAGGAGTTTGGAGTTTATGTAAAGGTTTGACTTGAAGGCAGTGGTAAGAAGAAATAAAGTGGTTTCCTACTGACATAACACCCAAAGTCAATTGTTTTTGTTGTTGTTCAGTCACTCAGTGGTGTCTGAAATGCTACCCTACGGACTGCATGATGCCAGGCTTCCCTATCCTTCACTCTCTTCCAGAGTTTGCTCAAACCCATATCCATTGAACCCACTGATGCCACCCAACCATCTCATCCTCTGTCCTCCTCTTCTCCTCCTGTCTTCAACCTATCCCAGCATCAGGGTCTTTTCAAATGAGTTAGCTCTTTCCATCACGTGGCCAAAGTATTGGAGCTTCAGCTTCAACAACAGTCCTTCCAATGAATATTCAGGGTTGATTTCCTTTGGGATGGGCTGGCTTGATCTCCATGCAATCCAAGGGACTCTCAAGAGTCTTCTCCAGCACCACAGTTCAAAGGCATCAATTCTTGGTGCTCTGTGGTCCAACTCTACATAACTACCCAAAGCCAGTACATCCAATATACTGATCACATTTGCAAGCAGTGTTGGGAGGAGGAGGGGTGCCTCTCTGGTATCCTTTAAGAACGTGAATACTGCCCAAGAGATGTGCACTTGCTCAACAAAGACCAGTAGACACATAAAGAGAACTTCAATCCATCTCTGAGAGGTTAGAGCAGCCATTAATGAATACGATTCTGTCCAGAGATTTATCTGTGCAACAGCATCTAAACTTCTCAAGGAACCTGAGTTCTGTACTGTGCTTAGCTTTGTTTAATGTCAGACTTGAGTTAGGGTTTGACGAGTGAGTTTGGTTTTAAGTGAGGAAAGGAGGGAAAGTATTCCAGGAGGAAAACATTGGGCAAAGAAAAAGCTATAGACTAAATGTTTGTGATCCCCACAAAATTAATATGTTGAAACCCAATCCCAGTGTGAAGTGTGGAGGTGGGGCCTTTGGGAGGCGATTAGGCCATGAGGGTGGAGCTCTCAAGAATGGGATTAGTACCCTTATAAAGTAACCCCAGAAATACTCCTTGTCCTTCCACCATGTGAAGACGTATATGAATCAGGAAGCAAGCTCTCCCCAGATGCCAAATCTGCCTTGACCTTGGACTCACCAGCCTCCAGAATGGTGGCAAATAAATTTTTGTTGTTTATAAGCCACCCAGTCTATTATATTCTATTTTAGCTGCTGGAACAGATTGACAAAAGGAAAACAACAGCATAACAGGTGGAAATGAACAGGTCAACTACAAGGAAAAGAGATCAGAGGTGCTTGACTAGAGCAAAAGAGGAGTGTCCAGGAAACAGGAATAATAAGGTTACCTAAATGGGGCAGAGTATTTAAAGATGGAGAAAAGAAGTTTGGGCTTATTGCAATGTATAATAAAGAACCATTAGACTTTCTGAGACTGAGAATTGAACATAAAAGTGTGTTGTTCAGTCCATGAAAATAAGCAAAATCGGTTAGAAGAGAGGAGTTGAGGTGAGAACAGCTCAGAATTTGTTGCCAAATTCCTATGTTGACTCTGCTGTTTTGAACAGAAGCTGGGACCTGTGATCTGGCAAGTAGGCTGCACTGTAGATTAACAAAACAGAGTACCTGAATTGAGGACATCCCAGATAATCTTTGCTTATTATAAGTACAGGCATGTGGCAATGAGGAAGTGTGATTTCTTAACCCCTCCATCTTTGGTATAACATGGTGTAAGACGAGATCTCCCTGATCCTTCTGAAACTGGCCACTCTATGGACAAGCAGGAAATTATTTAGCAACAGTTGCATCATTTTGACATTTCATTCTTTCCTGAAGCTATGCTGTTAGTTAGACTTCTATTTACAGCCATTCATCTGAAGCAACCAAAACTAAAACAAAATTACAGACTTCTATTTACAGCCATTCAGCTCAAGCAACCAAAACAAAAAACAAAGTTATCCTGAATGTGGATAAACTAGTTGGCTACCTTCTTGAGGCTAAATTTCTCAGAAAGTGATATGCTCCCTTCTTCATTCTTATTGCACAGTTGGGCATCATAGGTATCAGTCATGCTGATAGTATTAATACTTCTCAGTAGGGACAATACAATTTCTCTATGGGAAAATGTTTCATATGCACACTCTAACAATTGTATAGCTTTACCTCTATCTGTCTTGATTTCCTTACTCAGCTCCCACTACCATTAAATTCCCCTATGCACTAGGACCTCATGAAGTTTGATCTTGAGTTTAACATAATTTTCTAAGTTTTGAAGCAACAGAAGAAACTACAAAAGATAGGACCAATTATTTTATTATTCAAAATTCAAAACATGATAAACCAAAAAAAAAACTGGAAAACAATACAATATTCATAGTAATTAAGCAAAGGGTTAATACCTACATTAAAATGCACTTGTGAAACTCTGGTAAGAACACTATTAAGGCTCCCAGGACACAAATAAATACATAATATAATCAAAGAGTTTGCATCCCAAAATAGAAATTATAATTAGTAGACACAAATATGGGGAAATGTTCAATTCATCTAATATTGATAGAAATAAGCATTGAAATAATAACAAAGCACCATTTTATGGGCTTTCCAGGTGGCACTAATGGTAAAGAACCTGCCTGCCAAGGCAGGAGACTTAAGAGACACAGGTTCCATCTCTGGGTCGGGAAGACCCCCTGGAGGAGGGCATGGCAACTCACTCCAGTATTTTTGCCTGGAGAATCCCATGGACAGAGGAGACTGGTGGGCTACAATCCAGAGTCACAAAGAGTTGAACACAACTGGAGCGACTTAGCGCACAGCACCATTTTATATCAACTTGATTTCAAATTAGAATATCCAGATGAGGCAATGTGCTTGCATAAAATAAAATGATATGATAATTTTTAGAGTTAACAAAATAAAGAACTATTAAAATGGTAATGTCCTTTGATTCAGAAATCTTATTTCTGAGGATTTATTCTAGGAAAACAATGCAAAATTTTTTCCTAAAATTGCACAAAGATTAGCATTATTACAATGCTAAAGCAAAACAAAACAACCCTGGGCTATCTGCCTTATAGTTTGAAAATGGCAAACAATGTTCTACCTAATTAACAAAACAAAAGAATCCTTAAAAAAAAAAAAAAAAAAAGGAGACCAGATTGATTTGGGAGTAGCAGAAATGTAAGTGAATTTTTTTCTTTTATTTAAAGTTCCATTGATGTTACTGTAATCATGTTTGTATAGTTACTTTCTTTCTTAATCAGTGTGCTACTCTGATACCTGTAATAAAGAACTTTCTTCTTTCTTCTCTCTTCTCTTTTTCCCTTTTCTGTACCACTGGCAATTCAAATAAACCATTAAGTAATCCTCAGTTTACATTATAAATGCCCCATAGAAAGACATTTCAAAACATGCTATTTATTAATTTGTCCTTGGATTTCAACTTCCCAAATCAGCCAACTCAGAGTTTCCTATTCCAAATAAGAATCATTTTTTAATTATCTGTCTAATTATTTCATCTTGCTCCAGGATATTATCACCCTGAAGTAGCCTGTCTGTACTTTACTTCTAAATATGAAGAGAAAGTCATCTTGAAAAGGAAAGATATTTTCCTGAATCATTAACACTTTACTTGGACAATCAATAACCACTTTTTAGAGTGTAATTGAAATTCTGACCTAAGAACTAAGCCCAAAGAACAGGGCACAGAGCAAGAAGCTTTTAAATTGGTCTGGTAATATATGTGGCTGCTTTAAAAGGTGTTGGTTTTAAACCAAAGTGGATCAAAAGTACTAAATAATGGTTTGTTTTATAAATCATGCTCTAAAATTAGCTTAGAATTCCTCCAGGAAACTGTATCATTTAAAACTAAATCATCTTTATCCCAGTGCAATGTATTCAACCAGTCAGGAGAGGTAATATCCTTGGGAGACTCAGCAGCATTAAACAAAAATATCATTACAAGTCTCTTTAAATATTTAATACCAAAAAGGACTACTAAAACTGAGGCTTTTATATGAGAACACAAAACATTTTGAATTAGATCTTGAAGTAGTCTGTGCATGGGTGCTAAGTCTATTCTGCTAAGTACTGTCCAACCCTTTGTGACCCTATTGAACACCACTTGCGAGGCTCCTCTGTCCATGGGATTCTCCAGGCAAGAATGCTCTCTTCCAGGGATCTTCCCCACCCAGGGATCAAACTCTAATAGAGTATGTTAGGGAAAGAGATGTCTGGTGGGTGGAAGCGGGAATAAAGAAATAAGAAAATAAAAAGTAAAAAGACACTCAGATCCTTAGGAATCAGCCCTGTTTCTGAAGAGAAGGAATGGGACGAATTAAGAAGGTAAGTTTTCAGTGGGGACACTAGATGAGGCCTGAGGAACTGTAAAGGTGTTAGACTTGCTTTCCTCAGTTCAGTTCAGTCGCTCAGTCGTGTCCGACTCTTTGCGACCCCGTGAATTGCAGCACACCAGGCCTCCCTATCCATCACCAACTCCAAGAGTGCACTCAAACTCACGTCCATCGAGGCAGTGATGCCATCCAGCCATCTCATCCTCTATCGTCCCCTTCTCCTCCTGCCCCCAATCCCTCCCAGCATCAGAGTCTTTTCCAATGAGTCCACTCTTTGCATGAGGTGGCCAAAGTATTGGAGTTTCAGCTTTAGCATCAGTCCTTCCAAAGAAAACCAAGGACTGATCTCCTTTAGAATGGACTGGTTGGATCTCCTTGCAGTCCAAGGGACTCTCAAGAGTCTTCTCCAACACCACAGTTCAAAAGCATCAATTCTTCAGCACTCAGCTTTCTTCACAGTCCAACTTTCACATCCGTACGTGACCACTGGAAAAACCATAGCCTTGACTAAACGACCTTTGTTGGCAAAGAAATGTCTCTGCTTTTTAATATGCTGTCTAGGTTGGTCATAACTTTCCTTCCAAGGAGTAAGCATCTTTTTATTTCATGGCTGCAGTCACCATCTGCAGTGATTTTGGAGCCCAAAAACATAAAGTCTGACAGTCTCCACTGTTTCCCCATCTATTTGCCATGAAGTGATGGGACCAGATGCCATGATCTTCATTTTCTGAATGTTGAGCTTTAAGCCAACTTTTTCACTCTCCTCTTTCACTTTCATCAAGAGGCTTTTTAGTTTCTCTTCACTTTCTGCCATAAGGGTGGTGTCATCTGCATATCTAAGGTTATTGATTTTTCTCCCAGCAATTTTGATTCCAGCTTGTGTTTCTTCCAGTCCAGCGTTTCTCATGATGTACTCTGCATAGAAGTTAAATAAGCAGGGTGACAATATACAGCCTTGACATACTCCTTTTCCTATTTGGAACCAGTCTGTTGTTCCATGTCCAGTTCTAACTGTTGCTTCCTGACCTGCATACAGGTTTCTCAAGAGGCAGGTCAGATGGTCTGGTATTCCCATCTCTTTCAGGATTGTCCACAGTTTATTGTGATCCACACAGTCAAAGGCTTTGGCATAGTCAATAAAGCAGAAATAGATGTTTTTCTGGAACTCTCCTGCTTTTTCCATGATCCAGCAGATGTTGGCAATTTGATCTCTGGTTCCTCTGCCTTTTCTAAAAGAAACCAGCTTGAACATCAGGAAGTTCACGGTTCACATACTATTGAAGCCTGGCTTGGAGGATTTTGAGCATTACTTTGCTAGTGTGTGAGATGGGTGGAATTGTGTGGTAGTTTGAGCATTCTTTGGCATTGCCTTTTTTTTTTGATTGGAATGAAAACTGATCTTTTCCAGTCCTGTGGCCACTGCTGAGTTTTCCAAATTTGCTGGCATATTGAGTGTAGCACTTTCACAGCATTTTTCAGGATCTGAAATAGCTCCACTGGAATTCCATCACCTCCACTAGCTTTGTTTGTAGTGATGCTTTCTAAGGCCCACTTGACTTCACACTCCAGGATGTCTGGCTCTAGGTGAGTGATCACACCATCGTGATTATTTTGGTCATGAAGATCTTTTTTGTACAGTTCCTCTGTGTATTCTGGCCACCTCTTCTTAATATCTTCTGCTTCTGTTAGGTCCATACCATTTCTGTCCTTTATTGAGCCCATCTTTGCATGAAATGTTCCCTTGGTGTCTCTAATTTTCTTGAAGAGATCTCTAGTCTTTCCCATTCTGTTGTTTTCCTCTATTTCTTTGCACTGATCGCTGAAGAAGCCTTTCTTATCTCTTCTTGCTATTCTTTGGAACTCTGCATTCAGCTGCTTATATCTTTCCTTTTCTCCTTTGCTTTTCACTTCTCTTCTTTTCACAGCTATTTGTAAGGCCTCCCCAGACAGCCACTTTGGTTTTTTTGCATTTCTTTTCCATGGGGATGGTATTGATCCCTGTCTCCTGTACAATGTCACGAACCTCAGTCCATAGTTCATCAGGCACTCTATCTATCAGATCTAGGCCCTTAAATCTATTTCTCACTTCCACTGTATAATCACAAGGGATTTGATTTAGGTCTTACCTGAATGGTCTAGTGGTTTTCCCTACTTTCTTCAACTGAAGTTGGAATTTGGCAATAAGGAGTTCATGATCTGAGCCACAGTCAGCTCCCAGTCTTGTTTTTGCTGACTGTATAGAGCTTCTCCATCTTTGGCTGCAAAGAATATAATCAATCTGATTTCGGTGTTAACCATCTGGTGATGTCCATGTGTAGAGTCTTCTCTTGTGTTGTTGGAAGAGGGTGTTTGCTATGACCAGTGTGTTCTCTTGGCAAAACTATATTAGCCTTTGCCCTGCTTCATTCTGTACTCCAAGGCCAAATTTGCCTGTTACTCCAGGTGTTTCTTGACGTCCTACTTTTGCATTCCAGTCCCCTATAATGAAAAGGACATCTTTTGGGGGTGTTAGTTCTAAAAGGTCTTGTAGATCTTCATAGAACCATTCAACTTCAGTTTCTTCAGTGTTACTGCTTGGGGCATAGACTTGGATTACTGTGATATTGAATGGTTTGCCTTGGAAATGAACAGAGATCATTCTATCGTTTTTGAGATTGCATCCAAGTACTGCATTTCGGACTCTTTTGTTGACCATTATGGCTACTCCATTTCTTCTATGGGATTTCTGCCCACATTAGTAGATATAAGGGTCATCTGAGTTAAATTCACCCATTCCAGCCCTTTTTAGTTTGCTGATTCCTAGAATGTCGACATTCACTCTTGACATCTCCTGTTTGAGCACTTCCAATTTGCCTTGATTCATGGACCTGACATTCCAGGTTCCTAGGCAATATTGCTCTTTACAGCATCAAACCTTGCTTCTGTCACCAGTCACATCCACAACTGGATATTGTTTTTGCTTTGGCTCCATGCCTTCATTCTTTCTGGAGCTATTTCTCCACTGATCTCCAGTAGCATATTGGGCACCTATCGACCTGGGAGTTCCTCTTTCAGTATCCTATCATTTTGCCTTTTTATACTGTTCATGGGGTTCTCAAGGCAAGAATACTGAAGTGGTTTGCCATTCCCTTCTCCAGTGGACCACATTCTGTCAGACCTCTCCACCATGACCCGCCCGTCTTGGGTGGCCCCACAGGGCATGGCTTATTTTCATTGAGTTAGACAAGGCTGTGGTCCTAGTGTGATTAGATTGACTAGTTTTCTGTGAGTATGGTTTCAGTGTGTCTGCCCTCTGATGCCCTCTCACAACACCTACCATCTTACTTGGGTTTCTCTTACCTTGGGCATGGGGTAATTCTTCACTGCAGCCCTTCCAGACATTGAACGTGGAGTAGATCCTCTTGACAGTTTCAAGGCATGCCGGGAGACAAAAGGTGCACTGGGAATATGTTCTGTTTGCTTGAAGAGGACTTTATTTTAGGATATCACAACATAAGACTCTTTAGGGAAAAAAGAGTGGCACCTGCCATTTTCCAGAGAAAGAACTCAAGTCCTATTGTGGAAAAGCAAACTTTTCCTCCTGCCGTGAGCCTCCCGCCATGTCACAGGACCTCTGGTGAGGATGGAGGTTTGCACACCCGCAGATTAATCCCAGTGCTTGTCTAGCGCCCCTATGCCAAATATCTACTTATCTTTGGTTTATAATGGAATCAGAACCCTGAATCAGGACAATTCACACAGTTTTGCTGAACCACATATAAAATCAGAAAGGAAGGGCCAGCCAGATCAAAGGTCTGAGTTTTCACTCTTCAGGTCATTTACACTTCAACTCTAACCCCCAAATCTCCAAGCTTCCAAAAACCAGCATGAACCAGAATATAAAAGTGTTCTATGAAATTTAAACTGAAAGAAAAAAAAAAGTTAGGTTTTTGTTGTGTTTTGTTTTCTAAACTTAGCTGAGCCTTCCTGGAAAGATTACGGAACCATGGAGGAAAATGGACCAGCAGGTCATATCCCATTATTTCAGGCAAAGCTGTAGTGAAGGCAGTGCTTATTCCTCTAAAGTTTCAGAAGTTAGTCAAGCCCAAGAAAAGAAGAAAAGTAAAAAAAAAAAGAAAGGCGAAGTCCAAGACAGAACCCACTGTAAAAGTGTTGATTTTCACCAGGCTCCTAGGAACACATCAGAGACAGTAACAATAGTTTCAAGTCAGGGATCGGAGCAAAATTTATATGCTTAGGCTAGAAGTCAGCAAGCCTTTCCTGTAAAGGGCCAGCTTTAATAAGTATGTTAGTCTTTGTAGGCTACACAATCTGTTGCCACTATTCAACTAGGTCTTAGGATGTGGAAGAAGCCACACCCAATGCAGGAATGAATAGGCATAGCTGTATTGCAATAAAATTTGACATATGGACATCAAGCTTGGTTTCATATTATTTTTATGTCATATCCTTTTGATTTTTCAACCATTTAAAATGTAAAAGTCATCATATTTTTCAATAAATGTGATAAGCTAGTGATATGTTTTATATAAATGTAAGTGTAAGTCTGGGCTTCTCTGGTGGCTCAGTGGTAAAGAATTCACCTGACAATGTGGGAGACCCGGGTTCAATCCCTGGGTCGGGAAGATCCCTGGAGAAGGAAATGGCAACCCACTCCAGCAGTCTTGCCTGGGAAATCCCAAGGACAGAGGAGTCCTGGTAGGCTACAGTCCATATATATATATACATACACATATATATAGTGGATTGGATTCTGCCCCCAGGCTGTAAACAGCCTACCCTCTAGTTTAGACAGTTGCAAAACAGACCATGGTAATAGCCAGTGTAGTAAAGGACTAGAAATGCCTCTCATGGGAACAAATCAGAAGCAATTCCTTATAAGGGCTCACATTTAGTTCTACACTGGTGTGTGTGGCAGAGAAGCAGGCTTCAAAAGGCAGTTGGGAGTAAGGAAGCTTTGAATACGCTGAAGAGGAAAGAAGGGCATCCCAAATAATTGTCTGGGCGTGGCACTTCGGCAAATTCCTAAATTTTACAAAAGCTGTTCTCTGAGACAGGAAGCACTATGTGTTGAGGAACTTCCCCCAAAATACAGTAAACACAGGGCCTGATGCCATAGTTATTCCATAATTGATCTCTGAAGGAAGATTCTCCTGAGTTTCTATTTGGTCATTGTGGTCTCCAAGCAATTGGCACAGACTGACTGATACCTGGGTAAGGCTGAGATTCACGGGACTTTCTCTTTGCATCATGTGTTTCCACTGTCTCTCCTTCTTTCAAATATCCCTGAAAGTCTGGTCAGGAACACACCAAGGTAAGGGTTCTGGGAAGATCACCTTGCTTGTAATAATTATTCAAGAGGCAAAGGATGTGACTATTTTTTAAATTTTTTCTTGATAACTGTATTTATATGTGACCTATTCAGGTTTTAGATTCCTTAAAAAGTGGGCCTTTTGAATGACTGTAAGTAAGTAAGTAAAGTCACTCAGTCGTGTCCAACTCTTTGTGACCCCATGGACTGCAGCCCACCAGGATCCTCAGTCCATGGGATTCTCCAGGCAAGAATACTGGAGTGGGTTGGTTGGATTAATTCAATCTCCGTATTCCTGAGAAGGTGTATCAATCAGGATGATACTGTATCAGTCAAGATTCTCCATCTACACTACATGTCTATTGCTAGGGAATTCTACTAATCACAGTAAATCAGGGACCCCATCCACTGGATGTTCCACCTCAAGCCAAAATTTCCACAAGTGCTGGGGCAGAAGGACTAAGCGAAGTGCTCACAGGCTCATAAATTTTCCACCAGGAAGTAACACATTGTTTCAACTCACATTCCATTGGTCAATGTGAGTCAAATATTACGGCTAATTTCAAAGACAGCAGAAAAGCGAAATCCAGCATGTGTGATGAAAGTGCAAAGCAGAAAATCTTGAGTTCACCATGCTGATGATTCTCACATAAAATGGTATTATTCCAAAAGAAGAAGCCAGAGCTGCCAATGGCAAAGTTTCTATCCAGAGTCTGAGTGTAACCCTTCTGAGATTAAGCAGAATAAGTCGGAAAGAGTTATAATTTCTTTGCACTTAAATTTATATAAAAGAAAGAATTTAGTTCTTGGACTTTCAATGTGGGGGATTTTTTATATTTCTGACACTATATTACTTGAAGGATTTTATATTGTAATCTGGGCTCACTGCCTGATTTCTGATATACTCTATCAACTAGCAACTGAGCATAAACTGAAATGAGAAATAGAATAGGGACTTGTTTTCAGCCAAGAATGCACATAAGATAATTAAAGATAAAGATAAAGTTAGTTTAAGATAAAACCTAAGATAGTTTAATTCATGCTCCTCCTCTGTACCATTCTAGAGCTTTCTGGTAACAAAAGATACAGCTCCCACCTGTGGTCACAGGAGGATATTCAGAGGAGTTGGGATTGGTATGAAGAGTGTGGTTTCAAGAAATAAGAAGGAGGAGAAATTGACCATCTTCTCCGCCAAGAGAAATCATCACACTGGGCATGGAAACTTTAAGAATTAATAAAGAAGAAAAAGCCAGGGATTCTCAGGGCAGGTCATTACCTGCCAAGGTCCAGCCCCGGTGGATCCAGGGAATTCGAAGGGGAGACGGAGTCGGCGTCTTAGGAAAGAACTATTTAATTAGAAAAGAGAGATTAGGAAAGAATGTTGTAGATAAGAAAATAGAGGAGAGAAAGAGGCTGATATTCCTTGGTTTGCATAGAGAACCAATAAAACTTCGAGACAAGAAGTTTGCCCTGTTCACGGAGGCCACAGGTGCCCTCCCGGTCTCCCAAGGGAGTGAAGACACAGAACATCTTCCCATTCAGGTCTTAGAAACCCAGGCAGATAAGTGAACGCAGGGAGCCTCTATGCTCCAAGGGGTCAGCCTGAAAAAGAGAGTGAAAGGGAGAGAGAGAGAATGATTGACACGGGGAGACCAAGCTGCTTCAGTGAGCGAGGCCCAATAGCTTTATTTTCAAAAGGACTTTTGTACCTTTCCCACAAATGATGTTGTGTACATTATCTTCTGGCCTTGGAGGCCTGTGAACATTTTAAGACCCTCTTTTGATAAAGGCTGCTCAACCAGAAAACTTATTTTCCCTTGAAGTGTTTTTCTTTATATTTCTAATCTATGTCAGCCTCAGAAAGTATCAAACAAAGTTACATTTTCATGAAGCAAACGTGCAGTAAGTTATAACAAAGAAAGAACCAATTAGCTCAAAGGTCTGATGTGGTTAGTTTCAAGGCTACATTTGTTTTTTCTTACATTCTAACTATGTTAACAAATGTACTCCCAGGTGCACAGTGGGTAAGAGATATGGGAACTTAGCAATAAGCATTGGCTCAACAGTGAAATCTTACACCAGCACTTCTCTAATAACTCTTTAACTCTTTGAAAGGCTTTATGTTTTAGGCTTCCCCTGCCTCTCACAGTTGGGGGATTGTAAACAATCACATGCATAGTTGTAAAAGTCCAGGTAAGGCAAGTTAGAGAGCCATCAGAGGGGTTTGAGCTGAAACACTCCTTTTACATGCAGGGGACTGTTAACTGGAGCTCTAAGTTAACTTTTTCCAGAGAAAGGTGGTCAGGGATATCCCCCCTGTGATGTCAGAAGAATAGGTGGAAAGCATAATGCAGTAGGGCAGGCAGACTCTGCTTTTGGGGGTAGATGCTCGAGAAAGCCCAGGGCGGGGCGGTTTCCTCAAGGCCTGATCTTGCCTTTGCGTTTTGTCAGGCCCCTTTCCTCATGACCTTTGCCACGGGCAGGATTCCCCACGCTGGCTCCCGGCAATTACCCCCTTGGATGAGCAGTCCTAAGTCAAGGCTTAGAGAAACAATATTAGGATACCTAGTTGTTGCCATGGATCGAGACTGCAATCCCCAGTTGAGTGTTACTCATAATAAAGCTGATTTTTTAAATTTATTCATTTATTTTAATTGGAGGTTAAATACTTTACAATATTATGGGGGTTTGCCATACATCAACATGAATCAGCCACGGGTGCACATGTGTCCCCCCAGTCCTGAACCCCTCTCCCATCTTCCTCCACACCCTATCCCTCTGGGTTGTTCCAGAGCACCAGCTTTCACTGCCCTGCTTCATGCATCAAACTTGTATTGGTGATGACCAATACTATATTTTACATATAGTAATATACATGTTTGGAGAAGGCAATGGCACCCCACTCCAGTACTCTTGCCTGGAAAATCCCATGGACGGAGGAGCCTGGTAGGCTGCAGTCCATGGGGTCGCACAGAGTCGGGCACGACTGAAGTGACTTAGCAGCAGCAGCAATATACATGTTTCAATACTACTCTCTCAAATCATCCCACCCTCATCTTGTCCCACGTAGTCCAAAAGTCTGTTCTTTACATCTGTGTCTCTTCTGCCATCTTGCATACAGGGTTGTCGTTTTAAAACTCTCCATCTAACTACTGCATCTACTTCTCAAATAGTTTGAAACTTGGAAGAGGAAAAGGTGTGACTAAAACCAGAACAGACACACTTAGAAAAGCTTCAAACAGAACATGTCTTTCAAATATAATCTTAGAGCCTGAAAATATAAGACAAATAAAATTGGAATCATTTTAGTGAAAGAAGAAAAAGGGAAGTTAGGAAGTCCATCCATTCAGCATGCCCCTCACCTCCTACGGAGCCTCTGAGTGCTCTTAAGAGCACAGCTTGAAAATCACTGCCTTAAACAATTAGAATCACCAGTCATTTGATGCATATGGTGAATTAGCCAGAAATGGCAACCCACTCCAGTATTCTTGCCTGGGAAAACCCATGGACAGAGGAGCCTGGCAGGCTATAGGCCATGAGGTTACAAGAGTCGGACATGACAACAACTAAATGACAACAATAGATTGACCAAGGACCTATGAGCTGTCCTGGCTCAAAACCCTGAGCACAGCTGATCAGATGATTTGTTCAGGGAGTCCAAGAAGACCACACACACAAAAATAAGGCTGTTAATGTAGGTGACCCTGAAACGGTACTAAGAAGGGACATGAACTTGAAAAGAACCATAAAGCATAAGGAAAATGAAGAGGCAAAAGCTGTTAAGAGGGAAAACCTAATCCAGCAATTAAGTCAAAAGGAAGCAAAATATGCAGAATGTGAGTCCCGTTAGGGACTTCCCTGGGGTTCAGTGGTTAAGACTTCATGCTTCCACTGCAGGGGGCATGGAGTCCATCTCTGGTTGGAGAACTAAGATCCCACATGCCTCTGGGCACAGTAAAAAAAAAAAAAAAAAGTGAGCCCCATTAATACTGAAGCTGCTGCTGCTGCTAAGTCGCTTCAGTTGTGTCCGATTCTGTGTGACCCCATAGATGGCAGCCCACCAGGCTCCCCTGTCCCTGGGATTCTCCAGGCAAGAATACTGGAGTGGGTTGCCATTTCCTTCTCCAATGCATGAAAGTGAAAAGTGAAAGTGAAGTCGCTCAGTCGTATCCGACTCTTAGTGAGCCATGGACTACAGCCTACCAAGCTCCTCCATCCATGGGATTTTCCAGGCATGAGTACTGGAGTGGTTTGCCATTGCCTTCTCCATAATAGTGAAGCACTTAAGTAGAAATCTACCAACGGTTGTAGCTGAGGTCCCTTCACAGGGCATTTGGGATTCCTTCCTCATCTGCACACAGTTAGCACTTAAGAAATAGATACTTTAAGAATTGAAAACAAAGACTGTTGTGTCTTGTCCCATTCTCCAGTCCCTGCTCTTCTTGAAACCCTGATGCTTCCTTTCCCCAGGTTCCCACATACTCCTCTGACATGCTCCTCACTGCTTGGCCACTTGAATGAGAATTTGTTCACACCAAAGCAAAAGAATGTGCCTGAAGCAGGGACATACCACAGTAGAGTACTTTCAGAAAATGGAGGTATAGAGGACAGAACCTCTGGGAATATACTGAGAGAACTGGAGCTCAGGAGAGAGGCCAAGGCAAAAGTTGATCTGAAGGTCATGCCCATAAAAGCTCTAAAAAGCAGATCACACAGAGAAAAGGAATAAGCATGTCCTGAGGAAACCCTTCACTTAGGGGAGGAGAAGAGACAGAGGAGGTAAAGGAGACAGAAGTCATATTTTTGGAAGGCCCCAGCCTGTTTTGCATTCAGTTCAGTTCAGTTCAGTTCAATCACTCAGTCGTGTCCAACTCTTTGCAACCCCATGAATCGCAGCACGCCAGGCCTCCCTGTCCATCACCAACTCCCAGAGTTCACTCTAACTAGCATCCATCTAGTCGGTGATGCCATCCAGCCATCTCATCCTCAGTCGTCCCCTTCTCCTCCTGCCCCCAATCCCTCCCAGCATCAGAGTCTTTTCCAATGAGTCAACTCTTTGCATGAGGTGGCCAAAATACTGGACTTTCAGCTTTAGCATCATTTCTTCCAAAGAACAACCAGGAGTGATCTCCTTTAGAATGGACTGGTTGGATCTCCTTGCAGTCCAAGGGACTCTCAAGAGTCTTCTCCAACACCACAGTTCAAAAGCATCAATTCTTCGGCGCTCAGCTTTCTTCACAGTCCAACTCTCACATCCATACATGACCACAGGAAAAACCATAGCCTTGACTAGACGGACCTTTGTTGGCAAAGTAATGTCTCTGCTTTTGAATATGCTATCTAGGTTGGTCATAACTTTCCTTCCAAGGAGTAAGCATCTTTTAATTTCATGGCTGCAGTCACCATCTGCAGTGATTTTGGAGCCCCAAAAATAGTCTGACACTGTTTCCACTGTTTCCCCATCTATTTCCCAGGAAGTGATGGGACCAGATGGCATGATCTTCGTTTTCTGAATGCTGAGCTTTCAGCCAACTTTTTCACTGTCCTCTTTCACTTTCATCAAGAGGCTTTTTAGCTCCTCTTCAGTTTCTGCCATAAGGGTGGTGTCATCTGCATATCTGAGGTTATTGATATTTCTCCCAGCAATCTTGATTCCAGCTTGTGCTTCTTCCATCCCAGTGTTTCTCACGATGTACTCTGCAGGTCCTCTGTACTCCTTTGCACTGACCATTCAAACAGGGCTGCTTTTATCTTATACAAAACACTGTGGTAGGAGACCTCTTTCCCTGGCTTCAAGTTTTCATGGAGAGGGACTATTGCAGGAGAAACTATCCTGGCTTCTTGCCCACCCTGTTACTCACACCTCCCCAGGCAAGGAGAAATGACTTACCTAATTGGTAAACAGGAATTAGAAATAGGCTTAGTGGGCAGACTCTGAGTAAATGCAACTGGGAATGACATATGAGTGAACCCATTAGCCTCTCAGCTGTGTTCTCTAGTCTCAGCTCTGCAATAATCAATCTAAGAGGATCTTTTGAAACCATGTGCCAATCTCTCAACTAGTTCTAAAATTCGGGCAGGACAAAGAAAAGTGTTTTAACTTTCTATTGTAGACTCGTTACTCAGAAGCAGACTTTGAGACCGAGGTCAGCATGCAGGAAGGTGGCTGGGGAATGAGGAAGAGAAGCGGGAAAATAGGAGATGAAGTTAGGCTGTGATGTCTCTCGGGGCTGCCAGATTTAGTAAACGAACGTGCAGGGTGCACAGTTACACTCAAATTTCAGAGAAATAGCAAAAAGAATTTTAGCAGCAATATGTTCCATGCAATATGTGGGACACACTGATTTTTAAAAATTATTTATTGTTTATCTAAAATTCAGATTTACCTGTAGAGACATGCTGTATTTATTTTATCTGGCAACCCTACAGCCTCAACCAGCTGACAGGGGGCCCTGGAGCTGGGACAGCCCTTCCAGTCTGTCCTGAGTAGGACGAGTGCTGGGATGTTACAGCTGCACTCAGGCTAGTCAGAGGACACAGAGGCTCCTGAGGAGAGGGTGGAAGCTTGAACAAAGTGGTTCTCTTTAGTCACAAGCAATTCCTGGAAAACAACTGGCAGCTGGAGAGCGTCAGCCAACTATGATCCCAACAGCTTGGGGTGGGGAGGATGTCCTTCAGTCCTGGAGGGGGTAGTCTAGGTGATGCAATACAGCTTCCACATCCTATGTTTCTTCCCCACAAAAACCCTCTAACAACGAAACATGATTTATTTAGTCCCTTCTGTGTTTTCAGCAATGTGCTAAGTACCATAGACACTTATCTCATGAAAACTGTCACCTGATGAAGAGAGAAGCCAATCTAAATGTCTGATGAATGAGTTCTCAGTTTTTTTATATTGAGATTCTCCTTTTTCCCTTGGTCTTTCCAGATGGGTGGACCCTGTCACAGTTTTCCTTTCAAAAATTTTTTTGAAGACACATTTAATTCTATTCCCATCTTAGATGGTAAAGAATCTGCCTGTGATACAGAAGACCCAGGTTCTATCACTGGATTGGGAAGATCCCCTGGAGAAGGGAATGGCTACCCACTCCAGTATTCTTGCCTGGAGAATTTCATGGACGGAGGAGCCTGCTGGGCTACAGTCCATGGGGTCTCAAAGAGTCGGACACGACTGAGAGACTAACATACTCAAATAAAAATTTACAATAAGATAAGGAAAAAAGATACTTCCTTAATTTGGAAAGTAGTTTCTACCAAAAGCCTAAAACATTTTGTTCTCCTTTATTTAACTCTTTATTATAAAAGTTTTCAAACATATACAAACATAGGGAAAACAGATTAATGAGCTCCATGTATCTATCACTCATCTTCAACAATTACTAACATTTTGCTAATTTTCAAATGTCATTCTGAAAAAAAAAAATTAAACCATATCTTCATAAAAGTCAGGAACAATATATAATGATACCTACAGTCAGTAATTTTGTCTTGGAGTTACTAGTCAACACAAAAAGGGCAGAAAAAAATAAATATGACTATTAGCATGGTAGATAGATACCAGGAAAATTCAAGGCAATCACATAATATCTATATGGACTAATTAAATATTTCTAGAGACACAGAAACAAGATTAACATATAAAAATCTACAGCTTTTCTATAATACGAATTTGAAAACGTAATAGAGAAGAAAGCCCAAATTCAGTTTCAATGAATCTCTGAATTAATTAGGAAAAACTTAAAATTATGAAATTTATTGAAGATAACCATATAATTTTAAAGAAAGCCATAAAAGATATTCCTGATTAAAAGGTTTAATATTATCCAGATATTAATGCTCCCCAAGTTAAATTAAAAATGTGATGCAATTTTGGGGTATTTTATAGAATTGGGCTTCCCAGGTGGCTCAGAGGTAAAGAAACTGCCTGTTAATGCCAGAGCCACAGGAGATGCAGTTTTGATCCCTGGGTCAGAAAGATCCCCTGGAGGAGGAAATGGTAACCCACTCCAGTATTCTTGCTGTGATAATCCATGGACAGAGGAGCCTGGGGTTGCAAAGAGTCAGACATGACTGAGCACACAGTTTACAGAATTGGCATGCTAGTTTTAAAGTTTATGAGATGAGCCAAAAAAGCCAAGGGTTTTTTTAGAACAAGAAACAGGACGAACTTCAGCAGGTATCAAAATGTATATTATAAAGTCACAGTAATTGAAATAATGTGGTACTGTGAAAAACAGTCAATGATCTTGGTATGTGATAAATGAGGCATTTAAAAATCAGAAAGGTACTGGCATATTATTGAAAAACTGGTGTTAGGACACAGAGCCTTTCTCACACCATACATAAAAAAACATAAATTCCACATATATTTAAGATGTAAATTTTTTAAAGGATAAAAGAAAATATGGGAAAATATATTTATACCTTGGGAAGAGAAAGCAATCTTTTTTTTTTTTTTTGGCCACAAGGCTTACGGGACCTAAGTTCCCTGACCAGCAATTGAACCCTGGCCAGAGTCTGAACTACTGGATTACCAGGGAATTGCCCAAGAGAAAGCTATCTTGACAATACATAAAACTCAACATACATTATGTGTATGGCAGAAGACATATAAACAAAGTCGAAAAGCAAGTGAATTATGACAAAATATATTTGCAACTGATATAATAAAATTTTATACTTTATTTTACTTTAAATATATATGTATCTCAGTTTGAGTTATCTAAATACAGACAAATATTTAAATACATATATATCCATACAAAGAATCTATCAATCAGTAAAAAACAACCCAAGAGTTGACATCTATCCCTATGGGGTTTTTGCTATAGACTTGCATGCTCACATTGTTGGAAATGCCTCATGGAGTTAACTAGGTGGTTTTGCTTCATTCACAGAACTATTTGTTAGATCTCTGGAAAGAACTATAAGAACCATTAAAAGTATGAGAGACCTAGTAGTTCATTTGTCTACCTTAGGTATTAGCATATCCCACAGTCTGTAATATTCTTGGGTGTAACAGCTTTGAAGTGTTTATGACTTGAACTCATTAAGTTTAAAGGGTGTCTGAAATTGAAAACCTAGGCAAATCCATCTACACTGACACTACAAATCACCCTAAAGTAAATTACTTGAAGAATTAGGTCCCAAAGATCCTAGGTGGGGCAATGTTTTATATTATCAGTGTGTGCATATTCAAGTGGAGATAAAAGAAGTCCAACTGAAAGAATTATGGGCTGACTGACAGGACAACTGTGGATTAAGCATAGATTATTTTAAAAAGAGATATCTTCTTAAAATTGCTTCCCAAGTTTCTTTTTAAATTATCATCCGTTTTGAAGACACTAAAACTAAAAGTTAAAAATGATCAATTACAGATTATTTATTGGAGAATGATTACATGGTGTTCAACATCCAAAGACCTTGGTCCTGCATATAAATATTTGTGAGCTATTACACTTATCTGTTTTAAGGTAAACTAATAAAAGTATGTATGTGCATTATTTATTTATTATTCTTTGAGGCTCACAGACAATTTTCCATTAATTACATCTTCATAGAAGGTAAAGGTCTTTTCCAAGTTCACACCATTCAGGAATATGGAAATAACACTAAAACTTCATGCTACTCTTGGAACTCTGTACTCAAACCTAGGATCAGCGCCAGGCATCATTTAGAGATTGAAATAAAGCAAAACTTTGGGGGTGGGAAAAGGGCTGTCTTGAAGATAAACCCTGACTCAAGCTTTGGAGGAACTAAAGTGACTTTGATGGAAAGTGGAAGCAATCACATGTAAAATTCTTTAAATAATGTACTGACTTTAAATAATGTTACAAATAAAATTTTAAAACCCTTACACTGTTTAAAAAAATCAACCATCTAATTGAAAATAACTTCATATATTAAGAATATAAGCATACAACTTGCAGATGACAAGATACAAATATTCAAAACCACATATGAACTATTGTTCATATGATTAAATTTAGTTAATAAAATAATGAGATATAAGGTTAATGAAAGTAAGTTAATAAATCATTAATAAAATAATGAGAAATCAAGTTTTTAAACATTTGTTTATTTAGCTGAACCAGGTCTTGTTGTGGTATATGGTATTTTTAGGTGCTGCCTGCAAACTCTTAGTTGCAGTATGTGGGACTTAGTTCTCTGACCAGGTCCCCTGGATTGGGAACACAGAGTCTTAACCACTGGGCCACCAGCAAAGTCCATGAGATATCAATATTTTTTTTAATTTATGACATATCAATTTTTGACCATCATTCTAAGTCAGAAACTGTAAAATGCCTGTGATTTTACCCTACTTGAAAGCTGACAAGTTAGCTTACCACAGTGTTATATACATTCTGACAAAAGAATATAAGCCCCTCCCAACACACACACACACACACACACACACGATGCTCTGATCAGCAAATATATGTATAAAATATGTTTGGTGCTTATGTTCCTAATGTTAAGTAACTAGCATTCAAGTATATGTATTGGCCTATTAGAAGTTTGGTTAGTATGGGTCAATTAGCACATACACGATCACCTCTGAGTGTTGATTAACTGATACAGTGATATTCTTGGACCTGTAAATCTAGGGAACAGAGTCAGAATCCATATTGATTAGACCAAAGTATTGTCAACTTGCTGGCCAACCAACCTTTCCCAAAGACATCTATCTCTCCAACCCTTTGCAAGCAGGCCTTCACCAAATCAAAACTTTTCAGCTGTTCCTCTTTTGAGATTGCTTCCAACCTCTCTTGTTATCATAGTCATTTCCAGTTTGTTGCATGCACACATACTAAGTAGCTTCAGTTCAGTTTAGTCGCTCAGTCATGTCCAACTCTTTGTGACCCCATCAACTGCAGCACACCAGGCCTCCCTGTCCATCACCAACTCCCAGAGTTTATCCAAACTCATGTCCATTGAATCCGTGATGCCATCTAACCATCTCATCCTCTGTCGTCCCCTTCTCCTCCTGCCCTCAATCTTTCCCAGCATCAGAGTCTTTTCAAATGAGTCAGCTCTCCATATCAGGTGGCCAAAGTATTGGAGTTTCAGTTCAAGATCAGTCCTTCCAATGAACACCCAGGACTGATCTCCTTTAGGATGGACTGGCTGGATCTACTTGCAGTCCAAGGGACTCTCAAGAGTCTTCTCCACCACCACAGTTCAAAAGCATCAGTTCTTTGGCACTCAGCTTTCTTTATACTCCAACTCTCACATCCATACATGACTACTGGAAAAACCATAGCCTTGACTAGATGGACCTTTGTTGACAAAGTAATGTCTCTGCTTTTTAATATGCTGTCTAGATTAGTCATAACTTTCCTTCCAAGGAGTAAGCGTCTTTTAATTTCATGGCTGCAATCACATCTGCAGTGATTTTGGAGCCCAAAAAAATAAAGTCTGACACTGTTTCCACTGTTTCCCCATCTATTTCCCATGAAGTGATGGGACCGGATGCCATGATCTTCATTTTCTGAATGTTGAGCTTTAAGCCAACTTTTTCATTCTCTTCTTTCACTTTCATCAAGAGGCTCTTTAGTTCTTCTTCACTTTCTGCCATAAGGGTGGTGTCATCTGCATATCTGAGGTTATTGATATTTCTCCTGGCAATCTTGATTTCAGGTTGTGCTTCATCCAGTCCAGCGTTTCTCATGATGTACTCTGCATATAAGTTAAATAAGCATGGTGACAATATACAGCCTTGATGCTTCAGTCATGTCCAATTCTTTGTGACCCAATGGAGTGTGGTCCGTCAGGCTCCTCTGTCTGTGGGACTCTCCAGGCAAGAATGCTGGAGTGGGTTGCCATTTCCTCCTCCAAGTCCACTTTCTTAGTTAAAAAAATATATCATCCAAAAAAAAAAATCATCCAAACTTCAACACACCACTCCAGATACAATCTGAACAGCACAGATAATATCTGTTCTGGATCCTATTTTTGTCTGAACGTGCCCTAAATATGAACAGGATTTTTCACTGGTTGCTACACCTGTAAATCTTCTCAAGCTTGTATTTAACCCCAACTCCCAAGTCCATGGAAAAGGAAGATAATGAAAGTATTAGATGAGAGCTTGTGCTGTGGAGTTAGACTTCCTACGTTTGAATTCCAGCTCTGCCATGTGCCGACTAGGTAACATTGGGAAAGTGACTTCATGTCTTTAAATCTTAATTTTCTCATCTGTAAAATAGGAGTGATAAGAACATCCACTTCAAAGAGCTGTGTAAAGATTAAGCAAGTTACCTCAGGAGAAATATTTGGTACAATGCAGGCTAGTTTCCATGCATCTCACATTGCACTGAATACATCTTGTTTAAGCCTCACAAGAATGCTATGATGGATATATTATTGCATCCATTTTACATACGGAAAATCTTGAGTTGCATCAAGCTCAAGTAGCTTGCCTGAGGTCAAATAACTGCTAAATGGCAGAGCCAGGGTTGCAATAAGATCTTCCTGACTTCAAAGACCAAGTTATTTCTCTTGCACCATTTAAAGGCATTCTCCTCTTTCCTGTATTACTACATTTTTTAAGCCTTTAGAGAGCATAATAAAGGGGTTAGGAGGGCAAGCTCTCTCAGAGCAGACTGCCTTGCTTGATGATCTGGGACAAGTTATTTAACTTCTTCATGCCTCAGTTTCCTCACCTCTAAAATAAGAGCTTTAGTATTTTATTACCTACCTCAGAGATTTCAGGGCTGCCTAAATAAGATAGCATTAAACACAGTGCCTACCGACTGTCTAGGATATAACAGATGTAAGGTGTGTTATTCACACTCCAGGTCACCTTGCTGATATCAACCAAGTCTGCTTAGGAAACCATTTTTGAGTATTTCCAGGAATCTACTTCAAATTTATAAAATTTCTCTGAACTTTCTCAAATATGCACTTTACTATATCTAAGATATATCAGACTATGTCTAGAATTCTTTTACTCACTTTTATGAACCCAAGATGACAAGGTTGAAAAGAGAAAGAAATAAAGGCTATCACAACTCAAAACAATGTGTAATGAGGCCCAGAAATAATAGGTAGTTGGCTTCAGCTATGACTCATCAAGGGCTACTTGCATCAGTTCCTATTGCATTACCACAACTCACTTCTCTTATTGCTAGCCCTGTATATTTATCACCCTCAACTCACATTTGAGGGTACTGATTACAAAACATTCTTTTGTACATAGCCCTGCTGCCAGGAGATCCCACCCCCACACTCAGCAAAAGTGGGTTCAGATAACTAAGCTTTCAGTGTTTAAAGACTGAAGGAAAAGGAATTCATAAATCCCACATAAGTTCTGTGAGATATTTATTACTGGCCCTGTTTTACTGCTGAGGAAGATGGGCTTGTCATGGCCATTATTTGTATTTTATCAAAATCAAAGCATTGATTAGGGGTGGAGATAAGAGCTGACTCAAATCTTCCATAATGCCACTCCAGGTGGAAGGAGGAGCCTGTGGGTTGCAAAGAGCAATGCTTCCCAAACTGGTCCTCCATCCATGTGGCACCCGCATCACTTTTGCAACAACTCCCTACCTCCTATGGGATTATTTACTTAATTTTTTTAAATCAATGCACTTTTTTGCTACCTAAATTAATTAGGGAATTTCTGTCTAAATAATAATTACCGTGAAATAACAAGTTCTATACACCATGCATACTTTATATAATAAAATTTTAAATGTATTCATTTCCTAGGGCTACCATAACAAAATACTGTAAACTGGGTCGGTTAAAACAACAGAAATGTATTCTCTTACTATTTACAAGGCCAGAAGTTCAAAATAAAGGGGTCAACAGGGTTGGTTCCTCCTGGAGGAGAAACTATTCCACACCCCTCTCCTGCATTCATGCTCAGTCATGTCTGACTCTTTGCAACCCTATGGACTGCAGCCTGCCATGCTCCTCTGTCCATGGAATTTTCCAGGCAAGAATACTGGAATGGGTTGCCATTTCCTTCTCCAGGGGATCTTCGCAACCCCAGTAATGAACTCACGTCTCCTGAATTGCAGGCAGATTTTGTACCACTGAGCCCCATGGGAAGTCCTACACCCCCTCTCCTAGCTTCCTGATGTTGCTTGGCTTGTACAAACATCATTCCAATCTCTATCTACATATTTGCATGAGCTTGTCCTCTCTCTAATGTCTCTGTCCAAATTTCCCTCTCCTTTCTCTTATAAAGACACCAGTCATTGTATTCAAAGCCCACTGTAAGTCTAACATTATTTCATCTTAAGATCCTTAACTAATTACATCCACAAAGACCCTGCAACCACTTAAGGTCACATTGTGTGGTTCTGAATGAGGCTCTGGAATTTTGAGAGGGACACAATTCAACCCACTACAAGCGAATAATGACCACAGGTTTTTTTGAAAGTTTATCCATATACCCGGAGAAGGCGATGGCACCCCACTCTTGCCTGGAAAATCCCATGGACGGAGGAGCCTGGTGGGCTGCAGTCCATGGGGTGGCAGAGGATCGGACATGACTGAGCGACTTCCCTTTCCCTTTTCACTTTCATGCATTGGAGAAGGAAATGGCAACCCACTCCAGTGTTCTTGCCTGGAGAGTCCCAGGGACGGGGGAGCCTGATGGGCTGCCGTTAATGGGGTCACACAGAGTCGGACACAACTGAAGTGACTTAGCAGCAGCATCCATATACCACTGAAAATCATCTTGCATTCTGATAGTGGATTGCAAACCACACCAGGGAGACACTGATATACATGGTATTTGGAGGTCCTTGGGCACCTCCCCTACTTTTAAAAGCAGCAAGCTTTATAGTCTAGGTGGTTGCGCTTCCTTCACCCATTTAAACCAATGCATGTTTTGGTAAATCAAGAAGTTTGTCCCCTAGAGACTTCCCTGGTGGTCTAGTGGTTAAGACTTTATACAGTGGAGTGTGGGTTCAACCTCTGGTTGGGGAACGAAGATCCCACATGCCTTGCTTGCAGCCAAAAAGAAAAAACAGGGAGTTGGGTCCTCTAGCTAGAGCTGATTCTCTGGTTTTGAGAACTCAGGAAACATTGTTAACAATAGATTGTTTCAAGTGCTGTTTCAAGAAGGTAGATGAACACTAGCTTATTACATGATTTATTATTTTCAGAAATCAGCAGCTGTACATGTACAGGTCTCTGTGGGGTTGTATGTGGGGATTTATTACATCTTCTCTCCATAGAGATGACCAAAGGATCTTAAGGCAGATTTGCAATATAAAAGAAGCCATTAGTCAACACTGGACATGGTAAAATTCCATCCTGTGCAGAAAGGAAGGATGCCCAAGAGCATTGTAATCAGGAACCCAGAGTAAGTCCAAATTTTCAGTCTGGAGAAGAAGGATGGAAAGAGGAATTTTATTCTCAGCAGCCTTTTGTGAACTTCCATGTGAATCACAGGTTGAATAAACTTTGGTTTTTCCATTTGAGATACTATTCAGAAGACCTGACACTTCTAAATGCACAGACTTCAGTTCTCCCTAAAAACTATGCATTGGACAAAGGAAATTAAAGATCTCAGGAAAGACATTTTTTCAAACTATTCTTCTCTTTAACTTAGATGCTTTTTTGCTCCCAAATATTAAAAACATAAGAGGGAAAACTGTCTTAAATTAAAAAGTATGAGGTGGTAGAGATCAATTGTTGTATGGGTTTGAGGCAAAATATAATAAAAGATGCATAAGAGCAGATGCTGTGCTTGGAAACATGTCAACAATTTCCATAACCACATACGGTGCAGAGCTTTCACATACATACTACCTTAGTGTTTACACTGAGTTAAATAATTCAAGATGGTGTAACCAGGAAGCCCCAGAAATGTGATAAAACATTTTAAATAAACTGGATTGTTGCCATAACAGATAACCTACGCAAAAGAAACAACCACCAAAAAACAACCCACTTAGACAAGAGGAGGTGAAGAAGGTCCCAAAATGAAAGGTTCAGTATTTGCTGGCAAAACCTCAACGTACAAGATCATACTTTGTGGATCAACCCACAAACATATCTTAAAGAAGCCACCCCATCGTACATGTAGGAATGACTGCTGGTCTTCAGTGTTTGTCACTATATGACTCAGTATTACCCAGTGCCACTGCCAAAAGAGAGCTTCAATAAAACTCTCTGCAGAATTTCCTCAAACTGTCCACTCACCTCATAAGAAAATGTGTCCCCTTACTTTTTAATCATGCGTAGGTTCTCGTGATGTGCATTGCCCAGATGAACAGGAAGGTGTTGAAGGGCTGAGGATGAGCAACTCCAAATGAAACTGTATTGCTTTGCCAGAAACACTTTTTTTAACAAGGGACAGGCAGCATTCTGATATGTTTTTAGAAGGAAGGAACTGGGGGGGTAAGGGAGGGCAGAAGGGCCCACTGGAGGAAAAGCTGGAAAATGAGAAAGAAATTGTGGTTGACTTCTACCCCTCTTCAGGAATTCAAAGCAGGTATCAATGTACTAAAAGCTGTATGGAAACACTCCAGGAAAGATACCTGTTTAACTTAGTTTAACATAATCTTTCTCAAACTGACTTGATGGCAAATCCCCTTCCTCATGTAACAACTTTTAACATCCCAAGCCTTCAGGAGGTGTTTTAAGGAAAGTGTTAGCCTAAGTTAGCTCCAAGATGGCCCCTCTGATTCTCACCTCCTAGGAATCACACCCCTGTACAGCCGCTTCCCACATTTAATAGAGCTGACCAATACACAGAAAATGATACTGCAGAAATGACATAGTGTGACTTCTAAGGCTGGGCCATTAAAGACACTTTGGCTTTCACCTTGCACTCTCTTGGATTGCTCATCCTGGGAAAAGCCAGCCACCATGTCATAAGGACACTCAAGCTGCCTTTAAACAGAACCACATGTAAAGGTACTCAGCACCATGGGAGTGAGCTGTTGTGGAAATGAATCCTGCAGCCTCAAGATTTCAGATGATTTCAGCTCCAGCTGACATCAAATTCCAAACCACAGAAACTATGTGAAATCATATTCATTGTGGTTTTAAACTACTAGTTTAGAGGTAATCTATGCAGTAGATAACTCATACAGGGAATACTGGGCTTCCCAGATTGCTCAGTGGTAAAGAATTCACCTGCCAGTGCAGGAGAAACAGGAGATGTGGGTTCTCTGAGTCAGGAAGATCCCCTGGAGGAGAAAATAGCAATCCACTTCAGTATTCTTGCCTGGAAATCCCATGGACAGAGGAACCTGGCGGGCTACAGTTCATGGGGTCACAAAAGAGTCAGACATGACTTAATGACTATTAATCTAAAGCACTGAGTATTAATCATTTTGGTTTGTCATGTAACCATCATGAAGCTATAGTGTGGAATGTGCTTTTACACTACTCAACCTCTCTAGACACAGTTAATTGGTTAAGGGATGGATTCATACCTGAAGTCAAGCCAATCAGGATCATCCCGTAGGATTTCTGTAACTGCCACTGGACAAAAAGATTTATTCTCTGGCGGTGAAGCCAAGTATATGGGACTAAGGAGCTGCCAGTGGCAATATTTCAAATTTCAAATTTTTATTTCTAAGGAGAAGAAGTTGACAATGCAGAGAGAAGCAGGGTTGAGAGATTAAGGGAAAAATACATAGTAACATTCAAGTTCTTAATTCCAGAGACCCCTGATAGCACCTGCCCTTCACCCTTCTCAATGTGAGCCTTCCAGCAAGTTCTCCTTTTTGCATGAGTTGGTTTCAGCTGGGTTTCTAAACCTTGCCTCCAAAAGAATCTTGACTGATACACCCCGACACAACTTTATGCTTCCCCTAGCACAGCACTGGTGACACTGGGCTGTAGCTGCTGTTGCTTATCTAATTCCCTGTCCGCAGAGAGTGCCTTCAGGTTCACAGCATCTGCCCTCCCCTGAAAACTGCACTCAACAGGCGAGGCCTCTGACCACCATGTCTGTATTTCATCACCTTGGGCCCTGCCCCATAGTTCATTCACTCAAGATGGACCAATCAGATTCTCCTTCCAGGAGTTTGGCACTGAGACGCACAGACTCCGGACACAGAAACTCCTTCACACCAACAACAGCACTCTCAGAGAAGACTGTAACACTAGCCAGTAAGGTGCCCCAAGCTGCCGTAGTCCCTGCTCCTTCTGTGAAATCTCTAAGAACCTCCAGAATTCTTCTAACAATCTTGCGCCTGGGTCACTTCTGCTCCCCAGAGCCAAAATAAACTTGACTAGTGCATGTTCCCATTACTGAATTCTTCATGCAATCGGGAGAGCTCACAAGTTCATCATTACATCTCCAAGGCCAGCACAGCCCCTCGGATGGACTCAGAACTCGATAAATATTTCATGAATGACCAAATCTCACTGCCCTCAGTGGTATATCCTCTTCCTCCCACCTAGATGGGAACATCTCAATTCGCTTATTCTCTTGCCTTCCAGGTAATGAAGTCTTCTGTCCTGGCCTTAGTCCTCCCTTGTGCTACCAGCTACAGGGACCAGTACGTCCTTTGTAGGCAGCACATCACATCCTTGATCAAGGAAATACGTTAGAACTGGAAGTTCCAGACCTCCCATCATCCAAGAAACCTGACCTGTGACTGCACACCCAGGGTCACAAGTCCCACCACTTGCTTTTACTGTGTACCTTGTCTGTGCTGACCACATGCTTTCCATGGCCATTGCTGGAGTTATCCTGCATGCCATGAATACAGGTGGTTCTCACCTTCAGATGTTATTACTCTTCTGGTCCTTGTTCCTAGCACTGTTGCTGTGGCTGTTTTGCAGCTCCATGGACTGGAGCCTGCCAGGCTCCTCTGTCCATGGAATTTTCCAGGCAAGAATACTGAAGAGGGTTGCCATTTCCTTCTCCATCCCAACACTGCAGAAGAGGCTTTTTATCGTGACCTCACTGCTTTGGGTTGGAAAAAATGAGTTCCAAGGAAATTTGCACCTTCTTATAGAACCATTCTTCTAAAAACAGACTTTGTATATGATATAGAATGAGAAGAATTGGTGGGGAATGGGACAGAGCAGAAGGATTATTAATCAAGTTCAAGAACTTCCAACTGCAAGAAGAGTCGTTAAGAAATCATGACTATGGGACTTCCCTGGTGGTCTCATGGTTAGGACACTTGAATTTCCACTGCCCCGGGGCACAGGTTTGATCCCCAATCAAGGAAATTCTGCATGCCATGTGGTGTGGCTAGCAGAGGATAAAGAAGCAAAATGTAGTGGGCAATTGTTGAGTTGACTACCTAAAACTTCCCCTTTCTAAAAGTACTCAGAGTTTCCTTTGGGAAGCTACTTCTCCTCTATGCTCAGTGATGGGGGAACTGATACCCCTTCAGCTCCAGACCTAATTAGCCTGAGCCAGTCACCTTTTACCTCAGTGATCTATCATCATGTAGCACTTCTCTGGTCACAGCAACTATTGACATGACCCAAAGTGGTTTAATCAGAATGAAGCTCAGCATTTTATTTGATATTTGGAGGAGAAAGTCTATCTTTCTCTGACACAAAAGTACATAAGTCCAGGAACTATTGACAGTCATCCTGCAACAATATGGGCAGGAAAACTTTGGATAAAGCTGGCACTTGAAAGGTGAAATTGAAAAGTGAACTAAGTCCCAAGTGACGTAACTGAGCTCCCAGATCAAACTAACCCTGAAGGCCATTATACCTCAACTTTGCAATGCCATAGAAAAGCAGAGATATTACTTTGCCAACAAAGGTCCGTCTAGTCAAGGCTATGGTTTTCCCAGTGGTCATGTATGGATGTGAGTTGGACTGTGAAGAAAGCTGAGCGCCAAAGAATTGATGCTTTTGAACTGTGGTGTTGGAGAAGACTCTTGAGAGTCCCTTGGAGTGCAAGGAGATACCACCAGTCCATCCTAAAGGAGATCAGTCCTGGGTGTTCATTGGAAGGACTGATGCTGAAGCTGAAACTCCAATACTTTGGCCACCTCAAGTGGAGAGTTGACTCATTGGAAAAGACCCTGATGCTTGGAGGGATTGGGGGCAGGAGGAGAAGGGGACGACCGAGGATGAGATGGCTGGATGGCATCACAGACTCGATGGACATGAGTCTGAGTGATCTGCGGGAGTTAGTGATGGACAGGGAGGCCTGGCGTGCTGCGATTCATGGGGTCACAAAGAGTCGGACACGACTGAGCCACTGAACTGAACTGAAGCCAATAAACCATCTAACAGGTTAGATGAGTTTGAGTTCAGCTTTCTGTTGCTTAAGACCTAAAAGGTATGAACCCGTTCACAAGGGCTAACTAGCAGGAGCCACAAGCTAGGCTCTGCACAGAACTATGGGGATGGTCTCCTATGCTCTCTCAGCCCTGCCCCCGAGTGGGTAAAGACCTGCTGGCTTTAAAAGGGTGGACTTACAGCTGCTCTCTCAGAGCTGTGCTTTGTACAGCCTCTTTTCAGTTCAGTCGCTCAGTCGTGTCCGACTCTTTGCGACCCCATGAATCGCAGCACGCCAGGCCTCCCTGTCCATCACCATCTCCCAGAGTTCACTCAGACTCATGTCCATCGAGTCTGTGATGCCATCCAGCCATCCCATCCTCGGTCGTCCCCTTCTCCTCCTGCCCCCAATCCCTCCCAGCGTCAGAGTCTTTTCCAATGAGTCAACTCTTCACATGAGGTGGCCAAAGTACTAGAGTTTCAGCGTCAGCATCATTCCCTCCAAAGAAATCCCAGGGTTGATCTCCTTCAGAATGGACTGGTTGGATCTCCTTGCACTCCAAGGGACTCTCAAGAGTCTTCTCCAACACCACAGTTCAAAAGCATCAATTCTTCGGTGCTCAGCCTTCTTCACAGTCCAACTCTCACATCCATACATGATCACAGGAAAAACCATAGCCTTGACTAGACGGACCTTAGTCGGCAAAGTAATGTCCCTGCTTTTGAATATGCTATCTAGGTTGGTCATAACTTTTCTTCCAAGGAGTAAGTGTCTTTTAATTTCATGGCTGCAGTCACCATCTGCAGTGATTCTGGAGCCCAAAAAAATAAAGTCTGACACTGTTTCCACTGTTTCCCCATCTATTTCCCATGAAATGATGGGACCGGATGCCATGATCTTTGTTTTCTGAATGTTGAGCTTTAAGCCAACTTTTTCACTCTCCTCTTTCACTTTCATCAAGAGGCTTTTTAGCTCCCCTTCAGTTTCTGCCGTAAGGGTGGTGTCATCTGCATATCTGAGGTTATTGATATTTCTCCCGGCAATCTTGATTCCAGCTTGTGTTTCTTCCAGTTCAGTGTTTCTCATGATGTATTCTGCATAGAAGTTAAATAAGTAGGGTGACAATATACAGCCTTGATGTACACCTTTTCCTATTTGGAACCAGTCTGTTGTTCCATGTCCAGTTCTAACTGTTGCTTCCTGACCTGCATACAGATTTCTCAAGAGGCAGGTTAGGTGGTCTGGTATTCCCATCTCTTTCAGAATTTTCCACAGTGTATTGTGATCCACACAGTCAAAGGCTTTGATAGTCAATAAAGCAGAAATAGATGTTTTTCTGGAACTCTCTTGCTTTTTCCATGATCCAGCGGATGTTGGCAATTTGATCTCTGGTTCCCCCCTGCAGCATCTATATTCAGTTTTTAAAAAGGTGTGGTATGTACATATATGCAATGTAATTTTATTCAGCCATTAAAAAAGAACTCCTGCCATTTGCAAAAACATAGACGGTGCTTTAGGGCATATGTTAAGTGACATAAGGCAGATAGAGAAAGACAAAGAACTGTATGATCTTTCTTACATGAAAGTGAAAGGTGCTAAGTTGTGTCCAACTCTTTGATACCCCGTGGACTACACAGTCCATGGAATTCTCCAGGCCAGAATACTGGAGTAGGTAGCCTTTCCCTTCTCCAGGGGATCTTCCCAACCCAGGGATCAAACCCGGGTCTCCCACATTGCAGATGGATTCTTTACCAGCTGAGCCACAAAGGAAGACTCTCTCTTACATGGAGAATCTATAAACAACAGCAGCAAATAACCAAGCTCACAGATACAGAGAACAGATTGGTGGTTGTCAGAGGAAGGGGGTGGAGGGTGGAAGAACTGGGTGAAGGGGGTCAAAAGGTACATACTTCTAGTTATAAAATAATTAAGTCCCAGGAATGTAATGCACAGTTAATAACCCTGAATTGCATATTTTAAAGTTGCTAAGAGTAGATCTTAAAAGGTCTCATCACAAGAGAAAATTTTTTAAACTATGTAACAGATGTTAACAACTTATTGTGGTGATTATTTCATAATATATACAAATATCAAATCATTTTGTTACACATCTGAAACTAATATAATGATAATATATGTCAACTATACCTCAATAGAAAAAAATTTGAATTAAAAAAAAGAGCCACCCCACTGCTACAACACAATGTAAAAAAGATAGTCTGTTCCCTGCTAGAAAACAGTGAGGCTCTTTTGCAGTTAACAATACAAAGAATTTCAGTGAAATTTCCCCTTTAGGTCCTACAGAATAAACAGGACACTGGACACTTGTCTCACTAAATTCTATGTTTCCATAATGCTGCACACTTAAGAAATGCACAAGTGTAAAAACTACTAGATTTATTTTGCTCTTGGACCATTTTATACACTGTCCTATCAAAACTTGAGAACTCTGTATAAATTCAGCAGATTTATTTAGAACACTATTTCTTTATTATTGAGACAATAAAAATTGGATTGTGTTTCCACATTTTCAAGGATTTGAGATGGAGGAAAATATTAGCAAACAGTAAGGAAATTAGTGTAATATAATTTCTTGCAATCAATTTTTCTTGCAGATGGTATTTTTGGTATTTAATAAATATGTTTCTACCCTGCTCATTGTTGAAACTTTAAAAACAATCAATGAATATAAACCTTTGGAAATCAAAATGCTACTTAGGTTTTGTTTTGATACATAGGTCTTAAGATCCTACAAAAAAGTGTATACGTATGTATGTATACATACATATATATGTATATGCATATACATATGTTCATATGTATATATGTGTTTATGTTCATATCTGTATATGTGTGTGTGTACATGTGTGTGTGTGTATATATATATGGGCTTTCCTGGTGGCTCACCTGGTAAAGAATATGCCTGCAATCTGGGAGACCTGGGTTTGATCCCTGGGTTGGGAAGATCCTCTGGAGAAGGGAAAGGCTATGCACTCCAGTATTCTGGCCTGGAGAATTCCATGGACTGTATAGTCCATGGGGTCTCAAAGAGTCAGACATGACTGAGCGACTTTCACTTCACTTAAATCAACAGGTTACTTAAGAAAAACATATCTGTTTTTCCTCTCTGAAAGGTTCCCTTCTGGATGACTTCCATGACTTAATCCTGGTATTGTACTGATTTCGGCAACCTGGGAGCTTCCTCTGACTCTCCCTTTATTTACACTTTCCAAGTTTTAAAACTTGGTTTAAAACACAAAATCAAAACCACATATTCTCCTTTCCCAGAGCTCTCCTTAAAAATCTCATTTATCATCAAGGAGCCTGGCATCTCCAAGGGAACTTCCATTTTCCTCTGTGCTGGGTTGTCCAGGAGTGCCAAGCTCTCCCTCATAGATGATGTTGGACAGTCATGTCAGCCTGGCGGCAAGAACTTGCTCTGGGCTGAAGAAATTGCCATGAGGCTGCCAAGAAAAACAGCACTGCCATCTCCACTCCCTCGAGGCCTCTGTGGGCCTGAACCAGAACTGTAATCTGGGCTAGGATCTAAACTTCTAGCCAAGGGCAAACCAAATGCTCCAGGCCAAGCATCTAGGATCTGTCCCACCTACAAGTGACTCAGGAGTAGGCAAGTTAAAAATCCACCAACATAAAAGCTAACCTAAACCAGGGGCTGCCTCTGAAACCAAACCAGCATTTGCTCTTCCTCCAGTGATTTCATTAGCCTCTGAAGTGAGTTATAACTCTACTCTTCTTAAATATACACCCTGAATATCCTATTGGCAATATATACCAATGTTTGATTCAGAGCTATTGTATCACACTAATTGCAGTTACATCCTGCTGCTGCTAAGTCACTTCAGTCATGTCCGACTCTGTGCAACCCCATGGACTGCAGCCTTCCAGGCTCCTCCGTCCATGGGATTTTCCAGGCAAGAGTACTGGAGTGGGGTGCCATTGCCTTCTCTGCAGTTACATCCTAGGATTGATTATTTGATTTAAAATAATTGTGATTTGCTACACCTGAATTACGTGGATCAGAAATTTTAATCATATAAGTACATTTTACTTCTTCAGAGTATAAAGCTTAGAAATACAAACCAAAGGAAATAGAATGTCAAAGGGAAAACAGGTAGGGTGGGAGGAATTGGGAGATTGGGATGGACATATTTACTCTACTGCTACTATGTATAAAATGGATAACTAATGATGACCTACCATATAGCACAGGGAACTCTACTTAATGTGCTGTGGTGACCTGAATGGGAGGCAAGTCCAAAGCGGAAGGGATATATGTATATGTATGGCTGATTCATTTTGCCATGCAGTAGGAGCTAACATATTGTAAAGCAACTATACTGCAATTAAAATTAATAAAAAATTTTTAAAGAACTGGGGAAAAAAAAAACAAGATTTTCTCATCATCCAAATGTACATCATTCTCTTTCCTAAGCATATATAGCAGGGTGACATATAAAATATTAACTGTTTTGCTTTTGAAGATTGTGTTTGTTGCTCTGCCCCCAGCTAGATGGGTGGGCACCCATTACTTTAGAGATTTTTAAGAGAGGTACTAAAAAGAACATATCACATTTTTTAAAGACCAAAGCCACATTGCAGGGTAAAACAAAGGATTGGAAAGGATATGTAAACAGCTGAGAAAAGTATTTCCTGGGCACTCCCCAAATCTCCCTCCTACTCCCCACCTGGGGAAGGACCTTGGAGTTGGGAAATGGGCAGGGGCCGGGCGGGGGAGTTCAGACTTAAATTGAAGAGAGCAGGGAAAACCACTAGGTCATTCAGGTATGACCCAAATCAAACCCCTTATGATTATACAGTGGAAGTGATAAATAGATTCAAGAGATTAGATCTGATAAGAGTACCTGAAGAACTATGGACAGAGGTTCGTGACACTGTACAGGAAGCAGTGATCAAAATGATCCCTAAGAAAAAGAAATGCAAAAAGGCAAAATGGTTGTCTGAGGAGGTCTTACAAAAAGCTGAAAAAAGAAGGAAGCTAAAGGCAAAGGAGAAAAGGAAAGATATGCCCATCTGAATGCAGAATTCCAAAGAATAGCAAGGAGACATAAGAAAGCCTTCCTAAGTGAACAATACAAAGAACTAGAGGAAAACAATAGAATGGGAAAGACTAGAGATCTCTTCAAGGAAATTAGAGATACCAAGGGAACATGTCATGCAAAGATGGGCATGATAAAGGACAGAAAATGTATGGACCTAACAGAAACAGAAAATATTAAGAAGAGGTGGCAAGAATACACAGAAGAACTATACAAAAAAGATCTTAATGGCCCAGATAACCACAATGGTATGATCACTCACCTAGAGCCAGATATCCTGGAGTGTGAAGTCAAGTGGGTCTTAGGAAGCATCACTACGAACAAAGTGGAAGTCATGGAATTCCAGCTGAGTTATTTCAAATCCTAAAAGATGATGCTATTAAAGTGCTACACTCAATATGCTAGCAAATTTGGAAAACTCAGTAGTGGCCTCAGGACTGAAAAAGGTCAGTTTTCATTCCAGTTCCAAAGAAGGGCAATGCTAAATAAAAAATGTTCAAACTACCACACAAATGCACTCATTTCACATGCCAGCAAGGTCATGCTCAAAATCCTCCAAGCTAGGCTTTTAACAGTTTGATCACAGAAAAGGCAAGAGAATTCCACAAAAACATCTACTTCTGCTTCACTGACTATGCTAAAGCCTTTGACCGTGTGGATCACAACAAACTGTGGAATATACTTAAGGTGATGGGAATACCAGACCACCTTACCTGCCTCCTGAGAAACCTGTATGCAGGTCAAGAAGCAATGACCCAGACATGGAACAACAGATTGGTTCCAAATTGGAAAAGGAGTACTTCAAGGCTGTATGTTGTCAGCCTGCTTATTTAACTTTTATGCAAAGTACATCATTCAAAATGCTGGGCTTCATCAAGCACAAGCTGGAATCAAGATTGCCAGAAGAAATATCAATAACCTCATATATGCAGATGATACCACCCTTGTAGCAGAAAGCAAAGAGGAACTAAAGAGCCTCTTGATGAAGGTGAAAGAGGAGTGTGAAAAAGCTGGCTTAAAACTCAACATTCAAAAACCAAAGATCATGGCATCCAGTCCCATCACTTCATGGGAAATAAATGGGGAAACAATGCAAATGGTGAAAGACTTTATTTTCTTGGGCTCCAAAATCACTGCAGATGGTGACTGCAGCCATGAAATTAAAAGACGCTTGCTCCTTGGAAGAAAAGCTATAAACAACCTAGACAGCATATTAAAAAGCAGTGACATTACTTTGCCAGCAAAGGTCCATCTAGTCAAAGCTATGGTTTTTCCAGTAGTCATGAATGCATATGAGCGATGGACCATAAAGAAGGCGGATTGCCAAAGGATTGATGCTTTCAAATTGTGGTGTTGGAGAAGACTTTTGAGTCCCTTGGACTGCAAGGAGATCAAACCAGTCAATCCTAAAGGAAATCAACCCTGAATATTCATTGGAAGGACTGATACTGAAGCTGAAGCTCCAATATTTTGGCCATCTGATGTGAAGAGCTGACTCATTAGTAAAGATCCTGACAATGGGAAAGATTGAAGGCAGGAGGAGAAGGGGACGACAGAGGATGAGATGGTTGGATGGCATCAGTGACTCAATGGACACGAGTTTGAACAAGCTCCGGGAGATGGTGAAGGACAGGGAAGCCTGGCGTGCTGCAGTCCATGGGTTTGCAAAGAGTTGGACATAACTGAGTGACTGAACAACAACAGGAGAGAAAGCAAGAGGCTCAAGCGCAGAGTGTGTGTGGTGGCGGGGAGCAACTGGGCCCTGCAACAGACTCTGCTGACTGTGCCCTGATATCCACCCTCTTTCTTACTCTCAGAAGCCCAATTCTGTCTGGGTGCCATTTTCCCAAACTTCTTTGCAGTAAAGCATGCCCAGGTGACATAGTACTAGCCAATCAGATATAAGCAAAAGTCTGCTAGAGATTTCTAGGAAATGTTTTACTTCTGTGATAGAGACTTCATCTTCTCCTTCTAAGTGCAGACTTGATACCTAGCATGCAGCAGCCAGTTTGTAACCATGAAGCAACAAGCTAACAGGCTAAGCTAGGTTATCAAACAAAAAGATAAAAGCCCAAGATGTACACCGTCCAATAAATAGCCATTGTTACATGAGGCTATCAAAGAACTGAAATGCAGGAGTTCACATAAACATGTGCTATAATTGTAAAATACACAGTGAATTTTGAAGAATTAACACCCCCAAAACGTAAAACTGTCTCCTTAGTGATTTTTCTACTGATTGCATAGTGAAATGAAAACTTGAGGATATGTGGATTAAATTATATTATTAAAATCAATTTTAACCTGTTTCTTTTGCTCTTTTTAATGTTACTACTAGAAATACTAGAAATTTTAAAATTACATATGCAGCTCTCACTATATTTCTGTTGGACAGTGCTGCCCTGGAACACGGACATCATGGAGTCATTCCAGAACTCTTGCTTGTAAGAAAAATAAAGCCTAATTGATTTAAGTTGCGGTAAGTCAGGTTCTCTGTTTCTTGCAACCAAAAGCATTCCTGAAAGATTTAAGAATCATTAAGGTAGAATTTAGAATGGGTGGCAATTTTTAAAAAACATTTAAAATTTGGGGAACCCAGAATAGAGAAGATGCATAAGTTAACTGCAAGCTGGTGAGGTACAGAGGAGCAGCAATCAGAGAGAAGAAGGGACAGAGGGGCATGTCCATGTATGAAAGGAGCCCAGTCAGCACCCTGTATCTCCATGGCTCACAGGCTGTCAAGCAAGAGCATCCAAAATCTCACCAGGGCCTGAATGGTGCCTGGAAATAAGCTGAGAGAGGTAAAGAACAGCCCAGAAGAAGAGATCATCTTTCAGCCCAGACAAGAGACAGCCACAGTGGAAGGATATGAGAGACTCGCTGCTTTGGGTGCGTGTTGAAGATGAGGCCCCATCTCCAGAGAGATCCAGCATTAGGAAACCAGGTGGAGCCAAGCCAGAGTCTTCAGGCTGATAGGTGGAGAGAGAAACATCTGATGCAGGATGTCGTGGGCAAGATGAAAAAGTAGGCACCCCCTTCCTGTTGCTGGTAAAGTGGTATTTACACAAACTCCTGTTAAATCAATTAAACAAAGAGGCCATTAGACTGATGTGGCTGTAAAGTCCTGGTGGCCAATGTACGCAAACTGAAATCTAAGCCTGTAAATGCCTCGTGGTTACAAAATCAAAACGCTATGGACAAGCAATCACAAACAGCCATCTGGGCTTTAAACTGTAATCAAATAACTTCCTTCCTTTGCTTCTGCACCTTTTCTGTACATCTATCCCCTGGCTCCTGTCCACAGAGAACTCCTAACCACTTTCTGTTTGGCACTGCCCATTCGAATCAGCTTTTGCTCAAATAAACTCTTAAAAATGTTTAACATGTCTCAGTTTTTCTTTTAACACTCCCCAAGGGTTAGCATCAACTCCAGGGGTGGCAAGAGGAATACAAAGAGGAAACAATCCTCAATCTGAAAGAACTTTAATGCTGAAGTGACTGAGAAACCACTAAAGTCAACTGGGTTCATCTGGAGGCAACTAAGAACCATTTTCTGTATCAGGCAGAATGGACAGAGATGGACTCTGGGGGTGGGCATATGGAGCTAATAGTAAAAAATTGAGTTTTAGAAAATAATTAAGCCATATTTCTAGCACACTCAATTTCTGTGGCCTTGGTATATGATACCTGCTACAGACACATGCATGTATTCACACATATATTGAGTTTTGCATATTCTAAACAAAAATAGAACTGTATTGTACATGCTGTTTTATAATCTGCTTTTCTGGTTTAATAATTCCTGGAACATTTTTACAGGGACCGAATTTTCATGCCAGGTCAAAATGTACTCAATCTCTGGGAGATAACATTTTCCAAAGGGGCCTCAATAACATCTCCCATCCCATAAGCTCTTCTGCAATGTGAGCCAGCCACTCCACAATCAAGGATTGGAGACTAATTCCCCCTCCTCTTGATTCTGGGATAGCCTTTCTAACAAAAAGTCCTTAGGCTTGCTGAAAAAGGTCCATCTAGTCAAAGCTATGGTTTTTCCAGTAGTCATGTATGGATGTGAGAGTTGGACTATAAAAAAAGCTGAGCGCTAAAGAACTGATGCTTTTGAACTGTGGTGTTGGAGAAGACTCTTGAGAGTCCCTTGGACTGCAATTAGATCAAACCAGTCAGTCCTAAAGGAAATCAGTCCTGAATATTCACTGGAAGGACTGATGCTGAAGCTGAAACTTCAATACTTTGGCCACCTGATGGGAAGAACTGACTCACTGGAAAAGACTCTGATGCTGGGAAAGATTGAAGGCAGGAGGAGAAGGGGACAACAGAGGATGAGATGGTTGGATGGCATCACCGACTCAATGGACATGAGTTTGAGGACTCTCCGGGAGTTGGTGATGGACAGGCAGGCCTGGCGTGCTGCAGTCCATGGAGTCACAAAGAGTCAGACACGACTGAGTGACTGAACTGACTGCCTTAGTGACTCGTTTATACCAATAGGATATGGCAAAAATGACTGTTTTGTGACTTCTGAGACTACATCAGAAAAACCATGCAGGGCTTCCCTGGTGGTCCAGTGGTTAAGAATCCACCTAGCAATGCAAGGGACATAGTTTGAACCCTTGTCTGGGAAGATTCCACAAGCCACAGAGCAACTAAGCCCATACACCACAACTACTGAGCCTGCACTCTAAAGCCCGGGAGCCACAACTACTGGGCCTGTGTGCAGCAAGCTGAAGTCCGAGTGCCCTAGAGCCTGTGTTCTGCAATGGGAGAAGGCACTGCAATGAGAAACCTGTACACGTCAGTGAAAAATAGCCCCCACTTGCTGCAACTAGAGAAAGCCCACATGCAGCAAGGAAGACCCACTACAGACAAATAAATAAATAATAAAATTTGAAAAAAAGAAAAGCCACACAGCTTCCCCCTGCCATGCATGTTCACCATCTGGATGCTCTGTCTTGGCACCCATTCACTCTGCCACAACAAGCCTAAGTCTCATGCGGAGGCCAAGTGTAGGTGCTCCAAGTGACAGCCTCAATTAAGTCCAGGTCAGGCACCAGACATGTAAGTAAAAAGTCTCCAGCCGCTCACCGATTGAGTCATCCTTAGCGATTCAAGTCTTCCCACCTGAAGCCCCAGACACTGTAGAGCCGAGGCAAGCGATCTCTACAGTCCCATTGGATTCCTGATCCACAGAATCTGGGAGCATAAGATTTTTATTTTCTACCACTAAGTTTACAAGGGTTTGTTCTGAAGCAATAGAAAACCAGGCCACAGATCCAACAGTATCCAGTGGGCTAGGGACAAAATGCTTATGTTCACCCCAGAATTCATATGTTAAATCCTAACCCCCAATGTAATAGAATGAGGAGGTGGGCACTTTGGGAGGTGATTAGATGATGAAGGTAGTGCTTTTATAAAAGAAACCCCAGGGTTTTCCCTGGTGGTCCGGTGGTTATGACTCTGTGCTTCCACTGCAGAGGGCATGGGTTCAACCCCCAGTTGGAGAATTAAGATGTCTTAACCCTAACCAAGACCCTGCATGTCTTGTAATGCAGCAAAAAAAAAAAAAAAGATAAGACCACAGAGAGCTCCCTTGCCCCTTCCACCATGTAAAGACACAGGGAGACCACAGCCATCTATGCACCAGGAAGAGAGTTCTCACCAGACACTGGATCTGCCACAATCTTGATCTTGGACTTCCCAGCCTCCAGAACTCTGAGAATTAAATTTATATTGTTTATAAGCCATCCAGTCTATGGTACTCTGTTATAGCAGCCCAAACTGACTAAGACAAAGGGAAAACCTAATGTTACCAGCCTAAAACTAATTAACAAAACAAATTCTTTATAAACAGCTAAAGCAGTACCGTGAAAGCCAAGTCCCAATTTAATGCTTTAAAATTCTTTCTGCTACCTTTCCCCTTTGTCAATGTGTAGCTTCATCATGTGTGGCTAATGCACATTACACGTCAGACACTTTACTAAAGCACCAAACACACTTAAACCTTTCATTTAATTCACAAGAACCCTACTTCATTTCCATTTACAGATGACAAATCTGAAGCTCAAAACAGTTACTCAGTTAATACATGGCAGAGATTTACATGCCAAACTTTTGGCCCCAAAACAACGCACTCTGCCCACTATCCTCTAAGAGACTTAGTGAAAGTAAAGTCGCTCAGTTGTGTCTGACTCTTTGAAACCCCATGGGCTGTAGCCTGCTGGGCTCCTCCATCCATGGGATCTGGAGTGGGTTGCCATTTCCTTCTCCAGGTGATCTTCCCAACCCAGGGATCGAACCCAGGTCTCCCAAATTGTAGGCAGATGCTTTTACTGTCGGAGCCACCAGGGAAGTCCCCTGAGAGAGTTGGCTGTGTAGCAGATGCAGAAAATCTTACAGAGCATAGTAAAGCCATATTTTTACCACTCTCCAAATAATAGAGGGAGGATTTCAGTGAAATTTGGTCACGGAGAGGATTCCACTGCCTCACCCCTAGTTCCTTTTTGTGATGGTGTACTCTCACAATGCATCCATTCCTCTTTTATTTCACTGAGATGTTTAGATAAATTAATATCCTTTTCTCAGCCAGTTTTTCATCAAACCTGTTTGTTAACATATACACAGATAAGAGACTCCATCCACCAAGAAACACCAAACGTTAACACTGTCAACACCAACATGTATTTAGCTGTTCTACTGCTGATGCTGCTAAGTTGCTTCAGTCGTGTCCGACTCTGTGCGACCCCACAGATGGCAGCACACCAGGCTCCCCCGTCCCTGGGATTCTCCAGACAAGAACACTGGAGTGGGTTGCCATCTCCTTCTCCAATGCATGAAAGTGAAAAGCGAAAGTGAAGTCGCTCAGTCGTGTCCGACTCTTAGCGACCCCATGGACTGCAGCCCACCAGGCTCCTCCGTCCATGGGATTTTCCAGGCAAGAGTACTGGAGTGGGGTGTCATTGCCTTCTCTGAGCTGTTCTTCTACTTTGATTTCTAAGAGGGCATATGCTAACTTATGGAGAAGGCAATGGACTAAGGTCCATCTGATTCCAAAGTCCACAGCTCTTAGCCATGTCTGTCCTCTTTCCACTTGGCATATGCCCTCTTCAGGGCAGCCCAGCATCTATTTTACATTCTTGGCAGGTTTGGCTTTTTATCCACGTTATAAGCACCACTCTCAAAGGTAGAAATCAGAAACTCACTTCCTTGGCCCTCTTTTGCAGCTAGGCTTGCCGATGTGTGACATAGGCTTTGCTAATCAGATACACCCATATGTAAATTCAACTTGCAGAACAATAGGAGGCAACAGGTAGTGTACAGGATTATTCTGGGAGAGGGGGAGGTGCCCAGCGTGAAGGCTGCCGATGTCCCAGTGCAGGTGCTCCAGCAGGGTCTTCAGTGGCTGATGCTGTGAAGCAGTCTTCGGTGTAATCTTTTCTTTCTGGCTGTGAGGCTACCACTGGTGGCTTAGAGGGTAAAGCGTCCGCCTGCAATTCGGGAGACCCGGGTTCAATCCCTGAGTCAGGAAGAATCCCTGGAGAAGAAAATGGCAACCCACTCCAATACTCTTGCCTGGAAAATCCCATGTACGGAAGAGCCTGGGAGGCTGCAGTCCATGGGGCCGCAAAGAGTTGGACACGACTGAGTGACTTCACTTTGACTTTGACTTTGACCTTTGTGAGGCTACCAAGTCTGACTCTGACCCCCTCAGAGTTTCTCTGAGCTATCAATCAGACTTTAATTAAAGTTATGTTCCTACTGCAACTGGCTAGAGTAAGTTCAGTTACATGGGACTAAAAACTCAACTTGGCACAATTCCTTCAGAACTTCAGAACAAATATTTCAAAAGGAACTACCATACCTGTTTGCTTGGTTTTTCACAAGCCCCAATCAATTTTATCATTAATGATTTATTTTAAATGCACACAGCTTTTTTCTAATTGGATGAGTCTTCAAATAATTCATCAAAAGTAGCAGGACTAGCTACCCTCCTCAGCTATGTAGAGAGGTCTACTGACTTTTTCACCAACTAAGAACCATTTCTTTCAAAAGTAGAAATCCCCCCCCCAAACTTCAAATGTCCTATTTTCCCCTTTGGAAGTATTTTCTTTCTTGACTTTTTTGCTATTAATATTAATGTGATATACCTGATTCCAGCTGTGAATTTAATCAAACTCTTACTCCATTGTCTTAACTTTATTCCTAAAGCCAAACTCTGAAACTTTGCTGATTCTGGTCAGATATTTCATTCTTATAAAATATAATCCTTATCTTCTACCCCTGTTTTACTGATGGATTGATCACTGCACCTTAAATGATGTTACATGATTTTGAGACATTCAAAACACTTTTAATCTGATTTGCCTACTCACTGTCAACTAATCAAGTCTTCAGTGGTATATGTGGTATGCTTATATCAGAAACATGGCCAACAATGTTGATTGTCTACTTGACAGCCCTCTTTCCTTATTAGTTGCAAAACAACTGTATCAGAATTTGGGCAAGAAAACAGAAGCCACTCTAAGATACACAAATAGAAACAATTAATAGAGGGAATCAGAGGTTTACACAACCAGAGTTTAGGGTGTGAAGATCAGGGGAGAAGCCACTGGAAGCAGTGCTTCATAGGACTCCATCTGCAAGCCATGGCTTTAATCCCAACTGGTGAAGGACCTGAGGGCCACCTCTAAGAGCTGAGAGCAGTCCCCAGTGACAGCCAGCAAGCCAATGGGGATTTTAGTTCTACAGCTGCAAGGAAATGAATTCTGCTAACAATCTGATGCTGGGAGGGATTTGGAGCAGGAGGAGAAGGGGACGACAGAGGATGAGACGGCTGGATGGCACCACCGACTTGATGGACATGAGTCTGAGTGAACTCCAGGAGATGGTGATGGACAGGGAGGCCTGGTGTGCTGTGATTCATGGGGTCGCAAAGAGTCGGACATGACTGAGTGACTGAACCGAACTGAACTGAACTAAACAATCTGAGGGTGTGTGGAGATAGAGCTTACCCCAACCAAGCCTCCAGATAAGGATACAGTCAATCCACACCTCGATTTCAGCCTTACCATATCCTGAGCAGAGGAGCCAGCTAAAACATGCTGAGTTCCTGGTCTATGGAAACCATGAGATGATAAATGTGTGCTGTTTCAGGCTGCTACATTTATGGGAATTTGTTACATGGCAGTAGAAGATGAACACACCAACCATGGTCTGATGTTTGGATGAGCTGAGGAGATTCCCTTCACCTTACAGAAGGGGTCAGTTTTGATATCCTCTAGAGCAGGGGTCCCCAATCCCCCAGCCATGGACTGCTACCAGCCTGTGGCCTGTTAGGAACCAGGCTGCAGGGTGGGCTAAGCATCATCTGTATTTACAGCCGCTCCCTATCACTAGTATTACCACCTGAGCTCCACCTCCTGTCAGATCAGCGGCTCCCACTGATCCTTTATTATGATGAGTTGTATAATTATTTCATTATGTATCACACTGTATTAACAACAGAAATAAAGTGCACAATAAGTGTAATGTGTTTAAATCATCACAAAACCATACTTGCCCCCCTACAAAACTGGTCATGAGTACCAAAAAAGGTTGGGGACCATTGCTCTAGAGAGCAGGAGAGGGGCCATACAGGTAGGAAAGTATGAGAGAGAGAAGATGTCCATCGCCTGACTATGTTCCTGCAGATGTCTGTTACCTGAACTAAACTACTTAAAACTCCACCAGATGGTCCAACTGTGGCATATCCTGTGGTTCCCAGAACTGACTCTGGATCTGACCCCTGGCTTTCCAGAAGGAGCGCTTGGGTTCTCTCAGTTGCTGAAACCAAACTTGACCTGGAGATCTGTTCAGTTTATCTTCTGAGACCCTGCCACAATGACTGCACTTGCCAATCAGCTGTCAAAAATCTGAACAATATATTACCTAACGATACATACAGGTGGTAAACATATAAAGCAAATCAATGGGAAAGTAACCATAAAAAATCAGACTAATGGTTATCTGCTGAGGAGGAGGATGGAAAATATGATCAAAGAAGAACACACACAGGGAATTTCAAGTCACTGCAATGTTTCATTTCTTAACCCAGGTAATGCAAGTATCATTTTGTCATTATTCTTTAAACTCTCCATATATGTTTTATACAACCTTCTGTGTATATTATACTTGCTACATAAGTGCTTAACAAAAGTAGCATTATTATAAAATGAACAGGTGTAAAGACATGAAGTTAAAAATTAAATTTTCATCCTGACTGCTTTGCCCTTAAATGCCTTTTCCTAAAATTTACTAAAATGTTAAAAGTATTGGTTGTAGGAAATTGTTGTTGTTCAGTCACTCACTCGTGTCTGACTCATTGCAACCCCATGGACTGCAGCTCACCAGGCTTCCCTGTCCTCCGCTATCACCCGGAGTTTACTCAAACTCATGTCCATTGAGTCGGTGATGCCATCCAATCATCTCATCCTCTGTCATCCCCTTCTGCTCCTGCCCTCAATCTTTCCCAGCATCAGGGTCTTTTCCAACGAGTCAGCTCTTTGCATCAGGTGGCCAAAGTACTGACAGGTTCAGCATGAGTCTTTCCAGTGAACATTCAGGGTTGATTTCCTTTAGGATTGAATGGTTTGATCTCTTTCTGTCGAAGGGACTTTCAAGGGTCTTCTCCAGCACCACAGTTCAAAAGCATCAATTCCTTTAGGAAATGGAAACCCTAAAATCCAGGAAAACTTCAGAGTTTCCATTTTTGAGAAAAAGGTAGAATATTCAATAAACAGGATTAGATTGGATTCATACCTGTGATGTTATGATTTGTACATTTCTCATATTTATACACTCATATATATTTATACATTTCTCATATATGATTTATACTTTTCTCAAGTATACTTCCCAAATACATTTGGTCTTCATCCACAATTCCTGGCTCACAGCTTCCCAAACCCTTGGAATTTCCTGAGCAGTAAGAGCAGTGGGATATTTGATCTCTTGTCCTCAGTTCTGGAAAAGGGGTCAGGGAAGGTGGTTTCTGAATTCCACCCAAGAATGGGGGCTGGTTGTCAGGAAATCCAACCATGTGATTAAAGGGTTGGAGCTTTTAGTCCCACCCCTCAGCCTCCAGGGAAGAGCTACTGGCTGGAGACTGAATCAATCAACAATGGTCAATGATCTAATCAGTCGTGTCTATGTAATGAAGCCTTCAGAAAAACACAGAAAGCCAGGGTTCAAAGAGCTTCAGGGTTGATGAACAGGTGGAGATTATGGAGAGAGGCACCCCTGGAGAGGGCATAGAAGCTACAGGCCCTTTCCCCATACCTAGCCCTACTGATCTCTTCATCTGGCTGTTGATTTGTATCATTTAATATTCCTCATGCTGCTGCTGCTGCTAAGTCGCTTCAGTCGTGTCCGACTCTTCGTGACCCCATGGACTGCAGCCCACCAGGCTCCTCCGTCCATGGGATTTTCCAGGCAAGAGTACTGGAGTGGGGTGCCATTGCCTTCTCCAATATTCCTCATACTAAACTGGTAATCTAGTAAGTAAATGGATTTTCCTGAGTTCTGTGAGCCACTCTAGCAAATTAATTAAACCTGAAGAGGGAGTCACAGGAACCTCCAATTTATAATAGGTTGATCAGAAGCACAGGTAACAACTTGGGCTTGCACCTTGTGGGCCTGAGCCCTTTACCCGTGGAATCTGGTTCCATCTGCAGGTAGATAGTGTCAGAATTGAGTTGAATTCTCAGACAACCAGCTGGCATCCAAGAATTGCTTGTTGATGTGGGAAGTCTCTACACATACACACACACACACACACACACACACACACACACTGAAATTGGATCTGGGAACTCTTTTGGAATACCTCAAATCTCACATCAAAATAAACTCCAGGTGGATCAAGATTTACATGTCAAAAAAAAAAAAAAATGAAAACCTTAAAGTACAAGATGAAAATACAGGAGCATTATTTTCCAATCTGGAAGTAGGGAAAGCCTTGGTGAACATGATATAAAACACAGAAACTATAAAAGACAAGCTAAGTCTAAAATACATCTTTTTAAATTCTGCCCAAGAAAACAAAAACGCCAAAAACAAACTCAAAAGACATGAAAAACTGGGACAACTATTTGCCTTCCTACAAATCGATAAGAAAAAAGATCACTAATGCAGTTGAAAATGGGCAAAGGATATGAACAGACACTTCCCAGGAAAGAAATTCCACATGGCTTTTAAATATATGAAAATAAACTCAACCTTCTCCATAATAAGGGAAATACAAATTAAAACTACCAGATTGGCAGATACAGATTTTGATACCATCATGAGGATGGAGGTTAGAGAAACAGATGCTCTCACATATTGCTGGTGGGAGTGTAAACTGGCTCCATCCCTGTAGAGAACAATTTGACAATATCTATCAAAATCTAAAAGGCATGTTTTGGCAGGCACCATGAGTTTACACCCCAAAATCATTCCTCCATGTTCCTTGCTAACAGAGTCCAGGTGCTCAGGTGGCAATGGGCCAAGCTCCAAGCACTAAGTTTATATGTTGATTCATCATAATTATTAAGCGCTTACTCTGTATTAGGCACTGTTCTGGGGATACAATATTGAATGAAATCGACCAAACTTCAGTCTTCATGATAACCCTGCACCTACTGACTGAAATTCTGGAGAAGAATGGCAGCTGTGGCATTTTGATGTATATTTCAAGTAATAGATAACCGTATAATTTTTCACCCAAATCAAGACATTTTTGAAAGCAAATGACACACTATTAATAAAATGTACTGGGACAAATGGGAACAAACAAGGACAGTTCCAAGCAAACTGGGAAATATGGTCACTATTAGTAATCGTGAGATAATGAGGGTTCACCATCATCTCAGTTGCTGTTCTAAACTAACTCCACCAGGAAACTCTGTAAGAAAAGTAGGATCCAAACTAGTTCTGGAGAAAGTATGAATGAAAAGACACTCAACTTCTTTAATTATGAGGAAAACTGGAATTAAGTCAGTAAAGAGATGCCTTGAAAGAACTTGAAATGAAGGATTTAGTCACAAGGCTTTCAAAACATGCACCTTTGTGTGATTTGAAGTTTCAATGCAGTATGTAATTTTCCAAGCAAAAATCTCCAGACATAAAACAGATTAAATAAAACATACTGCTAAATTAAGGAAAAGCAGTAATAAACTAACAGATTTCAGTTAGTAAAAACAGCTCAGAACACTAGAATACTAAAAACCAATATCGTATATGTATGGCTGAGTCCCTTTGCGGTCCACCTTTTTTTATATCACATTTTTAATCAGTTACACTCAAATACAAAATTTAAAGTTTAAAAAAAAAATCAATACTGTAATCACTAACCATTTTTGCCAGATAGTTTTCCAGAATGTAACCCAACAGGGATGAGAAACACTGGGAAACAATGGCCAGAGTGCTTCTGGAGAGGCTTTCTTAAGGGAAAACTTCAAAAGGGGAGTTTGCTGGAGTTGCCTCTTCTCAGGCTCCAACCCTGAAAGTGGCCATAATGCCCAGAGCTGCAACCATGCAGTGACGATCATGAAAATGTTACATTAAATGTTGACCAAAGCCACCTGCCTTGGCCAGGCTCGGTAATAACCTCTTGCTAGAGTTGTCTCACAATGGTAGGTCCCAATAAGAAATAGGGTGCTGCTGCTGAAAACTAATGGGGAGAATTCAGGGCCAAAAGCAGGGAGGAGATGCCAGCCCATAATATGTCTTGAAGCAAAACTAACCTGGAAGAATTCAGGAAGGGCCAAAACGAGGGAGGACTCAGGTTCAACCTCTGGGTCAGGAAGATCCTCTGGAGTAGGAAGTGGCAACCTGCTCTCCGTATTCTTGCCTGGAAAATTCCCATGGACAGAGGGGCCTGGTGAGCTACAGTACATGGTGTCACAGAGAGTCAGATATGACTGAGCGACTCAGCACATACACATACAAACTTATCAATCCTTCAGTTCAGTTCAGTTCAGTTCAGTTCAGTCACTCAGTAGTGTCCGACTCTTTGCGACCCCATGAATCGCAGAACGCCAGGCCTCCCTGTCCATGACCATCTCCCACAGTTCACTCAGACTCACATCCATCGAGTCAGTGATGCCATCCAGCCATCTCATCCTCGGTTGTCCCCTTCTCCTCCTGCTCCCAATCCCTCCCAACATCCCAGTCTTCTCCAATGAGTCAACTCTTCGCATGAGGTGGCCAAAGTACTGGAGTTTCAGCTTTAGCATCATTCCTTCCAAAGAAATCCCCAGGTTGATCTCCTTCAGAATGGACTGGTTGGATCTCCTTGCAGTCCAAGGGACTCTCAAGAGTCTTCTCCAACACCACAGTTCAAAAGCATCAATTCTTCAGCGCTCAGCCTTCTTCACAGTCCAACTCTCACATCCATACATGACTACTGGATCCTTACACACTTAAAAATATTGTCTATATTGATTGGTTGGTTGATTTTTGGTGGCTTTTTTTTGGTTGGTCGCTTTTTAGTGGAAATATACTTTGAAAAAAACATGTAATTTGATGAAAATGCCATACAAAGAACTAAATTATAGACAAAAAGAACCTTCAATATCAACTTTCACATTACACTGACAAAGATTAAAGTGGCAGAAACCATTATCAGCAGTATTCAGACCCAAGTATGCAGACCCCTTTCATTGAATTTATTTGCACTCAATTCAAAGTACTGAATTTATGTTTCATTTTTATGTTTTAATTGTAGACAAAATGTGACTCTCTTAACGCGGGACACCAGTATTCGATCCCTGGGTTGGGAAGACCCCCTGGAGAAGGAAATGGCTACCCACTGCAGCATTCTAGCCTGGAGAATCCCATGGACAGAGAAGCCTGGTGGGCTACAGTCCATGGGGTCGCAAAAAGTCGGACACGACTGAGCATCTAACACAACACAACAAAATGGGACTTTCTTCGTTTTAGACACCAAACGCCTGCGCGGAATGCTTTGAGAATTTACGTTATCGGTTTTTTAAAAATACCGACTTAGATGCCGACTTTGTTTTTCTTTTTCTTTTTTTTTTTTTTACCTTATTGCCAAATTCAGACTTAAATTGAAGAAAGTAGGGAACCGACTTTGTTTTTCAAAAATCACTTTCCACACCTATGGTTTTAAAGACTAAGCCTGCCAAGCTTGTTGGCGTGCGAGTCCTTCCGCTGAGATCCCACACATCTCGTCTGCCGCACCGTCTCTAGGGAGAGCGCCGCGTGAAATGGCCGTGATCTTCCCAGGTTACTGTCTGGCTATACCTCACTGGGACACCAGAGGGCGCGCGGAGGGCTGGCACTTGTTTTTCTTTAAATTCTGAATCAAAGTCCTCGCAGAAAACAACAAAAGGCTGGGAACACAGCGGCCAGGAGACAAAGGGACGAAGAAAAAAAGCCGCATGCCTGTTTTACTGGCGTGGAAATCTGCTTCCTCATCCACCCACCTCCCTCAAGGAACTACATATAAACAACTAACGCTGCAAAATAATGAAATCTTGGACTGACAAGGACAATCAGAGAATGGATTACTCACCCGAGTTCTAAGAAAGACTATCACCACGTGTGTGTTTGAGCCTTCTGCTTTGCCTCTTATTAGTGACTACCGGCCCACTCCCCGCCCAAAATATTTCTTGTTTTTCTGCGTTCATGAATAATACACGTACATAGTAGAAAATTTAGAAAATACAGAAAAGAAAAAAAGAGATCAACAACATACTCTAACTTGGATACAGTTACTTTGAACATTTTCACCTATTCTTTCCAAACTCTTTTCAATATTTGAAATGCATAGAAAAATAGTACTCCATGTAATTTTGTGCTGGCTTTCTTCTCTTTTATTATATCATCAACTTCATTTCTATCAATAAATTCTGATAACATAACCTTACTAATCTCATGAGTGAATCACAGAAGAATAAGGAATGTAAGAAGGGCTGCAGCTTTTTCCCTGAGATAGCACCTTGAATGTCAAACCCAAGTTGTGCATACGAGGCAAGAATTTTTCTGTTGCTTTGCATTTAGAAGAGGAAACAGGTAAAGACTAAAGCAAAGAAACAGAAACTATTTCATCCCACCCCAAATAACGAACGTGTCCTTCCCAGTGGTCTGAGGATGAGTCCAAAGGGCCAAGGGAGAGAGTGGGTCACCAAGACCCATGGTCCTGCGGGTGGAGCTAGTACATCCCTTAAGGTCAGACAGATCAGTCTGCACAGCTACTAACCAGCAGGTCAGCAGGTGCCCAGTCAGCCTGGGAAAAAGTCGGAAACAGCAAGCTCAGTGACCTTGGGTCTTGGGGCCAGGGCTAGCAGATATCTTCCTCAGAGATGGGAAAGGAAGCAGAGACCAGTCTGGGCAGATAACCACCAGGGAGGTGATGAAGATCCAATGCCCTGGAACAACCACTCCCCACCCCTACTTTTACACCTAATCACTCAGTCCTCAGATTCCCTAGCATTAGTACAGCAAGGGGGAAAAATGGGGGGGGGGGGGGTAGGAGCAGAGGGGAAAAGTGCGGTTCTCAGTCCTGGAGTTCTCTGGACCTCTGTCTCCATGTCTGTAGAAGTGAAAGGGAACAAACGATCTAAGGTTCCTGCCAGTCTCTCAGAGTCTGTGATTTCTTACCATCCCCAACTGTGCACAAAAATGAGAGATGAAGATGGTCCCTGCCTCCTGCAACCCAAAAGTAGCAGCCCCTCTCTTTCCAGGTGCCACAAGTGGTAAAGAATCTGCCTGCTAATGCAGGAGATACAAGACACACAGGTTCAATCCCTTGTTCAGGAAGATCCCCTGGAGAAGGAAATGGCAACCCACTCCAGTGTTCTTGCCTGAAAAATTCCAAGGACGGCGGAGTCTGGAGGGCTACAGTCTATGGGGTTGCAAAAGAGTCGGACACAACTGAGCATGCATGTATATGTATATACGTATAAAACCCCAAACTCCTTCACAATTTCTGTACTTTAGCACTTAGTGTTTCTGCCTTGAAGAAGTGCTGGAAAACATTCCTCCTTTTCTTTCAAAGTTCATCATCCTTTGCACACCCAGCTAGCTTTTTTCCAGGTACCTGAGGCAGAGGTACTCCTTCCTTCGCTGTGATTCTGTACTATTTTGCACATACTTCCATCACTTTCTACCTGTGTAACCGTAGCCTTCCTATATCTGTTTCCTCATCTGTAAAAGGGAAGAATTATTGTACCAAACTCAAAGAATTATAATAGGATTAAATGGTTAACAGATGTAAAGCACTTAAAGCAGAGCCTACACTTATCAGGCCTTAAGAAGCATCCCTACGAACAAAGTTAGTGGAGGTGATGGAATTCCAATTGAGCTATTTCAAGTCCTAAAAGATCATGCTGTGAAAGTGCTGCACTGATTATGCCAGCAAATTTGGAAAACTCAGCAGTAGCCACAGGACTGGAAAAGGTCAGTTTCATTCCAATCTGAAAGAAAGGCAATGCCAAAGAATGCTCAAACTACCGCACAACTGCACTCATCTCACACGCTAGTAAAGTAATGCTCAAAATCCTCCAAGCCAGGCTTCAATAGTACGTGAACCGAGAACTTCCAGATGTTCAAGCTGGTTTTAGAAAAGGCAGAGGAACCAGAGATCAAATTGCCAACATCCGCTGGATCATCAAAAAAAGCAAGAGAGTTCCAGCTGCTGCTACTGCTGCTAAGTCGCTTCAGTCATGTCCGACTCTCTGAGACCCCATAGATGGCAGCCTACCAGGCTCCTCCGTCCCTGGGATTCTCCAGACAAGAACACTGGAGTGGGTTGCCATTTCCTTCTCCAATGCATGAAAATGAAAAGTCAAAGTGAAGTCGCTCAGCCGTGTCGGACTCTTAGCGACCCCATGTACTGCAGCCCACCAGGCTCCTCCGTCCATGGGAGTTTCCAGGCAAGAGTACTGGAGTGGGGTGCCATTGCCTTCTCCCAGAGAGTTCCAGAAAAACATCTAATTATGCTTTTTGACTATGCCAAAGCCTTTGATTGTGTAGATCATAATAAACTGTGGAAAATTCTAAAAGAGATGGGAATACCAGATCACCTGACCTGCCTCTTGAGAAATCTGTATGCAGGTCAGGAAGCAACAGTTCGAACTGGACATGGAACAACAGACTGGTTCCAAATAGGAAAAGGAGTACGTCAAGGCTGTATATTGTCACCCTACTTATTTAACTTCTATGCAGGGTACATCATGAGAAATGCCAGGCTGGATGAAGCACAAGCTGGAATCAAGATTGCTGGGAGAAATATCAATAACCTCAGATATGCAGATGATACCACTCTTATGGCAGAAAGTGAAGAAGAACTAAAGAACCTCTTGATGAAAGTTAAAGAGGAGAGTGAAAAGTTGACTTAAAACTCAGCATTCAGAAAACTAAGATCATGGCATCCGGTCCCATCACTTCATGGCAAGTAGATGGGGAAACAGTGGAAACAGTGTCAGACTTTATTTTTTGGGGGCTCCTAAATCACTGCAGATAGTGACTGCAGCTATGAAATAAAAAGATGCTTACTCCTTGGAAGGAAAGTTATGACCAACCTAGACAGCATATTAAAAGCAGAGACATTACTTTGCCAACAAAGGTCCATCTAGTCAAGGCTATTGTTTTTCCAGTGGTCATGTATGGATGTGAGAGTTGGACTCTAAAGAAAGCTGAGCGCCAAAGAATTGATGCTTTTGACTGTAGTGTTGGAGAAACTCTTGAGAGTCCCTTGGACTGCAAGGAGACCCACCTAGTCCATTCTAAAGGAGATCAGCCCTGGATGTTCATTGGAAGGACTGATGCTGAAGCTGAAACTCCAGTACTCTGCCCACCTGATGCGAAGAGCTGACTCATTTGAAAAGACCCTGAGGCTGGGAAAGATTGAAGGCAAGAGGAGAAGGGGAGGACAGAGGATGAGATGGTTGGATGGCATCACTGACTCAATGGACATGAGTTTGAGTAAACTCTGGAAGTTGGTGATGGACAAGGAGGCCTGGTGTGCTGCAGTCCATGGGGTCGTAGAGCTGGACACAACTGAGCGACTGAGTGACTGAACTGAACACTTACCAGGTTCTCAATGAGCCTGGCCTATGCCTCCACCAGAGCACTTAACAAACTGTATTATAACTGTATCATTCAAAGGGTCTACCTCCCGCATGATCTGAGTTCCTCAAGGTTGGATGTGAGTCTTATCCATATTGTTGTCCCTAGTGCCTAGCTCCATGCCTGGCACAAAGAATAAAGCAATAAGGGTCGGTTGTGCCTTTTAATATATATTTTTATTTATTTCACTGTGCTGCATCTTAGTTGCAGCATGCAAACTCATGTTGAGACCTATGGGATCTTAGTTCCCCAACCAGGGATCAAACCCTGGGAGTGACCCTTAGTCACTGAACCATCAGGGACATCCCCATGGGTGTGTTTTTAATGAGAAGGAAAAGGCTGATTGAACTACAGGGGGCACGCTTTTGTCTCTCAGTTTTAACTTTGGGTTATTTGTTAAATAAATCAGGCCAGGAAAAAGTGAAGTGTGCTTTTTTTTCCCCTTAATAATCTAAACATGTACCCATCTAGGTCTGTTTTCCAGACCCAAACCATAAACATTAACTTTGAATTTTAATGTTTAGGGAGGGTTAATTCTCATATTTGCATGGGAAGCTCAGTGATTTAACATATAAAAATAATTTTTCTGTGAATGAACGATTATTGAATCCAGAAGCTACTCAGAAGCAATTTAGACTCTTCTTTAATTGTGGTAAGGAGGGTAGGGAAGAAGAAAGGTTGAGCAGTGAGTTAGCCCAAGTTCTTATTTACATTATGCCCAAAAGTTGGGTTGAGAAAGTGAGCATAATAGAGAAAAAAGGGAAGAGACATGAGAAACCAGGTTATGCATGCTATGAAAAAAAAAAAGTTATTAAAGAGAATAAAAATACAAGACACTGACACCCATATATATCACACGTATATGTTGCTATTTCTCAAGACATATATCAGATACAATATATCTGATAAAAAGACTAGTAATCAGAATGTACAAAAACCTTTCAACAATTCTATAATAAAACAACCCAATTCTCAAATGGCCAAAGACTTGGATACACAAATAAATCCATGAAAATATGCTAAGCACCATTAATTAAGAGGGAAAGGCACATTAAAACTATAGTGAACAGAGGGTCGGGGAGGGTTGCATTAGGAACTTGAGTCTAGCAGATGCAAACTATTATATATAGAATGGATAAACAACAAGGTCCTATTGTATAGCACAAACAACAATATTCAATATCCTGTATTAACATAATGGAAAAGAATGTGAAAAAGAAAATAGATATTATGTGTATATATATGTATAACTGAATTACTTTGCTGGATACCAGAAACTAATACAACATTGCAAATCAACTATACTTCAATTAAAAAAAAATTAACATCAGCATCACAAAAAAATTAACTACAGTGAGATCCCACTATACATCTCTTGTTGTTGTTGTTAGTCACTCAGTTCTGTCTGATTCTTTGTGACCCCATGGGCTGCAGCCTGGCAGGTCCCTATGTCCATGGGATTCTCCAGGCAAGAATACTGGAGTAGGTTGCCATTTCCTTCTCTAGGAACACGTCTATTAGAAAGGCTCAAATAAAAAATACAATAGCAAGTGCTGGCAAAGATATAAGACAATAAGAACTCTAATACATTGTTGATAGAAATGCAAAATGTTACAGCCACTTAGGAAAACAGTTCTTGTGAAGGTAAAACCCTAAGACTCAGCAGTCCCATCTAGGTATTGACCCAAGAGAAATGAATATGCATGTCCACACAAAAACCTGTACACTAATGTCTGTAATAGCTATTTTGATACTAGTCAAAAACTAGAAAAAATGCAAATGTCCATTAACTAGTGAGTGTATAAACAAACATCCATACAATAGAACACTAATCATCAATTTAAAAAATACTACTGATACACACAACATAGATGACTCTCAAAAGTACAATGCCAAGTGAAAGAAGCTATATTCAAAAGGCTACAAGCTGCACAGGTCCATTAATATGACATTCTGTAGAAATGAAAATCTGATCCATGGTGCCTGGGACTGGAGGCAGAGGACTGACTGTAAAGGGCCATAAGGTGACTTTCTGATGAAAGTGATGGAAATTGCCCATAACTTGATTGTAGTGAAAATTCACAGAATGGTCTGCCTAAAAATTGAATTGTTCTGTTTGTAAATTATACCTCAATAGATCCTAAAAATAATAACTAAATAGTAATGAATCAGAAAAACATCTACTTTTGCTTTATTGACTACCCAAGGCCTTTGACTCTATGGATCACAATGAACTGTGGAAAATTCTTCAAGAGATGGGAATACCAGATCACCTTACCTGCCTCCTGAAAAATGTGTATGCAGGTCAAGAAGCAACAGTTAGAACTAGATATGGAACAACAGACTGGTTCCAAATAGGAAAAGGAGTAAATCAAGATTGTATGTTGTCATGCTGCTTATTTAACTTATATGCACAGTACATCATGCGAAATGCCAGGCTGGATGAAGCACAAGCTGGAATCAAGATTTCCAGGAGAAATATCAATAACCTCAGATACACAGATGACACCACCCTAATGGCAGGAAGTGAAGAAGAACTAAAAAGCCTCTTGATGAAAGTGAAAGAGGAGAGTGAAAAGTTGACTTAAAACTCAGCATTCAGAAAACTAAGATTATGGCATCCGGTCTCATCACTTCATGGCAAATAGATGGGGAAACAGTGAAAACTGTCAGACTTTTATTTTTGGGGGCTCCAAAATCACTGCATATGGTGACTGCAGCCATGAAATTAAAAGATGCTTGCTCTTTGGAAGGAAAGTTATGACCAACCTCAACAGCATATTAAAAAGCAGAGACGTTACTTTCCCAACAAAGGTCTATCTAGTCAAAGCTATGGTTTTTCCAGTAGTTATGTATGGATGTAAGAGTTGGACTATAAAGAAAGCTGAGCACTGAAGAACTGATGCTTTTGACTGTGGTGTTGGAGAAGACTCTTGAGAGTCCTTTGGACTGCAAGGAGATCCAACCAGTCCATCCTAAGGGAAATCATTCCTGAATATTCATTGGAAGGACTAATGCTGAAGCTGAAACTCCAATACTTTGGCCACCTGATGGGAAGAACTGATCATTTGAAAAGACCCTGATGCTGGGAAAGATTGAAGGCGGGAGGAGAAGGGGAGGACAGAGGATGAGATGGTTGGATGGCATCACCAACACAATGGACATGAGTTTGAGTAAACTCCGGGAGTTAGTGATGGACAGGGAGGCCTGGCGTCCATGGGATTGCAAAGAGTTGGACATGACTGAGCAACTGAACTTAATTGAATGAATCAGAGGGCAAAGTTCTTAACACAGCCTGAGAGACTTTGTCTCACTTCCACTGGCCTTTCAGCCTTGTCTCTTCTGTGACCTTCCTCATGCTCCCTGGTCACGTCAGCCTTCTTTCAACCCCTATGCTCACCACATTTCCTCAGTTCCTATAACCTCTGCACATCCAGTTCCACCTACCAAGAAAGCTCTTTCTTCTGCATCTTCTTCTTAAAAACTGTCACAGTTCTAATTTTACATTTTTATTGTTGTTGTCATTGTAGTTATTCTGTGTCTCCACTATTAAAATGGAAGCTCCGTGAGGTCAGGGTCTGTCTTTGTTCATCACCATACCTCCTGCCCCTCCACACTGGGCTGGTACAATGACCGGTACAACGAATATTCAACAATTACATTTAACTGCCTTCTGTATGTCTCAGTCTTAACACATCCCAAACTAAAATGCTTCTTCTCCCCCAAAATACCGCTGCACTGGCAGAGTTACCATGTTGCAGAATTCAAGGAACGATGGCCATGGCCACAGAGTGTCCAAGGTGGCAAGAATACACAGAAGAACTGTACAAAAAAAATCTTCATAAATAAAATAAATAAAATTTTTAAAAAATTCTTCATGACCAAGATAATCACAATGGTGTGATCACTCACCTAGAGCCAGACATCCTGGAATGTGAAGTCAAGTGGGCCTTAGAAAGCATCACTACGAACAAAACTAGTGGAGGTGATGGAATTCCAGTTGAGCTATTCCAGATGATGGAATTCCAGATGATGGCCTGCCTTATTACCAGCTGTGCTCCTGACATTGGACTCTCCATATGGATGTGTGCTCTGAAGTTGAGTGTTATTCTTCTTGACTTCAACTGATGGTAACTCTATTCTTTCATCAGGCCAAAAATTTAAAAGTGTCTTTGATTCCTCTTTCACTCTCACACCTCACAGTAACTTTACCAGGAGATTCTATTGGCTCTACCTCTAAATTATATCAGCTCTTTTCACATTCCTGACCACTCCCACCCCAGCATGAACCACTATCACTACTGCAATAGACCTCTTGTTCTCCTTGCTGCTTCTCTTGTCCATGATCGTCTACTCGCAACTGAGGACCTAAGAACCCTTTAAAACATAAACTAGAAACTTCCCTGGTGGTCCAGTGGCTAAGATTCTGTGCTCCCAGTACAGGGACCCAGGTTCAATCCCTGATCAGGGAACTAGATCCTGCATGCTGCAAGTAAATATCCCATGTGCCACAACTAAGACCTGGTGCAACCAAGTATTAATTTTTTAAGTTAAATAAGTTAAAAAAAAAAACACATAAACCAGACCATGTCATTTCTCTGTTCAGAGCCCCATAATAGCTCCCTATTTCTCCTCAGAATAAAAGCCAAAGTCTACAATGAACTTTAAGGTCCCACAGGCTTCCCAGATAGTTATGTAACTACACCTCTTACTTCCCTCAAGTCTGTTCAAATGTCATCTTCTTAAAATGAGGCTTACTTTGACCATTCTATTTAACTTGCCACTCTCCAAACCCATTTACAGTGCCATTTTTTTCTATTTGCACTCTTGTCACCATCTAACATATATATTTATGATCATCATCATTTTTGGTCTGTCCTCCTTCTGTTAGAATATAAGCTCCACAAGAACAAACCTGTTCTTATTAATTAAAACCTTGTGCATCTAAAGCAATGTCGGGGATACTGGAGGCTCAATACTGAATGAATAGCTGCAGTGTCTGCTAAGGAATAGAGATTAATAAATATTAGTATAGGAATAAGTGTGACATACAAAGTGATAGAAGCTTTTCTCTCCATGACTCATATTTCTTTGTTAATATACATATATGTGGAACTGTGCAGCAGGGTAAAATCTGCACAACATTTGCAGTCAAGGTTTGAGTGATTCCTGGCCTCTCACCACTTCCTACCTGTATAACTACACAAGATTCTCTTATTGGAATAAAACACTCGCCCTGTGACCTCACGGGGCTTGTTGGGAAGATAAAATAAATGTGAACAGTTTGGGAAGCTATCCAAACAGTTTAGGAAAGCAATATTCAAAATTTTCAGTAACTTCAATTGCCATCACACTGTTTACCTCCAAAGAGAGTTCTGTGGCCTCTGTACAGTCAGTCCCATTTTAACCTTTACTTTCTCCCAATGCTGACACTGAGAAACCTCTGAGCTCCCTTACCCTGTTCAGGTTAGTTACCCTCTCTCTTCCTTTCCATTTTAGGAAGATGGACAGCAGGTGTGGAGTTCCCTGCTCCACGACCTCTGCTGACTCAGGCCGCTTCTTCCTGTCCCTAGGGAGGATAAGAGAGGAGCAGTACAACACATGGGTGGCTCCTGGCATAGCTTTAGCTGAGGTGGAGAGGACTGTGTCTTTTCCGAAGGGACAAAGATTAAGGGTGGCTGCTGCTGCTGCTAAGTCACTTCAGTCGTGTCAGACTCTCTGCGACCCCATAGACCGCAGCCCACCAGGCTCCCAGTGCAAACAGTTCTGGAGACCTGGTTTCCCATTGCCCTGCAGCCCTCCAACTGAGAGATCTGAGGCAAGTCCCTTCAATCTTAACCAGAAAAGGACATCATCATAGTTATCACAGGGCCCTTTGGACTTTGCAAGAGTTATTGGAGGGTCAGAAGTAGGAGGAGGCCCGGGGACACTGAGTTTTATTGAAGCTTTGGGTGTATTTCAGAGTGAAAGAAAGAAAAAAGCGCCAAAACAGGTTTCAGAAATTATCTTTTTTTTTTTAATGTTTAAATCCAAAATCACTTTCATCAGATGGAAAACACCATGCAACTTGTGCTCTATAAAAATATACTAATTCACAGTACAAGGACTGTGTCTTAAGAGACATAAATTTAAGGTCTATAATAAAAACTTTTAATCATGTCGGTTTGTAACTATATTTTCGCTTATTTAGAGTTACCATCAGAAGTTTGCAGGTGAAGCCCTCTTGATTCCCCTGAGAATGGGGTTGGTCCTGTTTAAGAAAAGGCTCAGGATAATACAAATTAATGTTAGTGTACTTTCCTAACCCTATGTTTAATCAATGGCACATCCTTGGTTTTGAATTATTTAAGTGTATTATTATTTAACCATGTAAGTATTTGTCATTTCCGATTAAACTGTAGATGCCTCAGGAAAAAGACCTAAATACAAGAAAAAGAGAATACAATTTCCTTTGGCCTACGTGAGTCCTTTTGTGTCTCAAAAGCTCACAAACTGTTTGAAGAGGCACTGGACAATAGAGCAACTCTGACTGCCCGGGACATCTGGCAACCATATGATATTCTTGAACGTCGACTAAAGAAAGAAAATATAAATTTGTGGAAGTAAAGCTCTGCTTCCTAAAACATTATAAATCAACTATACGCCAATAAAATTAAAAAAAAAAAAACAACAAACCTCTGCTTCAACTCACGTATTCTTGGTGACTAAAAACCTAAATTATCAAAACAAAAACCTCCCACCAGAAACCTAAATCATCTGGAAAGCATGAAAAATTCCGGCAAACTATGTTCAACAATTCACCATCACTAAAACTTGAGGCTCATTTTGTTTCATTTATTCTAATTCATTTACTCTTTTCGCTGAGAAGAGAGTCCAAGGCGCCCAGAACAGATGTGAACAGCAATAGACCGACTGTTGGGGGTGTTCACATTTGCAGGTGGTTGGCAGAAGAGAGAGAAATATTACTTTAAAGGCACACTTGTGAGGAATCTAGGAAGCAGCTCCTCGTTAGTATAGTGGTTAGTATCCCCGCCTGTCACGCGGGAGACCGGGGTTCAATTCCCCGACGGGGAGGTTGGTAGCTCCTTTTTGCTAACCACCACAAATATTTCCCGTATTTCAACTGCCCGACACAGCTAACAAATACAACATGCTGTTATTTTCTGTAAGTGCGTCTTTTCAAAATAATAACTTTTAAGCTCACCGTGAAGTAAAAGCCAACACTGAAAGTAAACGCTTTATACTGTTTTCAGAAGGATTAAGAAGTAAGTAAATGTTTGGAGAACGCCCGCTGCTGGCTTCCAGCAACAAGCTGACTGGCAAACGCCTGCGCAGTAACGCCCCGCCAAATTCCAAATGGAGGTCACGAACTCGGCCTACAGAAACTGGAGAGGGTAGAGAGGGCCGAGGCTCCGCCCCTAACCAGGCGGATTGGAACGGAAACCGCTTACAGAAGGGGAAGGACCGGTTTCCTTTTACCCCGGAGACTCCACTAAACGAGAAACTCCATTATCCCGCGTCTGTTAACCCCATCCTAGCCTAGGTAGAGGGCTAGCTATGAGGAAAATCTTGCAGCTAAAGGAATCAGTCTCCGATGGAGAAGCAAGGAAAGAATGGAAGGAAAGGCGAGGCGCTCCCGGAAGAGACGCCATTTTGCCGGAGTCCTAAGAAACTGCACGAGCCACAGCCCAGCAGGACCTCGTGGCGCAACGGTAGCGCGTCTGACTCCAGATCAGAAGGCTGCGTGTTCGAATCACGTCGGGGTCATGGCCTTTTACTTTTAGGCCTTCTGGTTTCTATGAACTAGATGTATTCAAGCTAGATGTGTTCCCGCCATTTTCTGGAAATGCCTTTCATTGCAGGATTAAATCTTCCTTGTTCAAATGTTATCCCAGTAATCCTTAGTCTGCAGAAAGACAAAGATCACCTTAGTCTGCCAAAAGACAAGGATCACCTTAAAGGTGGTGGTTTTGGTCTTTTTTTTTTTTTTCACTGTTGAGCCTTGTGAATTCTCTGTCATTGAACATTCATAATGCATAGTGGTGTGGCTGTTACTGTTGTGCATTAGTGGGCATATTAGTTGATGGTGGTCCGTAACAAGGTACGTACAGTACATAAACCGTACAAGCTGTTTTTCCAAAAACAATTTTGACCTGTTTGCTTTCGGAAAGCAAGTCCAACAAGGTACAATTTCTAACACTGTGCAATAGTTTACATCAACATGTGCATGCTGTACACTCTTACAGGTGAAACTGTGGCACACGGAATAGTGACTAACCCAAGACCCTGAACCTGGTGAATGACTCTTGATCCCAGTCTTCACTATCTTCTATTAAAAGTTGAAACAAACTATTGAAAAAACTGCCTAGAAGCCGTTGGCCCTAAGTGATACCAATGCATCTTTTATTTTTTTCACCAACTAATGCAAGTAGTAATAAATTAGGTACCACTTTCAACTATTAGTCTCATAGCAGGAAGAAAAGCTTACTCATTCACCTTTGTAAGTTCCAGGACTCTTAGTACTGAATAGTGCCTTAAAGGCATGTGTCAAATATTTGTTGTACAAAAAGTGAATGGCAAGACTATGAGAAATTATTAGTTTTGGAGTTTTTTAATTGGGTATATTCCATGCAAGTCCCTGAGTTTTCTTGCTCAGTATTTTGAATATGGCAAATACTAATTTCTTACACTTCAGCCTATTCTAGCATTGGACATCATGTTTTTGTGTGGTTCTTTGCTTTCTTTTTTGGTTGGATTGAGATTAGATCATACATTTCAACAGATGTTTATGGACCACTGATACTGCAGTGAACACTGAGGAAAAGATTACACCCAGTAAAAGTGTTTTTTTGAGCAGCAGAAAAAAAGATACCTTAAGTACCCAAACACCATAATATATTGGCGTGAGTGGCATGAACAGAGTGGTGTGAGGGTGCTAAAATATGGCCATTAGGTAGTTCAGAAAGTCTTCATAGAGGAAGACCTTGAAAAATGATGAACGCTTCTGTGTGACTTTAAGGCATTCCATCCAGTGGACATATGTGAATGCCTTCCAAGAGTCAAGCACTGTCACTTAATACCCCTGGGATCTGACGTCTTCCAACTGTAAAAGTTGAGGTTTATATGTATTAGCTTCCTGGGGCTGCCACAGCAAAATACTGCAGACTGGGTAGCTTTTAAACAACAGAAATTTATTTTCTGACAGTTCTGAAGGCTAGAAGTCCAAGATCAAAGTGACAGCACAGCTGGTTTCTTCTGAAGCCTGTCCTTTGCTCATAGATGACCACTTTCTTGCTATGTCTTCATATGGTCTTTCCTGCATACACATACATCCCTAGTATCTCTGTATGTGTCCAAGTTTCCTCTTTCAGGACACCAATCAGATCGAATTAGGGCCCATTCATGGCTTCATTTAACTGAATCACTTCTTAAAAGGACTTACCTCGGAAATACAGCCACATTTTGAGGTACCAAGGGATTAGGGCTTCAATATATGAATGAAATCAGGGAACACAATTCAGCCCATAATGGAAGTAATGGTCATTTTTTTCCCCTGGCAACTTTGCATATGCAGCATAACAAGACACTTAATCTTAGCTGGGACTAAGGATGGTACCTCATTTGTACAAAATTATACTCTTGTGAGGCAGACAGAGCAGTTTGTATTACCTTGTAAATCATTTTATTTGGCAGTCCCAGCAAACTAATACAACTTCTTTGGAGAACTACTATTAATAGTTATTCATTATTGCTGGAGAGGAAGAGAGAAGTAAAGCTATAAAGGTAAACAGGAGTCAGATCACCCAGGACCTTTTGTGCTATTCTAACTAATTTAGATTTTATTCTGCAAGCAATGCAGAGCTATTATTTTAGAATGTGACAAGGTCAGCTATGGCTTTACAAAGAACGTGAAAAATAGCCTAAAACTGCTGTTGCTGGACCAGCATCCTGGAAACAAATTAAAAATGTAAAATTTCAGGCCCCACTGCAGACTCATAGACTCAGAAAACTCTGTGGGTGGGCCTACCAACCTGAGTTTTAACCAGGCCTTCCAGGTGATTCTGATGCAAGCTAAAATGTGAGAATCACGGGCCTAAAGAGCAAGGCTGGACTGGAGGCCCCACTTACCTCACAGAGTAAAGAGAGTCACATAAGATAAAATACACAGGGCTTCCTTGGTGGCTCAGTGGTAAAGAACCTGCCCATCAATGCAGGAGAGGTAAGTTTGATCCCTCATCCAGGAATATCCTACCTGCCGAGGAGCAACTAGGCCTGTGGCCACAACTACTGAGCCTTTTTGCCATAGAGCCAGGAAACCGCAACTACTGAGCCCACGTGCCACAGATGCTGATGCCCACACACCCTAGAACCTGTGCTCTGCAACAAAGAAGCCACCACAATGAAAAGCCTGTGCACTGCAACTAGAGAGTAGCCCAAGCAACAACAAAAACCAGCACAGTCAGAAACAAAAAAATATTTTAAAAAATAAAATACATAAAAGTGCCTTCGATGTTGTAAAGTTCACTAATATATATTGTTGTTTAGTTGCTAAGTCATGTCTGACTCTTTGGAAACCCCTTCATTAATATTTGTATCAGCGTCTGCCTGCAATGCGGGAGACCTGGGTTCGATCCCTGGGTTGGGAAGATCCCCTGGAGAAGGAAATAGCAACCCACTCCAATATTCTTGCCTGAAGAATCCCATGGACAGAGCAGCCTGGTGGGCTACAGTCCACGGGGTCACAAAAAGTAACTAACTGGAGAAGGAAATGGCAACCCACTCCAGTGTTCTTGCCTGGAGAATCCCAGGGACGGGGGAGCCTGGTGGGCTGCCGTCTATGGGGTGGGGTCGCACAGAGTCGAACACGACTGAAGCAACTTAGCAGCATTAGTAATAATTCTATAACTCTAAAATAGTCACTTTACATGTTTTAGCTTCTTTCCCAAGGCCGAACATTTGTACTCTTTCACAATGGCCCATTTTACTAACTTGATGTCACTGTGAAATAACCCAAAATCCAACATGTCATTTAAACTTCTACAATCATTATATAGGAATGATATAAGGAAAAAGGATCTGGAATACATAAATTGATATTTGAATTCTCAAATTCTGACACTTAATGGCTCTGTGATTTTGTTCTATTTCATTAACAACTTTCCAGTCTATCATGTATTCTTACAAACGGATTTATCCCCAGTACAGAATGCTCTGAGCATTTGTTTCACCCATTTAATAAGATAGCTTTCCCTTTTGAATTATTTTTAATCAGTTACTTAGGACTGATGTACTTGGAGGAACTGATAAAATGGAGCCTTTGGAAATGAAAACTAAAAAACAGGTTGTGAATTCTGATAAGACAAGTGATTTCCCAATTTCTCATACTAATTCAAAGTAGCTATGCTTATAAATCATAAGTAGTTATGATTACAAAATACAAAAATAGTTATTATGAAATTATATGTGTTCACTGTAGAAACAGAGAAAAACATAAGAAAAATCATCTGTTCCCATCCTAGAAGATACGACTATGAACATTCTGGTCTATACTCATTTAGTCCATTTAAATATACATATATCCATACACATCTCAGTTCTTCATAAAACTGAGATCTTACTCTAATATGGGTCTCTTTTTCTTTTCGTATTTTATTTACAGCTGTGTTATAAACATTTTCTCATATTCTTAGATAAATGTCATGTAGTATTTCATCATCTACTCTGTTTCAGGTGACATCCTTAAATTCACAACCAAGTCCTATACAAAACAGGGTAATGAAAAATAAAAAAGTCACCTGTATATTAATAACATTAAGAACTCCAGAAAGGGAAATGAAGTGTTTCCAATTGTTTTAGGAAAAAAAAAAAATTTTGTAAGAGTTTTCTGACAAAGTAATTGCATTAAGTCTGTGGATTCACATAGAAATATCTTTCCATTGTTTCCCAAAGCTTTGGGTATCAGAGCTGTAACATTAAAAAAAAAAAAAAATTTTTTTTAAACCTACTACCTGTTTTGACATAAAAGATCATTAAAAATTCTTTTACATTGGATGAGTGTAACACAAGGTAAAAAATCGAGTCTCTTTTTTAAATTCAGAAATTTCACAGGAGATGACTGAAAGCATCAAGTCCTTGAGGAGAGAAGGCCAAGACCCACAGTACAACTGATAGAATTCACTCTGATAGGACACCACTTCAATTTAAACAAGAAAGATGCAAAAGAAAATGTGCGCAGACTTGACTGTCTGAAGTTGAGGCATTCCCCACAGATGGTTTTTATGTTCTCAATTATGAGGCAAGATCACCAGCTAGCTAAAAATTGGGACAAGTTGGAGGAAGGGATGTGAATAATTTGAGGAGAGAGGTGAAAGTATGAATGGTTAATATACAGAGAGTGTTAAGTGCTCCTGTGAGGTCTGAGGTCATGAATTAAAACCAGCTGGGGTATGATTTTTTTTTTCCAGCAATCTTGGGTGCAAGTAATGAGAAAGTTTGTTCCAAAGAGGTTCAGTCCAAGCAAGGCTCCAAGTTCCTCCAAGCAAGAGACACTGGAGTGAGAGAGTTGAAAATGTTTGCCAAAGAGTGATTGTTAAGGATTGATCAGGGAATCTCAATCAGTTGAGTTGGAATGATTAAATGATGGCAGAAGCAGGAAAAATAGACTTTTTTTTTTAAGTATTGGGGTTAATGAATTGGAAGTCAGCGAGAATATGACAAATGAGCTGAGTAAAAGGGGCTACTTATTGACCATTGGGATACTTGAAATTGAGATTTATTGAGTTATTGATGACAGGGTTCAGAGTCGTATCACTGGAGTGGATGGATGAGATGGAGTAGAGGAACAAGTCATTGGAGATGAAGAGGTCAAAGACCTAAGAGGCTCAGTGTTGGTGTTACATGGGTCATGTTGAATTCACACAGAATGCAGACAAAACCTAGAGCAAGGAGCAATGGTCTAATTTCTGAGGTCTAATTTTAGCTGTAAAGATGATAAAGGGGTATTTGGCCAGATGATATGAACTTCAAATGTTTTTGAAGGAGGAAAGAGGAGAAATAGTTTGTAACAAGTCATTAGGAACAAAGGGGCCAAACTCTGTAGCCCAACGTCTTGGCCTTAAGGTACACAGAGTATGAGAAAAATAAATAAATAACCTATTGATAGCACCCTACTTCAGAGCTCTACAGTATAGTTAAAAAAGCAAAATTACCTTAGTCACTAAAAACAGTAGTGCTAAAAAAAAATAAAAATAAAAAATAAAAACAGTAGTGCTGGGGATATACCTGGATGCATCTAGGCTAATTCCAAGTCTGAATTTCATAACTCACGGCTTTGGGGATGATGTAGAAAGGTAGTCTGACACCTTATGACATCAACCACATTTCTGGAGAAATGTAGAATCTGCAAATAACCTCCTGTTGATAGTACCCAGTGATGAGAAAAGGAGAGATAATTAATGAAAGGGAATGAAAATTATGTTTCGCTCAGAGAACATTGATTTCAGGCACCTAGAATGCAGTTCTTTCTGAATTATATCTTTAATGTTGGCCTATAGGGTATAGATGGAGAAGGAAATGGCAACCCATTCCAGTATTCTTGCCTGGAGAATTTCATGGCCAGAGGAGCCTGGTGGTCCACAGTCCACGGGGTTGCAAGGAGTCGGACACGACTGAGTGACTAACACAACATAGGGTAAAGTATTGTCTATTTAAAAGAACTTTCAGGTTTGATGCATGAGACAGGGTGCTCAGGGCTGGTACACTGGGATGACCCTGGGGGATGGGATGGAGGGAGGTGGAAGGGGGTTGCTGGATGAACACATGTGCACCTGTGACTGATTCATGTCACTGTTTGGCAAAAACCACTACACTATTGTAAAGTAATTAGCCTACAATTAAAATAGTTTTTTTTAAAAAAAGAACTTTCAGAAGACATACAGATGGCCAACATACACGTGAAAATGTGTTCAGTATCACCAATCACTGGGGCTTCTCAGGTGGCTCAGTGGTAGAGCATTCTCCTGCCAATGCAGGAGCCGAAAGAGATGCAGGTTCGGTCCCTGAGTGGGGAAAATACGCTGGACTAGGAAATGAGAACCCACTCCAGTATTCTTACCTGGAAAATTCCATGGACAGAGGAGCCTGGTGGGCTACAGTCCATGGGGTCACAAAAGAGTCGGTTGCAACTGAGCACATACACATCACTAATCGTTAAGAGAAATACAAATCAAAACCACAGTGAGATAACACCTCACACCTGTCAAAATGGCTATTATCAAAAAGAAAAGTATTGGTGAGGACGTGATTAAAGGGAATCCTCATGCACTATTGATAGGAATGTAAATAGATGCAGCCACCACGGAAACAGTATGCAGGTTCCACAAAAAATTAAAAATAGAACTACCATATGATCTAGCAATTCCACTACCTGAAAACAATGGGGGAAAAAAGCACCCCTATGTTTACTGCAGCATCATTCACAACACGGAAGATACGTAAGCAAACCAAGTGTCCATCCAGAGATGAATGGATAAAGAAAATGTGATATACATTGATACAGACACACATTCACACACAAACACACACTCTCTCTCTCACAGGAATACTTAGCCATAAAAAAGAATGAAATCTTGCCATTTATAGCAACATGGATGGACCTGGGAGGTATTATGCTAAGTAAAATGTTAGACAAAAACAAATACCATATATTTCACTTTTATGTGGAATCTGAAAAACAAAACAAAGGAGTAAACAAAAGAGAAACAGACTCTCAGATACAGAGAACTGGTGGTTGCCAGAGGGGAAGGCAATTAAGAGGTACAAACTCCCAACTATAAGATAAATCATGGAGGATGTAATGTGCACATAAGTTAACAGTAAAAAATATTTTACCAACTTTGTACAGTGATCATTTCTTAATGTATAAAAATATAGAATCACTATGTTGTACACTTGAAATTAGTAATATTGTATAGTAATCAAAAAAATAAGACAACTTTCAGATTCAACAGGTGATTTTTTTTTTTTTTTTTTGGCTTGTGGTAAAAGGGAGGATTAAACTGCCTGGAAATTTTCTAGTACAAAGGCCCTATGGAAAAAAAGCAGAGTAGCATCCTGCTAGCTTTCCCATATGGCCCTCTGATTCCATCATTGTATTTGCATAGTTTACGTAGGTTTTTATTTTCATGTGTCAGTCAGTGATGCCGCCTCCTCTGAGAAAGCACGTCAGGATCCACTAGATACCAGAGCCTGGAGATCCTTCTATGATCTACCCTCCTCAGATCAAATCTAGCCCTGGTAACTCTGACCCTTTCAAAACAAAACCTACCTTTTAAAACCTGTAAGTACAGTCAGGCCAAGAGCCAAACCCTTCAACTAGTAAGGTAAACACTTAACAGGATAATCTGCTAATTTAAGTAGGGTAGAATAAACCCATTAACTGTGGCCTTGCAGAGATTATACTCAGGACCTTTGCTCGGCACATTTTAAAGACTCTACGGAAAGAAATAACTGAACTGTGGGAAGGCACACCGCAGACTGTAGTCTCATCCCACACTCACTGAGTACGTTTGTGGGGTTACCAGTCACTGCAAAATCATGGTCGTTTGCCTGTCAGCTCAGTTCACCCTCTGAAGATAAGACACTTGTTTCTGTACTCAACGAAGCTGGTGGTAGGGGTTGAGGTAAATTTTACACTGCGATCTAAAAATCTTCGAAACACCTTGCTAATTAAAAAACAATTTTGAATTTGCATTCCTGATCTTAATATTGCTCAAATATATGTAAATTTTAAAAATTTTTAGAAAATAATTAGTAAAATTGTCTCTAGGTTAGAAATAATGTCTCCATTTCAACAAAGTAAAATAGCTTGATTCATAGGAAACATTTTTGGTGAAGGTTCTTTAAATTTACAAGAACTTAACCATGAAGAAATCAGATAAATTTTCTTTTTAGAGGAGCTTATAAAGCATAGTCTGGAGGTCAGAATTTGGGAAATGATTAAGACAACCTAATTCTAAGATCACCTTTCTCTTCTTGAAACATATATAAATTGGTAAGGTAGACATGTATTTGTTATCAATGGTATTTGTTTTCAAGAAGACATTTTTAACAAATTTCTGAGACTCCACCAGGTTTTACTTGGATCCTTAATATGGCTCTGATTAGTGTTTCCGGCCTAATTATAAAATCACTAGGCTTCCCCTAAGATTAAAATCTAGAATGCACCTATCTCAGTAATCTTAAATTGCCTATTAAGGCATTTCTAAATCATTTCATTTCGCTGCATTATTAAGCATTTAGGTTTAAGTTATGGTTTAAGATACTCACGGGTGGAGGGCTCCAACCCATAGACAGCTCTCAACAAAAATGCAGTTGAGCCCAAAAAGCTAAATGAAATTCTTTAGGAATGCCCCAACCTTCTTTAGGTTAAGAGGCAAGTGCAGTATTTGGCAATACAATTTAGTCACAAATTCAACGGCAGGTTAAAGTGCCCTGTAGTCGAGCTCTGGTTTTTCCTAAATTTCAGGAACAAAAGAAGCGTTCGCAAGCAGACAGGGATTGAACTCCCGCTCTCCCCCCTAGTAAATCAAATCGAGGAAGATAAGCGTCCACGAGCACCCCTCGCTTCTTTTCTTTCCCTTCAGGGCTAGCGTTTGGGGAGGAAAGGCTGCGGCTCTTCTTCGTTGAACCAAGGTCCCGGGATTGAGACAGGCCCAGCCCCCAGGTCCTCGCAGCTGCCCTGAAATTCGGCCCGTTAGCGGCGACTGACCCCGGAGAGAAAAACATCTTCTCCAGCAGGGGGAGAGGAAACGGAGCACAAAAAGCAGTGCGACTTGTCCCTTACCGCCGTCTAAGGGTAGGGAAAAAGGAAACAGAAATGGGCCAGACTCAAGGGCTCCCGCCCGAGCGGCTTTTAAACTGCGTTTCCACCACCACCTCTCGTAGGGCGCCGCGGCTAATGGAACCCGCGCGAGGCGTCCCGCCAATCACCGCCGCGCTTCCTCCGGCCGCAGGCCAATGGCGGCGCGCCTTCTTGGGGCGTGGGCGAAGAGAATCCTCTCCCCTGGCCGTGGTGTGTGGGCTGGGGTTGGTGCGGACTCCTGGCTTGGCCGCACTGGGCCGCACTTGGCCTGCAGGGGCTTTTGTGTCCGCCTTTGGCTTGGCTTTGTGTGCGCGGGTTTCCGCTGGGCTTCGAGGCGCCAGTCCCGGCCGGGAGCCGTGAGGCTCGGAGGCGGGAACGCGGCCCCCCCCCCCCCCACCGCGGGCGAGGAGCGAGCGCGCCGGCGTGAGCGGAGGGTGTGAGGGCTGCGGGGAAGGGGATTCGCCGCCGAGATGCCGGAGTTCCTGGAAGACCCCTCGGTCCTGACGAAAGAGAAGTTGAAGAGTGAGTTGGTCGCCAACAATGTGACGCTCCCGGCCGGGGAGCAGCGCAAAGATGTGTATGTGCAGCTCTACCTGCAGCACCTCACGGCGCGCAACCGGCCGCCGCTCGCCACCAGCGCCAACAGCAAGGGGCCCCCGGACTTCTCCAGCGACGAGGAGCGCGAGCCTACCCCGGTTCTCGGCTCCGGGGCCGCCGTCGCGGGCCGCAGCCGCGCCGCCGTCGGCAGGGTAAGGACGCCCGGCCGGGGCCACAAAGGCGGGCGTTGAGCAGTGGGCGCCCCCTCGGGCCTCGGCGGCGGGATAGGCACCCCACCCGCCCAGGGGGGCTGGCCTCTGGGTCTGCGGACGCCCGACTCGGCCTCTTGGCCTCGGGCTCTGAGAGGGGAGGGGCCGGAGCGGAGAGCCCCGAAGTTGGGGCCGCGGGGCGCGCGTCTTGGCCGTGGTGTGTCGTGGGCTGTGAAGTTAGCTTTGCCCTCGGGTTGCGCGCGGACGGGTCGGTGTCCCTGCACCCCCGGCCGTCGGGAGCGGGTAGTGAGACCGGGACTTCCCAGCCCTTTTTGAAAAGCCCTGAGAAGGGTTAGCTCGAAACGGCTACAGGTTACGCTCGAGCGTTTTCCCGCTTTATTAACCGAAATGACTGGTGAGCGGATCTCAGAGCGCTCCCTGGAGGGCAATTTGTGACATGCTGATATCTAACCAAAATTTTAAATAAAGAAATTCCCGCCTTTTTATGTTTCTTTGCATAAGGAGGGCTTTTTGAACGGCCTGTGTTTTTCCTGTTGGGGTTACTCCTTTCTAGCACCAGACTGTTTTTTGGCGGGGCAGCATTACTCTAAATTCAGCGAACTTTGAAAAATGTATCTTTGAAAGACTATCAGAGACGCTCAAATATTTGAAAATTCTAGGTACTAATGGTTTGGGAAGGTTGGTTGTTTTGGTGTATTTACATGAAGAAAGGAGAGCCTTTGGAATTAGGAGAAATGTTTATTTCGTGACATTCTGCTTTGTTGGTGTTGCAGTTTGAAATATTTAATCCCGAATTCAGATTGGCTCCAGCAAATGCGCATTTTGTTTGAGAATAGTTTGGGTTTTGTTCGGTGGGTTTTTATGTGCTGTTTTGTTAGTATTAATAAGCCTGGTTGTCACTTCAAATCATGATAGGATATGGTTAAAACTGATTGGTGTAAAGTATAGTGCTTTGTAAAACATTAAAAGTGGAGTTTGGAGTTGTTGGTACTGATTAAGGACTGCTTCTTTCAAAGTTATTTTAACTTTAGTTTTAAAACCAGTGTGTTTTCTGGACTACCTATATGGAAATGAAGGAAAGATATAATTGACACATGTAGATTTAATTAAATTTTAAGCCTGGGCTTTAGAGAAATTGAAAATCTTATGTCTTAAATCAGTATTTTGCATATGGTAGTGCCAAATAAATATTGGTTTGATACATAAAATTCAATCTCAACATTGTTTCTGATGACTTATTTTTGTGGATTTGAAAAAAGCCACTGTATTTCATAAGAAGAAATTTATTTTTGAAATAAAGAATATCCCTTACCTGTTTTTCCCCAGCCCCTCAGAAAACAAAAGTAATATTTTAGTAAACATTTGGTTGAAAAATGAAATATTTTCCATTTAAATCAGCACTTTTTTTTCTTAACCTTATATAGACTCCTATGTTGGTCTTCTGTGCAAATGTATCATTCTTGAATCGTGGAAGTATTTGGTTGTATATGTGTGATAGGATTATTTCCTCTTATTCTGATGATGATGTGTTGTCAACAGAAACAACCATCTCAGTTTTGATGTTTTTTCTCCAACTTTAGAAGAGAGTATGTCCCAATGTCACCTGTGTTTGGGGCATAAGAAGACCTGAATGTAAAAATTTTTAATTTCATCTCAGTTATCCAACATTGTTGAGTTCCTATGATGGGCTCTTAACTACAAGAGTTTGTTTCCTGTAGACCTACCAACCACTGTAATTAATTTCTTGGATTAGCTCAGTAAATTACCAACTTTATCCAAATTAGTCAGCACAGTGCAAATAAATAGACTTCCCAGGTAAGCTCAGTGGTAAAGAATCCGCCTGCCAGTGCAGGCAACACTGGAGACTAAGATTCTGTCCTTGGGTGGGGAAGATGCCCCTGGAGGAGGAAATGGCAACCAACTCCAGTATTCTTGCCTGAAGAATCCCATGGACAGGCTGCCAGGCAGGCTGCACAGTCCATAAGGTCGAAGAGAGTCAGAAGCGGCTGAGCACACACACACATGCAGATAAACCGAGTGAAATAAAGTAACTTTTTAAAAGAACCTTTGTCCAGTACTGTGTATCTCAATTACTGTTTCAGTCGTTATAGAGAACAACTGTATCATAGACATAGCTGTAAGTTTTCTCTACCTCGTGCATTTAAAACTCAGAAATGTGTACCCTGGGTTTGACTCAATGGTATCAACAACTTGAGAAGGTTAACAGTGGTAGTTGGTTAGCAACATCATTTTCTGTTTTAAAGCACATTAAGTAAAAAATGAGTTCTATTTTAACGGAGGGGTCTGGTTGATTTTTTTATTAGGCATAGGAAAAACATATATTGAATTTATAAGAATACTGTATGCTATTTACAATCGGTATATGAAATTATTCTCCTTTTTTATACAGTTATTCCTCTTGTATATACAGTGTTTACGTTCCAGTCATTTTTAGCCCTATGTGTAATAGTATAGAGTCAGGTGTTTTTTGTTTGTATTTTTTTTAATTTTTGGCCCCACCCTGCAGCATGTGAGACCTGAGTTCCCCAACCAGGGATCCAGCTGGTAGCCCCTGAATTGGAAGGCAGAGTCTTAACTCCTTGACCCACTGGGGAAGTCCTTAGAGTCACATTTCTTAAAAGAATATTTATAACTTAGGAGAAAGCCAAATTTAGTGGTGAATTTTTTAACATTTTAAAACAAACATTAATGTGGATTTGGCCAAGGACATAGTGTATACCTTCGATTTTAATATGGGTTTATGTGGAATATGTTTAATTAAAGGAGTTGTTTCATTTCAGCCACTGCCATGAGCAGGTTCACTTGGTGTGATAGGACAGAATGTTTACATGTTCAGAATTTCGTTTTTGTTTTTAGTTTTCTTTTTTCTAAGTTTTCTGTGTCATCCATCTTGATGATAACCAGTATTTTGTGGTGATGGAATTACTGATATTTTTGACAAAAATAAACATTTACAGAGGTGATGGTCTGCCTTTCAGTTTCAGGGTGTAAAACATTGTAGCTATTCAGGATCCAGGAGAGCATGGCATTTCTGAATAGTCTAATCTGTTGAATTATGAATTCTTAACAAATACTTAATGACATGGAGCAGAACAGTGAGGAGTATGTTATATAGTAAATGTTAAATCATAAATGGACCACCTACAGTGAGGTGTTAAGGGTACAGGCTTCTGATTCAGAATTACAGATTCAAATCCCAGGTCTGCCCTTATTCAGACGATCTCAAACAAAGAACAGTGCCTATCAGATGCTCAATTTTCATCTGAAATAGGAGTAATCTAATAACTATTTAGATTGAGGATTACATGAGCTTGCATTTGTGAAGGCATGTAGTACTCAGCAACTACAGCACATGATAGCTGTTACAACATGGGATTTCTGAATGTTGTTGCCTTTAATGCCAGAGCAATACAGTTTTACCATAATACATTCAGAATTGGATGAGATAAGTTTGTGAAAGTGATGTATACAAAGTCTGCTCAGGTGTTACCATATAACTTAGTATGCAGATTGCTTGAGTTAGCTAAACAACTTTGGGCTTCAGTTTCCTTTCTTGTAAAGTGGAAGTATCTATTGCGTAGGATATTTAGGATTCAGTAAGTTGGGCTTCCCTTGTGGCTCAGACAGTAAAAAAATCCACCTACAATGCAGGAGACCTAGGTTTGATCCCTGGGTTGTGAAGATCCTCTGGAGAAGGGAAAGGCTACCCACTCCAGTATTCTGGCCTGGAGAATTCCAGGGATTACTAGAGAGTCCATGGGGTCGCAAAGAGTCGGACTCAACTGAATGACTTTCAGTTTCTTTCAAGTTAATACGTAAGGCACTTAGAACACAATTTGGTATATAAATGCTCAGTAGAATCTGTTTTTTAGTAATAATGTTATATTAATACTTCCCGGGTGGCTCAGACGGTTAAGTGTCTGCCTATAATGCGGGAGACCCAGGTTCGATCCCTGCCTCGGGAAGATCCTCTGGAGAAGGAAATGGCAACCCACTCGAGTACTCTTGCCTGGAAAATCCCATGAAGAGAGGAGCGTGGTAGGCTGCAGTCCATGGGGTCGCAAAGGGTTGGACACGACTGAGCGACTTCATTTTCACTTTTCAGCATCTTTGCTGGTAATGGTAGAGATTTAAATGAGTGGCTCATTAGGTGATACCATAGAACTTTTGGATTTTAAAGTTGAAAAAAAAGTTAGAGATCGTCTGGTAGTTGGGAAGAAACTAGAGAGTGGTGCCTGGCACCTAATTGGTACTTGATATTTTTGACCAAAGGAAACAGATTACATATTTACTTAAAGGAACAAAGCTCGTTGGAGGCAGAAATCGGTGCAGGTAATGATTCCTTCTTCCTGGTTGAAACTGCTGGTTTGATAAACATGTATACTACACTACTTGGTAAATATGTATACTCCCAATTTTTATATTCTCATTAAATCTGACATTTCATAGAATGGCATTACTTTTCTGGGACTTTTTTCTTTTTTTTTTTCATTAAAAGTAAAGCTTAGGTGCCGTGATATGAACACCTGCACTATTTGACTTAACTTATGCCAGTTTATTGGCCTCTTACTCAAAATTTCTTTGTACAGCTGTAGTTTTTCACTGTTTTAAGAAAATGTAAGGAGCTGGTTTCCTGCTTGGGTTTGCTAAGGCTTTGTTCTTTCTTAATAAGAAATTGATTTTTTTTTTAATAAGTGGCTAATTTCCCCTTCATTGGATGGCACTTTGATTCATTCATTCAACGAAACATCTCTCAGGTACCTTTTCCTATGTCAGGCACCCTTTTTAATTTCAGATGCTTGGGTTACAATATGACAGTACTCCTGTTTTGTGTTATCCTCTTAAATGCTGCATCCAAAATTATCTGAACTACACATTAGAATAAAGATTCTCAGGCCCATGATTAGAACTCAGAATGGAGTAAGATTTTTTTTAATAGGGGCAACTCTTCCAAAAGTTCTGAGATTTTGCTAACAGACCAGACTGAAGGAGTTTATCATCTGGAAAAGGTAAAGCATATGTGCAGATAACTAATAGAAACTAAGTATTGAATGTGATGAGCACCAAAGATAGAGTTCTTGAAAACCTCAGGCTGCGTCCAGACATTGAAATTCATAGATGTTAAGAGAATTTGAACATCCTTCTGGTTGGAGGAATTTTTTTCTACAAGTGATCTATACCTAAAGTATTTATGTTACACAATGGAGTTTTTCTTCCCAATCTATTTGGAAAATTAAGTAGGTGACAGGATTAGGTCTTTTTTTTTTTAAAGCCTTTTGTAAAGAATTCAAGGATTTGATATCTAGAACTCTTAGTGACTCTAGGAAGCTATTTTGATACCAGGTGTAGGTTGCTTGAGATTTGAGCTTGATGATCCTAGATAAGTACAATTTTAAAGCCTCCTAAAAGTACCCTTGCTAATTTTTCCTGACACTTAAAAAATTGTGTTGACAGTTTCTCTTGTGTTGATGACATTGTTCTTTTTATGCTCTTTCAGTTCAGTTCAGTCGCTCAGTCGTGTCCAACTTTTTTCGACCCCATGAACTGCAGCGCGCCAGGCCTCCCTGTCCATCACCAACTCCTGGAGTTTACCCAAACTCATGTCCATTGAGTCGGTGATGCCATCCAGCCATCTCATCCTCTGTCGTCCCCTTCTCCTCCTGTCCTCAATCTTTCCCAGCATCAGGGTCTTTTCAAATGAGTCGGCTCTTCGCATGAGGTGGCCAAAGTATTGGAGTTTCAGCTTCAACATCAGTCCTTCCAATGAACACCCATGACTGATCTCCTTTAGAATGGACTGGTTGGACCTCCTTGCAGTCCAAGGGACTCCCAAGAGTCTTCTCCAACACCACAGTTCAAAAGCATCAATTCTCCGGCGCTCAGCTTTAGTTTATAGTCCAACTCTCACATCCATACATGACTACTAGAAAAACCCACAACCTTGACTAGACAGACCTTTGTTGACAAAGTAATGTCTCTGCTTTCCAATATGTTGTCTAGGTTGGTCATAACTTAATGCTCTTTATATAAAGTTATTTCACATTTTTATTTGATTGAAAACAAATTCTACTACATTATTTGCCTGGCTTTTCTTTCCCTTCCGCATTATTGGAAAGTAAACAGCCCATACAACTTTGTGATTTTCACCATTTTGCATAAAATATTTCTAGGATGCAGTATTGACTCTTGTGCCTTAAATAGTAATCTGGGCCTACATTGACTTTGATATTTGTGGCCATTATTTAAACTACCATTTATATTCAGTACTCTGATGCTTTCTGGGATTACTGAGCCATTTGTGAAGCTATTTGCCACAACCCTAAAAGGTAACCAGACTTTCACTTCCTTCCCCTGTTTAACCTTGGAAGTTGATATAGTTTTTCCAGTAAATAATGCTATTCCTTATTTTTAAAACCACCTTTAAATTTTTTTCTCTGCATTTGTTCCACATTTTTCAGCTAGTCTTAGTGAATTGGTCATGTAGATTGTGTGGCAACAAAGCCGTAACAGAGGTGATAGGTATTCATAAAAGTCTGATTTCCTTCATGTGTCAAAAAACTGGCTACTAAAGTCACTATATACAAAAAGAATATCCGTTTGGGCTTCTTAAATTCCAGTATGCTTGTTTGAAAGCAATCATTTTTATGCATAACATGATTAAATCTTTATGGTAAAGTTGTAGTAAAGTTTGCTGATTTAAACTGTCAAGAATTATTGAAAAGTCAGTAGTAAATTGTTATTTACGAATATCTGAATGAAAATATTCAGACCCTGACTTGCTCTTTGAAATTTTTGGTGCCATCACCTCTTCTTAGATAAGTTAACCAAAATTGACTGTTTTAACAGTAATAACTAAAATTTGAGTTACTTGCTTGCCTTGTTAGGTTTGTATAATTATAATTGAACTTACAAAATACTTTTGAATAATGAGTTGCTTTTGAATTAATCAAATTGCTAAGCCCTACTGTAGTATAAGTTAGCCTGAAGATAAATTTGCATGTTTATTATATGCAGTGTTATATAGTAAATGAAAATTTCATAATTTGGAAATTTTAATTAGAAATTGATAACTGGACTTTGTTTACAGAAGGCCACAAAGAAAACTGATAAACCCAGACCAGAAGATAAAGATGATCTAGATGTAACAGAGCTCTCTAATGAAGATCTTCTGGATCAGCTTGTGAAATACGGAGTGAACCCTGGTCCTATTGTGGGTAAGCTGATTAAGTTTCAAGGATCTTTTTATGAAGCAGTCCCCCAAATTGTTTTCCCCTCTTGTCTAGCAGGTAGAGTTTTTGTTCTAAGGGCCTGTCTGTCATTAATTATTTTTATGACCAGGACTTCAGTTTCCCTAAATATAAATATAGATGGGGGGAAACATAATTAGATAACTGAACTATATAATCTTACCTGTATAATCCTCAAGATGACTCTGTTGCGATTGTTTCATTTTGTGCCCATATCATATTGCTTGGTGAGACATAATGGGTCTTATATAACAGTTGAGGAAAATCTGAGGTAACATAGCTGGCCAGATTAATCCAAATCAGTAAGTTACTGACAGACTTGTTAATATAACTCAAGTTATTCAGTTCCCAGCATAGTACCCCCTTTTAGTTACCATTAAAAATGCGATTTAAAAAGTCTTAACTGTAATTCAAGAAGGATACCCTAAAGAACAAACTGAAAAGAGAAAACTTGAAAGTAAATACCCTGGATTTTCATCATTTGGTTATTGTTAAGTCATTAAGTTTGCAAGGTTGATATGCCTTAATTTTGGAGGGTGTTGGCAATAAACTAAAGATGAGAAAGTTCTATTTGATCTTCTAAGTTATATAAAATTTTGAATTCTGTAGATTTATGAGTTTTTATCTATAGGTGTAGTTGCAAATAAGAATTAATGTACTGCTTCCAAATGGATGATAGTAAGCCTATTAATATAATTAGAAACAGACAATGAATACACTTTTTATATTTTTCATTTAAAATTATAAAAGGAGATGCTGGAACCTGTGTATTGTGTATCAAGCATATTAAATTACATGTTGATATGCCAGTTGTTTGGTTTTTTTTCCCAGCTTTATTGAGGTATAATTGACAGGTGTTGTACATATATGGTATACAACTTGCTTTTTTACTGTCATTGTGAAATGATCGCCGTCATCAAGCTAATTAACTTACCTGTCACTTCATATGGTTTTCTTGTATGTGTGGTGAGAGCAAGGATCTACCTTCTTAGCAAATTTCAAGGATGTGATACAGTATTGTTAACTATAGCCCAAGCCATACTTAGATTTCTAGAACTTATTTATCTTATATAACTGAAACATTAAGTACAGCTCTCTGTTTCCCCTTATACATAGCATTCTGAGATGCACATTGTTTCTAGAAAACATGTTTATCATTTTATTCCTCTTACAGAAATCAGGGAAAGACATACATTAGTGTAAAACTATTTTTGGTTTTAAGTTGTCATTGATGTTTAACTAAATTATTTATAATCAATTTTATTTTGCTGTCTAATTGGTGTGTAATTTCTGTTTATGACACATTTTCCATAAAAGGTTATTTTTACTGCAGCAGTATATTTATGATTTATCATCTTAAGTTTACTGTGTTGTGTGTCAAATATATTGAATTTTTAAAAATCTGACTTACAGGGCTTTTTCCATAACTGAATGGCCTTTTATAGGCATATTAATCTCTTAGAATTGTGGGGTTTAAATCATAATAATTTAGAGTACAGTCTATTTATAAACATTTTTCTACAAAGGCAAACACTGTGGTGGCGCTGGTGGTAAAGAGCCCGCCTGCCAGTGCGGGAGACACAGGAGATGTGGGTTCAGTCCCCGGGTCGGGAAGGCCCTGAGGAGGAAGTGGCAGCCACTCCAGCACTCTCGCCTGGAGAATCCCAGGGACGGAGGAGCCTGGTGGGCTGCAGTCCATGGCGTCACAGAAAGTCAGACACGACTAAAGTGACAACACTCACTACGTAGTACTAGAAAAACTACACAGAGTTCAAAACTTTTCAGTCAAAGGTACTCAGTCATATGTGGCTCTTCAGTAGTAGGATGTCCTTAAGAGCTAAATCAATCTATTGTGTGTCCTATGCTACTAAAAAGAAAAACACATTGTTGTAATCATGTATTAAAATCTCAGGAAAAAAACCTGTTTTAGAAAATATTTTAAGCACTTAAGTTTAGAAGAAGAAACAGTGAAAAGTAACATTTTAATGTTTCTAAAGATAATGTCTGAGCTGAATCTTAAATCAAGACAATATAAGTAATAAAGCAAGTTCTGCCTTAATGCAGGAACAACCAGGAAACTATATGAGAAAAAGCTGTTGAAACTGAGGGAACAAGGAACAGAATCTAGATCTTCTACTCCTCTGCCAACAATTTCTTCTTCAGTGGAAAACACAAGACAGAATGGAAGTAATGACTCTGACAGATACAGTGACAATGAAGAAGGTAAAATTTTGTGATGTTAATAAACTATATAATCAAAAAAGTAAAAATTTTTCAGATTCATCAGATAGGATAAACATGAAGAACGTAAAATTTTAGATAATATTACCAAGATATATGTAGATTTTGTTCCTATCATTAGTCCTCCAAGTAATTTGATTTAATACCTGTTGTTGAGAATTCTAAGATACAGAAAAGTACAGATGTCTAATTTTTGTCACATAAAATTGCCAGGTATCCTTATCCTTTTTGCTGCAAGTCTCATCTTTCTAAGAGGAAAAAGTGTTACAAGTAGAGACAGTTTCCCCGCTTACTCCTTTCCGAGTAACATCTCCACAGAAGCAAACACTATCATTAATTTGATCCTTATTTTTGCAGCCTATTTTTAAATACTTTTTCATATACATCTGCCTGTGGTATTGTTTTGTACTTTTAAAAAAATCAGTGTGGTATCATGCTAGATCTTGCCACTTGTTTTTCTTTATTCTGTGTTATATTACTAAAATCTTTTCTTGATTTGTTACATATGTCTGGTTTATTTCTCATATAGCAGTAGTATTTACATATGGCATGTTTTCTCTGTTCTCTATTGATATGCATTTAAATTTGTAATTTTTGCTAGAAGATCTGATTTCAAGACAACTATTAGTAAATTTGACATATTTTTTGTGGGCTATTTTAAGGAAAATTGGCCGTGGTATATAAATATTTTTCAAGTAGTATGTGAAATAGCCTTTTAAAATATGACAACTTGACACTTATAAATTTTTAATTCATATGACTTGTTTGTTAACTCATGACTATTTAATGACTCAAATTGCTTATATCTCTATAAGCATTGCCTGTCAGGGCACAATCTGTCAGATTGGTTGTTCTGAGTATGAAATATAGTCTTTTCCTTCAACACCACTATGTTAGCAAAGAGGCAAAGAGTAGAATCAGATTAAACACAAGTAATGCTTAAACTTCCTGCCTCTTTTGCCTCTACAGGAAAGAAGAAAGAACACAAGAAAGCGAAGTCCACTAGGGATTTTGTTCCTTTTTCTGAACTTCCAACTACTGCCTCTGGTGGATTTTTTCAGGCTATTTCTTTTCCTGAAATCTCCACCCGTCCTCCTCTGGGCAGGACAGAACAACAGGCAGCTAAGAAAGTACATTCTTCTAAGGGAGACCTACCTAGGGAACCTCTTATTGCCACAACCTTGCCTGACAGGGACCAAAAGTTAGCCTCTGGAGGGAGGTTTGTTTCCTCCAAGTCTAGCCATGATAGATGTTTAGAGAAAAGTTCTTCGTCATCTCCTCAGCATGAACTCGCTGCCATGTTGGTCTCTGCTGCAGCTTCTCCTTCACTGATTAAAGAAACCACCAGTACTTGCTATAAAGACACAGTAGAAAATATTTACTTTGGAGAGAAAAGTGGAATTCAGCCAGTATGTACCAAGAGGTCCCATGGTTCAGATCAGTCAGTTCTCTCCAGTGAAAGAAAAGCACTAGAAGAGTCTGAGCAATCACAAGTAATTTCTCCACCACTTGCTAGGGCAATCAGAGATTATGTCAATTCTCTATTGGTCCAGGGTGGAGGAGGTAGTTTGCCAGGGACTTCTAACTCTACACCCCTTCTCAATGTAGAAAATACATGGAAGAGAATTGGTCCATCTAATGTTCAAGAAACTGAACCGTCATCTCCTCCACGAAAATTACCGAGATTCAGTGAAAAGTCAGTAGAGGAAAAGGATTCAGGTTCCTTTGTAACATTTCAAAATACACCTGGATCTGAACTGATGTCTTTTGCAAAAGCTGTTGTTTCTCACTCGCTCACTACTTTAGGCATAGAAATGTCTAAGCAATCACAGCATGATAAAATAGATGCCCCCGAACTATCTTTCCCCTTCCATGAATCTATTTTAAAAGTAATTGAAGAGGAGTGGCAGCAAATTGATAGGCAGCTGCCTTCATTGGCATGCAAGTATCCAGTTTCTTCTAGAGAGGCAACACGGATATTATCAGTTCCAAAAGTAGATGATGAAATCCTAGAGTTTATTTCTCATGCCACTCCACCAGCGGGTATTCGGGCAGCTTCTACTGAGTCCTGTGATAAAGAGTTGGACTTAGCACTTTGTAGAACCTATGAAGCTGCAGCATCAGCATTGCAGGTTGCAACCCACACTGCCTTTGTAGTTCGGGCTCTGCAGGCAGACGTGAGTCAGGCTGCACAAATTCTTAGCTCAGATCCTAGTTGCACGCACCAGGCACTTGGATTGCTTAGCAGAGCATATGATGCAGCCTCATTCCTTTGTGAAGCTGCCTTTGATGAGGTAAAGATGGCTGCCCATACCATGGGATCTTCCACTTTAGGCCGCCGACATCTCTGGCTAAAGGATTGCAAAATGAATCCAGCTTCTAAGAATAAGCTGGCTGTTGCGCCCTTTAACGGTGGAACATTATTTGGAAGAGAAGTACTCAAAGTAACTAAAAAGCGTGGAAATAAACACTAGTAAAATTAATAATAAAGACATCTATGTAATCTTTAATATGGGGAACTTGGCAGCTTTTCTAGGAATTTGAAATACTTTTATGCAAAACTGTCAAACTTCTACCAGTTAAATTGCACTATAAAGGTAATTGCCTTCATATAACTGCCTTTTTTTTAAAGTTGGATATATAGAAAGCCTGAGACTAACAATTTAAAGCTTTTCTAGATCATATTTTTTTTTTCTCAAATAGTTGTTGTTCCTATTTTAAGATTTTAAGGTTTTCTTATAGCTCTTTAAGAAAATTCCATTAACTAGATTATAAGTTGAGTCTTCATGGTTTAAATATTACTAAATATCTCTTTGCTTTCCAGAACTTATCTACATATTTTCTCTTCTCACTTGTGTTGTTTTTGCTGATGTCTACAGTATTGTTCATAATATTCCAAATCAGTGCAACTCAAAGTGCCAGTCTACGAACTGTTACTTATCCACAGATAAGATAAGCATGTACCAGAATTTGAATCTAGACCAATGACAGGGTTTATTTTTGAGGTAAAATTTTATTGAGAAGGACAGTGTGCTGATTTACATTCTAGTGCAAATGCCTGGACTGGTAGCAAACAGTTGGTAGACCACACTTTGAGAAATACTGCTCTAGACCAATAGTATTCTGGGATACTGCAGTCTCACCATAACTGTAAAACTATAGACAGGTGAATTAAGAAAGATGGAACTTACACTCCTAAGGTGTATAGTAATTCATGGATGATTTGGCTTAATCTAAGCTAAATTTTCAAAGCAAATTTATTAGCTTTTTTTTCAGTTATAAGAAATCATACTGTATACCAGTTTCTATGTGTCAATATAAAGCAGTATATTCTTTGTTTTCATTTCTATGATTGTAAGATCAGAGTCTTAATTGTAGAAGCACTTGATTATTGAATTTCTTTGTATTTTTATGGAAAATAGTAGATAAAGTATAAGCAAAATGCAGTCTCTTGGGACTTAGAGCTATTACTATATTCTTAGACTAACCTGTCCATCTTTGCAGCTTACTGGGAGTAATTTTGTTATTTGTCTTTTGAAATGTACATGTATACATGTACCTACTAAGTACTCTGTGATTTTTTTTAATGTGTAACTGTAGAATGCTTCTGCAAATTCAATAAAGTTGTTAAATTGGAACAGTTTTGTGTGGTCTCCACAAACATGTTGTATGTGTGTTTTATTCTTGGAGTTGCAACAAGTTAGATATTTGTGGATGAACATGCCTTTTCCATTTCCTCATAGAAACTCACTTGACATTCCAATGGTATAGCTGAAAATATTCAGATTGTTTTTTTTTCCTATTTGAGGACCATGGGTTTTGTTTTGTTTTGTTTTGTTTTTTTAATTGAAGTATAGTTCATGAAGATCATGTTTTTTATCAGCTATTGAAATTTAAGTTTGTAAGAGAGATTAGTCTGTAACCAGATAACTGATTTGTGTAACCAAATTTTTGCTAACTACTGTTGGGTTCTTTACTTTGTGCTTTCTAATTCTTAAGATTCTGAGTTAACGGACAAAAGACTTTGTTAAGGATTGTCCCACAGATAATAGAGCCATTAATAGAATTACTAGGAAGTGGGGGATGGAGTTGATACCTTAATCCTAAATAAAGATGGAAGTATCTGAACTGACATGGTAAAAAGGAAAAATCACTATTTTTGGGAAACTTGAAGTAGACTGGAGTGACTAGTACTAGTCTAAATAGTTAGCAAGGCACATAATTATCTTGACTATTTTTTTAGTGAAACCATTGACTTCATGGAAACTAAGCTTTTGTCTTAAGAATTGACTCCATTTCTGTCTCTGATAAAGTAATTAATTTTTTGTTAATAGAAGTGACAACATTAATTTTCTTACACTGATAAATGGCCACAAAAGTATGGAAGCTACCTAAAATTTTTATCAGTCTCTTGAAAAATCTAGCCCCTCAAATGGTGATAAAATCAAGACTAGGAGAATGGGATTTTGAACCAAATAAAAAGATACGTGTATTTGAATTCTTATGGTAATAACCATCATGGTGATATGCTTAGTAATATATACACTAGCTTCTCTTCAAAGAAATGTTACTTTATTATGGAAAGAAGGAGAAATGACTTGTGATTGTTGTACTTTTCTGTGAACAAGATACCTCCTTGGGGAAAAAAAAGTTACTCGCAAAGTGTCCAACTCTTTGTGACCCCATGGACTTGTAGCCTACCAGGCTCCTCTGTCCATGGGATTTTCCAGGCAAGAATACTGTGTTAGCAGCTTGATACCATACAAGTTTTTCTCATTCTTCAAATTCTTTATAGCACCTTCCCTTCCACATTCTAAATTTTAATTTAAAAACCTTTGTATAGTAATAATGCACTGTATCAAAACAAATGGTAACTATGCGTTTTTTAATGTCCTTTTCTCACTTCTAAATTGTTTTCAGTGAAAAGCCTCTGGAATTTTACATTGTTTCAGACTGTTAGTCCCAGGGGGAAAAAAAGAGTAAATAGGAAGAAGTGGTGATCATATTATGGAGTGGATGACATAAAAATGGAATAAAGTAAGGATGAGAAAGAAAAGTTTTTAAAGACAGATATTGCAGTTAACCGGTTTGGGTCTATTGAGATAATACCAATAGACTTGTTTTACGTATCAGTGAAACTAAAAACCAGGGTTCCAAGTAATGTTAGGATGACACAGTTTATGGTATACTTCAGAGAGTAATGGTTTCTCCAATGTTATTTCCAGACTCTAAAATAGAGCTCAAGCTTGAGAAGAGAGAACCACTGAAAGGCAGAGCAAAGACTCCGGTAACACTCAAGCAAAGAAGAGTTGAGCACAATCAGGTATTTCTAGCTTTATGATCACTGTATTCAGGTGTAAGTAATCTGCTACAAAACTTAACTTGCCTATGTCCCAGCCTGTAGTTAATAGTTGATACCCAGAATCCAGCACATTCAATAATAAAGTGTTCATTAAATGACTCTGGAAGTCTAAACTTTGTGTGTTCTGTCAGTAGTGTATCTTGTGTTTACTGCAAAAGCTGTGTTTAGTAAATGTCTCATTTGTGTTTGATTCTGTGCTAAGCATGGTTCAGAGCCAGTCATGTTGCTTTTTTAAGAGAAATGCCAATACTTTTAAAAGGTGGAAACCCCTGAGCAATTCTGATATGATAAAAGGCAGGGTAATGGTTTCATATTTGTGTCTGTTTCTAGGTCTTTGATTTTGCTTTTATTTTTGTCTTATATTCTGTGGCTTTCCCCTTAGTTCTGAAGCTAGTCTGGTCCTAAGACCATACTGTTTTCTTTCCTTATTCTAGATGAAAATTCATCATTTTATAGGGGAGGCAAGGTGCAGTTTTCCAAAAGGAAAATGTAGAAACTAAGGGAAAATTAAGCACAGATATAAATGAATTCAGTTTACAAAGTATTAACTAATCAAGGATTGATCTATCCCTAGAGTTCTTTTCCTTATCATTTTTCTGTCTCATTGACTGTTTATCTTTTTCATTCTTCCTTTGTCATTTTTTAAGTCACACATCCTCAGTGGAAGTGTTATTGATTTCCTAAGCCCTGTTTCTCTTAGTTTGATGTAATTAGGTTGAATATCGGAACTGTTTGTTAGCAACAAGCTTAGTGACTGTATGGACAATGTATAGAACTTTGAATGAAAGAAGATTAATACTGAACAAAGACTGGAATAAATATTTTGTCCTTTTATCTATTATTGCCAGGGAAGAGCTGCAGGGGCACACTGAAGAATAAGGAAATAACAAAGCAAGAGAAACTAGGAAGATCGGGTGAAGAGCACTGAAATAGACAGACATGGAGAACTTTGGTCCAGTTAATGTAGGCAAGATGGTTTAGTGCTAACAAGAATGCATTGATTTGTCAAATACCAGGATAAAAAGAGATTGAGGTTGGGAGGATGGTATTAAATATGGTTCAAGGGGTAATTGTTTGACTTGAGGCATCTAAATCAAAGGACAGGATAGATAGTGAAAGGAAAGAGTACATTTAGGAGATGGCAGGCAGGATTTAGATTATGGCTTTATTATACAAAATTTAAATTGTATAGAAAAGTAGAGGAAAGAGTTTAATTGACCATTAACAGAACCTCAACAGTTAACATTTTACCAGTTTTACCTTCATCTGCACCCTGCAGCAGTTTTAGTTTTTTTGGTTTTGTTTGTTGCTGAAGTGTATTAAAACAAATCTCCAACCACCTCTCATTTCACGCATTAAAATATCAGTATTTCAGTATTTATCTCTAAAAGATAATAGCTGGATTTTATTTTTATTTGGAATGATAGTGGCATTGTATGTGTGTAAAAAATTCTTTCATATCTGTGTTCAAGGCTCTATACATTCTTCATACAATCACCTCCAGTTTCAGAAGTGTCTTTTATGATTGAATTACTCGATTTAGGTTGCATACAAACTCCACATATCACTCGGTGTTTTAGGGTTTGTCTTAAGCCTGTAGCTATTTCCTCTGTCTGTTTTCCCTCCCTCCATTTATTTAGTGCTGAAACTAGATTAGTTCTCTACAGAATTTCTCACTTTGTGGATTTGGCAGACTGCTTCTTCAAGGGTCATTATTTTATGCCCTGTATTTCCAGTAGACTGGGAGTTAGACTTTTAGTGGGGCTATGTAATAGACCTTTCTGTAATGATGGAAATGTGTTATATCTGCTATTCATTAAGTAGCCTCTAGCCACAACTAGTACTTGGGATGTGACTTGTATTTTTACCTATGTAACTAGAATTCCTTTATAAAGAACTTCCCCTTGTGAGTTGCTTAGTTACTTGGAGATAAAATTCATGTAGGAGAGCCAGGATAGCTGCTTACATGCCTTTTATTTGCCAGTTTTCAAGTTAAGTGCCCTAGTCATTTTGAAAGGTGATCAATAATATGTTTTTACTAGTATGGTTTTTATATATTTGATATATGATCAATTGCAGTCATTATTTTTTTCATGTTCAAATCATACCATCTGTAGCTGCTGGAATTACTGAGTTTGTTTCTCTCTTTTATTGACCCCATTTGTCTTTGATAATTTCTTGTTTTCTGGCACAGTAAGAAGTTCTGGGCTCATATATATTTCCTGCCTCTTATAAGTCAGTCATTTTTTCCAAAGAATTCCTAATCTTTTTAGTGAAAAATATTATTTGGGACCTACCTACAACCTGGATGCCAGGGAGTTCTTTTGTGCTGGGTTGTCATTGTTCTGGGCTTTCTCAGTGAGTAAAGCTAGTGAAAGTGTGGAAGTGTTAGTTGCTCAGTCATGTCCAGCTGTTTACAGTCCCATGGACTGTTGCCTGCCAGGCTCCTCTGTCCGTGGAATTCTCCAGGCAAGAATACTGGAGTGGGTAGCCATTCCCTTCTCTAGGAAATCTTCCCAACCCAGAGATGGAACCCAGGTCTCCTGCATTGCAGGCAGATTCTTTACTGTCTGAGCCAACAGGGACGCCTGAGTAGAGCTAAGAATACTTATTTTTTAGAAAGAGAAAATAGGTCATGAGTTTCTCAAGTTTATGAATGTAGGCTATTTTCTAAGTCTTATAAACTTCTGACTCTGTTCTATTATGCTGAGTATCTTGGTTCTTAATAGCTTCTTATGTAATTTTCACTATATTTATGTTTCTAAATAACACTATTTTCTACTAGTAGTAAAACTGCTAATTACAGTTTCAGATTGGGGGCAGTTTTTCTTATGTCAAGGATATAAAATCAAAATATTATGCTTAAAGTCACTTGAAAGAATTTTTTTCTCCTTTGATGTTTATTTTTAATTACTGAGAATATATGTGGTTTTATTTGGGCAAAAGAAGAGTCAGAAATCTGGCTTCTGTCTTTGTTCTTTCTATTCACAGGTTACTATTTCTATTAAATTTTGGTTATTTTTTGCTTCTTTTCTAAAATACAGATAAATAATACATTTATCTCTTTATTATTATTTACACTCGCCTCCTTATAAAAAAGACAGCCTGCACTGCACGTTTCTGTCTCTGTTCTTAATCTGAACACATACCCTGGGGAGTCACTTCGTAACAGGGTATAGTAGAGCTGTCCTCCTCATTGCTTTGTACCACTGCATGGTATCATGTTCTATGGACTTTCTGTAATTTATTCAACCACTAGCTTTCCTTCTGGTGGATATTTGGATTGTTTTCAGTTATGTGGTATTCTGAATAATGCGAAGGTGAACCAATGAACAGCCTTTTTACATGTGGTGTTTCCTGTTTTAGTCAGTTTATGAAATCTAGAAGTGAAATTACTGGGCAGTTTTTCTAGATGTTAGCAAATTCCCCTGTGTAAAAATTGAAGCATTTTCAGTTCCCGCAAGTACTGTGTGAGAGTATCTTTCCCTCCTGGAGGAATATGGTGCCGTTTTTGCTTTGTTTTTTGATGTTAATATGAGTAACCATGTTGGTCATGTTTTACTTAAATCATTAGTTCTTAGTAAGGTGGATTTTAATTATCCTGATTATCTTTTCTTAAACTAGTTATAAATTTGTTTAGAGCTTGTGTTTTTACTGAGTGGGATTTATATAGCCTCCTTTAGTAACCTAGTTCCTGCATTCTCATGTGCCTCAACTACCTAAGGTCTTCTGAATAACTTTTTACCTGATAGATTTTTTGTTTGTTTCTTCCTCAACAATCTCCATGATAAATTGACCACTTTCTATAGAATATCTTGCTGTACATAGATGACATTACAATTCTTATCTTGACCACAGAGCATATAGCAGTCACATTAACTACTAATTTTACATAACAATGAGTTTCTTTTCAGTCAGTAATTATTTGGTCCATCTTACTTGAAGTAGTTATAATACTGAATGTAATTTGTTTTTATTTATACTTCTGAAAGTCACTTATTTTATAGTGGATTCTGGTAGAAAAAAATTTTCTTTTTTTAGAATTAATCATCTTCACAGAAAACTATCTTTCACAGTGAAAGATAGTTTTCTGTGAAGATGATTAATTCTAAATAAATTAGATAGTGATAGTCAAGAACTAATAAAAATTGGTTGACAGTCCTCAAGCAGAGAACTTAATAAACCTGATCCAGAGAAAGCATAAATAATTTATATTGAAGAATGTCCTTCCTTTCCCTGTTGCCAGCTATTCCCATAGGCAACCAGTAAGTTTCTTGTGATTTCTTCCAGGGAAGAAAATTTAAAAATCTTTAAATGGAACTTGGCCTTTACTGTCAAAGATAAATAATTTTAAAAGTGTAAACTTTTTTTTGTATGAACTGTAATAGTTTCAGTAGGTGTTTGGTAAAATTTTGATGAGATTATCTCAGTTATTTATTCAGAATAAAACAAATGGAAAGTCCTGGAATTTGGTAAATAACCAGTTTTAAGGGAAAAGGATGATTCTTCACTCATTTACCTTCATGGTTATAGGTAAAATATTTGGTCTTTTTCAAGTACTCTTATTATTTTTATTGGCCTTGAGCAGTTAATTGCTTATTAAAGAGGTAGCAGTGTTGGAATTAGTTTGAAAAAAATACTTGACTTTGAAATGCATAATAAGTCAGTTACATTGTCTTAAACCAGTTATTCACAACCCTGGCTACAGATTATAATCCCTTTGGAGCTACAAAATTTTGTTAAGCCCAGGCCAGTCTAGAAGCTATTCTGACTTAATTGGTCAAAGGTGGGGTTGGGGCATTTGGTGTTTTTTAAAAGCTTCCTAGATATGTGCCACCAGGATTGAGAACCTCAGATTAAAACTGGTGTTCCATGCTACTCAGATAACCAGAAATTTTAACTGTTAAGAAGCATCTATGGACAGAGGAGCCTGACAGGATACAGTCCATGGGGTCATAAAGTCAGACATGACTGAGCAACAAAGCACGCGCACACACATTATATATGTGTGTAATTTGTTTACAGATTTGTCTTTTGACTGACATTGTTTACATTCAGCAGATTTTTCCTATTGGTAGTAGGAAAAGAAACCCAAAGGTTCAGATTTTGAGTCAAAGGGGAAAAGCTTATAAAATCAGTTCCAAATAGAGATAAATACAAAACCAGGTGTGTGAGACAAAGTGTGTACCTTGTGGTGGTTTGCTAGTAATGCTTCCAGCCAAATGAACTTACTTACTGGATGACTGTTCTTGTCCCAAGATAAGAGTAAAATATATTTCTGTCTTTAAAATCAGTAGACACTAACTTGGATATAAAAACATCAGTTATCTATAGAAAATATTAGCTTAAAAGCAGAAGTGACAATTTAGGCATATTCTAGTATAACTAATCATTTATGGGCATCCCCTAGTTAAAAGAATCCTCTGGTAAGAGGTTTCAAAGTTGAATAAGATGATACTTGGAATGTAGACTCTCAAACCTTACTCCAGAGCTACTGAATCAGAATCTACATTTTAACAAAAACTTCAAGTAGAGGCACTAATCTAGTGCTTTTCACGTGATTCTATTTAAATAGTCCTAACCACACAATAAGACTAATGTTTAATCTGTTCTAACAATTATAAAATGTATGTTTTGTTTTTAAAAGGAAATTAGCTTCTTATATATAATAAATGACGTTCTTACAAGTCGTGATCAGCCTGCTTTTTTGTTTAGACAGCCAGAGATGCAGCTATGATACTGGAGCCATATAGTGAACAACACGTCACAAAAGGAGCCAGTGATAAATTGATGTGTTCCCCCCACCCTCACTTTTATTATAATATGTGAGCTCCTTTAGTTGGACTCTACCATATTTTCAGTGTTTTCTGGTGCCTGCATATCTGTTCAGTCATTACATTTAGTGATACTTGGAAGGCAGAGCATTATTTTCAAATGCTAGCATTTAGAAACTTAATGGACTCTTAGTGGGCTAATATGGCCATCATTATTAAGGTTTTGATGTTAGAATATGACTTTTTAACGTGTCGATGCTTGAATAGAGCTATTCTCAAGCTGGAGTAACTGAGACTGAATGGACAAGTGGATCTTCAAAAGGCGGACCTCTGCAGGCATTAACTAGGGAATCTACAAGAGGGTCAAGAAGAACTCCGAGGAAAAGGGTGATGCAAGGCTTCCTGCCTAGAATTGGGTTTTCAGATTGGTAGGGTCTTAGTGGTTATTTTATATTTATTGTTTTTATTTTGTTTTCAAACTAACAGGTGGAAACTTCAGAACATTTTCGTATAGATGGTGCAATAATTTCAGAGAGTACTCCCATAGCTGAAACTATAATGGCTTCAAGCAACGAAACCTTAGTAAATATGTTTCATAATATACAAGTGGTATTTTTTGTAAATTACCCTTTTAATTAGAATTGGGGAGGTGGTAAATTTTGACAGACTTCAAACTTAAATGTTTTCAAGCATATTTTAAATTCATTTCCCCCACATAAATTCTGAATTTTAGAATTTTTCAATATAGCCACTTAAATATATATATATATAGTTCATTGTTCAAGAATCCTTAGTGTTGTAAGGATACTTTTTTGCTAACATGTTTAAAGAATGATAAGGCTTCCTTCACATATGAAACACTGAATAGTTATTTTAGGTTTTTATGCCTAAATTTTTACTAAGAGAAAGTTTCAAATATTATAGAAATCAGTCGATCTTTTTTTTCTTTTAACGTTGTCTTTGTTTTATTTGGATAATTCTGAGTCTGAATAATTTGAATCTTGGCAGGTTGTCAATAGGGTGACTGGAAATTTCAAGCATGCAGCTCCTATTCTGCCAATCACTGAATTCTCAGACATACCCAGAAGAACACCAAAGAAACCATTGACAAGAGCTGAAGTAAATGAATAAAATTTAGATCGATGCTATCATTGATCTTTTAATGAAGAAATATTTATATTTGTTGTTTGGAGTGGGAGGGAGCCATGCTTTCTTAATTGGGTGGGGTGTGTGTGTCTGTATATGTGCATATATTATCTTGAAGGCATACTTTCTTAGTGGCAGTGAAAAGTAACTAATACAGTATGACATGCTAATACTATCCTCTTGCTACTATGTGCCTCTTTAAGTTCCATTTTTCAAGGGAGTGGTTATTTATGTGCTGCTTCTAATATGTCCTCTGTTAAAGTGGATCTGAGTTGAAGGTGTTACTTGGGCTATGGGGGAAGCTATACTGTCTTTCATTGAAAGGTCAGGTAATGGGACTTTACAGTGCCTTTGTATAATACTTGAATTAACTCATAAAATTAAGCTTTAAAGTACTAACTGCATGATATAATTTTAATGATTCTTCATCAAAGGTTATTTTGATCTGGGCGTAACAGTAATTTCGCAAAGCAATCGGGTTGTTTAAAAAATTATTTTGTTTCTTAAGTTAGGAAGACTGGATTGACTGTAGTTAAAAGCATATACTAAAATTTGTTAAAAGATCTATCTTAATTTTATATATTCTATATTTGATCATTTGTTTTATTACAAAATTTAACAGGAAGAAACAATATACTTTTAATGCTAATGGAAAGCATCAGAGGGAGCTTAACACTGCCATATTAGCTGTTGAATTTTATTTTTTTGTTTTTGACTGTGTGATCCCCATTACAACATAAACATATCTTCACATTGAGGAAATTTGAAGAGAGCTTTGGAAATGCATGGATAATTAAGCAATAATGAATTTTAAAATGGCAGCTGTAAAAGTTGGATAGATTTAAGTGCATTCTGTTCTCTGTAACTTCTGTTTAAAATTATGTTCTAATCATTGTGCATTTACATTAAATTTTAACTTGTGGTTGTTTGTTTCTTAATAGGTGGGAGAAAAAACAGAGGAAAGAAGAGTAGAAAGGGATATTCTTAAGGAAATGTTTCCCTTTGAAGCAGCTACACCAACAGGAATTAGGTATTCACATACACTGAAACAAGTATATAACGTATTCTATTAGGGCATTGTTATTTATTTATTTGTTCCCACCTTTATTGAGGTATATTTGACACATTAAAATTGTATAAATTTAGGGTATACAACATAATAATTATATATATTCATATATAATCAGAAATTTTAGTTCTTAACAAAATTATTGTGCCTCTGTTCTCAGAAGTAAAATGTTCTTTCTTGGAGCTCTTTAATTCTTCTAAGCACTAACTAGTTCATATTCTTGAAAGTTGAGTCAATTCCAAAATTAAATTTGTTAAGCTGAAGGGTTGTCAGTAAATCAGTTTGCCTATTATTTAATTCTTATTTTTAAATCTAAACTGAAAGTGAACAAGAAGGAAATCAGTTTTATTCCTGAGTGTTTCTCTTTACTAATTGAAAAGACTGCTTTTAGATATCTGTTGAATTATTTCCTCATGGGGGAATCTCAACCAAACTATCTTTTTTTTTTTCCCCTCTTAATCTCGTAAATGTATTAGCTCTGAAAAACCTTTAAAAAGGCAAATTTAGTGACTATTTATAATACTGTGAATAATTATTTTCTAATAAAACATGAATCTAAATGAAAAATGTATAGAAGTTTTAAATAGGTTGACTGATGACAGTTTTTTACTATTACCTCAAAGAATGTGTTTGAAGTTAGGAATGATAATGACATTTTATATTATTTCGGTCATAACTTTATCTAATATTTATTTTTCTCTTCCTCCTTTCACTCCCAACAGTGCTAGTTGCCGCAGACCAATCAAAGGGGCTGCTGGCCGGCCATTAGAACTCAGTGATTTCAGGATGGAGGAATCTTATTCATCTAAATATATTCCTAAGTATGTTCCCTTGGCAGATGTCAAGTCAGAAAAGACAAAAAAGGGACGCTCCATTCCCATGTGGGTAAAAATTTTGCTCTTTGTTGTTGTGGCCGGTTTTTTGTTTCTGGTCTATCAAGCTATGGAAACCAACCAAGGAAATCCATTCTATAAGTTTCTATCCAATGACTCTAAAAAAGTCAACTGAATGATATGTCTGTGGCACATTCAATTTGGTCTCCTATTTTTAATAACTATCAAAAAAACATTTGTGTACACTTGTTGACTCAAGAACAAAAAAAAATGTGATTTCACCTCAATAAATGTAGTATTCCATTGAAAGCAAGCAAGATATATAAATGGACTTCATTTAATGTTTTGGAACTTTGGACTAGTAGGAGATCACTTCGTGCCATATGAATAACCTTTTTTAGCTCTGGAACTTTTTTGTAGGCTTTATTTTTTTAATGTGGACATCTTTATTTCTTTTTTGAGAAAAATGTATATTGTTTTTGTGTATTTGGGAAACAAGAAGGGCAAAACATGGCAGTATAATGTGAAGCTACACGTTTAAATACTTTGAATTCTTACAGAAAAGATTTTAAGAACTACTCTCTACTGTATAAAAACTAGAGATACGGGAAATGTGAGATTCAGTAAGAGAAAAAGTAACTTGGGATTCTACTTTTTGTAACTGCAACAAAGTTTGATGGTGTTTATGGGGGAAAGTACTGGGATAATCTCTTCTGTAACCTTTCTTAATAGTAATGTTTTTGTTGTACCCTATTGTACTCACTTTTTAAAAGATAACTAGTATCATGAATGTCCTACTTCAGTAAGACCCATTTAAATGACGTTGATTTTAGCAGGAGTCTATCAGTACAACATATGTGTCTTTTAGAGAACTGTTAGCTGGCTGTACATGTTTTTAAAGACCGTTTGGCTAGCTATAATTGGAAACTTGTACTTCTTATTTATAGGACATTTATTCTGTCAATCCAATTCGTTACCAAAATACTTTTTAGATAAATAAGTGTGTGTGTGTGTGTGTGTGTTTAGAAGTTAGAAATTTTAAACACCAGTCTTAATCTCCATTTGGATTCATTACTAAATTATCTTCTGTTACCAAAAACAAATTTTGCCAAGGTTTTTTGCCCTGTATTTCCCAACATAATTTGATTTGAAAGTGCAAAAAGGATGTGCTTTTAAGCTACATTACAAACTTTCCTTGGATACACAGTGGTTAACACATAAATTTATAAACTCTGAAATTGAGGCGGGCATTATGATTTTTGTTTACTCTTTAATGGTTAATTTTATCCTTGTGGTTGATTTATTTTTTTAGCTAAAACTTACCTCATGTATAACTTTGGTAAAGTAGTGGGTAATTGAAATTTCTGTAGAATCAAGTAAAGCAAAAATTTTGACTTAATCATTTGTTTCAACTTTACAGTCATTGACAATAAAGCACATTAAAAATGTAAGTTATTTTTAAATATCATCTGAAATAGATACTTTTTAAAAAGAAAAAGCTGAAGATGTATATTTAGATCAGCACACAATTTTGATTTGCATCAGCCCTTGTGTGACATTTAGCTTTTAGATATTTTGTAGTCATTTTCCACTCACTTTGCAGTTGACCAGAAACATTTGCAGGTCTGGTCTCTGCAAAGGCAGTGGGAAACTTACTCCTAGGTGAGAAATGCTTGCCTCTCCAAGTAAAAGTATTTTGAGATGAGCCACAGAGGGAGTACGTTTTATTCAGCGTTGCCTCTATTCAGTAATAGCAGTCTACTTTTACTTACTTTGTTTGTAAACTATGTTTCCCATCTTTTGTTTATAATTAGAAATTGTGAGAAGCTGCATTTAATGTTCAGAAATGTGGGAGGATAAATCAGACTTAACAAGTATGTGAGATCAGTCTTCTAGTAGAAAAGATATGGTCCAAACTAGCAAAAGTAGGACCGGGTAAAACATATAGTCTTTTTTTTTTTTTTTAATGTGTACTTGGTCTTTTGTCTGTGTCTGTTTAATTCCACTAGAATAAATGTGTCCTTGATGTAAATGCAAAGCATTTCTTCCTGATGAAAATTGTAGATGTAGACTTTACAATATAATTAAATAATAAAAAAGTAATTAACCTCTAGTTTTGTCATTGCAATAAATACTTTTTCAAATAGCACAAACTGTAAGGTTTCCTGGTAACATTTTGTATGTGAGATTTGTGTATTGAATTTTAGTTCTCATTTTAGTCTACTCCTTTATGTTTTGCTTCTAGTTGTTGTAATAATCTGGTCCTCTTGTTCCTAGGTAAGCAGGGTATAGCTATTATACTCACAGAATGATGTAGGGAAGCAAGCTCTCGGAGATACCTCTCACTCTCTACATAAAGCATTTTGCAATATATTGTCTCTTGATGTCTCATTTCTCTTCCATTCATGTGGTCAGTCTGTCACTTTGAATTAAGTCATCAAGGGCTGTTCAGAGTTCACATAACATCTTTCCACCAAAGATTTAAGAAGAAAGCAGAGGAGACGTGGAATCTTTAGTGTGGGGAGACCCAAAACAGTTTGGTTCTGTTATGTTCTGGTATAAAATCATTAGTTGAACTGACACTTCATGACATTTATGCTATGTTCACAGCTCTTTGAAATTGCTTATAAGATTTTACTGCCCACTTGAACAAATATATATTCAGTGCCTCTTCTGTGCCATGTAAAATGTTTGGAAGTGGATGAATGCAGTTTTAGAAATATCTTTGGGGAAAGTAGCTTTTCGTTTTTTAAAGGGAAAACATTTGACCATCCAATTAACTAATAGCATAGGTTTATTAGGTGTTAATTATATTAACTGTTCTTTGGCTACCCTTGTAGCTCAGTCGGTAAAGAATTTGCCTGCAGTGCAGGAGACCCTGGTTTGATCCCTGGGTTGGGAAGATCCCCTGGAGAAGGAAATGGCAACCCACTCCAGTATCCTTGCCTGGAAAATCTCATGGACAGAGGAACCTGGTGGATTGAAGTCCATGGGCTCGCCAGGAGTCGGGCACGACTGAGCGACTAACACAACACACAGTAATGTTTAACCCTTGTAAGCCAAAGAACCAAAAATTGGTCAGCTTATTTGGAATAAATCAAAGCTGACTATGCAAATACAGTCTTAATCAAATGTATTTATACTATACCACTGCTGATTCTGTTGTCCAGAATTGAACGTGTTGATCTTGTGATAGTGAATAATTTGAAATTGTGAAGCAGTATAAAGTGTACTTGTTTTATTTGTTCCCATGACAAAAATTGTAGTCAGCTTATGGTTTGATTGGGAGAAGAAATAAGTTCTCTATTGCTCAATAGCAATTAAGCAACCTCAAAACTTAGCAGCTTAAAACAATTGTAGTTTGTATGTGTTCAGAATCAGGAACGTGGCTGTGTGGTTCTGGCTCCAAACCTCATGACTTTTGTAGTTGAATATAATCTGAAGGTTTGGCTGAGGTATAATGTGTTTCCAGGCTCATGGGGTAGTTGACAGGCCTCAGTTGTGACTAGAAACATCATAGGTTACCTGAGTGCCCTCATGATGTTGTAACCAGCTTCTCCCAGAATAATCCAAGAAAGTGTACCTATGATTAAAGCCACAACATTTATACAACCTAATCTTGGGAATGATGATACCATCATTTTTGTCATATTCTATTGGTTTTACAGGCCAAATGGGGAAAGGACTACACAAGAGTAAATACACAGGTGAGATGATTGAGGCTCATCTTGGAGTTTGGCTACTACAGCTATCTTAATCTAAGGGGTTATATAGATATTTAATTTGGCCATTCCTTAGCATTTGAAAACAATGTAAAATATTGCTTTGGTATATATGGGGACATTTCTTTGGAATCTAGTTTGATCTGCTCATCATTCCAAGAAATATATGTCAAATTAAATATGAATGAGTAGCAGTGAGAACTCCAGAGAGAAGTAGATTTATCCTGCGTAGGTAAATTTAACAGACTTGATTGCTTACTAAAATATGGGCAGAGAGATAAGAAAAAAAATTACCTGCAGGTTTATTTGGCTGGCCTAGTAGAAGGTAGGGCCAGTCATTGAAAGAATTCTAAAAGACTAAATATGCAGGAAAGAAGATAGACTTGAGTTTGACTGTAGTGACTGTTCTGTGAGAAATTGTAACAACAATATTTGACCCATAGTAAGCACTCGGATACTGTGTGAATAGATCCAAATGGATATACGTTGGCAGTTAGGTAACTAACTGAATCTTAGGAGAAACGAGAGATAGTTGAAAGTCCTTAGGAAATAGATACTTCTGAATGATGGGAATATATTAATGTAAGATTATATACAGATTTGGAAGTGAGAAAGAGCTAAGGATGAGTATCAATATTGAAGGGATGGTAAGTAAGGAAGACCAAGAGAATGCAGCGTCGTTGAAGAGAGTGTTTTAAGAAGAGTGGGCAACAGTTATGCTAAGTAAAATGTGGGCACAGAAATGATACCTACTAAATTTATAGTCAGATGACTGGTGAGAATAATTTCAGTGTTAAGGCAGGGGCAGACATGCAGACAGCTCTAACAAAGAGACTAGGGCAGTAGCTTGAGAGTTGGCAGTATGTCAAGGAAGCCTTTTATATCTAAAAATTTGAGACCATGCAGCCATACATAGATCAAGACGCCATATTACCAGTTCCCCAGAGAGCCTCATTTCTCTGCTAGTTTCTAGCCCTCTACCTAGAGTAACCACTATGCTGACAATGCCGTGGACTTTTGTTGTTGCTTTATTAATAAAACCATACATTATTTTCTCCTTTGAGTGGCTTTACTTTGTGTTTGTAGTTAATCCATGTAACTATATATAGTGATAGACTGATCAGTGTCACTGCTATAGTTCATTGTGTGGATGTAGCATAACATCCACTTAACTTTTAATGGGCATTTGGGTATAGTTTGAAGGTTGGGCTCTTAGCAAAAATGCTACTGTAAACATTTCTGTACAATGTCCTCTGGGTATATATGTGTATATATATGTCTCTCTTACAGGTTTGCTTATGTACCAAGAGGCCATCTTTCATAATGATTTATAGAAGTTCTTTTGTTCTGTAATCTAGCCCTTTGTCAGTGTGTCAGATTCTAATCGGGGCAAAAATGATATCAGTTACTTGAACAAAAATAATTAAAAGAATTATTGACTCTGAAGTTAGGTAACTGAAAAAGTAACAAGAATTTTGAAGTATCATGGAAAGAGCAGCTGCAGTAACTATTAAAACCTAAGGTCGAGAGAACAGAGAAAAGGTTGGAATATTCAAACTTAGAAGTTTGGGCCAGGTTCCCTTGGGACTGAAACTCAGACCTCTGAAGAGGGGATGCTGACAGCTGAAGGGAGAAGAGTCCACACTGGATTCAGCAGCTGATGTAAGAAACTGCAGCACCACAAAGAAGAGGCATCACTGAGTTGAGAGAGAAACTGCAAGAAGACAGTCCGCAGGAAAGACAAGCCTTTCAGTCTCTAGCAACTGCTATAAGCAGAGCCTAACAGGAAACCAGTCTACAAAGTAGAAATGCAGTTGCAGAGTCCGAAACTCAGCATTACAAAGCAGAGTATGGGAGAGAGAGCTTTCGGAGCCCAGAGATAAGAATTGATAAAAGGCAACTAACTACAATTAACTCAAGAAAATAATAGTACTATATCTGTTAAGATGAATATCTAATTATAAACTTCACACACATAAGACTCCATGATAGAATTCACTAATGAATTCTAGGGAAAAGGTTAACCTTGCCCCCTAATTTACACTATGCAGAAGAATTAATTTGAGATGAATCATTGACCTAAATGTGAAACCTAGATCAAGCTTCTAAATAGAAACCACAAGAATATCTTGACGTTTGAGTTAGCAAACATTTCTTTTTAAAGACCCCAAAAGTACTAACAAATTGGTAAGGTGGATTACATACTAAGAAGTTTGAATCAAAAGACACTTAGTAAACAGGTAAAGACTGGCAGGAAATATTCCCAATACATGTATCTGACAAAGGACTTAATCAGAATGTTTTGAAAAGTCCCACAAGTCAATAAGAAAAAGACAACTCAAAAAACTAACAAAAAAAAAAAACAAAATCTCATCACAAAAGGAAATACCCAAATAAGCATTTGAAAATGAAAAAGCTAATGGAGCAGCCGGAAACTGCAACAGAATTGTGCTGGAATACTATTTGGTGATATCTACTAATGGGGTTTCCCTGGTAGCTCACCTGGTAAAGAATCTGCCTGAAATGCTGGAGACCTGGTTCAATTCCTGGGTCTGGAAGATCCCTTGGAAAAGGGACAGGCTGCCCACTCCAGCATTCTTGGGCTTCCCTGGTGGCTCAGGTGGTAAAGAATCCGCCTGCAGTGCAAGAGACGTAAGTTCAGAAGATAGCCAGGAGGGGGCACAGCAATCCACTCCAGTATTCTTGCCTAGAGGGTCCGCATGGACAGAAGAGCCTGGCAGGCTCCATTGGGTCACAAAGAGTTTGACCCGACTGAGCAACAGCACAGCAGCTAATGATCAACATGCCCATCCTGTGACCAGGGCAAGACAGAGCCTTTGAAAGTCTCTGTAAAGGAACAACATGGACCTGTAGGTCTGAGAGTGTCACTCCTCAGCAAAAAACAACTGACTGAAAACCCAACTGACAATCCCATAAACAGAAAACCATTTCTGAGTTTTTCAAAGAAAGAAAATATTTTAATCCTCTTTAAAAATGAATAAAAAGGAAGGGACACAGACCCACTAATGCTCTTGACAGTGATGCTTCCCCATTTTAAAAAAAATTTTAATATCTACCTCCATCTTTGTGATTTTCATTTGTTCTCTTGATTTTATAAGCATCCTTTTGGCTCAAAATATCCCATAAATAATTTATTTTGCTGCACAGATGTTAATAGGTAAGGTAGGTAATTCACCTACAGGTGAATGCTGGACACATATTTTTGTTTCTCTTGGACAAATACTGAAAATGCAACAGCTGAGTCTTACGGTAAGTGTATGTTAAAACTATGGACATTGTCCCACTGTCTTCAAATGACTAACATTTCAGAGCCCTTAAAGTACTGCCATTAGTATTGTCAGTTTGTTTTGGCTTGTTGACTAGAAATACAAAAAACAGTCTAAAAGTTGTGACCTGTTTTATTTGGCAGACTTTCTGAGGACTTAAGCCCAGAAGACAGCCTCTTAGCTCTAAGGGACTGCTCTGAAGATGTAAGGGGGGAGCCAGGCTTCATAGGAGTTTTTGCAACAAAAACCAGGGAGACAGGACATCAAGACTCAGTTCAGTTGCTCATTCATATCCGACTCTGCGACCCCCATGGACTGCAGCATGCCAGGCCTCCCTGTCCATCACCAACTCCCAGAGTCTACCCAAACCCATGTCCATCGAGTCGGTGATGCCATCCAACCATCTCATCCTCGCACTTCACATCAGGTTGCCAAAGTATTGGAGCTTCAGCATCAGTCCTTCCAATGAACACCCAGGACTGATCTTTACAATGGACTGGTTGGATCTCCTTGTAGTCCAAGGGACTCTCAAGAGTCTTCTCCAACACCACAGTTCAAAAGCATCAATTCTTTGGCACTCAGCTTTCTTTATAGTCCAACTCTCACATCCATACATGACTACTGGAAAAACCAAAGCTTTGACTAGATGGACCTTTGTTGGTAAAGTAATATCTCTGCTTTTTCAACAGTAGTCTTTTGATCCTACTGACCTGAAAGATGAATTCCCCTGGTCGTTAGGATCAAAAGACTTTGTTAATTATAGAAAATCTGACATCTCAAGTTAGAATTTAGTGTTTTTCTATGTAGTAGAAGATGCAGATGACTAACTGTTCAGTAACTCAGTGTGTCCGAACTTTTGTGACCCCATGGACTGCAGCACACCAGGCTTCCCTGTCCATCACTAACTCACAGAGCTTGCTCAAACTCATGTCCATCAAGTCAGTGATGTCATTCAACCATCTCATTCTCTGTCATCCCTTCTGCCTTCAGTCCCCCTCATCATCAGGTGGCCAAAGGATTGGAGTTTCAGCTTCAGCATCAGTCCTTCCAATGAATATTCAGGACTGATTTCCTTTAGGATTGACTGGTTGGATCTCTTTGCAATCCAAGGGACTTCACCAACAGCACAGTTCAAAAGCATCAGTTCTTTGGTGCTCAGCTTTATGGTCCAACTCACATCCATACATGACTACAGGAAAAACCATAGCTGTGACTAGACGGACTTTTGTTGCCAAATGAGTATAGGCTTATTGAAATCATTCCTTTGGAATGCACCTTAAATATCCAGGGCCAGTATCCTCCTGTTCTTTCCCATCCTGAATCCCCTTAGGGTGCACTGTTAGGGGTGACTGCAGTGGCTAACAGGGCAGCCTGTTTGTCTCCGTCTTGAGGTCCCTCAGGGCTCACAGTGAGGGCAGCCATACTGGCTGACAGCTTGATTACAAATCCTTTGCTGATATGGTAGGCAGCATTCTTTGTCCACAGGCATAGTAGGTATGTAGCAATATCTAGCTGGAGAAGGCAATGGCACCTCACTCCAGTCCTCTTGCCTGGAAAATCCCATGGACAGAGGAGCCTGGAAGGCTGCAGTCCATGGGGTCGCTAAGAATCAGACACGACTGAGCGACTTCACTTTCACTTTGCACTTTCATGCATTGAGAAGGAAATGGCAACTCACTCCACTGTTCTTGCCTGAAGAATCCAAGGGATGGGGGAGCCTGGTGGGCTGCTGTCTGTGGGGTCGCACAGAGTTGGACACAACTGAAGCGACTTAGTAGCAGCAATATCTAGCTGCGGGTTTAATTTCTATTACTCTGGTGACTAGGTTGAACATCTCATGTTCTGATTGGGCATTTGTATACTGTCTTTTATGAACTGTTTATTTCAATTTTTTGCCCATTTGGGGGGTTGTCTTCTGAGTTGAAGCAATTCTTTATATATTCTGGGTGCATCCCTATTTTAAACACCTATTGTGTCTTCGCCTATTACATTACTTCTTTATTAGTCAAGAATATCTGATATTTTCACTCAGGTGACTTCTAATGTCACAATATTAGACAAACAGTTTCTGTTTTGTGTACAGAGGTCCCTTCTCTACCATTTTATATGATTATATCTTGAGTTCGGCAGCTCTGAATTAAAACTTACAGATGAACTCAAAATTTCCCAATTTTTCTTACTATAAACTATGTAAATTTTATAGTAAAATTTTAGAGCAACCAAATGTAACTTTATACTGCGGTCAACTACAGTAGTGAGTTCTAATCCAGCTATAACGTACAGAATCCCCCAAAATATTGAGGTCGCAAATATTTAGAGAATCCCCCAAAATAACATTTTGCAATGTAATTGAAAAAATTCACTTTACTCTCTGAGCCACCAGAAAAGCCCCACCCTGCCCCCAAAAAATCCATAATAAGTATTGGTAGGCAGATTTTCCTTAGACTGTTTACTTCAGGACTTTATAAATAATGCCTAGTCTTATGGCCACAAGCTATCTCAGAAATAAATCCTACCCTGGAGAAGGAAATGGCAAGAATTTTCCATTATTTTTGCCTGGAAAATGCCATGGACAGAGGAGCCTGGTGGGCTACAGTCCATGGGGTCACAAGAGTCTGACAGGACTGACCACACACATACTTGCTTGGCAGGAAAAAGTGTCTGAGATGTCATTTCTTCTGTAACAATTGGTTATGTTCTCTTTCAGGCCAAGGCTATGTCTGTTCTATTATCTAGATTTGTTTTCACAGATTAATTAGTTAATATACAATAATATCTTGAACTGTACCCAAAGTAAGTGTTCAGTAAATGGTAAATATCCCAGACTCTAAACAGTTGTACCAAAAGGGGGCACTAGATGTCGCTGTGAAACTCACTGTAATAATTCCTACTACCAGAGAGTTTTACCAGGTACTCTCACTTTCCTAAATGTTGAGTTGATACTATTGTATAATGGATGGAAAATGCAATTACGTTTCAGTCCTTTTGTTCATATCACTACACGAAAATGAGCATGAAGGTAGAATAATAGAAAATTAGTAAATAGGAAATAAGTGGCCTTAATTTGAGTTTATTTCCAATACAGCTTGACTGTCAAGGTTTAGGATAATCAGTTTAGGACAATTTACTTTGTATTGATAGCACAACTCAACAGGAACCCTTTATGTTACCAACTTCCACATAGTAAAATCTGAAATATCCAGAAACATGCCAGTAATAATTTTGTTTCCTTTTTTTAAAATTAAAGATTTGAAAGAGTCTACATAAATGGTTCACACTATTTTTTATATATTTAAACTTTTAAACTCCAGCTCTTCAGTTCTCCACGTCACAGGCAACCAATGTTAAGTTTTGTGTGTATATCTTTTCAGAGATGTTACATAGACACAAAAAGACATTACCCCCTTTTACACAGAGGGTACTATGTTCTTTATATACTTTTTCATTTAACAGTATTTTGCAAATCTTCATACATCAATGAAAAGGTTCCAGTTTTGTCTATCTACCTATCTATCCTTCCACAGTTACCAAGTATTCCATGTGTGTCTGCACCATAATTTCTTTTTTAATCATACTGGTATATTTAGTGCATTGTTTCCACACCATTGTCTTGTAAATAACGCCCCAATGAATCATTTTGTATGTGTGTTATTTTGCGTGTGTTACAAATGAGAGAAAAATTCCTAGAAGTGAAGTGACTGAAACAAAGGCTACATGGATTTGTGATTTTTAATAGATGGACATTGTCAGGACAATATGTCTTGATAGCTAAGGGAGTCTCACTCTCTTTCTCTTCTCTACACCCCCTTTTGTCCTGTGTGTGTGTGTGTGTGTGTGTGTGTGTGTGTGTGTGTGTCTAATAAACAAAGATATATGTAACCAGGTACCATGTAAAGTTCTTTAATTTTACACAGGGCTGGAGCCAGCTGTATATTTTTAGTTTTGGGTGGTTTTATTCTTTTTTTCCCCCTTATTATCTACTATTTGTCCCTCCTTTTGGCTGTCAATTGATTTGTATATAACCGTTTCCTGGCTACCCCTTGATTTTCAGGGGTAGGTATTCTGATATTCTGACCTTTCAGTGCCTTAAAAAGCAGATTGACACATTTACTAGGTTTCTGTCAAGAAAAAAATCAAACTGCATTTACTAACTGTATGATTTCTCAAAACAGAGACTGAATTAGAATTCTGCTTCAAATTTGTAATCTGAGTTATTCAGCTTATTTATATGTATCTCCACAATAAGACAGCTCTATATTTTAACATTATTTTTTGAAATAACTGCATACTTAACAAAAGCTGAACATAAAGAACTGAATTTATATATGCAACAAATCAATCACATGGGCCTTTAAATGTTCTGACTATAGTATTTTAGAGTTTGTACTTATCAGTATATTAGACTGCTTTCTTTTTTTTTTAAGATTTTTCTTTTTTGATGTGGAACATTTGTAAAGTCTTTATTGAATTTGTTACATTTCTTCTGTTCTGTGTTTTGGTTTTTTGGCTACGAGGCATGTGGGATTGATCTTAGCTCCCTGACCAGGGATCGAACCCACACCCCCTGCATTGGAAGCAAAATCTTAACCAATGGACCACCAGGGAAGTCCCTATATTACAGTGCTTTCAAACAGAGCTTCTATAATTGCTGTTTAGCAAAGTAACAGGCAAATTTGGCCTTGCAGTACAGAATGAAGCAGGGCAAAGGCTAATAGAGTTCTGCCAAGAGAACACACCAGTCATAGCAAACACCCTCTTCCAGCAACACAAGAAAAGACTCCACACATGGACATCACCAGATGGTTGACACTGAAATCAGGTTGATTATATTCTTTGCAGCCAAAGATGGAGAAGCTCTATACAGTCAGCGAAAACAAGACCAGGAGCTGACTGTGGCTCGGATCATGAACTCCTTATTGCCAAATTCAGACTTGAAGAAAGTGGAGAAGACCACTAGACCATTCAGGTATGACCTAAATCAAATCCCTTATGACTATACAGTGGAAGTGAGAAGTATATTTAAGGGACTAGATCTGACATAGTGCCTGATGAACTATGGATGGAGGTTCGTGACATTGTACAGGAGACAGGAATCAAGACTATCCCCAAGTAAAAGAAATGTAAAAAAGCAAAATGGCTGTCTGGGGAGGCCTTACAAATAGCTGTGAAAAGAAAGTAAGCGAAAAGCAAAGGAGAAAAGGAAAGATATCCCATTTTAATGCAGAGTTCCAAAGAATAGCAAGGAGAGATAAGAAAGCCTTCCTCAGCGATCAATGCAAAGAAATAGAGGAAAACAATAGAGATCTCTTCAAGAAAATTAGAGATACCAAGGGAAACTTTCATGCAAAGATGGGCTCAATAAAGGACAGAAATTGTCTGGACCTAACAGAAGCAGAAGATATTAAGAAGAGGTGGCAAGAATACACAGAAGAACTGTACAGAAAAGATCTTCATGACCCAGATAATCACAGTGGTGTGATCACTCACCTAGAGCCAGACATCCTGGAATGTGAAGTCAAGTGGGCATCACTACAAACAAAGCTAGTGGAGGTGATGGAATTCTGGTTGAGCTATTTCAAATCCTGAAAGATGACACTGTAAAAGTGCTGCACTCAATATGCTAGAAAATTTGGAAAACTCAGCAGTGGCCACGGGACTGGAAAATGTCAGTTTCCATTCCAATTCCAAAGAAAGGCAATGCAAAAGAATGCTCAAACTACCACAGAATTGCACTCATCTCACATGCTAGTAAAGTAATGCTCAAAATTCTCCAAGCCAGACTTCAGCAATACGTGAACCGTGAACTCCCTGATGTTCAAGCTGGTTTTAGAAAAGGCAGAGGAACCAGACATCAAATTGCCAACATCCGCTAGATGATGGAAAAAGCAAGAGAGTTCCAGAAAAACAGCTATTTCTGCTTTATTGACTATGCCAAAGCCTTTGACTGTGTGTATCACAATAAACTGTGGAGAATTCTGAAAGAGATGGGAATACCAGACCATCTGACCTGCCTCTTGAGAAACTTGTATGCAGGTCAGGAAGCAACAGTTAGAACTGGACATGGAACAACAGACTGGTTCCAAATAGGAAAGGAGTACGTCAAGGCTGTATATTGTCACCCTGCTTATTTAACTTATATGCAGAGTACATCATGAGAAACGCTGGACTGGAGGAAGCACAAGCTGGAATCAAGATTGCCGGGAGAAATATCAATCACCTCAGATATGCAGATGACACCACCCTTATGGCAGAAAGTGAAGAAGAACAAAGAGCCTCTTGATGAAAGTGAAAGAGGAGAGTGAAAAAGTTGTCTTAAAGCTCAACATTCAGAAAACGAAGATCATGGCATCCGGTCCCATCACTTCATGGGAAATAGATGGGGAAACAGTGTCAGACTTTATTTTTGGTGGCTCCAAAATCACTGCAGATGGTGACTGCAGCCATGAAATTAAAAGATGCTTACTCCTTGAAAGGAAAGTTATGACCAACCTAGACAGCATATTAAAAAGTAGAGACAATACTTTGCCAACAAAGGTCCATCTAGTCAAGGCTATGGTTTTTCCAGTGGTCATGTATGGATATGAGAGTTGGACTGTGAAGAAAGTTGAACGCGAAAGAATTGATGCTTTTGAACTGTGGTGTTGAAGGAGACTCTCAAGAGCCCCTTGGACTGAAAGGAGATCCAATCAGTCCATCCTAAAGGAGATCAGTCCCGGGTGTTCATTGGAAGGACTGATGTTGAAGCTGAAACTCCAATCCTTGGCCAGCTGGTGCGAAGAGCTGACTCATTTGAAAAGACCCTGATGCTGGGGAAGATTGAGGGCAGGAGGAGAAGGGGACGACAGAGGATGAGATGGTTGGATGGCATCACCGACTCGATGGACATGGGTTTGGATAGACTCCAGGAGTTGGTTATGGACAGGGAGGCCTGGCCTGCTGCGGTTCACAGGGTCGCAAAGAGTCAGACACGACTGAGCAACTGAACTGAATAGAATTGACTGTCTCTTGGCTCCAAACCCACTCCTCTATGACTCTATGCCTCGGATTGAGACAAGCAAAAAATTATTTTAAGTTCCACTAATAGGGGATGCTAGAATCAAGGGGAGGGACTTCACCGTTGCTCCTGTTGGAATCCTTCACATCTTGACTCCCGTCACTCCAACAGCGCGCATGCCTGCTCAGTTTTGTCCGACTCTGCACCTGTAGCCGGGGACTGTGACCCACCAGGTTTCTATAGGTCCATAGAATTTTTCAGGCAAGCATACCGGAGTGGGCTGCCGTGTCCTACTCCAGCAGCAGCACCAGTTAACTCCTGTCAACAGCTTTTTCTAGCATTTCTAGAATTAGCCTCCCTGAGACCCCGTGGGAGATACCAGCAGCAGCCAGACAAGCACCTTCTCACAGGTTTGGGTTCTGGTTCCACAGAGCCCCTTCTCGCAACTCTTAAATCCTAATAATCCCAACCTCTTTAATTTGTTCTGAGGCAGGAGGTAGATGGGCTCTAGGCTAGACATTTACTACTGGCCTCCTGTTTACATTTCTTGGGACGAGAAAAAAGATGGGCTTCAGGTCAGACATGTACAGCTAGCCTCCTGTTTGCATTTCCTAAGACAGGCGATAGGTGGTCTCCAGGTACAATCAGCCTCCTGTTTGCTCTCTGAAATAAAAGTAACAGAAACAGGGTTAATAGCCAGGCTCTGTCTCCTGAGGACACTTGAAGATAAAAGTTATGGCAGGAACAGAGAGGGGCTAAACTTTATCTAAGTAAACGGATCAAGAGATCTCACATTCTCCCTCCTTGGGGCAAGGGAGACACTACACAGGCGCAGAAAGGCTCCTTGGGGGTTAAAGGTCAGGGGATGACAAGCCATAATAAGTCTTGCTTTTTTCAGATGCCTTTGCATTGAAATCCATCTTGGCTGAGGGGGTACTTGTGCACCTAGGGGAAGGTCCTGAGATAAATTAGCTGAGGTGGGTTGAGGGGGGTGAAAAACAAGACGACTGGCCAGAGGGAAGACAAAGACAGGAATACTACTGCTTTATAAAATATTTTAACTTCCCAAAGGCACAATTCTCAAGACTCTCACTGAGTTTGCCCATGTGTTTTCCTGTATGTACTCTGCTTTACTTTCTCTTAAAAACATATCATTTTAAAATCTTTGTTTGGCTGCGCCTGGTCTTCATTACAGCACACAGGATCTTTAGTTGTGGTGTGTGAACTCTTAGCTGCAGCATGCAGGATCTAGTTCCCTGACCAGGGATCAAACCCAGGCCCCCTGCAGTGGGAGCACAGAGTCTTAGCCACTGAACCACCAGGGAATTCCTACACTGCTTTTCCAATAAACATTTTACTTTTCTCTTTACCTTCTGCCTCCTTGTCAGAATTCTTTCTTGTCAAGGTAGGCAAGGACTGGGGCTTTAAGCCCTAGCTGCTGGCCTCTGGTCTAGCAATTAGACTTCTGGTCAGGGAACTAAGGTCTCACTTCCAGCTACTGCTCACCGCTGTTGCGTCTGAAATCAGTTCCTCCAGCATTAATGGCAGTAACTGCTTTCTGTAGTTATTTGTGTGACTTCAACGTTTTCTTTGTGCCTGTTTACCCAAATCTGATAGTAAACAGATGCTTTGTTAAAATAACTAGTGGTGTTCCTTTTTCCTGAATGACTATGACCTCAGTTTTATCAGAGGAAACAAGCATAAAATACTCAACTATTCATTATGAATTAACACCTCAGACTTTATAGTACCGTCTCAGTCTTCATAAAAAGAATTGACATTTATGGAAAACCATGGCCTACTTATTTAGAAAATCATGAAGACAGGACAGTCTTGAAAAAGGGACACTGAAAAATTTTGGCTCAACTGTTGACTCCTAAAGGTTTCTAATATAATACAAAACATCAAGGTAAACAGAAGGACACGTAAGTCTATTTTAAGCTACCAATCTGTAGCATAAGTGGCCATAACAAATGAATGCAAAAAATGTAAGCACATTAGTGATCCTTGAACTTAAACCTGGAACTATATCTCAAATAGATTCCTCTTGGCAGCATGTAAACCGGTCAGCAAATGTTTATGGAATACTTTCTTAAGCATCTCTGGCACTGTATGTGCTGAGAACCCACTGATAATCAAAACAGATCCTTGTAGAATTTAGGATCTTACAGGAATGTAAAGGAGGTAAATGCTTTCTCAGCCAGAGCAAATGGGACCTAATTCACTTCTGCAATTAAGAGTGTCCAAATCATTTTAGGTTCAATAATGTAAGCCCTTCCTTAAGAAAGGACTAGGTTCCTAAATACTATTACTCAGTAAAAGGAACCAGGGATTCATGGAGAAATTACTGATTCAAAGATTGAAAAATGTGGGAAAAAAAAAAAAGAGCCAGAATATCTTATCTTGGAAAGTAAGGATGTGTGCGATAAAGTGATGGGACATTTTAAAAGAACAAGCAGTCAGCCTAAAGGGGCTCTCACTAGGATAATTTGCACATCAAAATAACCATAATGTATTATAACCCAGAATCCAGAGTCTATATCAATAGGAAATAAATTTTTTTAAAAGGGGAAGCTCATTCTTAGAGTAGAATAGTCAACTAAAAAGTGTAGAAGGGAAAAGAACTTTAAAAATTACCATTTTTAACTATTGTAGTAGTCTTTGACTCAGGCAGGAATCATCAATGGATGTGAAAATGAGTCGGTATGAGATATTTCAGAAACAGGGTATTGACACAGTCTCACAAGTAACTCCTCTCAAGAGAAGGGAACCTTCCTGCACTGTTGGTGGGGATGCAAATTGGCACAGCCACTATGGAGTTCCTTAAATAACTAAAAGAGCTACTGTGTGTGCGTACTAAGTCACTTCAGGCACATTCGACTCTTTGAGACCCCATGGACTGTAGCCTGCCAGGCTTATCTGTCCATGAGATCCTCCAGCAAGAATACTGAAGTGGGTTGCCATTTACTTCTCAAGGGGATCTTCCTCACCCAGGGATTGAACCTGCATCTCTTACATCTCCTAGAACACATTGGTAGGTGTGTCCTTTACCACTAGTGCCACCTGGAAAGTTCCAGAGCTACTGTGTGACCCTTCAGTCCCACTCCTGGGCATGTACTCAGAGGAAAAATTTGGTCTAAAAGGATACATGCATCCCAATGTTCACTCAGCAGTGTTTACAATAGCCAAGACATGAAAGCAACCTAAATGTCCATCGACAGAGAAATGGATAAAGAAGAGGTGGTGTATATATACAATGGAATATTACCCAGCCATTAAAAAGAATGAAATAATGTCATTTGCAGCAACATGGGTGGACCTAGAGATTGTCATATGAGTGAAGTAAGTCAGACAGAGAAGGAGAAATATCATATGACATCTCATATGCAGAATCTAAAGAAATTATACAAATGAACGTTATTTACAAAACAGAAAGACTCATAGACTTAGAGAATGAATTTATGGTTGCCGGGGGGTGGGGGGGGTGGGGAATGAGAAGGGATAGTTAGGGATCAACATGCACACACTGCTACGTTCAAAGTGGATAACCAACAAGGACCTACTGTATAGCACATGGAGCTCAGCTCAGTGTTACGTGGGAGCCTGGATGGGAGTGCGGGGAGTTGAGGGAGAATGGATACATGCATATATATGGCTGAGTCCTTTGCTGTTCACCTGTAACTATCACAACATTACAATCAGCTATACTTCCTTCCCTAAATGCACAACTTTAATCATGAGGAAACATCAAAGAGGGAAATCTTACAAAATATCTGAACTGTACTCTTTAAAATTGTCCATGTCATGAAAGATGAAGAAAGACCCAGAAACTTACAAAGTAAAGGGAACTAAAGAGACATGACCCCTAAATGCAATGTGTCATCCTGGATTGGATGTGGACCCAAAAAAAAGCCATTACTAAAGGACATAATTGGGATAATTGGCAGATTTTGAATGGGGATTGTAGATTATATTATCACAGTTAAATTTCCTGACTTTGATCATCTTACTGGAATTGTGTAAGAAAATAATGCTTCTTGAGAAATGCACTCAAGTATTTAGGTAAAAGTATAAGTCTGCAGCTTACTCCCAAATGGTTCCAATTATAAAGATAGATGGATGGATGGACAGAAAAGAATCTATTAAATCAATTGTGGCAAAATGTTAAAAACTGGTAACTCTAGATGAAGTACACCCTTTTACTATTCTTTCATCTTTGCTGTAAATTTGAAATTATTTCAAAATTTAAAAATAGTTACAATTAAAGAAGGAAGCACAAGGCTGCACCTTTACTACAGTTTTTTTTTTTTTTTCTCCTTCATTTGACTGCACCAGGTCTTAGTTGCAGCATGTGGGATCTAGTTCCCTGACCAGGGATTGAACTTGGGGCCCCTGAATTGGGAGCCTGGAGTCTTAGCCACTGGACCACCAGGGAAGTCCCAACTACAGTTTTTTAATCCAATTTTCTGTTGATGGGTGGAGCTGTGTTCCCTCCCTGCTATTTACCTGGGGCCAAACCCTTACCCTACTGCTCTCCACTCCGGTGCCCTTTCCCAATAAAATCTCTTGCTTTGTCAGCACATGTGTCTCCTCAGACAATTCATTTCCGAGTGTTAGACAAGAGCCCAGTTTTGGGCCCTGGAAGGGGTCCCTCTTCCTGCAACAAATGGCAACTCTGGTGGGACTATTCTCTGAGACTGACATCCTGACCACTCGGGATACTCAGGGGCCAACTTGCCTGCCAATGAACCAGACCCAGCGGCCACAACTGGGACCCTTTTGTCCCTGGTCTCCTCCTGACACGGACAACTGGCCAGAGTGCCCCGACCAGTAAGGAACAAAAGACTTTATTAACCTCTCTCCCCTCCCCTCTCTCTCCTTTCCTTAACTCTTCCTATCCTTCCCTGTTTTTCTAGTCCCCCGGTCCTGGAAGCCGGAATCTGGTCAAAGGGCCCTCAGCCTGAACTGAAGATTGGAGACTGATCACCTCCTCTTGGCAGAGAACTCGAATTCTGGTTCTGGTCTGGTCTGATTTCTGGTAGGGCCAAGTTCCAGTCCTCCCTTCTCCGGAGGCCCAGGGAAAAGTCCCATAATGCCTGGGTATCTCTAGGTGGCAGGAGACGTCTGTAAGGCCACTCCTTTCGCCTGCCCCCCACCCCCACCCGCCTCCTCTCCCTTCTTCTTTCAACCTGGCTTCCTTTCCTCCCTTGAAATCTTTGATGTCAGTACTTGGATTCTTGTATTTAAGGGCTTCCCTGATGGTGCAGAGGTTAAAGCGTCTACTTGCAATGTGGGAGACCTGGGTTCGCTCCCTGGGTGAGGAAGATCCTTTCACCTTCACTAAACTACAGTGGAGGTAATGAAGATAATGGTGAAGTCACTCAGTTGTGTCCGACTCTTTGCAACCCCATGGACTGTGGCCCACCAGGCTCCTCCGTCCTGGATTCTCCAGGCAAGAGTACTGGAGTGGGTTGCCATTTCCTTCTCCAGGAGATCTTCCCAACCCAGGGATCGAACCCAGGTCTCTCGCATTGCAGGCAGAGGCTTTACCATCTGAGCCACCAGGGAAGAGAATGGTGACCTCCTTCGAAACATCCCAGGCTTGTACTGCTACACTCAGTGCCCCCAGCCCTGCAGCAGGCCACCACCGACCCACGCCTCCACTGGAGACTCCTGGAGACTCAGGCAAGTCTGGGTCAGTCTCTTGGAGGATCACTGCTCCTTTCTCCTGGGTCCTGATACGTAAGGTTCTGTTTGTGCCCTCCAAGAGTCTATGTCCCAGTCCCGTGTAAGTTCTGGCAGCTCTATGGTGGGGTTAATGGCGACCTCCTCCAAGAGGGCTTCCGCCATACCCACGTTGGCTGCACCCAGAGCCCCTGTCCCTGCAGCAGTCCACTGCTGACCCGGACCTCCACAGGAGACGCTCAAACACAGTTCTGTCTCAGTCTCTGTGGGGTCCCTGGGTCCTGGTGCACGCAAGGTTTGTTTGAGCCACTGAGCATCCCTGGCGGGAATGGAGTTTGATTCTAAACATGAATTCACCCCTCCTATTGTCTTGCTGGGACTTCTCCTTTGCCCATGGACGTGGGGTATCTCCTCACAGCCGCTCTAGCACCTACCGTCTTGCTGGGGTTTCTCCGACCTTGGACTGCTAATAATCGAGATACTCACAAGGACCACCAGGAAAGAGTATATTAGCCTTTGGACTGCTGCTGCTGCTGCTAAGTCGCTTCAGTCGTGTCCGACTCTGTGTGACCCCATAGATGGCAGCCCACCAGGCTCCACCGTCCCTGGGATTCTCCAGGCAAGAACACTGAAGTGGGTTGCCATTCCCTTCTCCAATGCATGAAAGTGAAAAGTGAAAGTGAAGTCACTCAGTCGTGTCTGACCCTCAGCGGCCCCATGGACTGCAGCCTTCCAGGCTCCTCCGTCCATGGGATTTTCCAGGCAAGAGTACTGGAGTGGGGTGCCATTGCCTTCTCTGGCCTTTGGACTAGGAGTGGCTATTACAGAGACATGATCCTGCTAACTACTAATTACTACCAACTGCTAGAAAACATATCTCTGAATCAGACAATCCAATAATCAGACCATCAGAGAAACATGTGAGCTCACCAAACAAGGATTTCAGTTTAGATTTTGTCTTTACGAAATGAAGTTAAAGGAACAAATTATTGTTAAAGTTTGAATGGAAGAGCCTGCCATTGTTCTTCCACATCTGGTTGTTGCTGTTTACCTTCCTTTGTTGTCTCTACACCTTCATAAGCTTTTTGGCAGGTATATGTTAAACACTTCAGTTTCATGGTCAAGACAAGTTCAAAGGCCATGGATACAAACAACTTACCCGTCTGTTTTCTTCTTTTTTCCATGACTATATGTACTGCCTTATCTTGATTTACAAGCAAAACCTAGAAAACCAACAAAAATAAGTGTTTTGTGGTTTATCTAGGAATAATATAGAGAATATTGCTATTATTTTTGGTGAAGAAAATCAGTTTTGCATAGTTTCAGTTCAGTTCAGTCGCTCAGTCATGTCCGACTCTTTGCGACCCCATGAATCGCAGCACGCCAGGCCTCCCTGTCCATCACCAACTCCCAGAGTTCACTCAGACTCACGTCCATTGAGTCAGTGATGCCATCCAGCCATCTCATCCTCTGTCGTCCCCTTCTCCTCCTGCCCCCAATCCCTCCCAGCATCAGTCTTTTCCAATGAGTCAACTCTTCGCATGAGGTGGCCAAAGTACTGGAGTTTCAGCTTTAGCAGCATTCCTTCCAAAGAACACCCAGGGCTGATCTCCTTCAGAATGGACTGGTTGGATTTCCTTGTAGTCCAGGGGACTCTCAAGAGTCTTCTCCAACACCACAGTTCAAAAGCATCAATTCTTCGGCAGCCTTCTTCACAGTCCAACTCTCACATCCATACATGACCACTGGAAAAAACAAAGCCTTGACTAGACAGACCTTTGTTGGCAAAGTAATGTCTCTGCTTTTCAATATGCTATCTAGGTTGGTCATAACTTTTCTTCCAAGGAGTAAGCATCTTTTAATTTCATGGCTGCAATCACCATCTGCAGTGATTTTGGAGCCCCCCAAAATAAAGTCTGACACTGTTTCTCATCTATTTCCCATGAAGTGATGGGGCCGGATGCCATGATCTTCGTTTTCTGAATGTTGAGCTTTAAGCCAACTTTTTCACTCTCCTCTTTCACTTTCATCAAGAGGCTTTTTTAGTTCCTCTTCACTTTCTGCCATAAGGGTGGTGTCATCTGCATATCTGAGGTGATTGATATTTCTCCCGGCAATCTTGATTCCAGCTTGTGCTTCCTCCAGTCCAGCGTTTCTCATGATGTACTCTGCATATATGTTAAATAAGCCGGGTGACAATATACAGCCTTAATGTACTCCTTTTCCTATTTGGAACCAGTCTGTTGTTCCATGTCCAGTTCTAACTGTTGCTTCCTGACCTGCATATAGGTTTCTCAAGAGGCAGGTCAGGTGGTCTGGTATTCCCATCTCTTTCAGAATTTTCCACAGTTTATTGTGATCCACACAGTCAAAGGCTTTGGCATAGTCAATAAAGCAGAAATATATGTTTTTCTGGAACTCTCTTGCTTTTTCCATCATCTAGCGGATGTTGGCAATTTGATGTCTGGTTCCTCTGCCTTTTCTAAAACCAGCTTGAACATCTGGGAGTTCACGGTTCATGTATTGCTGAAGCCTGGCTTGGAGAATTTTGAGCATTACTTTGCTAGCGTGTGAGATGAGTGCAATTGTGCAGTAGTTTGAGCATTCTTTGGCATTGCCTTTCTTACTTCAACCTAAATAAAATGTGACTTTTGTTTAAAAAAGTTAATAAAGTATGTAAGTAAACTAATCCAAAACTGAAATCGTTTTTATAGATGACTGCTGTATTTAATAGTATATATCCAAGGGCTATGTATAATAAGTTTATTCATTTTTTTCTCATTGTTATTCTCCAAGAATATTCATCAGGAAGCTACGTTGTTATCTAGATATAAATAGAATCGGTGCAAATGTGTCTACATTGGATGTGTTGGTCATTCAGTCCTGTCCAACTCTTTGAGATCCTATGGACTGTAGCCTGCCAGGCTCTTCCATCCATGGAATTCTCCAGGCAAGAATACGGGAGTGGGTTGCTGCTCCCTTCTCCAGAGGCTCTTCCTGACCCAGGGATCGAACCTGGGTTTCCCACATTGCAGGCAGATTCTTTACCATCTGAGCCACTAGGGACGCCCAATGAGTCCTTGAATATCCATATGCTGTTACCTTTCTCAATCCTGTACATCTGAGTGATGTCATAAGATTATTTCTCCATCAAGGAACATGAGCAGAAGTGATGTTTTCCTTTCATTCTGAGGCAGCTGAGAGAGGGTGTGCAACTCTGTCCTTGGCCAAACCAACAGTTGTCACGTGTTGAGATGGCATAGCCATAAGTTTAAAGCACCTTTGATCCATGAGTCACCACTTGGAAGAGAACTTCCTGAAGAACCATTCAATCAGCATTAAGCATTACAGAAGCAAGAAGTAAACTCTCACTGAGTTATACTGATACAAATTTGGAGTTAATTTGTTAATAATGATAGCCAAAGCTGTTTTCCATTCCTCTTCCTCTTCTCCCTATATTTTTCTTTTCCTTAAAAAACATTGGTTTGTGTCTTTAATTTATTGGTTTCTCTTCTTCATTTCAGGTAACCAGCGCCAGTGGGCCTGTAAGGTTTATGCCAGGGAGACAGTGGGCAGGATTGAGAAATTGGTTCCAAAAGAAAGGGATAAGCAAGTAAGAGACAATATATCAAAGGTAATGAAAACCAAATAAGGGTACTGTAAGTGTGGAAAGAAAAAGGCTAGAATGAATTCTGGGGAATTCTGATTTGGAAGTATTTGTGTGCACTCATGGTTTTTAAAAGAACATATAATCGGGGCTTCCCTGGTGGCTCAGTGGTAAAGAGTCTGCCTGCCAACTCAGGAGACATGGGTTTGATCCCTGATCTGGGAAGATCCCACATGCCATGGAGCAACTAAGCCTGTGCACCACAGCTACTGAGCGTGTGCTCTAGAGCCCAGGAGCCACAACTACTGAAGCCGCCAAGCCCTCAAGCCCCTGGTCCACAGCAAGAGAAGCCACTGCAATGAGAAGCCTGCATACTGCAGCTAGAGAGTAACCCCTGCTCACCACAGCAAGAGAAGAGCCCAAGCAGCAAGAAAGATCCAGGACAGCCAAAAATACATTAAAAAATGACTTTATATATATAAACCAGATGAGTTGTTGAAGCAAAGAATAGCAATTAAAAAGGAAGAAGATATAATCAGACTTCCCTGGTGGTCCAGTGGTTAAGAATCCCCTTGCCAGTGCAGGGGACACAGTTCCATCCTTGGTCCAGGAAGATTCCACATGCCTTGGAGCAACTGAGCCCATACTCTGGAGCCCACATGCTACAACTACAGAGCCACATGGCCTAGAATAAGTGCTCCACAAGACAAGCCACAATAAGAAGCCTGAGCAAGGCAACCAGAGAGTAGCTTGTGCACAGCAATGAAGACCAAGCACAGAAAAAAACAAATTATTTAAAATTTTAAAAATAGAAGGTATAATCAATGATGGATGGATTGATAGAAATGTGTATGTATGTATGTATATACACTGAGAAAACACCTCAGAACATTAACCATATTTTGCTCCCAGATTTTTGTTTCTGTTATTCTCTTGTAAACAGAACCAAAGCTCTTCGGAGAAATGGCTGATTCCAGGGCTGGGGTAGAAAAAGTATAAGGTGAGCCTGGAACCTCTTGCTGCACCAGAATGTAACAAAGTCCTCAAAAAATGATGGGGACTTGTATAAAAAATGTAAGGTCAGCTTAAAGGGGTTCCCACTGGTCAAATCTGGGACAAGAGAAGCATTAAAAGAAATAATGTTGGTATTGGATTACAATTTGTTGAATAAAATGGGAATCCATTAGTCCATACTGATACAAATAAATGAACTAAATAAGAGGGAAAAGGAAAGCACTTCCTAGTAGTAGAATAAACGTAGGACTGATAGAGTTAGAAAATCACTATTTGGCAATTATCACAATAGTAATTGATTCAAGCAACAATCACTGACAAATGTGAAAATTAGTAGTTGAAAGTTTGTTGTAGAACAGAATACTTAGGTAGTCTCAAATGCTGTACTGTGCCAAGTTGCTTCAGTTCAGTTCAGTTCAGTCGCTCAGTTGTGTCCGACTCTTTGCGACCCCATGAATCGCAGCACGCCAGGCCTCTGCCCATCCCGAGTTCACTCAAACTCATGTCCATCGAGTTGGTGATGCCATCCGGCCATCTCATCCTCTGTCGTCCCCTTCTCCTCCTGCCCCCAATCCCTCCCAGCATCAGGGTCTTTTCTAATGAGTCAACTCTTCACATGAGGTGGCCAAAGTACTGGAGTTTCAGCTTCAGCATCAGTTGTGTCCAACTCTGTGTGACGCTATGGACTATAGCCCACCAAGCTCCTTTGTCCATGGGATTCTCCAGGCAAGAATGTGAGTGTGAATAGCCATGCCCTCCTCCAGGGGCTCTTCCCAACCCAGGAATCAAACCTGGGTCTCCGGTATTAGCAGGTGGATTGTATACCACCGAGATACCAGGGAAGCCCAGTCTCAAAGTATCTCCCCACAAACTACATATTAATTACAGACAAAAATAGTAACCTTACAGTAAAGAAACTGGGCAAATGCCAACTTGATCAAGTGATCAAAGTTTCACTCATCAGTAACACAACAAATCAACATAATGTGCCTTCTGATATGACACTCCGAAAAGAAGAAGGAATCATTCCTATGATACTCCTGCCCTAAATGTATACTCTAAATCCAGTCCTGAGAAAATATCAGAGAGGCCCAGTTTGAACAACATTTTTAAAAATAACTGTCTTGTACTCTTAAAATGCCAAGGGCATGAATGAAAAAGAAAGTTATAACTGTTCCAAATTGAAGAAACTTAAAGTGACATGAAAATTAAATGTAGCATGCAGCTAGACTGGATAGTGGACTAGAATAAAAGGTATTCTTGGTTAGTTTTTATTATTATTATTATTTTTGCTATAAATGACAGTATTGGAAAATTTAGGTAGGACCTATAGATTGGACAGTAGTATTATATCACTGGTCATATCCTGATTTTGATGGCTTTTCTTTATTGTTTGGGCTTCCCAAGTGGCTCAGTGGTAAAGTAATCTGCCTGCCAATTTAGGAGCTGCAGAAGATGTGGGTTCTATCTCTGGGTCAGGAAGATCCTCTGGAAGAGGGCATGGCAACCCACTCCAATATTCTTGCCTGGAGAATCCCATGGACAGAGGAACCTGGCGGGCTACAGTCCATGGGGTCACAAAGAGTCAGACATGACTGAGCAACTGAGCACGTACTTTATCTTTTTTGTGAGTAGGCCTCTTAGTCGCTACAGGCAAAACATCCCAAGTGGCGTGAGACTTGAACTGTGATAAAACTACATTTAAATTTAGGTGTTAGATATAGTCTGTACCATCTAAGGATAAACAAAACCATTTCTATTCCTTTTAGTAAGGCTTAGTTCGTTCTTTTTTCTTTGGCTTGCAGGATCTCAGTTCCTCGACCCTGGACTGAACCTGGGCCATTGCAGTGGAACCCTGGAATCCCAACCAGTAGGCCTCCAGGGAACTGCATAGTCTCTTCATTTTATACTCATTATTTTTCACATTTGCTATTCTTCAGATATATAAATTTCTCTCTAAAATTTCCTGTATGTTACCAAGCACGTGGCTGTGTCTGTATTTAAGCAGCTGATATTCTCCTGTCTCTTTTTATACTTCTCTTACTTAAGGTGCTTGAGTTTGTATGGGGCACTGATGGTGTGCACTGCAGCCTTGCACCTTGCTCTTCCATGTGGAAGATCAAAGTTAACAGTCAGTCTGAAGCAGACCAGCTCAGCAGAGATTCCTTTCCAGTAACAGCATTTTACAACCGTGGCAAACTAGATAATTCAAGATGCTGTCACTGCTGGGGCAGGCCCATTTCAAAGGCTCTAGCCTATCTTTGAATTTCTTAGATCAGCAGTCCCTACACCTGGCTATTTTAAGAATAACCTTGGAATCTTATTAAAAATGGCAGTTTTTAGGACTCTTCATCCAGAGAAGGCAATGGCAACCCACTCCAGTACTCTTGCCTGGAAAATCCCATGGACTGAGGAGCCTGGTAGGCTGCAGTCCATGGGGTCATGAAGAGTCAGACATGACTGAGCAACTTCACTTTCACTTTTCACTTTCATGCATTGGAGAAGGAAATGGCAACCCACTCCAGTGTTCTTGCCTGGAGAATCCCAGGGACAGAAGACCCTGGTGGGCTGCCGTCTATGGGGTCACACAGAGTCGGACACGACTGAAGCAACCTAGCAGCAGCAGCAGCAGCAGGACTCTTCATCAGACTTATTAAAGTAATCTTTTGAGATCTGAGAACATCTGTGTTTTAAAAGCTCCCCAGGTGCTTTGATGAGAAACCAGATTTGGGAAACTCTAATTTGTGATATGACCAACCTAGATAGCATATTAAAAAGCAGACACATTACTTTGTCAACAAAGGTCTGCCTAGTCAAATCAATGGTTTTTCCAGTAGTCATGTATGGATGTGTAATGTGTCTGTAAACAGTTTGGCTGAAATTTTAATCCAATGGTGGCCTATATGAAATGAAATTAAAATGCCAGACTGCCTTGGTATGCTACAGGAAGGCACTGACGAAGACTCTCTCCTTGACCAAACTTTAGTTACGCTACTCTGAGCCCTTTTTCCACTAAGCCCATACTTGGGCATAATCATAAGGAGCCCAAGTGTAGCAAGAATTCTGCAAATCAGTTTAGCTAGAATCTCCCAAACTTGGTAACTGATTATCCTCAATACCTAATCAAATTCCTCATCTCTCAAGTGATATCTGACAACTTTGGCTTTCCTTCTTCAGCAATCCTGTTACATCAATTTAGCAAGAATTACCCTAACCTGTTAGTAACTTCTCATCCACTAACACCCCACTCATCCCAACTCTGCTCCTTGACTAAAAACCTCCACTTTTACAAACTTTTTCACTGAGAACTATGAGAACAGACGTTTCTTTTGCTTAAGCCATGCAGTCTGAGGTACTTTGTTATAATAGCCTCTAGCAAACTAATACAGCAGATTTTGAACTAGTGATGAGTGATTAGAAAACCGAACAAATGTTAAAAGTGACAATTATTACCTATATTAGCCTCTAGCAAACTAATACAGCAGATTTTGAACTAGTGATGAGTGATTAGAAAACCGAACAAATGTTAAAAGTGACAATTATTACCTCTGGAGGATAATAAATCATTCAATATTGGAAATATACCATTTACCATCGCTTACTGTAAATAATAGTCATAAAAATGTGAACACTAAATATTGATCTCACCAAAATTATTATTGAACTCTAGTCAAAGGATGGGAAATTGACAAGAATGAAGCCCCTGATATCTGCTTTTGAAAGGTTTGTCCAGTTTTTTTCTTAGGACGCTAATAGTGAATAATTTTCTAATATTGTAATGCTAATTTTCTATAAAAATCTTGCATGCTTATATAGGAATGGAATTTTAGTCAATATTGCTACCATTAGTATACATGACTTAGCTTAATTTTTCAAGTCCATTTAATCAAACAAAAATGGAAGAAGAAAAAAAAAGATACTATCTCACTGAGTTTTCACAAACTCTGCAAGAAAGGTATGACTCCTGTCCAGGACCAGTTACATAATCTGCAGGACCCAGTGCAAAATGAAAAACACAGGGTCTCTTGTTCATTAAGAATTTCAAAACGGTGACAACAGAAATTAAACCAAGCATAGGTCATGTATAACTGTACAGGTAACAGGCCCATGAGGCCAGCTCTGTTTCTACCATTTAACAGACAGGTGCACAGAGATGAAGTAAATTCCCAAAGTTAGGTTAGCAATAGCTAGGGAAATGCGAGAGCCAGAATTCTAACAGAGGTTTGACCTCTACTAAATTCTTCTTAATTAAAGTAGGTCTTGTTTAACTAAAGCTAAAGATTTTGACATTAAAAATCTGCAGCCAGTCACTTTCACTCTAGTTCACCCTTGAACTCCCACTTGTTAAAAGTAATTTATTTAATGCTATCATGTGCGTGCTTGCGTGCTATGTCACTTCACTCCAGTTGGACTCTTAGCAACCCTATGGACTATAGCTCAGGAGGCTCCTGTATCCATGGGATTCTCCAGGCAAGAATACCGGAGTGGGTTGCCATGCCCTCCTCCAGGGCATGTCTTAAGATCATCCCTACCCAGGGATAGAACCTGAGTCTCTTTGTTTCCTTCATTGGCAAGCATTTACCCCTTGCCACCTGGGAAGCCCCAGTGCTGTTATATGTTATATAAACTATTGTGATGAAGCAGCAAGCAGTCTTAAGAATTATTACACGTTTCCTTTTAAAATACTCTCCTAAAGTCTGATGGGAAATGCAGAAAGTCTATGTGTAATGTCAATGGATGCAACTTAAAAAAAAAAAAAAAAAGTACCGTAATGGCAGAAGTTGTGACACAAAATACTGTAGTGACATTCTAACACCGAAATAATATATCATCATGTATCCACATTTTTTTAAAGTGACTACTATATTGGGACTCATTTAAATGAAAAGAAAGGCAGCCAGGATTCTAAGAGAGACGTTTGAAGGTGAAGGGACAAAAAAAGAAGGTCACAAACACGCTCCCACACAGCTCAAAAACCTTGCCCGGAATGCGCGCAAGCGCAGAATGAATCCTCCTGCGCAAAGGCCGGGCCGGAAGGGCTGGGGCGAGTGGGGCGGGGATAGGGTTGCTAGGAGAACGCGATGACGTTAAGGCCTCGGCGTTCTTCTCCGCCAATGGATGCTATCTGCCGGTAGTGACGCGCTGTGTGCGTCGCGCTGACGACGCGCGAAGGGCACAGATCTAAAGGCCCGGAGGACGTTCGGCCTCTGTGAGCTGCAGCGTTTGCGAGAGACCGGTCTTGTGTTCGCCATCTTAGGGAGTGAGTGTGGTTTGGCCTTCCCCGCTGAAGGTGCAGGGAGCAGAGCCCGGGTGGGGTGCTCCTTTGGCTGTAGGCGCGGTGGACTTCCTTCTTTTGGGAGGCCGCTGTGACCTCTTCAAGGGCGCAGAGACGGGAAGAGGCCAGGCCCGCGTGGGGGTTCCCAGCGTGCAGGTGACTTTGGCGGGCCTTCCAGCCCTTTTGGCCTTTCCTCTCACCCCCGCTTCCTCTTTTCCTAGGAAGATGTACTCGTCCGTGGTGCACCTGGCGCGGGCGAACCCCTTCAACGCGCCTCACCTGCAGTTGGTGCATGATGGTCTCGCCGGGCCCCGCAGCGACCCCGCCGGGCCCCCGGGCCCACCCCGCCGCTCCCGCAACCTGGCAGCCGCGGCTGTAGAAGGTGAGGTCGGACCCTGTCCCTATACGGTCGGGAGTTATATTCGTGGCCCCCTCGGCTTTCGTGGCCTGGCCCGGCCTGGAGGACAGGGAAGGACGCGTCAGCCCTTCAGGACGGAGCCCAGTTGCTTTGTCCGAGGATGTCAGCCCGTTCCGCCCTCAGCCGGGTGTTGGATCCTTGGCCCTTCCTCAAGGACGTGGAAGGGCCTAGGCTCTGTTCCCTCCATGACCTCCACGTCCTCGAAAGCCTAGAGGCATAGAGGCCGTGACTAGCTCCTTCTCTTCTCCGCGGTGAGCTCGTTCGGTCAGCAGACAAAGTATTGGGTAAAGCCGCCTTCCTAACTTCTGGCCGCAGTAGTTCTAACTGTATTATCTGTTCTTTGATTTTGCTTTGATTTTCTTAAAAGTACTCCCTCCCTTAGTTGTTACTTTATTCCCTCCCTTGGGTGTTCCCGGGGTCTAATACTAGTAGACACAAGCTACCTGAGATAGCTGAGTCTTTTTTAATGCTCCTGATCTGTAGCCCTGGAGAGACCACAGAAAGGAGATAAGAGTTGCTAGGAATACTTTTGATCATCTCGGTTTTCTTGATGTTTAGACACAACTTTATTTTAATCCTTTGTGTTTTAAATCCCAGTGGAGTGTATATACAGAGAAACTTGAAAACCAAATTGCAGGAAGAGTATTGAAAATGTTACCTACCTTGCACTTGTAAACTGTATAAAGATTTTAAAAAATCATGTATGCCTTTCTGTTCTGTCTTTAGTGTAGGTAAAAAACCTTTACATGATCAATCGGTCCTCCAATTTAGAAAGTTAAATCCGTGGTCATTTGTGTAGTAAATGTATTTGACTGGAGAAATTTGTTTATCTAGTTTTACACTATAGGAATCCATGGGTGGGAATAGTATTGGTTAGTGGTTGGGGTAAGAGGTTTGCAAGCTTTTACACGATTTGAATTTGATTTGTACCTCAGAAATGTGTTCTTATCAGCCAGTAATAATCTGAAGTTTGGTTTTAATTGGAAGAGCTATTAATGATGTAGAAAACTTTCTTTAAAATTAATATGGCATAATGAGAGAGGGATAGTATCTCACAGATAAAAACCTTCATAATCTTTAAATGATTGTTTTGATTTTGGCAGTGGATTTCGTGTTCACACCAGGTGGAAAATTATCTTTGTTTACTTGTAAACCATGGCCAGAGCTGTTAAGATGTTATTGTACTTTTTCCCAAGGAAATGTAGTTTCTCTTGCATTTCCGTGGCCTTAGTCATCTCTGAAGAAATACTTATTTGATTCTTTTTTTTCAATCAAACAGAGCAGTATAGCTGTGACTATGGATCTGGCAGATTCTTTATCCTTTGTGGACTTGGAGGAATTATTAGCTGTGGCACAACACATACAGCATTGGTTCCTCTAGATCTGGTTAAATGCAGGATGCAGGTTTGTTTTTGCATGTTGGACTAAATAAAACATTGTTGAAGCATGGCTATTATCTACTAATAAGCTGTGTGGAAACCTAACTGTCCAAGAGGTAAGTTGATAACCAGTAACATGAGTATTATATTAAAATGCATGGTGTGTCTTGTCTTATTACAGAGTACAGTTGTGAATATGGCTCCGCGAAGTTTTATGCACTGTGTGGCTTTGGTGGGGTCTTAAGTTGTGGTCTGACACACACTGCTGTTGTTCCTCTGGATTTAGTGAAATGCCGTATGCAGGTTTGTATTGAGATGACAACACTGAACATCTCTTTGTGTATGACTTAATTCCAAATATTAAGAGACTTCACAAGTGATAAGAATTTGAAGACATTACAACTGCCAGAAATTTTAGTAGGAAACCAAACTCAAATTTCTTTTACTCAGTAAGATTTTTACTTTAGTGTTTTAAATCCAAGAAATACCTCTTTTAAGATAAAGCTATGTGTTTTCTTTTTTCTTTTTTGCTGCTGGGCTTAATTCTGCCTAGAGTTCTTAAAGGCCTGCTGATTTTTTATGCTCCAAGTAACATTTTATAAGCAGTTACATCCAAATAGCATTTTATAAGCAGTTACGTGTTAGAGCAGGCTGTCATTCTTTGTGTACTGTATGATGTGACTTCATATCTCTTATTTGTTGATAAGATCAAGGCAGAGAACACTGTAGATTTTAAAAAAAGACAGTGTTTGAGTATTTAAAATTTGCGGGCAAAGCTTCTTGCATACTTAACATAAAAAGATTTTCTTTTACAATTAAAATGTCTTAAGTAGGATTATTGAAACAAAAATAATCAAACATCAAAAATTTATTTGTCCCAAACAGGATTAGAAGTCTACTTACCTAAAAGAGAAAGGAAGTTGAAATATTAGCAGGGAGAGGAAGGTGATGTATGTATATCAGCCCTTATAGTACTGGCAGAAATAGATAAGATTTTTACCCCTGTTAGTTAATAGAGTGAATATTAAATATCCCTCTGCTAGAGTGTTTTATGCATGTCTCAAAGTGAATTTAAGTCAAAAGAGAATTATGTTGATGTACCTTCTTAATTTGTATTTAATTTGATTCTCTTAAGTTCACAAAACTATAATTAATGAGCTAGCATATTTCAGGGATGTGGACATGATATGTTGTTTATAAAGTAGCTTTAAGACTAATTTTTAAGCTGTTAGAAGAGTTGGGTGGTGGAAAAATCTCTTAAAGTGTCAGTTTTATTATGTATTTTTATAGGAATTTTATTCTCTTAATAACCTATTAAGACAAGTCTCACTGAAAGAAAGCTAGACTTTAATGTACAAAAAGTTACATTTACAAAGATAATTACAGACATTAAGTGGATAACATGGAGTGAACTTGTGTTTACCTAACTTTGTATAGTTACTAGAGATTATATAAGAACCAAAAGAAAAAATAATAAAATTATGAGAAGTGTTATCCCTTTGGTACATTTAATTTTTTTTCTTCTCGTTTTATGTAAAGGTGGACCCACAAAAGTACAAGGGCATATTTAATGGATTTTCAGTTACACTCAAAGAGGATGGTTTTCGTGGTTTGGCCAAAGGATGGGCTCCGACTTTCATTGGCTACTCCTTGCAGGGACTCTGCAAGTTTGGCTTTTATGAAGTCTTCAAAGTTTTGTACAGCAACATGCTTGGAGAGGTATGTAATTTAATTTTGAAATGGAAAGTCCTAAGCTTTTAACTTAAAGGGTAAGACCAAAAAGCATCTTCTTTGTTTGATCCACCTTATTTTAGAGCTGAAAAAATAGTCTCAGAAATAGTGAACGTGTTTCAAGTCATAAGGCTATTTTAATAGAGACAGGATAAGATAAACTGCATTTCACTAGATTTCAGTGCTTTTTTTTAATGCTGTGCTGCTTTCCAAGGAAGTTGGATTTGAGTTTAAAAATATTCACAGTGTACTATGGTTGATGTTCAGTTCAGTTGCTCAGTCGTGTCCAACTCTACCACCCCATGGACACCAGGCTTCCCTGTCCATCACCAACTCCAGGAGCTTGCTCAAACTCATGTCCATTGAGTTGGTGATGCCATCCAACCATCTCATCCTCTATCGTCGCTTTCTCCTCCCATCTTCAATCTTTCCCAGCATCAGGGTCTTTTCAAATTAGTCAGTTCTTTGCATCAGGTGGTCAAAGTATTGGAGTTTCAGCTTCAGCATTAGTCCTTTCAAAGAATATTCAGGATTGATTTCCCTTAGGATGGACTGGTTAGATATCCTTGGTGTCCAAAGTAAACACTAAATACTGAGAAGTATTCAGTGGCGTGTGTTATCTGTGGACTGTGTGATAGAGAAACACTTAAAATACCTGAAATTTAACCATTTTCTAGAACTGTGTCTTACTGAGAACAGCCAGTGCAACAGCAATTCATGTTCCTCCTTGTGTTTCTTCATTTAGGAGAATGCCTATCTGTGGCGCACATCACTGTATTTGGCTGCCTCTGCCAGTGCTGAATTCTTTGCTGACATTGCTCTGGCTCCTATGGAAGCTGCTAAGGTTCGAATTCAAACCCAACCAGGTTATGCTAACACTCTGAGGGATGCAGCTCCCAAAATGTATAAGGAAGAAGGCTTAAAGGCGTAAGTAAACATTTGCCTAAATATGTAGTATAAAATACTAATTTGATAAAACTGTATTTGTTAGCACATTAACTCTCAGCTTAGGGGTTGGAAAGTACCCTTGTTAGAATTCCTGTCATCTGTGTTCACCGTTAAGAGTTGGCATATATATGGTCAGGCCACACATGCTTCCTTAGATCCACCTTTGTGGATGCCAGTCTTGAGCTGAGTTCTACTTGTAAACTTCTGGTTTCTTGTAGTTCAGTCAAAGAAACATCCAGCAACTTTTTTGGTTGTATAGTCAAAGGTGCTTGAGTCATTGGCATGTAAGATAAATATACCTGCATGTTAGTCTTAGGTTCTGATAGAAATGACATGCACTTGTGCTGCCATTTTTTACTATCAGGACTCGACTGGTATGCGGACACTTCTGTTAGTAATGAAAAACTGCTAGATGAATATGTGCAACTGAGTGAAATAAGTCTTCTGATTTCCTAGGTTCTACAAGGGGGTTGCTCCTCTCTGGATGAGACAGATACCATACACCATGATGAAGTTTGCCTGCTTTGAACGTACTGTTGAAGCATTGTACAAGTTTGTGGTTCCCAAGCCCCGAAGTGAATGTTCAAAGCCAGAGCAGCTGGTTGTCACATTTGTGGCAGGTTACATAGGTATGAACTACTTAGAACATGTTCGTGAAATGAAGAACAAAGAATCAGTTCCATTCTTGACTTCTTTTGTGAGGGAAAAATATTCCAAAGAAGTTTTACCTTTCTGTTGCATTTGATACACTCATAAATACTTGCTAATTAGTTCCTAAAATAATTGTTTTGTGGTTTGCATGTCATAATTAAACTAAGAACAAATTTTAATACAAGAGAAAGTGTTGGTTAAAATCTGAATATAACTTGCAGGGTGGTTCTGTTTTACATAGGATAGACTGCTTTAAAATTTGTCAAGTCTCGCTCTAAAATACAGTTTTTTAAAAAACATAAAATTTTACTACTCATGGAAAGGTTGTCAGCTATCATGTGAAAAAGTTTTTTTAATTGACTCCATAATGGGTCATTTGTCTTGACTTTTTTCAGCTGGAGTCTTTTGTGCCATTGTTTCTCACCCTGCTGATTCCGTGGTGTCTGTGTTGAATAAAGAGAAGGGTAGCAGTGCCTCTCAGGTCCTCAAGAGGCTTGGATTTAGAGGTAGGATTTGTTTCCTCCCCTCTAAAGAAAGAGTAACACTTGGGAGTATGTTTTTCACTTACATTTCGTATTTTATCCAGGTGTATGGAAGGGACTCTTTGCCCGTATCATCATGATTGGCACTCTGACTGCACTACAGTGGTTTATCTATGACTCTGTGAAGGTCTACTTCAGGCTCCCTCGCCCTCCTCCACCTGAGATGCCAGAATCTCTGAAGAAAAAGCTTGGGTACACTCAGTAGATAAATGAAAGCAAATATGGACTGAATCTGCGTGTTGATCAGTGTTTGAGGAAAATGCAGAAGGAACTTTTATATATTTGACAGTGTAGGAAGTTGTCTATTCCTAATATTACTGTAGTACTCTTGTCAAAAGCAAGAGTTTCAAACTTGTGGAAATAAACCCAACTGTACATGATTTGTCTGTGATTTGATAATTATTTTTAAAGCTAAAGAATTAATTCTAAGGTGGAAAGAATTATGCATACATTAAAACCTCAAGGAAAATAATTTACTGTTGGTTGAATACTGTGATCCCTATTTGTAAGTTGTCATGTCTCAAGTTTGGTCACTCGAGAGAGTTCTTACATTTTTAAGAACCTTGCCCTAAATTTTTAAAAACTTGATTTAACTATTCAATTTGAATATGGATAAATATTCATTTGTAGTTACATTTTGACCAACACATTTCAGTATATAATCAAATTTTTACAACTGTTAGTATACTTTTAAAAATCCTAATCAGTTTACTAATCCTTATTTATTTGTAAAATAATTTAATCTAAATTAGGCTAATTCTTAGAATGATAGTTTTTAAAACACCAAAGCTATCGATAGCTAGAAAGTATTTCAGGTAACTTAATAGTCCTTGCACAAATCTGACTTTCTGAGTTACAGAAAGTTTACCTGAAACTATTTTTAGTATAGTTTTTCACAAAGGTACTTACTTGACAACTGGAGTAGGTGAATGCTCTTGAGAAAGTAGCACTTTATATATTCACGCATCTGGAATTTGATTTAAACCCAAACTGATTTTTTTAAAAACTAAGTTTCTCCTTGTCTTTGGCTAGGAATTGTAAAGCCCAGTCTACAATAAAGTTTGTTTTCAAGTCTGATAACATTTTACCTTGAGGCCTTTGGGTATAATAATCTGAGTTTGCAGCCCCTGTGTAAATTATGCAGATGGGACCTCAGGAAAAAAAACTTCCAAGCAGTCTAAACAGCAAGAGAAGTGTTCTTACTACAAGCCCATGTAATAAGGATCAGTGAACTAAGTTTAGAAAACAAGTGTATCTTACTGCATGTTAAACTTCTGTATATTATCATCACCAGGTTTAGTTTAAGGTTCCGGTCTTTGTTTTACCTGTGTTGCAGAGGAAAGGGAAGGGTTATGCTTATAAATTTGGACCAAACTGTCAAAAGGTAGAGCTGCAGTCTGAGCTCAAGCAGTGATGGCTGTGACAGTTGGTGTCACCAGTGTGCATTAGTTACTGTTGTGTGACTAATCATCTGAAATATATTGGCAAGAGACAATATGATCTCAAGCATTTTGTGGATCAGGAATTCAGGAGCATCTGTTGGACCCTTCTGCTTCTGGGTTTCTCCTGAAGTTAAGTGAGGTGGTAGCTCTGGGGTCCTCTCCAAAGGGTTTTTCACATCCAGGCTAGGAGAGATTCTTTGAGTATCTCCCTATTAATGGCTGAACCTTTCCTTGAAAGGCAGCTGGACTTATTTCAGGACTCTGAAGCTGGGTCTTTTTTAGGACTTAGCCTTGAAAGTGATCACGTTGGTCAGCAGGTGGTCAAGGTGATCACTATACTCTTGATCACCTGAAGTCATAGAAGGTCAAATCCCAGCTTCAAAGAAAAGGAACACTGACTCCACCTCTTTCTAGGAGGAGGGTCAGTTACATTGTAAGAGCCTGTGGGATTGGATATGTATGAATAGTGTGTGTGTGTCCAGTCAAAGGTGGATTGTGTGGAATATGTATGAATAGTGTGTGTGTGTGTGTCCAAAGGTGGACTGTGTGGAATATGTATGAATTGTGTGTGTGTGTGTCCAGTCAAAGGTGGACTTTGGATTTAGAGTATGTGGTTCAGCCAAACTTCACCATGAGATGGATTTCCACTGCCAGCCTTGTGGGATTCAAATTTTTATATTCAAGAGAGGCAATAGGTTTTATTTGTGGATATTGACATAAAGTGTGCTTGTTCAAGCTGTCAAGAATTACTTGCTATTTATAGTTCAGAGATACTTCAGAGCTATTACTAAGGTAAAACCATTTCATCAAAATTCAATTAAAGTGACCACTTAAAATATGAATTTCTACTTTATATTTTAAAATTGATTCATGCTGAAAATATAAAGAAATTTTAATAATGTTGTTTTCTCACAGTTTTAATAAAACTTCTGTTCCACAAAGTAGAACCCAGTGGAATGAGTATATATGATTACTAGTTTAATTGGATTATAAGAAAGTCTGATTTTTGCTGAATTATACTTGTGGCTCAGCTGGTAAAGAAGCTGCCTGCAATGCAGGAGACCTGGGTTCCATCCCTGGGTTGGGAAGATCCCCTGGAGAAGGGAAAGGCTACCCACTCCAGTACTCTGGCCTGAAGAATTCCATGGACTATATGGTCCATGGGGTCGCAAAGAGTCAGACATGACTCAGTGACTTTGACTTTCAGTGATACATACAATGAAATTGAAGTTACAGTTTAACCAAATCTGTATCTTGTGAAAGTTTCATGAACTGTTTTGATACCGTTTGCGGGAGTGTCCACAATATTCAAGTTTGGTGCATGGCAGTCAGTCTTCCTGCCAAATTAAGAGTTATATGTTGTTTCTTTAGCACAAATTATATGATCTTCAATGTTATGTGCCAACTTGGATGGGAGGGGGTTTGGGGGAGAATGGATACATGTATATATATATGGCTGAGTTCCTTTGCTGTTCCTCTGAAACTATCACAACATTGTTAATCTGCTATACCCCAATACAAAATAAAAAGTTTAAATTATGTAATTTTTTTACACAATATTTTTATTATTTATAAGATAATTCATAAAATAATTGTTAAAAATCCCAGAAACAACATGGATAAGCTGATTTCAAGCTTCGTTGAATCTAGTGCCTCTCCTGATACATCAAACGAGATATCTTAATAACTAGCTATTCCTAAACTGAGCGACTGAACTGAACTGAACTGAAACAGCCCTTACATCAGGTATTATCTGTTGAATCATTTTCTCTTTTGCATGGCAGCCTTGACTTCACATCCTCAGAAGTTATAGGAGATGTTGATCTCACCATTGATACAGTTCATGTATCTTGAATTTCCTAGAAAGCAACTAAGGTTTTCATGAGTGGCTTTTACAGACTCTTAAAGTGCCATGCATGCAGCAGTCAGGTCGGCTATACTGAAGGGCTTCTTGGGTGGCCCTAGTGGTACAGAACCTGCCTGCCAATGCAGGAGACGTGAGTTCAGCCTCTGGGTTGGGAAGACCGCCTGGAGAAGGAAATGGCAACCCACTCCAGTATTCTTGTCTGGGAAATTCCATGTACAAAGGAACCTGGCAGGTTACAGCCCTTGGGGTCACAAAATAGTTGGACACAACTTGGCGACTAAATAAACGGAATGGAGTTGGCAGGAAGTGGAGAGAACTAAGAGGGAGATTAATAAGAGGTGCAAACTTCGAGTTACAAAGTGAGTCATGGGTATGAAATGTACGGTGGGGAATATAGTTAATAAAAATGTAATCTATTTGTATGGTGATGGAAGGAGCTAGACTTAGCATTTTGAAATATATAGAAAAATGACTATGTTGTGGACCTGCAATGTATGTAGTGCTGCAGGTTAATTCTACTTCAAAAACAAAGTCAGAGATCAGATTTGGTATCGGGTGGGGGGGTGTAGGAATAGGGGATTAGATTGAGGTATTCAAATGGTACATATTTATATTGTACATGTACATGATATAATGTACATGATAAATACAATTAACATTGGTGTATGTTATATATGAAAGTTAAACAGTAAATCCTGAGTACTCAGCACAAGGAAAAACATGTATTTTTCTATTTAATTTTATGTTTACATGAGGTAATTAGGTTCACTAAAAAGTGGCAATCACTTCATGATGTAAGTCAAATCATTATGCTGTACACCTTAAACATACAGTACTATATGTTGAATATATATCAGTAAAACTGGAAGAAAATGCATAAACATCTTTTTGAGGTAATTAGCTGTATACATCTAGATACTGTTCATGCTAGGCATTTGAAACTGAAGCTAATGTTTGTGGGTGATTTTTGTTCTTAAGATTATTATATTGTACTTTTTTTCTTTGGCTGTGCCATGGGGCTTGTGGAAGCTTAGTTTCCTGAGCGGGAATTGAATCCAGCCCTTGGAAGTGAGAGTATGGAGTCCTAACTATTGGACTGCCAGGGAATTCCCTGTATCGTACCTTTTTTTTTTCACAACTTCATGAAGGAATAACTGATATACAATAAACTGCACATATTTATTAAAGAGTACAATTTGATGAGTTTGACACAAGTATATACCTATGAAACCATCATTGCAATCAAGATATTGTAATAAATATCCTTTACCCCTCAAAATTTGCTTTTCTAAAAAGCTATATTTCCCAGGCAACCGCTGATTTATTTTCTGCCTCTATAGATGAGATTGGGTTTTCTCATGCTGATGTAATGCTGTTTTAATTATTTTTTAACATGGACCATTTTTAAAGTCTACTGAATCTGTTACAATATTGCTTCTGTTTCATGTTTTGGTTTTTCGGCCAGGAAGCATGTGGGATCTTAGCTCCCAGACCAGGGATTGAACCCTCACCCCCTGCATTGTAAGGTGAGGTCTTAACCACTGGACCACCAGAGAAGTCACCTGTAATGCTATTTTAAATGTTAGAACTTCCTTCTTTGCTTTGGCCCCTTCTGGTCATCAACACCATACATGAGTCATGCTGCTTTGGGGCAGCTTCTGTATGAGACTTGGCAAGCCCTCTGAAATGTACGCTGCCCCCACCTCCCAAACCCTACTCTGAGTTGCCACTTCCCTACCTCATTTTAGGTATTTTCCCTCATTTTCCCTATTTCCTAAAGCCATGAAGGACCCAGGAGGGCCTACATGATTCTTTTCCTGCAGCTCCCTGGTTGTTATGACTTTTCTATTGATAGTTTCACTGACTAAATGGATAATGCATGTTACAGCCCTGACCCTGATGGACAGTTTTCCAGATAAGACCCCACTTCACATACCATGCTTCTTGGCAGTCAGTGAGAGCAAGTGGGCATTCAGATCCTGCCTCATCTTGATTTCCCAGTGCTAGACTGGCAGACCATGAGTGTGTGTACATTTGTGTGTGTGTGCATACATACATGGGCTTCCCAGATGGTGCTAGAGGTAAAGAACCCGCCTACAAATGCAGGACATGTAAGACACTTGGGTTTGATACCCGGGTCAGGAAGATCCCCTGGAGGGCATGGCAGCCTACTCCAGTATTCTTGCCTGGAAAATCCCACAGCCAGAGGAGCCTGGAGGGCTATAGTCCATAGGGTCGCAAAGACTCAGACAGGACTGAAGCAACTTAGTACGCATGCATGCATGCATGTAAATGCATGAGTTTGTATATAAGGGGAATGCATAAGGTCCTTGCTATATAAAGTTGCAAACACGTTTTGTATAAAGTTCTAAACATGTTTTAGCACATTTATTTTGGGAAATCAAGTGCTTAGTCCTTCACAAATTTTTATTTTTACTGTACAAAATAGAACCTACTACAAAATAATATTTACTCCAAAATTTCATTATTTCTGGCTGTCAGTCTTTTTATAACATGACAGAGGTCCTACTAAAAAGAGTTATTTCAGTCTACTCTAAATTTCAGTCTAATCCATATCTGAAATGTGTTTTATCTCATCTTTCATATCTTTAATCTCAGCTCGGACTGTTGTTAAATTAGATATTTTCTCTCTTAAGAAAGCAATTTCTTTCTCTCTCTGTTGTAAGTCAATAACCAGTCTCCCAATGCGTAGTGTTAAATCATTTACCAATGGTTCCAAGCGGGAAAAATCCTTCTTTAGATTATACACCTTTGGTTTTAGATCATTTGCAAAAGTCACTGTCTTCAGGACTTTCGCTCTGTCACTTTCTAAGCTTAAAAACCTATCTGTGTGCTTGTTGAAATCACCCTGTAGCTCAGAAAGTATCTTCTTAACAGAATTAATTCTTTGTGAATTTTCAGACGCTGTCTTTCGGAGCATTGCTGTTCGGTCAATGCTACTTGAAAGAAGGTCACCTATGTTTTTGACTGTATTTTTTTCTACTTTTTCTATTTTATTTTCCAGTTCTTGTACAGAATCTGTCAATGATGTTACATCAGTTACTAAACCTGACATACGTCGTATGTCTGTTTTAATCGTTGTAATCTTGAGACCCACATCTTTTGCCATGGAAGCTGTACTTTGGTCTACTTTTGCAACATCTTGAGAAACAGTCGTCAGGTTGTTGTTCAGTATATCCTGCTTTTCACTTATCCTGCTGGACCAGGTTTTCACTTCATAAATTTCTTCCTGTAGATGCTTTAGATGAGTAATTGTTTGAAAAGCCTTCAATTGTTCTATGATAGCTTCAGACTTCTGACACTGTAAGAAAATATAGTACCAGAATAATTAAATTTATTTAAAACTTAACATTTAAGATACAACTTAAATTTTAGGTGACATTTTAAACTATAAAGTTACTACTCTTCTGGAAAGCATTTGGTAAAAGATGCATTGTGTATTGCTAATGAATAGGAAGGAAAACATTGAAGAAATTTCATGTTACTACAAATGGCATTTTCCAGTTCTTTTTGCACCTTCAGTCCTCAGCATAGAGACAAAATGAGGGACAATGATGTTTTTTCAGTTGCTGGAGAAGGGAGGAAGCCACCTGTACGTAGGTATGTGTGTGTGTGTGTGTGTGTTAGTCGTTCATTCGTGTCTGACTCTGTGACCTCATGGACTATAGCTGGCCGTGCTCCTCTGTCCATGGAATTCTCCAGGCAAGAATACTGGAGTGGGTATCCATTCCCTTCACCTGGGCATCTTCCCGACCCAGAGATAGACCCCATGTCTCCTGCCTTGCAGGCAGATTCTTTACTGTCTGAGCCATCAGGGAAGCCCCTCCTGCAGATAAGCTGTAGTAAATTTGAGAGGTCATACACTGGGAAGAGTTGACTCATTGGAAAAGACCCTGATGCTGGGAGGGATTGGAGGCAGGAGGAGAAGGGGACGACAGAGGATGAGATGGCTGGATGGCATCACTGACTCGATGCACAGGAGTTGGTGATGGACAGGCAGGCCTGGTGTGCTGCGATTCATGGGGGGTTCATGGGGTCGCAAAGAGTCGGACAGGACTGAGCGACTGAACAGCAACTGAACTGAACTGAACTGAACACTGACACTATGTATAAAATAGGTAACTAATGAGAAAATACTGTGCAGCACAAGGAACTCTACTTTCTACACTGTGGTGATCTATATGGGAAGGAAGTCCAAAGGGGAGGAAAGTGGCTGATGCATTTTGCTGTATAGTTGAAACTATTACAACTATACTATACTTCAGTAGAAATTAATTAAAAATTAATTGGGGGGATCAAGACAACATGACCTCTGAAACACAAGTTTGTTTGTAGGTATAACAAGTGCCAGAATGAAGGGACTTTATTGTTGAATTACTTTCATGAAAACTTTTTTTGGGTATTGAACTAATTCCATTTAATTAATGATCTCTGGGGAAGGCAATGGCACCCCACTCCAGTACTCTTGCCTGGAAAATCCCATGGACAGAGTAGCCTGGTAGGCTGCAGTCCATGGGATTGCTAAGGGTCGGACACGACTGAGCGACTTCACTTTCATTTTTCACTTTCATGCACTGGAGAAGGAAATGGCAACCCACTCCAGTGTTCTTGCCTGGAGAATCCCAGGGACGGAGGAGCCTGGTAGGCTGCTGTCCATGGGGTTGCACGGAGTCAGACACGACTGAAGTGACTTAGCAGCAGCAGCAGCAGCAGCAGCAATGATCTCTAAGTTCCCAGTATGTTGTTAGGCATGTGAAGTCTGAGGGACATAAAGATGAGCACAGCTTCAGCTGTGGCTTCAACTCAGTTCAGTAGTTAAATAATAGAGATGATGGACATGTAAAAACAATAAACAAACAATTATCTCCAAGGTTCTAAAATTCCATGATTCCAAATACAAGTCATTCTCACCTTTTTGGTTTTTCAGTGCCATCATCCTTCCCCACCATTCATTGAAAATTGATGTCTCTAAACTGTTTTGGTTTAACTTGGACACATTAGCTGATGACCATTTTGAGCCACACAACTGCCTGGAAAAACTTCAAGTTGTTATTTTTGTTGTTGTTGTGTATATGTGTTATATAGTGGTTTTGGGGAAGCTGAGTTATTTTATTGTATTTTGAATATTTGAAGTTTTGTTGCATTGTGCTATTAGTTAATAAAGTTAAGAGGAAAAGGGGCAAATTAAAGTGCTGATTATGGTGATAAGATGGGTAAGTATCATGAACAATACAAAATTGAAAATTAAAACATACATGCTCAAAATCCATCCATGTTGTCATAACGGCAGGATATCCTCCCTTGAATATATAAATGTATTAAAGTATCATGCTGTGCACTTTAAATTTACACAATGTTATATGCCAAAATTATTTAATTAAAAAATAAAACACATGTCAGGCTTCAATTAAGTTTCAATCAGAAGATTAACTTACGCCTGTGTGCTGTGTGCTAAACTATGAAGAAAAAAAATGAGCAAATGTAAAATATATTTTCAAAGCCTGTGTCCAAACAGATATACATTGTGATTACATTGAAAAAAGGAATTCCATTTATAACATTGAGTCAGTTGTTCAACTTTAGCACATTTAACTTTCAGTTTGTTTCCTAGGAAAGCATTGTTTTAAAGTGGAAATTGTCTATCAGTTCAGTTCAGTCACTCAGTCGTTTCTGACTCTTTTCGACCCCATAAATTGCAGCACTCCAGGCCTCCCTGTCCATCACAACTCCCGGAGTTCACTCAGACTCACGTCCATCGAGTCCGTGATGCTATCCAGCCATCTCACCCTCTGTCATCCCCTTCTCCTCCTGCCCCCAATCCCTCCCAGCATCAGAGTCTTTTCCAATGAGTCAACTCTTCGCATGAGGTGGCCAAAGTACTGGAGTTTCAGCTTTAGCATCATTCCTTCCAAAGAAATCCCAGGGCTGATCTCCTTCAGAATGGACTGGTTGGGTCTCCTTGCAGTCCAAGGGACTCTCAAGAGTCTTTTCCAACACCACAGTTCAAAAGCATCAATTCTTCGGCTCTCAGCCACGGAAATTGTCTATAGTTTCCTACTAAAAATCAAAACCAGCTTCATTCAGCAACATTTACTGTGCTGATATGTACTAGTTTGATCAACAGTTTCTGCTTTCAGGAAGTTTGTCACTTAGTTTGGGAAAGAAAAATAATGTAAATAGGTTATTTAAAATTCAGAAAAAATAAGGAATAAAAACCAAATATGCAGACTGAAAATTTTTTTTTTTAAATGCAGTTTAAAGTCAGCAAGTTTTTTCCAAAATAATTGTATTTCTTCGATATGTTTTTTATGAATTGTCTTTCTTAAATTGCATTTGCCTGGTTCACTCAGGTAATCTTATAGAGTTATTTTGGTACATTACCTTAATTCTACTTAATGCAAATAAATATTTAATATGCTTGGAATATTATTTTTATGGAGGCTTAAAAAAGGAGCAGTCATATAGTTGCAAAGAAATGACAAGCTGAAATGGGGCAGTAAAAAAGTTAATTCAAAGCCTCAATACCCACTTCTTGCCCCATCATATATATTTGGTTCCAAAATATATTTTAAGATTATTCTCAATAGTTTTATGCAGTGTTGATTAGTGGTGGGGAAGGTGGCCCCAAAGTTTTTTTTTTGTTTTTTAATCTTGGTAAAGAAGTTAGATTGTGAAAATGTTATAGTGGGTGTCACAGTAACAAATAGCCACAGCTAGGAAGGAAATCAAGCAGTAGTTGCAAAACCTTAAGTTTTATTTTTTAGGGGAAATTTTTGCAACAAATTATATTTGCTGAAAGAGATTCTCAAAGGTGAAAGGAGAAGGCTTACTTTCATCTATTTCATTCTAGGTTATCATTTATTAATGTATCTTTTCTGGTAGAGTAGATATAACTTAACAGTATTAAACAATGAAGACATCTCAGAAAGGACTAACTTTATTCTTAGAAGTATTAGATCATTAAGAAACTGCTAGTAAGCTTCTTTGTTTCATTTGTCAGCTTATAAAAACAGTATATTATAAACTTCTATTGGTCTTCACTAAAATAGAAACTCAATACAGTATAGGAATAGCCTAGAAATTACTTCACTGAATTATGTTTATTATTACATAATGGCTTGTTTAAGCTATTTGCCTAAGATGAACAGAAGAGTTGGAGTCTATCAGCAGCTCAAAAGATTCACCCAGTAATTTAAATATTTACTAATTTTATGACATAAACAAGGTACTAAGCTAGATACTTTCAAATTGTGGTGCTGGAGAAGACTGTTGAGAGTCCCTTGGACTGCAAGGAAATCAAATCAGTCAATCCTAAAGGAAATCAACACTGAATATTAACTGGAAGGACTGTGGCTGAAGCTGAAGCTCCAATACTTTGGCCGCCTGATGAGAAGAACCAACTCAATGGATAAGACCCTGATGCTGGGAAAGATTAAGGGCAGGAAGAGAAGGGGGTGACAGAGGATGAGATGGTTAGATAGCATCACTGACTCTATGGACATCTCTAGGAGATAGTGGAGGATAGAGAAGCCTGGCCTGCTACAGTCCATTGAATTGCTAAGAATTGGACCTGATTTAGCGACTGAACAAGAAGCAGCAGCTAGATGCTGCCCTGTAATGTTAAACATTGTCTTAATCTTCAAGCCAAAGCAACATGAGTCAAGGGAATGATTTTTGGATCCAATCAACCTTCCAAAAACTTTGCTAAAGGATTTTTGAACCATACTAAGAGACCTGGAAATTTTATTGATCTCTAGAATTTAAAACCACTTAATGCAAGAAGGGGCTTCCCAGCTGGCTCAGACAGTAAAGAATCTGCCTGCAATGCAGGAAACCCAGGTTCGACCCCTGGGTTGAGAAGATCCCCTGGAGAAGGAAATGGTGACCCATTCCAGTATTCTTGCCTGGAGGATCCCATGGATAGAGGAGCCTGATGGGTTTTGGTCCATGGGATCATAAAAGCTGGACATGACTGAGTGACTGACTCTGTACACTGTAAAGCCAGAAGAGATTTTAGAAATTATTTGGTACAATCCCCCCATTTTACAAATTAAAAAACTGAGCCTCCAGAGTGCTCCAAAACACAGAGAGTTAGTGGAAAAGCCTAGATTAAAAGATTCAAGTCTCAAGTTTTTTTCTCTTCCACTGCTTTCTCAGTCTTCCTAAACATCTATTGATTCCTTCTTACACCCAAGGCCCACATAATTTTAGGTCACAGTTAAAACTTTTGAGGTACTTATATCTAGTTTAATGGCAACATAGTAGTGGACACATTTGGCTGAATTACAGCTTTTTGAATTCTCAAGATAGTGCTCACTGATAGCCGATTTCTTCTTTTCCTCCTTGGTTGAACAGCAGCAGATACAATGGGAGGTGAGCGGCCTCTGGAGTTGGATAGACTCAGCAGCAAGACTGTAAGATTTGGAATCTTGATCTGTCTCCTCATTTGTAAAAGGGGTCTCTTAGCTAGCAAAGCTGTGGTGAGAATTTGCAATAACACATGCAAAGTGCCTCGCACAGGGACAGGGACAGGGACAGGTAGGTACTCAATATGCAGAGCTGTTAGGATGATGACGGACCGTAGGCCTCCTAGCAGTGGGACACACAATAGGCTCCAGAAGGCTGGTTCTGTCTTCCTCTGCTCTGTAAAGCCGGGATGGAGCATTTTGACTTGTGTGAAATTAATAGTTCATAGCTGAACTGAAACAGATGCTGGGTGAATTTGCAGAGCACACCAAATGTGTTTGGTGAATTTGGAGCATCATTAGTTTATAACGACATCATAATAATCTTTGCTCAAGATTATAGTTATACAAAGACCTACAATTAGATTAAAATTAAAATAATACTATTGGGAATTCTCTGGTGGTCCAGTGGTTTAGGACTCCGCACTTTCACTACCAAGGGCACTGGTTCAATCCCTGGTCAGGGAACCAAGATTTCCCAAAAGTCACACAGTATAGCCTGCCCCCCCCATCCCCCCAAACAAAACAAAACAAAAACATTAACTTTGTATCTTACAAGTTTAGTTTTCTACCAAAACATAAAGGATAATAAATCAACATTTTTCTTTGTAAAATATAAAAATTCACCGTTAGTCAACAGCTTCTCATCTTAACACAAAATTTAAGGAACTATTACTACAAATACACTTTTTTTTTGCAAACAAATAGGATTTATTACAGAGAAGGCAATGGCACCCCACTCCGAGACTGAGTGACTTCACTTTCACTTTTCACTTTCATGCATTGGAGAAGGAAATAGCAACCCACTCCAGTGTTCTTGCCTGGAGAATCCCAGGGATGGGGGAGCCTGGTGGGCTGCCGTCTATGGGGCTGCACAGAGTCGGACACAACTGAAGCCACTTAGCAGCAGCAGCTCTGAGCATAGACATTGAGGGGGGTAAAGAATCCCCCCAAATTCACTTTTAAACTTAAAAAAAATTAGGTGCTTATTTTGTAAGTGATTTATGTGTGCTAATGAAAAAAGTGACACAATATTCTAGAAGAAACTGATATAAAATTTATTATTAATTACAAAGATACAAAAATGTGTCTCAGAACATGGTAATCTTCCTTAAAGGAAAGACTAATAATGTAGCTTAATATTTGATACATTAGGGAACTTTCAGAAATTTAGAGGTTAAAGTGTCTGACTCCAATGCAGGAGACCCGGGTTCGATCCCTGGGTCGGGAAGATCCCCTGGAGAAGAAAATGGCAACCCACTCCAGTATTCTTGCCTGGAGAATCTCATGGACAAAGGAGCCTGGTAGGCTACAGTCCACGGAGTCGCAAAGAGTCGGACACGACTGAGCAACTTCACTTCCACTTTCTTGTGTTAAATAAATGAATTTAAGAAACACAGGAAGACAAATTAGGTACATTTAAATCTCTATAATTACACTTTTTAATAGGAAAACACCTGAATAAAGGAATATATACATGTGTACATACATGTGCACAATATTTTCTCAAGAAATACTTGCAGAAGTGTAGCTTTCATATTCCTTGTAACTGTCACTATAGAGCTCAGTGACCACCTTATTTCCATTTTATTTTCTGTAACCATCACTATGACACATATTCCAGTTAATAATAAAGATGTATCATATCTGGTGACATGCCAAAAAATAGGTAAATATATGAAACTGAAGAGTGAAAGAGATCATATCTGTCCTGGCAGGATGGAGGCTGAAACGAAACAGTTTTGGCTAACTTTATAATCTATTTTATGAGTGTGAAAATAAAGAAAACAAATACAATTTGCCAGTGCACTCAGATAAGAATTTAGACATTCAGAAGTCAAGAAATTTAATGTTAAGATTCCAGAAATTAATGCTATGCTCCTTAATAGTAGCACTCTTTCAGGCTTACTTTTCTGGCTGTCTGCTATAAATCTTCCTAATCCCAATATAGCATTTATTTGGAACTTTTCCAAAAATGTACAAATTTACATAGTAAAACCACCTAACCACACCTATCTTTTGTAACTGACTGCTTTCACGTTCTTTGTGTTTAATTCCACTGAAATTGCATTACAAAACTGGGACTATAATTGGTTATTAGCAAGAAGAAACAAGAAAGAACTTTACTTCTGTGTGCAATTTTTGAAAATTAACTCAATTTTCAACTCCAACCTTGGACACTTTTTTTTTTTCAGTTTCTTTCTTTCTTGAAGGATAATTGCTTTACAGAATTTTGTTGTTTTCTGTCAAACCTCAACATGAATCAGCCATAGGTCTTGATACATTAGTTTACCAATAACAGTCTTATGTGCTCCCCCAAACCTGTACGTTTCTGATTATCATTATTGCAAAAATCTGTCTGGGCCTCCCCTTAATTTCACTTCAATATGTCCATGTTTTATTCCTTGTGACTCTATTATATAATTTTGTGTAAATTAAAATTTTGTGTATGCTGTACAGTAGAAACTGACACATCATTATAAAGCAACTATAGATAAAGATTAATTTAAATATAAAATAAAAAAATAAAATCACTGTGTGAAACAAATTTGGTTGGGTGATTGGTTTGGGGACTCTAAATGACATACTTTTAATTACCATAATTATCACATTATGTCTTATTTTGCTGCTTTTTCTTTAAAATATGCCACAGGTTTATTGGTATATTTTTATTATAAGTAATTTATCTAGTGATCATGTACTGAGCAAACTCAAGAGTCTATAACACAGTTAGAACCTTAAAAAAAATAAAGTTATACAAAGATGTTCCCAAAGTCCATGCTTCAAAGGATCCACACTTAATTCAAAGGGAAATTCTTCAAAAAGAACATGTTTACTCTTTTTTAAAAAAGTTCTTACAAGTATCTGTAACAGTTTAGAACCTTAACAAAAAGTAAAAATGCTTCCCAGGCTCCTCAGTTTCCAAAAAGTGCACTATCATTTCATTGCAAAGCACCCCAGGCATGTTTTATTTTGGACAAAATTGTCTGGATTCTTAGCCTGCAGTAAACTGCAACAGAAGTGAAGAACTGGCGGAGGCAAACACATTACTGATCAACCTGATGGTAAGATCAGGTCAGTGCAACACTTTTTCAGGTGACAGAAAAGGTATAAGGAAGAGACATTAAGACTTGAAAAATAGCAAACTGAGGTCATTGAGTAAGGACATGAACACCTCTCAATAGCTCCTAGGAACAGTAATATATTTGGGTCCAATATAACAGATGAAATTCCTAATAATGTCCATTAACTATTAGAAAGGGGATTCTCAAATGGTGCTAGTGGTAAAGAATCTGCCTTCCGACAAAGGAAACACAAGAGACTCAGGTTCCATCTCTGGGTCAGGAAGATTCCCTGGAATAGGAAACGGTAACTTGCTCCAGCATTCTTGCCTGGAAAATTCCATGGAAAGAGGAGCCTGGTGGGCTACGGTTCATGGGGCCACAAAGATTTGGACACATCTGAGAGATTGAGCAGATACACAATTATCAGAAAAACATTTAAAAATATTAAGTATATACTTCAAAAAAGCAGAGAAACATTTTAAAAATATCTCTATTTAAAATGGTTAAAATGAAAAATTTTATTGCTTAAAAAGATAATGTTTGATTATTTGGATAATCCATTTTTGTGGTGTCTCACTTATTTTCTAATAATTTAGGATGAAGTGAGGCATATGGAAATAACTCAAAAGCCTGGAGCTAATCAGCGTGTGCATAATAGTGTGGTTCATCAGAATAAATGCAGTGCATTTAGAAATCACTATCACTTTCTTTATTTTCTAGATTATATTCTTCTGGAGTCCCCTTTTCTCTTGTGCTTGAATATACTATAAAATCGTGAACTTTTCCTTTGAGGACATCCAGGTCATTCTGCATCTTTAGTATGCTATTATCATACTGAATTCCTTCCAGGGTCTTCTGCATCTCCATGATTTCAGATACTGCCTTCAGCATATCATCTTCCATGTTAAACATCTGAAGGGTCAGGTCTTCCATTTTCTTTTCTGTCCCGATCAGATCCTGAGAGACTCTCAGAACAGAGCGAACAGCACTTTCAATTGTCGGCAAATGTGTCTTGCATTCTTCAACTTTGGGTTCGTAGCTGGAGAGTTTGTTAGTCAGGTCTTCATCTCTGGCAAAGAGAACATGCTGCTCCTCCTCTAACTTCTCCACCGCTTTTGTGTCGGAGCCAAGCTGCTCCTCTACTCGCAGAAGATCCTCTTCTTCTTGTCTCTGTATAGTTCTAATATTTCTTACTGTGCTATCTTCCAAATCTTTTAGCCTTTCAGTGAGCAATTTTATTTCCTGTTCAGCTGAGTTAATTTGGACAGTGACTTGAGAATGTATATGTTTCGATTCTGATTTGAAAATGTCTGTATTAACATTCATTTCTTCTAGGCTTCTCTTCCAGAAATTTGACACATTCTGGAATTTCTCATTAAGGCTTTTCATCTTTTGGGTGAGCATCTCTTCATTGGTTTGAATGTCATGCATGATTCTTTGGAGGGTGGCTACTTCCTGCTCAAACTGGGTCACCAAAGACATGGAGGATGTAGCTTCCTGCAGGATACTTTCAGTAGAGGCAAGCTGCATTTATAACACAAAACAATTCCCAAGGCTACTTAATAACTTTTATATTAGGGAAATACACTTTAGCAACAATGTGCCAAGTTAAAGTTCTGAAGATGTCTAAAATATCCAAGTACATCAGAATCATGCAGACAAAAATAATTATTACTTAATAGTTTTTTAAAAAAACATTTAAAACACATTTAATAGATTAGGGCTATGGTATAAAAATACAGCTGTTTCTCATCCCTTGGTATGCACCTGTGTGGGATTGGTTTCCCTGTGGATACTGAAATCCATGGATGCTCAAATCCCTCATATAAAACACTGTAAAATGGCACAGTGTTTGCATATTATAAACTAAATCATCTCTACTTATAATTCCTAATACAATGCAAATGATATGTCAAGAGTTGCCACTGAATGGCAAATTCAGATTTTGTTTTCTTAAACTTTCTGGATGTTTTCTTTTCAAGTATTTTTTGATAACACGATTGAACACTTGGATGCGGAACCTATGGATATGGAGGGCAAACTATAAACACTGGAACTTCTAATCCTCAATATTGATTATTTGTACACTTTCAAATATTCCAAATAATGTTAAAGAAGCCTGAAATATATCACATTTCCTTCTTTTTTAATTCCAATGTAAATAAACTTAATTGTCATTTTAAGAGTTACTTGGCTTTTTAGAAACTGATTTAGTTATAAAATTTGTTAACTTTCCTAAATTGTATGACTCTGGAAGACTTCCTGCCTGAAAAGAAATTTGTTGACTGAGTTTTTGCAGGAAAGGTACCAGAATCAGATCTTATAGCTATCACAAAGGCAAAAAGTGAATTAAAAGATCAGTTTACAGAGACAACTCACGTCAAATAGTAAAGTGTTCTAAGTATCTAAAAATTATGGTAAACAGCAAATATCTAAAAGTATAAATATCTAAATATCTATAAATTATGGTAAGCTCCTGGCATCTCCTACTATATCCAGAATATAGAAGAACCAGGTTGAGGACCTCTTTCTTAGTCTACCCTCACACACAGATAACAGCCTTAGAGACTACAGGAAGGCCTGGAAACAATCTTTAGTTTAGCAAATATCTGCAGCATTATGTTAAAGACATAGCACTGTACAAAACACAGTTCTGCCCTTGCACAATTTAGTTTAATTGGAGAGAAAGTGAAGTTTACATGTGCTTAACAGGGAAAGAGTAATGGAAGCAATTACATAGGGTGTCCAAACCTAACTTCAATGACCAAGGACAATGTTATAGAAATAATATCTAATACCTGCTTCTAGTTACTTCCTCTAAATCATCCTACATACTACAGCCAGATTTAAGATTTTAAAAACTGCTGTGTACATCATGTGTGTGTCTGTTAGTCGCTTAGTCGTGTCTGACTCTTTGTGATCCCATAGACTCTAGCATGCCAGGCTCTTTTGTCCATGGAATTCTCCAGGCAAGAATACTGCAGTGGGTTGCCGTTTTCTTCTCCAAATGTACATCATGCTGCTGCTGCTAAGTCGCTTCAGTCGTGTCTGACTCTGTGCGACCCCATGGACTGCAGCCCACCAGGCTCCTCTGCCCGTGGGATTTTCCAGGCAAGAGTACTGGAGTGGGGTGCCATTGCCTTCTCTGGATGTACATCATGGTACAACATTAAAGAAAACCTCTCTTCAAGAAAATTAGAGATACCAAGGGAACATTTCATGCAAAGATGGGCTCGATAAAGGACAGAAATGGTCTGGACCTAACAGAAGCAGAAGATATTAAGAAGAGGTGGCAAGAATACACAGAAGAACTGTACAAAAAAGATCTTCACGACCCAGATAATCATGATGATGTGATCACTAATCTAGAGCCAGACATCTTGGAATGTGAAGTCAAGTGGGTCTTAGAAAACATCACTACGAACAAAGCTAGTGGAGGTGATGGAATTCCAGTGGAGCTGTTTCAAATCCTGAAAGATGATGCTGTGAAAGTGCTGCACTCAATATGCCAGCACATTTGGAAAACTCAGCAGTGGCCACAGGACTGGAAAAGGTCAGTTTTCATTCCAATTCCAAAGAAAGGCAATGCAAAAGAATGCTCAAACTACCACACAATTGCACTCATCTCACATGCTAGTAAAGTGATGCTCAAAATTCTCCAAGCCAGACTTCAGCAATACGTGAACCGTGAACTCCCTGATGTTCAAGCTGGTTTTAGAAAAGGCAGAGGAACCAGAGATCAAATTGCCAACATCCGCTGGATCATGGAAAAAGCAAGAGAGTTCCAGAAAAACAGCTATTTCTGCTTTATTGACTATGCCAAAGCCTTTGACTGTGTGGATCACAATAAACTGTGGAGAATTCTGAAAGAGATGGGAATGGGAATACCAGACCATCTGACCTGCCTCTTGAGAAACTTGTATGCAGGTCAGGAAGCAACAGTTAGAACTGGACATGGAACAACAGACTGGTTCCAAATAGGAAAAGGAGTACGTCAAGGCTGTATATTGTCACCCTGCTTATTTAACTTATATGCAGAGTACATCATGAGAAACGCTGGACTGGAGGAAGCACAAGCTGGAATCAAGATTGCCGGGAGAAATATCAATAACCTCAGATATGCAGATGACACCACCCTTATGGCAGAAAGTGAAGAGGAACTAAAAAGCCTCTTGATGAAAGTGAAAGAGGAGAGTGAAAAAGTTGGCTTAAAGCTCAACATTCAGAAAACAAAGATCATGGCATCTGGTCCCATCGCTTCATGGGAAATAGATGGGGAAACAGTGGAAACAGTGTCAGACTTTATTTTGGGGGGCTCCAAAATCACTGCAGATGGTGACTGCAGCCATGAAATTAAAAGACGCTTCCTCCTTGGAAGAAAAGTTATGACCAACCTAGATAGTATATTCAAAAGCAGAGACATTACTTTGCCGACTAAGGTCTGTCTAGTCAAGGCTATGGTTTTTCCAGTGGTCATGTATGGATGTGAGAGTTGGACTGTGAAGAAGCCTGAGCACCGAAGAATTGATGCTTTTGAACTGTGGTGTTGGAGAAGACTCTTGAGAGTCCCTTGGACCGCAAGGAGATCCAACCAGTCCATTCTGAAGGAGATCAGCCCTGGGATTTCTTTGGAAGGAATGATGCTAAAGCTGAAGCTCCAGTACTTTGGCCACCTCATGCGAAGAGTTGACTCATTGGAAAAGACTCTGATGCTGGGAGAGATTGGGGGCAGGAGGAGAAGGGGACGACCCAGGATCAGATGGCTGGATGGCATCATGGACTCGATGGACGTGAGTCTGAGTGAACTCTGGGAGATGGTGATGGACAGGGAGGCCTGGCGTGCTGCGATTCATGGGGTCGAAAAGAGTTGGACATGACTGAGTGACTGAACTGAACTGAACTGAACTTACTACTTCCTCATACTCCTAGGAGAAAGTGCCAAATTCTATAACCCCTCTATATCTATTTTCCTTCTACTTTGCCTCGCTAAGTTCTTTCCTTTGTTCAAGACTCAGGCCAGGCCTCAGCTCCTCAGTGCAGCTTTCCATCCTGGCCCTCACTCTGAGAGCCTGAACTCCTGTAGCACCTATTGTATTACATATTTACCACTTATTTGGCACTTAGCACATATAACTCAAGAATTCTTGAGTGTTCACCCTACACCAGACTTGAGCTAGACACTGAATATAAAAATACAGATAAAGTACAGTCCTTGACTTCACAATCTGATAGGAGAGATAGCGTTTTGGATCTTCTATGTCATATATTCTGGATCCCTAAGAAGATGTTCTGAGTGTACTCTGCTTCACTATTAGGAACTAAGGATACAGAGAAAAAAGACAGCATTTGCTCTAAGGAGCAGGGAAGGAGATAAACGAATTAACAACAGCAATACAGATCACAGTAGATGATTATTTGTGCCATGGCAGAGTTAGCACGGGGAGAAGTCGTGCTCAGAGAAGTCGGAAGTCTGGAGGAAATGAAGAGGTTTAGACTCTCAGATCTGACTCTAATAGGCTGATAAATTAAACAGGTGAAGCTATGAAAGTGTCTAAACTCCTTAGAGGAAGAGACAATGTCTTATGCCTTTTTGTAGTGCTCATATCTCAGGGTCTAAAGAACATGTTTCTTGATGTTTAGGAGGAAAACCGTCCAGGAAACCTGGGTCTACCCCAGTCAGGACCTGAAGCAGTTCTAGGTGACAGTTCTAGGTGATTGTTTGATTGCTCCCAAACAATGCACAAACAGTGTCATTCTGAAACCTTGTTTAAAAATTATTTTTAGGTCTGGGGAAGAGGCGGCGGGCGCCATGTCGGGCCGTGAAGGTGGCAAGAAGAAGCTGCTGAAGCAGCCCAAGAAGCAAGCCAAGGAGATGGACGAGGAAGATAAGGCATTCGAGCAGAAGCAGAAGGCGGAGCAGAAGAAACTCGAGGAGCTAAAAGCAAAGGCTGCGGGGAAAGGCTCCCTGGCCACCGGTGGAATTAAGAAATCTGGCAAAAAATAAACTGTTCCTTGTGCCTGAGGCAATGATGACCGTTAGATCCATTTCTGTTTAAACACCTGGATTCCCTGCCATAATATCTGTTGCCACCTATAGCTAGAATCAAGTGTTGTCTTGGAACCTATTGTACATTTAAGAATAAACTTTTGTAAAAAAAAATATATATTTTTTTATTGTACACTTGTAGACATAACGCAAGTTCCTTTAAAAAGCAGTTCTAAGAAATACTTGTACATTGGTAACAGTATTATGTTTAGTTATCTTATTAGCAGCACTTTGAAGAGACAAGCTTATCTTCATCCAAGGTAATTTCTTGTTTGGGCTTCCCAGGTAGTTAGTGGTAAAGAACCCTGCCTGCCAATGCAGAAGACATAAGAGACACTGTTTCAATCCATGTGTTGGGAAGTTCACATAGAGGAGGACATGGCAACCCACTCCAGTATTCTTGCCTGGAGAATCCCATGGACAGGGGAACCTGGCTGGCTATATAGTCGATAGAGTCACAAAGAGCTGGACACGACTGAAGCGACTTTGTACACATGCAAGATAATCTCCTGTTTAGGCTGTTCACCAGTTTCACTATAACCTAGAGGCAGTATAACCCAGGACACTCCAAGGACAAGATCAACTTTTCAGGATAATAAAGGTCTCAAGATTTAATCTGCAATTAATGAGTGACTGGTGCTCACACCAGTCATGTCTGACTCTTTGCAACCCTATGAACTGTAGCCCACCAGGCTCCTCTGTCCATGGGATTTTCCTGGCAAGAATACTGGAGTGGGTTGCTATATTTCCTGTATCACAGGCAGATTCCTTACCCCTAAGCCACCAGGGAAGTCCTGGAACACAATAGTTAGCATTTATGGGCTGTGAATATATTTTAATAGTTTTTCATTTTTTAAAAAAGTTAAATTCTTAAATTTATTACTGCTTGAAAGTTTTCAAAGAGTTTGTATATATATTGTATCTCATTTGATTTTAATAAAAGTTTTGTTACTCTCTAACAAGTGATGAAATGGAGGCCAAGAGAAGTTAAAGTGATTTTTCCCAGGTCACACAGTTTTGTGAGAGCCCATGTCTAGCTGTTTTTCCTCCTACTGTATTAATCTGGCCTTTAAGGGCCTGCTCTGTAAAGAGGCAGCTATTGTTAAATAACTCCTAGGGCAGACTGGGAGAGAAAGAGCTATGTGAAGATGGAATATTTCTTGAATCCTAGGATGATAATGGCACCCCACTCTAGTACTCTCGCCTGGAAAATCCCATGGATGGAGGAGCCTGGTGGGCTACCATCTACAGTCCATGGGGTCGCTAAGAGTCGGACACGACTGAGTGACTTCACTTTCATGCATTGGAGAAGGAAATGGCAACCCACTCCAGTGTTCTTGCCTGGAGAATCCCAGGGACGGGGGAGCCTGGTGGCTGCCATCTATGGGGTCACACAGTGTCAGACATGACTGAAGTGACTTAGCAGCAGCAGCAGGATGATATTTTAAATATCTGCTTCAAAAGCATTTGTTTATTTACTTTTAATTGAAGTATAGTTGATTTACAATTTTATATTAGTTTCACGTGTACAACATAGTGATTCAATATTTTTATTATTTATTTATTTTCAATATTTTTATAGATTATACTTCATTTGAAGTTATTATAAACTAATGGCTGTATTTCCCTGTGCTGTAAAATATATTCTTGTTGCTTGCAAAATCTTTTTAATTGCTGCCAAATTTTTTCATTTAAAAAGGAAATCTTTGGGACTTCTCTGGAAGTTAAGAGTCTGAGCTTCCACTGTAGGGAGCAAGGGTTCAATCCTTGGTCAGAAATGAAGATCCTACATGCTGTGTGACATGGCTGAAAAAAAAGGAAATCTTTCTTCAATAGCATTTAAGTACATGAAGTTTCTATTTCTTGGAATTTTTCTATCATGTTTGCTCTGATTAGAGGGCCCTAGATAACTATTTTGGAGAAGGCAATGGCACCCCACTCCAGTACTCTTGCCTGGAAAATCCCATGGACGGAGGAACCCGGTGGGCTGCAGTCCATGGGGTCGCTAAGAGTCAGATAAGACTGAGCAACTTCACTTGCACTTTTCACTTTCATGCATTGGAGAAGGAAATGGCAACCCACTCCAGTGTTCTTGCCTGGAGAATCCCAGGGACTGGGGAGCCTGGTGGGCTGCCCAGTCTATGGGGTTGCACAGAGTCAGACATGACTGAAGTGACTTAGCAGCAGCAGCAGCAGCAGCAGCAGCAGGTAACTATAATCAGATTTCATCTTGAGCTCTAGGTCAAAATACAAACTCTTGCAACACCTTTCCAGAGGCCCCTAAACTCATGTTCCATGCAATTCACTGGCATGTGTGAGGGATACTTTTCATCCACGATTCTTTTCTTCTGGGGGATTTTAGGCTCATTCTGTGCATCAGGCGGCAGGAACTTAGGCCATCTATTTAATTTCTATTTTGCAACCTCCTTGTGTACCCTGGTGCCAAACACAAGTCCTTTTTTACCTTATGACAGGAGTAAAGGTTTAGTGAATGAATAAATGAAAAAAAACAAGCCATATTTCCCAATGATAGTTTGGTCCCTGGTAGCCAGATAAGGCCCAGCTGATGCCTTACTGGTTGCACCTGACCCTCTTTTGAGACAACTAGGTAGTAAAAAATTTATCTGTCTCACATTTCTAAAACCACAGTAATAATGCATTTGCATTTACAGCTTGAAGAACTACAACATAGATTTGGATTTTAATTTTCATGTGGCTATAAGCAATATTTATTTTAGGTTTGTTGTTGTTTAGGCACTAAGTTGTGTCCGACTCTTTTGTGACCTCATGAACTGTAGCCTGCCAAGCTCCTCTGTTCATGACATCTCCCAGGCAAGAATACTGGAGTGGGTTGCCATTTCCTACTCCATGGAACCTTCCTGACCCAGAGATAGAACCCGCATCTCCTGAACTGCAGGCAGACTCTTTACCCTCTGAACCACTGGGGAAGCCCCTTCTTTTAGCTTAGTCATTCTTACATGCATATGAATATGTATATACTTGCCAAGCAGAAATAAAACAAAAACCGGTGGATCTTTGCCCAACAAGAGCTACTCCTATTCTAAGCTTATACCTAAAAATCATTTATAGTTTCAGTGCCCTAGACACTTCATATTTAAATAGAAAGTTGAGGTCACATCAATATAAGAAGATTGGTCCTTTTAAACAATAACAGTTGTTATATATTAAGAAAAGTCTTGTCCTTTCAAAATGTAATCTAAAGTTAGCTTAGACTGAAGGGAGAATGTGAACAAGCAGGAAAAACAGCAACGGTTATAGTACTAATGGTCTAAAAGGCAGGAGAAAATAATTTATGAATGGGGTAGAAGGGGGGCAATGGGGAAGAAAAATGGTAAAATCTCTCCAAATACGTCAATTAATAATTACCTTTTCTGAAATTAAACTGATTTTACTTTGAAGTCCTTGGAATTCACTGGTTTCCATCTTCAGTAACTGGTATTGGTTTTCCACCTTTGCAAACTTTTCTGACTGCTGAAATACAAACCTAGAAAAGGTGAAAAACAAGTCATTACTTTCTAATTCATACCCACTAAAGTCTGAATGTTAAAGCAGTATTTTTGCCCACTTCTGGTATTGCTACTGCTACTGCTAAGTCACTTCAGTCGTGTCCGACTCTGTGTGACCCCATAGACGGCAGCCCACCAGGCTCCCCGGTCCCTGGGATTCTCCAGGCAAGAACACTGGAGTGGGGTGCCATTTCCTTCTCCAGTGCATGAAAGTGAAAAGTGAAAGTGAAGTTGCTCAGTCTTATCTGACTCTTAGCGACCCCATGGACTGCAGTCTACCAGGCTCCTCCAAGGACAACATAAATTCTGGTGTAGATAGTTTATTTCAACAAACATGAGTTTATTTCAGCAAACATTGGGAGAGCTTGATGTGTAGTTGGGTACTGGTTTAATTGTACATTCAAATAAGAGTGAAACACTGCCCTTCTTCAAGTTTAAGAAGGTGAGTGAGATGGGGTAACATCTGTAATAGAAATTACATGCTAGAAACATTTGGAAGAAAGAAATAATGAATTATTTAGAGTGAGATATGTGATCTCTACTATTTTTTCAAGGAGATGTTTGAGTAATATCTAGAAAATAAGTGTTTTACACTGAGATGTAGGAGAAGCAAAAGTTATCTAAGTTAAAAAAGCATTTTAAAATAAAACTATAGGAGAAGAGAAAAAAAGCAGTGGAGTGGAAGAGAGAGGTGATGATTATTAGAAGTCAAAATATATCAGGAGTCAAAACTGAAAACAGAAATCATTGTCCATGTGACAACAGAATACTTGGGCTTTTCAAGGTGTATAGTATGTACAGTTGATTATACTCTAAATTATGAGCTGCAAGTGTCCTTTAGGTGCCAATCTAAAATTGGAATGTATTCTCCATGTGGTAAAAGGTAAAAGCACAAAAAAATTATCCCAATCTTAAAAACAATAAATAATCTTTTGTTTGTAAGGACCTGAAATGACCAGGCACAAAAGGAATGTTTTGGATCTAGCACCATTTTGGTTATTTTGACTCAATTCTTTGGGCCCAGAAAAAGTAGCAGCTGAAATTCTTTGTGTATTTATTGTTATCAAATCACCAACTCGACGGACATGAGTCTGAGCAAGCTCCAGGAGTTGGGGATGGATGGGGAAAACTGGCATGCTACAGTCCATGGGGTTGCAAAGAATCGGGCACAAGTCTGAACTGAACTGAGTCATCAAAAAGCAGTGGCACAGGGATTTCTCTAGCGATCCAGTAGTTAGGACTCAGCGCTCTACTGCCGAGAGCCCCTGGTTGGGGAAGTAAGATCTCAAAAGCGGCAAACCCTGTGGTGTGGCAAAATAAAAAAGCAGTGAAGCAAAACCATAGGAACCGGAAGTGAAGTGACAGTCGCTCAGTCATGTCCAACTCCTTGTGACCCAGGCCAGAATACTGGAGTGAGTAGCTGTTCCTTTCTCCAGGGAATCTTCCCAACCCAGGGACCGAACCCAGGTGTCCCACATTGTGTGCAGATTCTTTACCAGGTGAGCTCCAAGTGAAACCCAGTAGGAACTGGAGGAGTGCCTTAATCAGAGTATGAGCGCCGGTGGTTCAAAAGCTTCACTGCATACTGGAGACACCTGGCAGCTTTAAAAATGCGTAATGTCTAGGTCCTACCACAGGAATTTGGACTTAGTTGATTTGGGATGTGACTTAGACATTATAAATTTTCAAACCTCCCAGCCAAGCTGAGAATGACTAATTGACATTATTGTAAAAACAGTGGAAGACAGAGCGAAAGACAAACATTTAAAGGTTCCAAAACTCAACGGAGAGGTGAGACTTCTGAGTTTTGTGAGTCAAACTCATAGTCGTCATTAGGCTGTTACTTAAAACTGTACAAAAGTAAAATGGATTTTTTGTGTTTTTAAACAAATGTTTACAGTGTTGGATGAAATAAATTTCTTTTGATAACGGCAAATATTTATCCGATGAGATAAGTGATTTAAGTAAGCAAGCCCATGTTGCATAATTAGTACAGATTGACTTCTGTGTGTTAATATGAACTTTTAAACAAAACTTCTGGTTGTTAGAAAACACTATTATCCTAATTTCAAAGAAAGATGTGTAGAAAACTCTTTTCTGATTGGCTATTTCATTGTTGGCGTTTAAGAGACCGGTAGACAGAGGGGAAGAACAAAGACCACTCTAAAGAAAAGCCTAATTTCAGGAATTGGTTTTAGCATCCATTACTCCACAGTGTTAACTCATGGATTTGCTCTACAGATCAATATGTTCATTTAGAATAAAATCATTTAGAGAGGGAACTTTTTGTGAAGGTTGATCCATTAAAATTCATTACAGGACTTCTCATTTTATTTAATCTTTTTAATGTTATCTCTGCACGTCTCAAAATCTCAAATATTAAGCAAAAACTTGAAAACTGTATTATATGAATGATCATTTCTGATGATAATTTGCAGTTTTTTTTTTCATAGTTAGCTTCTCACCAAAATGGAAAAAAATTCACCATTTCTACATATGAATAATGCATATAAGAAAAAACAGGTATAAAGTTTATTTAGCGTGTAATGAAAATAATCAACAGTAGTCTGTATGATGCTGAGTTAAAATACATTTCTTTTTTAGCCACATCCCATGGCATGAGGGATCTTAGGTCCCCAACCAGGGATGAACCTGAGGCCCCTACAGTGGAAGCTCAAAGCCCTAACCACTGGACCACCAGGGAATTCCTGGTTTATTTTTCACTTAGAAGTGCCAGACACTATTCTAAGAGCTTTATAAATATTAACTCATTTAACATTAAGGAAGAGGATGATTTTCTAGAAGCCAAAAATGTACACTGAGAGGTGGTTTCAATTCTGAAACAGTAATTTTTGAAACTGACATCCGGATTAGTGCCCAAGGTGCTTTGTTTCATTTTAAGGATTTTTAAACAGGAGCAGTTCAAAACCTCCTTACTCCCATCTTCCTTCCCTTAGATAAGACAACAGTTAGGGTCTGCTAAGGGCTAGGAGAAGAAAGAAAATGATTACAAACAATTCTGGGCTAGGGGTTTCTATTTCTAGAATCTTGGCTTGTTTGTGGATTAATACTAAAGGTGGACATACTAAAGGACATTCTAAAGGAATACTAAAGGATTCAACATACTGGTTGAATGTGAAGCTGGGCAACTTTGGCTCTGCTATTCGCTAGCTATACAACCACCCTAGGCAAGTTATTTAACTTACCTTTGCTAGTTTCCTCATCTGTAAAGTGGGGATTAGGGTGTTGTAGAGATTAAATAGGTTTGTATTTATAAAGTCCTTACAGTTCCTGGAACATAAAACATCAACTATTCTAAGTACCTTGACTTTTTCTTTTGAATTACTTTGTGCACCTGCGTTTCCCATCTTCAGACAAGCCGAGAGTGGTAAAATAGATCAGGGCTCTCTTCTACTTACACTTGATACCATTAGAAGCTCCAGGTCTGTTTGAACCAGCCTTGGGTTTACAGCCAGCAAAGGATGGAATGAATGGTTGAGATCCACTAAAAGGAAAAGAAGCACTCTCTTACCCTTTTTGCGGCCTCTTTTCACTATCATAGTTAAAGATTTTAAAGGTATGGATATAGAGGAAAAGGCCCTAGATGAACTGGTTACCTTAGTGTAGGCCTTAACAAAAAGAATCTTTCTGACTCCTTCATAATCCATTGCAGTTTACAGAGGTCTCATACAGATTCAGGGCCCTTACAAATAAACCATGCATTTCCTTGTGTTGGCAGACAGCTAATTGAGGATATATATATACAGGATTTTCTCTGGCTCTGTTTCAATTAGTAATAAGAAAGAGGCAACCCACAAGAAGCTATTAGCATGAACCCTCTGCAAGCAAGGGAGTTCCAGGGCCACTTCTAGGGTCAGTACCCATTTAGCCATGTTTCATACCACAACTTCATTTTTAACATAATACTGAACGTTCAGGAAAACAATGAGCATATTCCATTAAAAAAAAAAATCAAGACAATTAAAGGATACCTCTTTTAAACTCTACTAATGACAACAAAAGCTGAAAAAATGGAGTTAGCAAAGATTTTGCTGCATAAATAATTTTAAAAGTTGTATTAGTTGATAGAGGAAAAAAATTCTTGAATTATCTGATTGCTGAAAGAGCTTTTGACTTTTGATATATAATTATCATAAATGCTATGGCAAACTTTTATAAAAGTAATTAGAGAATCTATTTAAATTTCCAACCTAAAATTTTACAATGGAACTTCTAGTTGACTAAATTTCTGTGTAATAAGATAAGCTTTTAAGACTTTGTGTCTTGTTTAGTAACTTCATAACCTTTAAAAACTTTTTGAAAGCATAATGTCTTCTATACTCTTATCTGGAAAATTTCCTTAAAGAATTTATAAATGAGGTATGCAAACCCAACATTCAGGCCCTTACAGTCCTGAGCAACTCTTACCTCTATCTTATTGTTAAGCTGACATAAGACAGTTATCAGCACTTCATTTAACTGTGAAATGTTTAAGTATCACTATTTTATTATGCATTGTCTCTGTTTATTTTCCAAACAAGGATCCAAAGACTAAAAGTTTGAAGATCCTGAAACAGTGATGCCTTGAAATCCTCCTCGGACAGTGCAAGGGTTCAAATCTCTGCCCTTAGACTCACTCCTAAGCTGTATTTAGGCACACATATTCAATTTTGTATTTAAATAACTAGGACAGTGTCAGTACAGTAAGCATTTTCAATACAACGATCTTTAGGTGCTAATCCTAGTGGTAAAAATGCCAGTGGCTTAGTTATAATTCCAGTGTGCTTTTTAGTATTTTCAGATTCTAAATATTTTCAGAAAATTCTTCCTGTCTTAATAATTTATTCCCAAATTGATCATGAATAGCTATCTGCTATCGTGACTGAATTTATACTTCAACCCTTGTGGCAAAAGATTTCACCAGAGCAATAACAATTATTGAATTTGCCCATTTTAGAAATAATGTTTGAGCATTGTTTTATTATGTTGCAGACACAGTTCAAATAAAATCTTCCTACTTGAATATAATTGTTTGTTTCTAATTGTAGGCCTAACAGTAAATTCCTGAGCTGAAGTGTCTGCTTTTCAACAGCTTTTTCCTTTATAGATTCCTATTAGTGAGCCTTCCCAGGACAGTAACTAAATTATTGAAAAGCTGAACATTTCCTGAAGTAATTTATCTCATATGAATATGAATTTCTGGATAGTTAATAAGAATTAATGAATGCAGTAACTAAAACCAGTTGTATTAGGTTCCAGAAAGAAGCAACCTATATATTTTAGCCTACTAACTTCTAGTTCCGAACAACTTTGCCAGCAATTTTTGATTTACCCAAAGAAACTCATGCATTTTAAGACATAAACCAGTTTATTTAAAATAGTAAATTCTGTACATTTAAGATCAAAATATTCAATAAACAAATATATTAGTAAGATAACAATTTATCTCTTTGAAGAGAATATTTAATAATCAACATTTCACTTTATTGTATTAGTAACATTTTATTGACTTCGACTCAGGATGAGTGATTAGTATACTTCAAAATTTACTAGCATCAAAAATAATCTAGAAGAAAGGACATCTGGGGTCGCTTCTAGAATCCAATTACTCTTGAACACGAGTAACTACCTTCTAAATACTTCAAAAATCGGTGAAAAATGCAGGGAAACTCTAAAGCATCAGTCTCGTTATTAAAGTGAAAGAGGTTAATCCTAAAGGATATGGTTGAGGAAAATAAGTTGGTTGTAAGGTTATTTAATATTCATTTTTCCTATGACATCAATATATCGCTATTTGCTTGGTTTAAAAACTATATATATGTACTTTTAGGTGAACACAATTTCTATACTTTTGTAGCTTTCCAATACTAAAATTCAATCTGTAACTTAGGAATAGACTTTGAACGCATGCACATTGATTCAAATGAGCACTCCTCCAAAATTTGATATCAAGAACGTTGGTTCTTTAAGATCATAATGAATTTTTTATTTTTCAAGTTGTAAACGTTGCCACAAGGCACTGATGGGGTGGGGCAAATTTGTTCCAAATGCACAGTGGACAGGAAGTAACGCGCTATAAAAACGGGAACGCTTCAGTCGTGAAAAATGCGCTTAATGAAGTTTGGCCGAATGTACGTTTCTTAATAGTCAAAGTGAAGTGAAAGTGTTAGTCGCTCAGTTGTGTCCGACTCTTAGAGACCCCACGGACTGTAGCCCACCAGGTTCCTCTGTCCATGGGATTCTCCAGGCAAGAATACTGCAGTAGGTTGCCATTCCCTTCTCCAGGGGATCTTTCCAACCCAGGTCTCCTGCACAACTGGCAGATTCTTTACCATCTGAACCACCAGGGAAGCCTCTTAATGGCTGCCTCATTCTCAAATATTAGCCTCAACTGCAGTTGGGCGATCAGGCACTCGGGCAGTACAAGAAATGAGCGAAAGGGAAAATAAAAGCTAGGCCGTCCGTTCTTTGGGGTTGATGTAGAGAAACAGAAGCTGCAAGATGGGAGCTGGAGGTCAGCAGGATGCCGAGCAGTGCGGGGCTGGGGCAGAGGCGGGAGCCCAAGGAGAGGGCAAGCACGGGAGGCCAGACACGGCCCAGCGGCCTCAGACCACTTACCAGGCCAGGCCCAAGCACGTCCCCAGCGACAGCAGGCTCACGCCGGTCCGGGGGTCGGCCCAGCCCCTGCCTCCACCACCCCGAGCCTCGGGACTCTTCCCGCCCTCGCTCCGCTTCCCAGGCTCCGCCGGGGCTCCCTTCGTCCCCGACTTCTTCCGGCTCTTCACCTCGGACATGTCTGGAAGTCCCCAGGACAAATGAAGGGACGCCTCTACAACCTTGGGTAGCGGGACGTGGCCGCCTCGCCTCTGTGAGGAGGCTCGGCGCTGACCGCGCCCCCTTTTAGACTTGGCACCGCCCAGAGCCAGCCTCCTTTCCCTCCCTCCCCGCCATCAACTCGCTGCTCCACAGCATCTCCCAGCCACCCGCTTTCGAGTCCGGGTAGGAGACATCCCTCCATCGCCCAAACCTCTGCTCGAGGAATGCAAGCCCGAGGTTACCGTGGCTCCCGGGCGCGTACTGGCCATCAGGACGCCAGGGGGCGGGGCGGGGAGGGGCGAGGCAGGGCCGCGCGCGCCACGTCAAGCGCGCCGCCGCCTGGGCCCTCCCTTCTATGGAGCGCGGAGCGCCAGAGGGGCCTAGCCGCGTGCCCGCAGAGGGTGGGGCGGAGGCGCTTTCTCGTGCGCGCGCGGGCACAAGATGGGGTAGAGCGCGCGCGCGGCGGCGGCCTTTTCGTGAATTTCCGGGGGGGTTTATTTGCATGCGCGGGGCCGCGACGTCCCAGCTGGGCCGGCAGGCGGGTTTTGAATGCTCTGCGGTCCTGAGGCGGAGAGGCTGCCTTTATTTCTGTGCGGAAGGAGTATGGGAGCCGGCCGTGAGGAGTCTGAGCGGTCAGCGACCCGCGATGACTTGAAGTAGCCGCAGCGGCGCATTCCAGAGTGGCGCCAGGCTCCCGCCCGGCTGCAAGTGCAGCCCGAGGGAAGGAGCCACAGCCCTAGTGGCCCTCCTTCCTTTGTGTCTGGGTTGGAGTTATCACCTCGGCGCCGCGGGACTGCGACGGTCGCCGTGGGGGTGACGCCCCCTTCGCCGCGGGTCGGAGGTTCGCAGGGGGTCTCCAGGTACCCCTTGCTGCGGACGCTCAGGTGAGACATCTGTGAGGCCCCGACCTACCCCGGCCTGTGTCCCTAGCCGGGCATTTTTTTCTGGAAGCTCTGTTGCCTCTGAACCAGCTTGATTTCCCAGTGAGACCCTTGGGCGAAGGTTTGGCTAAGTTTGCGTCTCGCTTTTCTTTCAGAATTGGGTTCTCCGGAGGTTCAGTAGCCAGTTTAAGGGACTTAGAATTCTCGTTCAAGGGATACTTGTTAATCATTCTAGTACTGTACCAGGAAGAGAAATGTCTAAAAAGGAACTGGTCAACTGTTACGGTTTTCCTGGATGAAACTGCGCTTTGTATTTCACGAGTCCTGACTTTACGTTGATGTGGTTGCAAAAGGTGGAACGTTGAGAATTTGTTCATAATGTTTCAATGGGGACAGAGTTTAGGAAAACAACAACATATGAAACTTAAATTAGTTTTAAGTTTTCTTTAGTTTTAATTTCTTTAGTTTTAATAGGGTAGGTAAAGTGGAAAATTAGTTATAAGTGTTCAGTGTCTTTTGCCGTAGCTATTGGAACTAACCTAAAAAGTTTATTTCTGTTTTTGTCAAACCAAATTTTATTACTGTAAAATTAAGGGACATTTTATGTTTGAGATATCCTCCGTCCATGGGATTTTCCAGGCAAGAGTACTGGAGTGGGGTGCCTTCTCCGAGTTAAATACTGCTGCTAAGTCGCTTCAGTCGTGTCCGACTCTGTGCGACCCCATAGACGGCCTCCCACCAGGCACCCCCGTCCCTGGTATTCTCCAGGCAAGAACACTGGAGTGGGTTGCCATTTCCTTCTCCAATAAAAACATTATTAACACTTAAAAATTACCGTAGCCCTGGTCCTAACCATAACTTTTTCTTTTATCAAGCAATTTCATGTCAGTACTGGGAATTTTGTGAACCTTGACAATATACTTACCTTTGTATGCAGCTGACACATATGGTCGTACTTTTTAATCAATCTTGAAGCTTAATCATTATTACTCCTCTTCTGTGTGCTCGAAATTACTTGTGCTTATCTCTCTGCACTCAGTGCATCACATTATAGTTATCTGTATTTTCCTCTTCTACCAGATAGTGAATTCCTTCATGGGTATGATTTAATTTCTGTAGATTCAGGGCCCTACATAGGAGGGACTCAAATATTTATTGACTAAATTAATAAGCACATTTAGACACTCACTGTAATACATTAGTGAATTCTCTTTAAAAACTTGAAAACATTGTGATCTGGTGTTTATACTCATTGAAAAATTTTCATCATATTTGAAATAAAGTTGGTAGAACCTTTGAGTATTATACTATGAACAATATTATTATGTTTTTATGTCCTCCTAATCTAAGAAATGACATCAGAGGATATTTTCTGTTGCTTTGTCATACTTAGCAGCTCAGCTGAAACTCGTGGAATAAGCCCATGAGCAATGTGTGAAGGCATACCAGCTGACGTCCATCTTGACTGAGAACTAATAATACTGAGAATGCTCTATTTAGTTTTATGATGGCAAAGAAATCGTTTGTAATTATTAGGACTTCGGTATGATCATTGTTTATAAAATCTTAAAGGAAGGTTTATAATTGTACAAATGATAATGAGTATTGAAAAAAATTAAGATAGTATAGAAAAGAACAGAAAAGAAAGGGGAAAAAGTCACTAAATCTTGATTCTTGGAAGTAACCCAAACATTTTGTTGAACAGACTTCTAAACATCTCCGTACGTATTTAGATGAGACCGACACATATTTTGTGCTGCACATGGGATTATATTTAAAATTTTTTCAGTGATGTGTTATGAGCACCTTTCCATGTCAGTACATGGAGGTGTGTCTTATTTTAAATGGCTGTATAATAGTCCATTGTATATACATACTCTAATTTTTTAAAGCCATACTCAGAATAATGGGCATTTAGGTTGTTTTAATCTTTTTAATCTTATCTAAACACTCTTTTAACTCTTTGTGGATATTTTTTGCATACATATATGACTATCTCTTTGAGATAAATTCCTAGAAGTGGGATTTCTGGTTTAAAGAGAATACTTACTTTAAATACATCGTACATTGCCTTCCAGAAAAGTTGCATCCACTTTGTACTCAGGTACTTGTTTTTTAAACTTTTTATTTTGTGTTAGAGTGAAACAGTATCAGACTTTTTTGGGGCTCCAAAATCACTGCAGATGGTGATTGCAGCCATGAAATTAAAAGATGCTTACTCCTTGGAAGAAAAGTCGACCAACCTAGATAGCATATTCAAAAGCAGAGACATTACTTTGCCGACCAAGGTCTGTCTAGTCAAGGCTATGGTTTTTCCTGTGGTTATGTATGGATGTGAGAGTTGGACTGTGAAGAAGGCTGAGCGCCAAAGAGTTGATGTTGAACTGTGGTGTTGGAGAAGACTCTTGAGAGTCCCTTGGACTGCAAGGAGATCCAACCAGTCCATTCTGAAGGAGATCAGCCCTGGGATTTCTTGGAAGGAGTGATGCTAAAGCTGAAACTCCAATACTTTGGCCACCTCATGCAAAGAATTGACTCATTGGAAAAGACTCTGATGGTGGGAGGGATTGGGAGCAGGAGGAGAAGGGGACAACAGAGGATGAGATGGCTGGATGGCATCATGGACTCGATGGATGTGAGTCTGAGTGAACTCCAGGAGTTGGTGATGGACAGGGAGGCCTGGTGTGCTGCAATTCATGGGGTCGCAAAGAGTCGGACACGACTGAGCAACTGAACTGAACTGATAGCTAATAAACCAACCCATTCTAGTATTCTCGCCTGGAGAATTCCGTGGACAGAGGAGCCTGGTGGGTTTAGTCCATGGGGTGGCAAAGAGTCGGATAGGACTGAAGCCACTTAGCACACACACACATAGTTAATTAACAATGTTGAGATAGTTTCAGGTGGACAGCTAAGGGGCTCAGCCACACATACACCTATATCCATTCTCCTTGAAATTCTCTTCCCATCCAGGCTGCCACATAACATTGAGCAGAGTTCCCTGTGCTATACAATAGGTCCTTGTTGGTTATCTGTTTTAAATATAGCACTGTGTACATGTCTATCCCAAATTCCCTACCTCTCCTCAGGTATCTTAAAAGAATACTAATTTCCTCACATTTTTGAAAGCATTGGATTTTGTTTATTTAAAAAAATTTTTGCAAAAATAAGATCCTTTCTTTATATTTTTCAGTACCAGTGAGGTTGTACCCCTTTTTATATCTTTATTTGCCTGATAAGAATTTGATGTTTTGCCTGTAGCTCATGGTTGACAGCTCAGAGAAAGAAAAAATTGAGGGAAGATGGATGCAAAAGCTCGAAATTGTTTACTTCAACATCGAGAAGCCTTGGAAAGGGACATCAAAACATCCTACATCATGGATCACATGATTAGTAATGGAGTTTTAACAGTGTCAGAGGAGGAAAAAGTGAAAAATGAGGTAAAGCCCTTTGAGGCAGTCTGTGCTTTCTTTTTGATTTTTAAAAAATTCAGTCTGTACTTTCTTAAAAATTTTTAGAATTTATTTCAAAATTTGTACTGGTGTCCACTAATTTATGTTGCAAATATATTCTTTATAGTATACTGAATTACTTTTTTTTTTTTTTTTTTAGCCCACCCAACGGCAACGAGCAGCTATGCTAATTAAAATGATACTTAAAAAAGATAATCATTCCTATATATCATTCTACAATGCTCTACTTCATGAAGGTTACAAAGATCTTGCTGCCCTGCTGCATGGTGGCATTCCTGTCGTCTCTTCTTCCGATGGCAAAGATTCAGTTAGTGGAATAACTTCATATGGTTTGTATCCGTGATGCCTTCTATCACAATGGCTGTGTGGCTGAAGTTTTGTTTTATTGTAGATGGTGTCTGCTGGAGAGACTTTATCAGTTCAGTGAAACATGTGCAAAAATTATAGTCTTGTTTTCCAATTCAGATATTTTTATTTGTGTCCATATTACTTTCTCATTTCCTTACCCAGTGAACTATCTACTGCTGAGATAATATACCTTAATTTTTAGAGATAATAAGATAATTTATAAGCCTTTAAATTTTCTCCAGTTGTGTGTTTACTAAGTTCAAGCATAGGAAAGAGCAAATCTTTAGAAATCTATGTTCTTGAAAGCAATTCCATATTCCTTCCTTTACTCTCTCTTCTCAATCTTTAGTATGAGAAAAAGATTGGAGAGTTAGAGAGGGAGAGGATGAGTAAGGGCAGATATAAATGGAGATTTCCCTTGCTTTGTAGTCATCTTGAAAGGTGTATCTTTTGTTCTGAGAAATCAGAAAGTTAAAGTTAATATGCTAGCCATGTTTTCTTCTGTTGGAAATTTTGGTGGAGATCTCAGCCAGAGATCTCTTTGGTTTTTATGGAATTACTTGAGTAACCATTTCAGAGTTCTCTTCATTCATGCTTGTTTTGTTTTGGATTTCAGTAAGGACAGTCCTGTGTGAAGGTGGAGTACCACAGAGGCCCGTTGTTTTTGTTACTAGGAAGAAGCTAGTGAATGCGATTCAGCAGAAGCTCTCCAAACTGAATGGTGAACCGGGATGGGTCACCATATATGGAATGGCAGGTTGTGGGAAATCTGTATTAGCCGCAGAAGCTGTTCGAGATCATTCTTTCCTAGAAGGTAAGTTTTGATTACAATTGATGGCTAAGAAGATATTGTTTAGGCATTGCATTAGCTTCCTATTGCTGATATAACAAATTACCAAAGCTTTTGGTGACTTAACACAAATATTACTGTGTAGTTCTGGAGGTCAAAGATCAAATAGCTTTTACTGGGCTAAAATGAAAGTGTCAGCAGTGCTTAACTCGTTTTTGAGGCTCAGGGAGAATCCTTTCCCTTCCATTTCCCTCCTTCTAGAGGTGCCCTGCATTCCTTAACTCACAGTCCTTTTTCTTATTTTCAAAGCTGGGAGTACATAACATCTTCAGATCTTTCTCTCTCCTCTGATCTTTGCTTCTGTCATCACATCTGCTCTGACCTTGCCTCCCTCTTACAAGGGCCCCTGTGATTATATTGGGCCAAATGGATAATCCAGGATAATGTCATCTCAAAATCCTTAATTTAAATGCACTTGCAAAGTCTCTCTTTGCTATATAAGGGGCCATGTATACAAATTCTGTGGAATAGGTGTGGACATCATGTGGAAGGGAGGGGCAGTTTTCTACCTACCACAGGGGATTAAATTTGAATTTAATTTTCTACCTCACCTGTCACAATGAGGCTTGACTACCCAGGCCAATAAGTTCATGTGTTATCATTTGGCACTCATTAACCCTGGAATGTGGAGAAGGCAATGGCACCCCACTCCAGTACTCTTGCCTGGAAAATCCGATGGATGGAGGAGCCTGGTGGGCTGCAGTCCATGGGGTCGCACAGAGTCGGACACGACTGAGCAACTTCACTTTCACTTTTCACTTTCATGTACTGGAGAAGGAAATGGCAAACCACTCCAGTGTTCTTGCCTGGAGAATCCCAGGGACGGGGGAGCCTGGTGGGCTGCCGTCTATGGGGTTGCACAGAGTCGGACATGACTGAAGCGTCTTAGCAGCAGCAGCAGGAGCAACCCTGGAATGAAACTAGTTCCCTTGTATCTTAATTCAAATTTTTAAAATTTATTTGGCTGTGTAGGGTCTTAGTTGCATCATGTAGTATGTTTCATTGTGGTGCATGGACTCTAGTTGTGGTGCTCAGACTCAGTAGTTGTGTTTCTCAGATTTAGTAGTTGTGGTTCACGGGCTTAGTTTCTCCTTGGCGTGTGGGATCTTAGTTCCTCGACCAGAGATCGAACCTGAGTCCTCTGCCTAGCAAGGTGGATTCTAAACCATTGGACCACCAGGAAAGTCCTTCCCATTGACTGCCCCCCATCTTAATAACTGAGGGAATTGTATGGTTGAAAAAGTGTCTTGAAAGGTTGTCCAGCTTGTATCCCTGCCTTTCAACAGTATTGTACTAACATAGCTTCAGTGGCAGTCCAGTGTTCTTACAGAGTGCTGTAGGGAAGATTGTTGGAAATGCAGTTCGGTTAATAACTTCCCGGGGTGAATCTTTCTTGTATTTGGCATCCTGAATCATTAATATGAATTTCATTTCTGCAGTTAATTCTATCATTTATTTACCTTTAACAATAAAAATCTTTAGTAACTTATCTTATATGTAACTCCAAGAAAAAACAATTGAAAGTTGACTGTAGCAACCAATGAATTTTTCCAGGCAGGCTTTATAGATTCATTAGATATCTGGCAACTTATTTTCCTTGCTTCAGATATTCATGTAGTCAGTAAGTGTTTGAGAATCTGTTATGGATTTTGGCACTGTTTTGGGCAAAATCCAGAAAGAAAGCATAGCCTATGCATCTAAGAAATTTATTTACAGTCTGGTAGGAGAGGAAGACAGGTTAACTATGATATATGTGGTAAACTGAACATTAGAAACAAGTATAATGTACCTACAAAGTTAGAATAAAGGAAGGACACTTTCCATCAGGGGAGGAGAATGAGCAGGCCAGGATGAGATGACATTTTAGCTGGAGTTTGAAGAATAGAAACAAGTTTGGCAGGCGAACTCAGCAAGGATGGGAGAATAGAGAAGGTGGGAAGGGAGTTGGGTAGTTACCAGAGTGAGGAAGGTCAGACTGTGCAGCAGAGAGTTTAGGACATTGGCAGGTGCACTGCTGACCCGAATGCGTCCCGTGGGTTCTCAGGGTAGTCCCTAGCAGGAATTTCATATAGTGTCCTCAGTCTTTGGTTGCCTCCATCCATTAGTGAGTTATGGGGAGTTGAAAAAGATAGTTCCCGACTGCTAGTGGTTAATATATTTTTTGTTGTTGTTTACAATACATAATCATCAGTTAAAATAGTTTGTGAGGAGGACTTCCCTGGTGGCCCAGTAGTTAAGAAACCATCTGCCAATGCAGGTGACACAGGTTTGATGCCTGGTCCAGGAAGATTCCACATGCCGAGGAGTATCTAAGCCTGTGTGCCTTGGAACCTGTGCTCTGCAAAAAGAGAAGCCATCACAATAGAAGCCGACGCACCACACCTAGAGAGTAGCCCCTGCTCATTGCAACTAGAGAAAGCCTGAGAGAAGACCCAGGGCAGCAAAAAAAAAAAAAAAAAAGGCAAAGTTTATGATGAGATGACACAATGAGTGGCATAAATGGTAAGCACCTGAGAATTTTAGAAAGTTGGAGGCTGGGGCACAGCTTTTGTACACACCTGGTTTTAATTTATACGTCACAGCCTTTGTTAATGGTGTTGATCATACTCTTGTCAGAAATATGCCTGATTCCTAAACCCTGGTTTTTCTGTCTTGTTTTCATAGAGAAGTTTTAGGTGACTCAGGGCTATGCAAATCTCAGGGCCAAGGATTTATTTATTCACTTTTTTTTTTAAACCTCTCCTGCAAAGTTGATCACCAAGGATATTTCAGGATAAAATTGGTTTAAATTTCTTTAGTGTGAAGTAATGGTTTTTGTTTCGATATAATCATAAATTTAATTTAAAATATGTATAATATACCAATTTTTAGGGTTAAAAGTGCTCTTTAGTGCTATTTAAATCACTCGATATTATTGAGGTGAATTTTCAATTTTAGGGGTTAAAATTGACCTACAACCTATGGAATTAATTACCCAAGAATCATATTATATAAAAGGTAGTCTTGGAATAGATTTTAACCACTTTGTTTTGAGAAAAGATCGGGGATGCTGGCAATTTTCTAGTGTATAATGAGCTTAATTTGTATTCCTAATAAGCATTAGTGAGATCTCAAGTACAGAGGGATGAGTAAATCATATTCTTTAATTTACAGCTTATTTTCATATTAAGTCTATCTGAGTTTCTTAGTGTGTACATTTCCTTTAAAAAAAAAAGTCCCCTTCTCATTTCCCTTTCCCTCCTCTAAAGAAAAACACACTCCTCCTTTGTGTCTCCTCTATGCAACTACAACACTACTTCATTTCTGACACCAGATATATGAGTTTTCCACATATCCAGCAATTCTTTAATACCTGCTGAGAGTCCTATGGTTTAATTCATTTGTGATGCTACCTACTGGAGATAATATCAGATCACACCAGCCTGCCCCCACCCCAACCCTTTCAGATGACAGTTGCCAGTCCAGGTTGTTACCTGTGCTTCTGAACTATACTTACTAGATTACTGGTTTATTAGACAAGCATAAGGGGCTTCCCAGGTGGCGCTAGTGGTAAAGGACCCTCCTGCCAATGCAGGAGATGTCAGAGATGCAGGTTTGATCTCTGGGTTGGGAAGATCCCCCGGAGGAGGTCACAGCAATCCCCTCCGGTGTTCTTGCCTGGAGAATCCCACGTACAGAGGAGTCTGGTGGACTACAGTCCATAAGGTTGCAAAGAGTCAGATGTGACTGATGGGATTTAGCACACATGCATGCATACAAGCATAAAATCTGGAATAGCCTGACGGAAGAGAAGTGTCAGGCATGATATATGGGAAAGGGTGTGGAGTCCCTATGCCCCATGTGGATATATCACTCTCTGTGTTCTCCCCTTTTTCACCAACCCACATGCTCTGAATCTTACACTTTTGTTTTTTTACGGAGTTTCCAGTTACATAGGTGTAGTTGATTAAATCATTTGTGATTGAATGCAATCTCTAACCACTTCCTTCTCCCCAGAGGTCTGGAGGTGGGACTGAAAGTTCTAGTACTAATCAAGTGTTTGATTCCGCTGGCAAGGTTCCCCTAAATCCCTAGGTATTTAGAGACTTCCCAGAAATTACTTTATTAACATAAACTCAGGTGTAGTTGAAAGGGGCTTATCATATGAACATAAGACACTATTTCACTTTTATACTCTGGAACAGTTTCAAGAACTGGGAACAAAACTATTAAAAGATGCACCTAAGGCTCTCACATGGGAAATTACAAGGGATTTAGAGCTATGTGCTAGGAATAGTGACAAAGATCAAATATATATATATTTAATCACAGAATCATACCTCCCCATAGGTGATCATTCTGATGTATTTAATATGTGTGTGCTAAGTCACTTTAGTCATTTCTGACTCTTTTAGACCCTCTGGACTGTAATCGTCAGGCTTCTCTGTCCATGGGATTCTCCAGGCAAGAAAACTGGAGTGGGTTGCCGTGTCCTCCTCCAGGGGATCTTCCTGACCCAGGGATTGAACCCACATGTCTTATGTCTCCTGCATTGGCAGGCAGGTTCTTTACCACTAGCACCACCTGAGAAGCCTACTTAATCTATATTCTTTGTAAATATACAGGGTATATAAATACCAGATTTGATTGCCCTCCTATCTGTGCATTCCTATCAGTAACATGTGATTACTATGTCCTCACTTGCTAGTAATATTAGGTTATCTTCCATCTTTGAGATTATTGACAAGCTAGCAGATGTGAAATGATATCTTAGTTTATATTTCTGTGATAACTTGAGCTTGACTATTTCTTTATAAGTTTTTTAGCTTTTTGAGTTTCCTTGTTATGAAGTTTATTGATACCATTTGTGATATCAATGATACCACATCTTGATACCACATTTTTTTCCATCTTGTTGCTTTTAAGGAGTTTCTTGAATAGTATAGATAGTAGGACTTACTGGTTTTAGACTCTGTAAATACTTTCTCCTTATATCATCTGTATTAACTTTGTCCTGGATGTCCTTAATAGAAATCTTTAATTCTGGTGTAGTCAGATTAGTCAACTTTTTTTGCCTTCTAATTTGTGCTTCCTGAATTTTAAGTAGTCCTATTATCCAGTATTATTATTATTATCCAGTAATCAGGTATGGATGTGCGAATTGGATCATAAAGAAGGCTGAGCACCAAAGAATAGATGCTTTCTAATTGTGGTGCTGCAGAAGACTCTTTAGAGTTCCTTGGACAGCAAGGAGATCAAACCAGTCAATCCTAAAGGAAATCAGCCCTGAATATTCATTGGAAGATCTGATGCTGAAGCTCCAATACTTTGGCCGACAGACTTGAAGAGCTGACTTATTGGAAAAGACCCTGACTCTGGGAAAGATTGAGGGCAGGGGGACAAGGGGGTAACAGAAGTTGGGATGGTTAGATAGCATCACCAAGTCAATGGACATGAGTCTGAACAAACTCCAGGTGATAGTGAAGGACAGGGAAGCCTGACATGGGGTCCATGGGGTCACAAAGAGTCGGACACAACTTAGCGACTGACAGCAAGAGTCCTATTATAGTCTTACCATTCATATTTAGCTCTTTAATCTGAAGTCTGCTTTTGCATATCCACTAGTTCAAGAGTAGATACTTCCCTAAAGGTAGAGTTGGACATGACTGAAAGACAACAACAACAAAGATCAATTTTAATCTCTGGAGTTTATGTCTATTCTAAAATATAGGAATATTAGATTTTGCCATTGTTATAAAACCTTATTTTTTCTTTTGAAAGTGCAGGTAACTGTATGGGTTACAAATTTCATTAAAACTGGTTTCTATAGAAACTGTGTTACCTTAGAGTGGTGTTCGGTATAAATTGACGAACACTGTTAAGTTCTTAACTCTTTTTGTCTATATATTTTTAAGAAACCCAGTTTCCTTTTGAAAGTTCAGCCATTTAATTTGACGAATTAAAAATTAAAAGAGTTGATGAATTTTTCCACCATTTACATGATTGTATTTTGGTGCTGAGTTTCTAAGGACATGAAAGTTTTCTTTAGAGGCTGTCTGTCTGTTTCCTTCCTTCCCAGGACTTCCCTGATGCTATTAGATTATTAATTGCTACCTCTATAAACCTCTTGTGAGAGTAGGATGGGTTAATTTTCTCTGAATAAAGGCAGTTTTTTTTTTTTTTCCGCTTAAATTTCTCTTGAGTGAATTATAGGTACAAGTCTCATTCAAGGCTAAATTGCTCCCTCTTGTGCCCACAGTCAAGATGTTTGGATTCTTTCTGAAATGTGAAATTTATGCTCCCAGTGATAGGTTTGCAGATCAGTTGGTCTTTTGGTCTTTTTTTTTCCTGACCACACCATGAGGCATTCAGGATCCTAGTTCTCTGACCAGGCATCAAACCTGTGCCTTGGAGAAGGAAATGGCACCCCACTCCAATACTCTTGCCTGGAAAATCCCATGGATGGAGGAGCCTGGTAGGCTACAGTCCATGGGGTTGCAAAGAGTCAGACATGACTGAGCGACTTCACTTTCACTTTCCTGCAACAAAAGCAGAGAGTCTTAACCACTGGACCAGCAGGGAATAGTCCTGTTTGTCTTTCTCTCCAAGCAATAATTTATTATTTTTCTTGCATATGTTAGTAATGCCCTAATTTACTTCTAAGGTTAGGAGAGATGTAGATAGTAGGTATTTTGGAGAAGGCATTGGGAACCCACTCCAGTATTCTTGCCTGGAGAATCCCAGGGACGGCAGAGCCTGGTGGGCTGCCATCTATGGGGTCGCACAGAGTCAAACACGACTGAAGCGACTTAGTAGCAGCAGGTATTTAAATTTAAATCTGCAGAGTTCACTAGCCAGTTGTGTCTGGCTACTCTCTTTACCTTGTCTTGAACCCTAGGATGAGTTTGAAAAATCTTAAGTAGAAAGCACAAATTAAAGAAAAACCCCTTAGGAGCAGCATGTAGTTTAAAACTGTTTTAAATATTACAGTAGTAGTATTGTCATTTAAAATGAAGTAAAATTTCTTTTCACTTGTCCTTCTTTCCTTTCTCCTAAATGCTTCACCAGAGGTAGTCATGGTTAACAGTTTAGAGTGAGTTTTTCCAAACTTTTTTTCCTGTGCATTTACACACATGTATATACACAGAAGAGCTGGACACAACTGAGTGACTGAACACTGTCACCAACACAGAACACAGCTGTAGCACTAAGCAAAGCCCCAGGGATTTACTGTTTCATAACTGTTGACTTTAACAAGCCTAGAGAACTTCAGTAAGCTTTCAGGAGGAAAGAGTAAGACTTATTGGGATTTCCCTGGCAGTTCAGTTGTTAAGAATCCACCTTCCAGTGGGGTTCAATCCCTGGTTGGGGAACTAAGGTCATACATGTCTCGAAGCAACTAACCCCGTGTGCTGCAACTACTGAGCCCTCATGATCTAGAGCCCATGCTCTGCAACAAGGGAAGCCACCCCAATGAGAAGGCTGCACAACCAGAGATTAAGCCCCCAGTGGCCTGCATGCAGCAATGAAGACCCAGCGCAGCCAAGATAAAAAACAAAGTGTGGGACTTGTTGTTTACCTTCATCTAAGACATAGGCAGTGGTAATCAAACCATGCCTAACAGCCCTGCCTTACCTCAGTTATGTAGAGTTCTTTCTTCTGGTCATTTGTCGTCTTTTAGATTCTTATGTAGTTACTACCCATTTCATTGCCAAATTCTGATTTAGGTCCTTTCCTTTCATTCCCAAGCCTCTGCTGTGCCTTCTAGACTTCATCCTCTGTGGTCAGGAAACTCCTCTATATCATCAACCCTTCTTAGACCTCCTTGTTATATGTGAAACGGGCCAGTTTTCCTGAGGATACCTCCTTCTCTGTAGCCTTTTTCAGTGGTGTGGTAACCCTTTTCCCTTTCTATTTCACATATTTAAGCACCAAGAAATGGGTGGATGCTTTTTTTTGCTCTTTGTTGCCTCATCTGGGCCTTTAATACTCCTTTCTCCAGCTAAATTTTTTGTCCCTTGAAGTTCATTTTTCTAATCTTTCCCGGTTATGTTATAGCACTCTGATTGACTGATAATTGGAGTTCTTAGTTATAAATTTTATAAGTCCTCCTTCTGCTGGCGATCTTAGTGATTTGATATCTATGTGGATGAGTCATCCAAAACCTTGACCTCTCGGTTCCTTGACTTATGTATCTACAGTGACCATTTTCTTCACTCCCCGCTTCAGCCATATAATTTACTGATCACAGGTTGGATCCTGGCCTTTGGCATTACCAGAAACGATACCACTTTTGAAATCTTGACTATAAAATTCTATTCCACCCTGCCTACCTCCATCTATTCTATTTTTCAAGTTCACTACAGTTTTCTGAGTCTTATCCATTAATAGCATAATATCCTTAGCATTTGTCCCATCAGCCCCCTCTCAGCCTTGGGCCTAGATTTTTATTGCCTATTATTCAGTTGCTCCTCAGTACATACTCTTTAGTTTTCTCCTTATCTTGAATGAAAGCTGATGCCTTCTCTGTGCTCCCTGTTGCTTCATCCAGACTTTATTTCCATCTTCTTTGCAGAAGAAAATCACCTAACTGAACTTCAGTTTAAATTCATGATCATACTTTGGCAATTGTAGTTTATTTTGTAGATGTGTAATCATTGTATTGGGCTTCCTTGGTGGCTCAGTGGTAAAGAATCCACCTGCCAGTGCAGGAGACATGGGTTCAGTCCCTGAGTTGGGACGATCCCCTGGAGAAGGAAATGGCAACCCACTCCAGTGTTCTTGCCTGGGAAATCCAGTGGACAGTGGAGCCTGGTGGCCTTTGGCCCATAGGGTTGCACAGAGTCGGACGTAGCGACTTAGCCCACGTGGCTTGATTAACAAAAATGATGATGATGTCAGTTGACAGTACCAGTAATGATAATGTCTGTTCTTATTATAATGCTTACTAGTTCAAAGCTTAATTATATGAAAGGTGGTCTCATCCATATCACTAATAATCCTGTCTGTTATAACCTTTTAACATAGTCAAATCACGTATATATTAATTTATTATAGTAACTGAAATAGGCAGGGGTAAACAGTCTTATTCTAGTATTGTATATGAAATTGAAATTAGTGATTTGCTAAAGTTATCATAGCTAGTAAGCAGTAGAGCCAGACTTGAGCCTAACTTCTTACTTGAAGTCTCTATATGAGAACCATAATGAACTAGTTATGTGTTCTCAGGAACCACATCAGTGGTTCTCAGTCAGAGGTGATTTTTTTCCCCTTCAGGGGATATGTGACAAACTTCGGAGACATTTTTGATTGACATAACTGGGGGGAGAAAGTGCTGCTGGCATCTAGTCGATAGAGGCCAGGGAGGCTGCTAAACATCCTGTAATGCTCAAGACAGTTCCCTCACCACAAAGAATTATCTGGCCCAAAATGTCCAGAGTGCTTCTGTTGAGAAACTGTTGTACAGTAATCATTGAGGACACAGGACAAAGATTTGAAATTTTGTTTGGTAAGATTTTACTGATATGTAGCAGATTAACACCAAACTTCAGATTATTCCTATCTTCAACTTTTCTTAGATTTGGGCTCTGAAGCTCAATAATAGTCCTACAAACAAAATATATACTCTGAATCAAGAGAAGTTTGAAGATGTGATGAAATCGAAGATTGGAACAAATTTTTACTGCTGCTTATCAGTAAAATCTTTCAAAGGGGGACTCCTGTTTAAAGACCTTAAATTTATTTTCCTTTTCCTCACCAGATTGTTTCCCAGGGGGCGTGCATTGGGTGTCAGTTGGGAAACAGGACAAATCTGGGCTTCTGATGAAGCTACAGAACCTTTGCGCACGATTGGATCAGGATGGAAGCTTCTCCCAGAGGCTTCCACTTAATATTGAAGAGGCTAAAGACCGTCTCCGCATTCTGATGCTGCGCAAACATCCAAGGTACAGATGGTTGTATTCAGTTGATGTGTGAAGTCCCAGTGAGACTTAACTACTGACATCTGGAGAACATCATAACCTTTTCTTGCTCTTGGGTAGAAGGCTGAAAAAGAACCATTGCTTTTCTGCTCTTTCTCTTGTATTTAAAAAAAGAAGTGGTTGCCACTGGCGTTTGCATGATAACTGCCATGTTCTCTCGTGTACCATTGTAGGCTCTTGAGAAATATTTCCTAAGTAGGTGGTCTTTATTAGAAAAATGCAAACGTTTTACCTTGAAACCGTTATTTCTAATAGATTAACATAGAACAAACGGCAGAATAAATGTAGGCAACTTGTGAAAGACAGAGTCAGGAAAGATTTTTATTTAATGGGATCCTTCTGTTGTGTTATTTCAGTTTTTGGGTATACATGTAGCTCTTCTACTTCCCTACACTTTAGTAGTTTCTTTTATTTCAATACTTTATTAAATAAATACCATTATAATTATGTGCCAGGAAGTATTACCAGCTATTCCATAATTTTCATTAACCAGAGGGAGACAGAAGCTTAGTTGTTGCCTTTCTTAAGAGTTAAAGGATTTAGTCAACAATTTGGTTTCTGTGATCTAGCAGCCCTTCTTTCATTTGTTCATTTAACCAACAATGAGTGTTGTGCCAGGTTCTGGGTCAAGTGCTACAAGTACAAAGATGAATAAAGCATTCTTTGTGAGTGTAACATTAAATTGGGTGAGAATTAGGTTATGGCTCTGGATATTTTTATTGCCCTGATGCATCTAGTGATGCTGTATGCTTTCATGTGTAGCAGGGGCTGGAGTACAGCAGTGATTCCCAAATTGCTAAGAGGATTCATATCAGGATATTGGGGAAGGGGAATAATTTTTTGGAAAAAAAACCTCCTAGTGATTATGATCGTACTCACTACAGAGAGCAGACTCCCCTCTCTCTGGTTTCTTTACTAGATAACTCCGTTATCTTGCCCTTGCCTTGATAGTCACTAGTATCTATTTTCATGGAGAAGTAGGATTGAGACCACTAATCACTTCCTCTTTTCTTGCTCAGTAACTTCTCCTTAGTCCTTCTTTCTTTCTCTGCAAAAATAAAAATGATTTCTGTTTAGGAAATTACTGTAACCACTCTCAGATATATCAGACCATGTTATATAAAGGTAGTCATTTTGTTACTCAGCATCATTTTGGTTTATGCTTTTGTAATTTTCCAACCTGTGTATATTCCTAGAGTCTTTTTTTGTAGTGTACAGAAGTAGTGTGCCAGCCAGATAAAAACGCTAGTGTATAATTATGCTGTCAGGTTTTGTATTTTTTCTCTATTTGTTCTGGTGAGTATAAAAGAGTTTTTGGAGGGACCAGTTAGGAATTAGCACAGAGGTTCTTTGTCATTATGCATAAACAAATTGATTTCTTGGATGGAAAACAAAGCCCAAGTGAAAAATAGTATTTGCTGATGCATTCTGTTAGGTTGGAACATATCAAATTGCTAATTTTATAGGTAAAAAATGGTCAAATATTGTCATTGTTCTGTGATGCTTTCTAATGCTAACCTAAGCCCAGTTCTTGTTTTGTTTGGGTGCTTAAAGTCGAAATTGGAAAAATCTTATTTGGATAGTTCTTTTTAGATGTTAGGAGGCTTATTTCTAATATTTACATGGTATTCACAGTTCTCTTTTTGTAAGTCCCTTAACTTTAATATGGGGTGGAAGGAAGGGGAAGTCTCTAAATCTTTTTCTTATTGGTATATTATATAAGGGATACCAAAGAGAAGAACAACCAATGTAGACATCTTTTTTAAAAAATTTTTGTAAATTAGAAAAAAAACGAAACACACTGGCATGCTCTTTCTTTTTTGTTGAAAGGAAGTTTAAAATAAATGTCATTAGTGGCTCAATACAGTTTTTTTCTTATTAAGGTCTTTATTGATCTTGGATGATATTTGGGATCCTTGGGTGTTAAAAGCTTTTGACAATCAGTGTCAAATTCTTCTCACAACCAGAGATAAGAGTGTTACAGATTCAGTAATGGGTAAGTATTATTTTCTTTTTATGATGATTCAATTACATTTAAATATGTGGCATACCAAATTGCTTACTTTGTCTTGGTGATTTTGCAGGTCCTAAATATGTAGTGCCTGTGGAGAGTGGTTTAGGAAAAGAAAAAGGACTTGAAATTTTATCCCTTTTTGTTAATATGAAGAAAGCAGATTTGCCAGAACAAGCTCACAGTATTATACAAGAATGTAAAGGTATAATTATTTATTTTGTGTATGAGGGAGTTAATAGAGATATTAATTTACCCTTTTGTAAGATAAGCTAATGAACAAGACAATTTACTTTTTTTTTTTTTTTTTTACAAAAATAGGATACAAATTCTATTCAAGTTCCCATAGACTATAAACTAAGAGACACTGGGATATATCCAGGGACATTAAAAAAAGTACACAATTTCATGGTCTAAAGATATTGAGATCATACAGTCTGTTCTCTTAACACTGTAGAATTATGTTAGAAATCAATATCAAAATGTATTTGAAAATAACCCACATATCTTCAAGTGCAATGTGACATTTACTAAGAGAGATCTTTGACTTAGTATTGAAAGTCTCAATAAGGTTAGAAGACTAAAAAAACAGAGAGGGTGATTGCAGAGAAGAAAGTTTTTAAATGAGAAATTAATACCCAAATGAGAAATTAATATCAAAGATATTTGAAAAAAATCCTACGTATTTGGTAATTAAATGTCTGCATTTAAATGATGGGTGTATCTAAGAATCCATAGCAAGGAAAAATTAAAATTATTTGTAATAGAATAAAAATGAAAAGAGAATTTACCAGTATTTGTTGCATGCAGCTGAAGCGTTCAATGCAATTAAATACAGTGTGGAGTCTTGAATAAGCTGTGAAAACAAATGATGGACATTAGCATAAAATTTTGTGAAATTTGAACAAAATCTGTATTTTAGTTAATAATACTGTCACATTAATTTCCTGTTTTTTTTTTTTTTTTTCCACAATGGTAATTCTTTATCTTCTCAGAATTGGATTAAAAGTTTTCAAGCCTCATCTTGTTTTTTAAATCACTAATGTAATGCATTTTCTAGACTTTTAGCAGTGATTGTTGTTAAGTTGCTCAGTCGTGCCTGAACTCTTTGCAACCCCAGGGACTGCAGCACTGCCAGGCTTCCCTTTTCATCACCAACTCCCAGACCTTGCTCAAACTCAGATCCATTGATCTGAGTGATGCCATCTAACCATCTCGTCCTCTGTTATCCCCTTCTCCTCCTGCCTTCAATCTTTCCCAGCATCAGGGTCTTTTCTAACGTCAGCTCTTTGCATCAGGTGGCCAAAGTATTAGAGTTTCAGCATCAGTCCTCCCAGTGACTATTCAGGATTGATTTCCTTTAGGATGGACTGGTTGGATCTCCTTGCAGTCCAAGGACTCTCAAGAGTATTTTCCAACACCACAGTTCAAAAACATCAATTCTTCAGTGCTCAACCTTCTTTATGGTCTAACTCTGTTGGACCATGCATGACTACTGGAAAAGCCATAGCTTTCACTCTGTGGGCCTTTGTTGGCAAAATAACATCTCTTTTTTTTAATACTCTATCTAGGGTTGTCATAGTTTTTCTTCCGTAAAGCAAGTGTCTTTTAATTTCATGGCTGCAGTGATTTTGGAGCCCAAGAAAAGAAAGTCTCTCACTGTTCCCATTGTTTCCCTATCTGTCCTGAATGATGGGAGTGGATGCCATGATTTTTGTTTTTTGAGTGTTGAGTTTCAAGCCAGCTTTTTCACTGTCCTCTTTCACTTTCATCAAGAAGCTCTTTAGTTCCTCTTCACTTTCTGCCATAAGGGTGGTGTCATCTGCATATCTGAGGTTATTGATATTTCTCCCGGCAATCTTGATTCCAGCTTGTGCTTCATCAAGCCCAGTATTTTGCATGATGTTCTCTGCATACATGTTAAACAAGCAGGGTGACAATATATAGCCTTGATGTACTCCCTTCCCAATTTTGAACCAATCTGTTATTCCATGTCTGGTTCTAATTGTTGCTTCTTGACCTGCATACAGGTTTCTCAGAGGCAGGTAAGGTAGTCTGGTATTCCCATCTCTTTTTAAGAATTTTCCACAGTTTGTTGTGATCCCCACAGTCAAAGGCTTTAGTGTAGTCAATAAAGCAGAAGTTGATATTTAGCAGTAATACTAGATACCAAAATACATGAAACTACCACAAAGTTTTGAGTGACTGAACTAGAAATCTAGCATTCTTTTCTTACCAAGTCAAACAGGTGGAATCAAAATGTCACAAATTTTTGAGCTAGGAAAAAATTCATAGTTTTTATAAAATATATATTGATGCATACTATTTTATACATGTATACAAAAGCTTTTCTACTACACTTGATAAAGGCTTGAGAACACTATAACAAAAAAGATGAAGAAATTGGAAAACATAAACTAAGTGAAGTGGAGCACTGAATATGAAATGGAAAAAGTGAAAAACTAGGTAAAAGTAAGAGGTCATCACATAGTCCAGTTGGTTTTAAATATGACTTCTCATTAGAAACACATCTGGAGCTTTGGCGAAAAAAAGCAATACCTGGGCATTTGTATTTTTCAAAAAATTCCTACATAATTCTGATATGTATCTGAATTTTAAAAGCGATTATAGGTTTTTCTGTTAAATGGTAGTTTTAGTGATAATAGAATTTTGTTATTTTCTGTTGACTAATCATGTTATAGTGGTATTAAGTGAATAATAGTTACATAATTGCAACAGTAAAAGATCTTTATCAGTTTTCACAATCAGTAGCCAGATGAAAAACAGCAGATAATTGCATCTGCAAGCCATAGTGGAAACATGATTAACCTAACAATATAAAATAATTACATAAAATTTGGGGGGTTGTGTAGAATGATGTAAGTGCCAATGCATACATGCTCAGATTTTCATCTGCCCAGCCAGTCTATGTCTTTTGGTTGGTACATTTAATCCATTTACATTTAAAGTAATTATCAGTATATATGATCCTATTACCATTTTCTTAGTCGTTTTGGCTTTATTTTGTGTAGGTCTTTTCCTTCTCTTGTGTTTCCTGCCTAGAAAAGTTCCTCTAGCATTTGTTGTAAGGCTGGTTTGGTAGTGCTGAATTCTCTTAACTTTTGCTTGTCTGGAAAGCTTTTGATTTCTTCATCAAATCTGAACAAGAGTCTTGCTGGGTAGAGTATTCTTGATGATAGGTTTTTTCCCTTTCATCACTTTAAATATATTGTGCATTCCCTTCTGACTTGTAGTTTCTGTTGAGAAATCAGCTGATAATCTGATGGGAGTTCTCTTGTACGTTATTTAGCATTTTTCCCTTGTTGCTTTTAACACTTATCTTTGTCTTTAATTTTCATCATTTTGATTACTGTGTGTCTCAGCGTGTTCCTTCTTGGGTTCGTCCTGGCTGGAACACTCTGGTGTTCCTGGACTTGGTTGACTATTTCTTTTCCAATATTAGGGAAGTTTTTAGCTATTATGTCTTCAAATATTTTCTTGGGTCCTTTCTCACTCCCTCTTATCCTGGGATCCTTATAATGCTAACATTGGTGTGTTTAATGTTGTCCCAGAGGTCTCTTAGGTTCTCTTCATTTTTTTCTACTCTTTTTTCTCTATTCTGTTCTGCAGCAGTGATTTCCACCATTCTGTCCTCCAGGAAATTTTTCCGTTCTTCTGCCTCTGTTATTCTGCTATTGATTCATTCTAGTGTATTGTTCATGTCTGTTCTTTAGTTCTTCTGCGTCTTTGGTAAACATTTCTTGCTTTTTCTCCATTCTGTTTCTGAGATCCTGGATCATCTTCACTGTCATTATTGTGAATTATTTTTCTAGAAGGTTACCTATTTCCACTTCATTTCATTGTTTTCCTGGGGTTTTATCTTGTCTCTTCTGGCACATAACTTTTTGCTTTTTCATTCTGATTAACTTTCTATAATGTAGTTTTTGTTTTGGAGGCTGCGAGATTGGGTTTCTTGCTGCTTCTGTCTGCCCTCGAACATGACAATTTAACACATGACATTCAGAAACTTTACTAGAATATTTAGTATTTAAGTTCTGTGGAGAAGGCAATGGCACCCCACTCCAGTACTCTTGGCTGGAAAATCCCATGGACGGAGGAGCCTGGTAGGCTGCAGTCCATGGGGTCGCTAAGAGCCGGACACGACCGAGCAACTTCACTTTCACTTTTCACTTTCCACTTTTCACTTTCCACTTTCATGCATTGGAGGAGGAAACGGCAACCCACTCCAGTGTTCTTGCCTGGAGAATCCCAGGGATGGGGGAGCCTGATGGGCTGCTGTCTATGGGGTCGCACAGAGTCAGACATGACTGAAGCGACTTAGCAGTAGCAGCAGTGGTACCCTAAATGGATAGTGATATTTTGTTGTTCATTCATTAGTTAAAATAATAGTTAATGAAGACACATATGTTATGCATGGGGTAAGATGAAGACATGGCCTTTGCTCTCAAAGTATAAAAAATATAGTGAGAGTCAAGCTTTAATTTTTTGTTGTTGTTGGGATTTTATTTCTTTTGTTTTTACTTTCTGGCCATGCCTTCTGACTTGTGGGATCTTATTTCCCTGAATTATTTTGCAGGGATATAGCCCATGCCCTTGGCAGTCAGCATGGAGTCCTAACCATCAGACCATCAGGGAATTCCCATAATTTTCAGTCTTATCCATTTAATGGCAAATCTTGAGCATTTTTCTGTCATTAAAATCTTTTGAAAAAAATTTACCAGTGGCATAATGTTGTGATATACTTTAATTTATTCAGTCATTTCCCTGTTATTATTTAAAATTTTTTTACTATTTTGAGCAATGCTGTAATTAACATCCTTAAATGAAATAGTTCTTATTTTTAGTGACTTCCTTAGAATAAATACTTGAAGTGAATCCAAGAGTTATGTATTTTAAGACTTTGGATAGAATGCAGCAAAAATTCTTTCTTTGAGGACAGATTGATTCTTTACTTAGTGGTAATTTGGAAATGATACAGTATTAACACAGTGAATTTTTTTTTTTTCTAAGGTTCCCCTCTTGTAGTGTCTTTAATTGGTGCACTTTTGCGAGACTTTCCCAACCGCTGGGAGTACTACCTCAGGCAACTTCAGAATAAGCAATTTAAGAGGATAAGAAAATCTTCATCTTATGACTATGAGGCTCTAGATGAAGCCATGTCTATAAGTGTTGAAATGCTCAGAGAAGACATCAAAGATTATTACACAGATCTTTCCATCGTTCAGAAAGATGTTAAGGTGCCTACAAAGGTAATAGATGGATCAACAATCTTTGTCATCCCCTTATTTGTGGCATGTAAGCTTTGGCTTAGTACTGAGGATATTGTTACAGAGGATATCAGCAAGATAAAACCTGTGTGCCTGAGGAGGTAGGGTAGAGGATGTAGAAATCCCACTACTCTTAGTTTCCTTCAAGGATTTGGTGTTGAACTCAGGTGAGTTGCCTGTTTCTCAGTGATTTTCATGAACCTGGAGAAACATTTGACTTCTTCAGAACTTTCTCTTTTTTATCTTGATGCATATTTGAACTTCTTATCAAATGGAGATATTATTCAGGGATTTAAATACATGATTTTTTTTTTGTGTTAATCTCTTATCTGCAATCCTGGTTCACTGTACCTTGTGGCACATTAAATGCTTAAAATGATTCCTAGGTGTTATGTATCCTCTGGGACTTGGAAACGGAAGAAGTTGAAGACATATTACAGGAATTTGTTAATAAGTCTCTCTTGTTCTGTGACCGGAATGGAAAATCATTTCTTTATTATTTACATGATCTGCAAGTAGATTTCCTTACTGAAAAGAATCGCAGCCAGCTCCAGGTACTTGCATCTCTGTACATTACTTTTTTTTTTTTTTTTTTTAAGTTTTTATTTTGAAATAATTTTATACTTATAGATAAGTCTTACAGAATTTTAGTATAGAAAATAGTATAGTTTCTGTGCATGTACTTTTACTTAGCTTCCCTCAATGTTAACATCTTAATAACTATAATACAGTTATCAAAGCCAGAACATTAACATTGACTAAGTACTGTGACTTACTTTCCCTGGAGATGGGGATGGCAACCTACTCCAGTGTTCTAGCCTGGGAAATTCCACGGACAGAGGAGCCTGGCGGACTACAGTCCATGGGGTCGCACAGAATTGGACATGACTGAGCGACTAACAAGAACGAGAAAAGAACTGTTAACTGATACTTCATTTGGATTTCGCCAGCTTTCCCATTAATGTCCTTTTTGTATATCAGACTCAATTCTGTTTCCCATATTACATAATATTGTCCTTTCCTTAGTTTACTCAAATTTAGGCAAATGCCTCAGCTTGCTTTCTTCTGTGGTCCCTTTGGAAGAGTACTCACCAGTTATTTTGCACAGTGTTCCTTAGTTTGGGTTTGTCTCATGTTTTTTCTTGACTAGAGCAAGGTTATATATTTTTGGCAGTAACACTGCAGAGGTGCTGTGTGTCCTTCTCAGTGCATCATACCCAGGGTGTTGATAATGGTTCATCAGTGATAGTAACATTGATTACCTGGTTAAAGTTTCTCCACTGTAAAGTTACTGTTTTTTCCTTTTGTAATTAATGTGTATCTTGTAGGGAGATTCTCTGTACCTTTTCTTTAATATATAATTTTATTAATTTTGGTCTTTGTTTGCACGGGCTTTCTCTAGTTGCAGCAAGTGCGTGCGTGGGCTTCTCCTTTCGGTGGCTTCTGTTGTGGAGTGTGGGCCCTAGGTGTGCGGCCTTCAGTAGTTGCAGCACATGGGCTTGGTAGTTACAGCTTTCGACTCTAGAGCTGAGCGCTCAGGAATTGTGGCACATGGGCTTAGTTGCTCAGTGGCATGTGGAATCTTCACAGATCAGGGATCTAACCCATGTTTCCTGCATTGGCAGGTGGATTCCCATCCACTGTGCCACCAGGAAAGTCCTGTACATTCTTAAATAGCTTTGGAAGATGGGGTTTCTGTGATGCTTGGGTTATGAAATTGCTTCTGTCTTCTGACATGTTTCATTTGGGTTTCAGGATCTCCACAAGAAGATGGTCACTCAGTTCCAGAGACATCACCAGTTACATTCTCTTTCACCAGATCAGGAGGATTGCATGTATTGGTACAATTTTCTGGCCTATCACATGGCCAGTGCTAATATGCACAAAGTAAGATGACTCATTAAGAAACATTATTTTCTTCGGTCTGACTTTTATTTTGTCTTATGTTGAGAATTTTCTTTTACTAGTATATATAGGGTTATACCCTATGTAAGTAATTTAGTTTTTGTTAACTGCTTTTACCTGCAGTTACCTTAGTAACTGCAGTAAGTGAACCCCCTAAAAATTAACTCTCTTCATACCAGTAACTATCTTTGTGGGTGGTACAGATTTGTTTTTAAGTTTTGAGAGGAAATGGAGGCTGGGAAAGTATATTCATTCAGTAAATGTTTATGGAGTGCCTGTTGTGTACTGGTATTGTTCTTCATTATGAACAACATACCACGGGCACGAAGTCCCTGCTGTCATTGAACTTACATGCTGGGGAGATACTGATACAGGACAGATAGATTTCTCCCATGTCAAGGGATAGTAGGCGCTCAGAAGAAGGAAAAAGCCTACAGGGAGAAAGGAAGTGATGATTTTGGTATTGGGATCATCGTGATTTGCTGAGAATTTGATGTGTGTCGTAAGAGAAAGAGGAGTCAAAGATAACTTCAAGCTTGTGCAGTGGAAAGATTGGAGTTGCCGTGAACTGAGATGGGAATAGCTGTGGGTCAAACAAGTATTTTTCCAGGGATGATGGGAACATTAGGAACTCATTTGGAATATATTAAGTCTGGTGTACATATTAAGATATCTGACTGAAAATATTGAGCATATAGTTGGGTATACCAACCTGAACCTCTGGGGAAAGTTATGTTATAAAGATAAAATTTGGGAATCATCAGCACATAGATGGTATTTGAAGTCATATTCAAAATGTTAACATTTTAGAAAACATATGTCCTTTGAATAATTTTTCTATGCTAGGGTATATTGTGTCTTGATTGTGAATACGGTGTATTGTAGCCTATGTTTTTCCACCTAGCAAAATGGTTTGTTTAATAATCAACATTGGAATGATGGTATTCCAATAAATATCTGTGCTCTAATTTATTTAGCCAAACTGTAGTTGTTGAACATTTAGGTTGTTTTCAGTTTTTTCCCCCTTTATGATGATATAATGAAATTCTTGTTTGTCTTCACACCTGTATTATTTCCTTTGGAAATGCCCTGAAGTGAAATTACTGGGTCAGTGCACCTTTTAAAAACATTTGATATGTATGATAGTGTCATAGGATTCAGTTCCTTTCATTTTTTTTTAACCTTTTTTTCTTTGGAAAACGGAAGAAAAAATTAAATGAAGATCACAACCATTGCTAATGCTTTTGTGTGTGGTTTTCTAGATCATTTTGCTACTCAGATACACAAACCTGTTGTTTAAAACCAGAATGGGATCTTGATAGGAATATAGTCTTATATTTTATTTTTTCTATTTAATTGTATTTTATGGTTATCTTTTTATGCCAGTTAATATAGACTGATATAATTTTCTTTCAAGCTAACATTTTTTATATGCTTAAAAAATTATTTATTTATTTGGCTGTACTGGGTCTTAGTTGCAGCATGGGAATGTCTTAGTTGTGGCATGTGGGAGGATCTGGTTCTCCAATCAAGGATTGAAATGGGGCCCTCTGCATTGGGAAGGCAGAGTCTTAGCCACTGGACCACCAGGAAAGTCCCAATAATTTTTTAAACATAATTTTTAAAAGCTGTATACTATTTAATTGTATAGCTACATTATGGTTGGTCAGTTGCTTCGGGGATGGTTAGATTACTTAAGCACACTCAACTGACTTGTTTTCTTAGGACACGTTTATAATTGTAAAGCTGGGTTGATGATGTATACAGTTTGAATTTTCATGTAGATTGCCAAACTGTCCTCTAGAAGAGTGCTCTGATTTACATCACTGCCAGCAGTGTACAAGAATGACCATTTCCTCTGATTCTAGCTAATCTTATCATTCCTTTTAGTCTTTAAAAATCTGATAATAATAAATTGTAAATCTCTGTTGTTTCCCTTTGATTATTGGTGAGATTCATGACCATTTTTATTTTTTATTTTGTGAGTTGGCTCTCATCCATTGCCTTTACCTTTATTGGAGTGTTTGTCTTTTTCTTGTTATAATTTTTATAAGAAAAGATAAGTTCTCATCTACCATACATTTGTAAAATTCTTTTCCTGTTTTATTCTTTGTCTTAAATTTTATTTATATTGATTTTTAACATACTGAAGATTTGAGCTTATATGTAGTTAAATGCATCACTGTTTTTCTTTCTGAAATTTTGTTTTGGTGTCATGTGTATGAAAATTTCCTTCACCCCAGGGTTACAAAAATAGTAAATATCTGTATCTTCTGGTGGTTTTTGAAGTTTGTTTTATATTTAAGTCTTAATAGTCCAACTAAAATTTGAGTTAAGCTGTGAGGTTCATTTTCTGTTTCTTTGGAATTATTAATGATATGTTCCTTTTTGTCCTTAAATTCTAGATATCTGCTAAGTTTCTCTCAGTAGTGTTAGTGTAATGATGGTAGATTTAAAATGCTTTGGTCTCTTTAACAGTACTCCTGATCTTACTTCTTTTTTTTTTTTTAAAGGAACTGTGTGCTTTAATGTTTTCCCTGGATTGGATTAAAGCAAAAACGGAACTTGTAGGCCCTGCTCATCTGATTCATGAGTTTGTGGAATACAGGCATATATTGGATGAAAAGGTATATATTAATATTAAAAATAAGTCCTTAAAGGACATACATTTAATTCTAGATTTAATATTGGGGATGAGCAAAATAGAAGGGGTGAAGAGCAATAATTTCCTCACGTTAATCTGTATTAGTCTGATTATTTTGCCTACTCTCCTACTGGGAATGTGGATAGGATTGAGATTTGAAAGCTGGGAAGTAAACTGTTCAGTGATTTTCTTCTTTTTTTCTAGGAAAAAGAATGTGTTAGAGCAGTACTTTGATAATGAGATTTTTTTTACCCTGTGTTTAAAAGTCTGAAGAGGATCACTGTGTATTTGTTACCTAATGGTTAGCTATTTAATTTTAGCTCATATAGAGAATATTTAAGCCTTTAATGTGACAAGATCACAGAAACAGAAAAATGTCTGATCTTGGCTCTGGTTATGTTTCTAAGCAATTCTATTTTGTTCATAGGATGGTACAGACTGTGAGAATTTCCAGGAGTTTTTATCTTTAAATGGGCATCTTCTTGGACGACAGCCATTTCCTAATATTGTGCAGCTGGGCCTCTGTGAACTGGAAACTTCAGAGGTTTATCGGCAAGCTAAGCTGCAGGCCAAGCAGGAGGTCGATAACGGGATGCTTTACCTGGAGTGGGTGTAAGTAGGTTAGGAGAGAAAGCAGAGGGAGCAGAGTGCTGACTATGTCATTATTTCTCAGGTAGCAAATACATTCACTCCAGGAAGATTTAACTACTTCCTAGAAAGGGCTCGAACTTTTAATAAGCATTCTTTCTTATTGAAAAGTTCTAGAAAAGTAACAATGTTTTCAAAGAGTCCGTTGAAACAGATGCTTGCCTATAAGTTGACTTTTGACAAGTCATCCTAAATATTGGTATAAATGCTTTACTTACTGTAATACAATGTAGTAGCAAAGAGCATTGTTTTTGAAGCTACAAACATGGGTTTGTGACTCAGTTCTGGAACCCTAAGAGTTTTGTGATTTTTGAACAAGTTACAGGGTTACTTTCCTTTTTCATACATCAAGTAGTGATAACAAACCTTTAAAATAAGTTCTGTTTTTGTGACGATTCAAATGAGATATTGGATATAAAGTGATGAGTACTTTGCCTGGCATATAGCCCTTATTGGGCTTCCCTGGTAGCTCAGCTGGTAAAGAATCCATCTGCAAAGCAGGAGACCCAGGGTTGATCACTGGGTCAGGAAGATCCCCTGGAGAAGGGAATGGCTACCCACACCAGTATTCTTTTCTTTTTTTTTTTTTTATACAGGATGACAGTTTTATTTTCCACAATTGTAGTGATCTGATTTTTGTGCTTTTTAAATTGATTAATTTATTTTACTTTACAATATTGTATTGGTTTTGCCATACATTGACTTGAATCCGCCATGAGGGTACATGTGTCCCCATCCTGAACCCCCCCTCCTACCTCCCTCCCCGTCCCATCCCTCTGGGTCATCCCAGTGTACCAGCTCCGAGCACCCTGTGTCATGCATCAAACCTGGACTGGCGATTTGTTTAACATATGATATTTTACATGTTTCAATGCCATTGTCCCATATCATCCCACCCTCGCCCTCTCCCACAGAGTCCAAAAGACTGTTCTATACATCTGTCTCTCTTTTGCTGTCTCACATATAGGGTTATCCTTCCTTCTTTCTAAATTCCATATATACTGTATTGGTGTTTTACTTTCTGGCTTACTTCACTCTGTATAACAGGCTCCAGTTTCATCCACCTCATTAGAACTGATTCAAATGGATTCTTTTTAATGGCTGAGTAATATTCCATTGTGTATATGTACCACAGCTTTCTTATCCATTCATCTGCTGATGGACATCTAGGTTGCTTCCATGTCCTGGCTATTATAAACAGTGCTGTGATGAACACTGGGGTACACGTGCCTCTTTCAGTTCTAGTTTCCTCAGTATGTATGCCCAGCAGTGGGATTGCTGGGTCATAAGGCAGTTTTATTTCCAGTTTTTTAAGGAATCTCCACACTATTCTCCATAGTGGCTGTACTAGTTTGCATTCCCACCAACAGTGTAAGAGGGTTCCCTTTTCTCCACACCCTCTCCAGCATTTATTGCTTGTAGACTTATGGATTGCAGCCATTCTGACTGGGGTGAAATGGTACCTCATTGTGGTTTTGATTTGCATTTCTCTGATAATGAGTGGATGTTGAGCATCTTTTCATGTGTTTGTTAGCCATCTGTATGTCTTTGGAGAAATGTCTGTTTAGTTCTTTGGCCCACTTTTTGATTGGTCTTTTATTTTTCTGGAATTGAGCTGAAAGAGTTGCTTGTATATTTTTGAGATATATTGAGATATATATTTTAATTCTTTGTCCGTTGGTTCGTTTGCTATTATTTCCTCCCATTCTGAAGGCTATCTTTTCACCTTGCTTATAGTTTCCTTTGTTGGGCAGAAGCTTTTAATTTTAATTATGTCCCATTTGTTTATTTTTGCTTTTATTTCCAATATTCTGGGATGTGGGTCATAGAGGATTCTGCTATAGTTTATGTCAGAGAGTACCCACACCAGTATTCTTGCTTGAAGAATTCCATGGACAGAGGAGCTTGGTGGGCTCTGCCTCTAGGTTGCCTGGGCTTGACTCCTAGCTCATGCTGTTTTTCAGTTGTGTATTATTAGAAGAGAGTTACTCAGCTTCTCTTGCCTAGTGGTACTATTTCATAGCATTATTGTGAGGATTAAATGAATATGTGTGTATATGTAAAACATAAAGTTGTTGGTTGCTTAGAATAGTACTTAGATCTTAGTGCTCCATGAATATTAGTAGTTGTTGTTAAGAATAAATAGCATTTAGTATTTTGCCTGGTTTATATAGGTGGTATAATATATACAGTTGAATTTGTGTCTTAGTGACTAAAATAGAATTGTAATACTTGGTCTCATAATCAGATGGACATAGATTTAGTTCTTGTTCTCTTTTGAATTGTTGATTTTGTTTTTTCTTTTTTTTCTCAATTCATCAGTTGTATTTCAACCCTCTGATGCTTAGTCATTCATAGCTGTATCATTGTTTTTTCTTTTTTTCTGGGTCTGTGGCTTGTGAGATCCCAGTTCCCTGACCAAGGGTGGAATCCGTGCCCCCTACAGTGGAAGCATGGAGTCCCAACCACTGGACTGCCAGGGAATTCCCTTTATAGCTGTATTTTTTAAATTAATAAATTGATTAATTATTTTTGGTTGTGCTGGGTCTTTGTTGCTGCATGGCTTTTCTCTAGTTGTAATGTATGGGCTTCTCATTGTGGTGGCTTCTTGTTGCAGAGCGGGGGCTCCAGGGTGAACAGGCTTTAGTTGTTGTGGCCCTGGGGCTCTAGAGCTTAGACTCAGTAATTGTGTTGCACAGGCTTAGTTGCTCCACAGCATGTGGGATCTTCCTGGGTCAGGTATAGAGCTCATGTCTCATGTATTGGCAGGTGGGTTCTTTACTATTGAGCCATCGGGTAAGCCTTAACTGGGTTTGACCAGGTCACGTTCAAAGAAGCTATATTTTTCAGTACTAGAAAGGTTTTCTGTTCTTTCTGTAGAAAGTTTAGGTTCATATAAACTTAATTTAACTGAGTTTCAGTTTTCAAAGAAATCATTTATTCACAGATTCATTTGTTATTTAATACTTTTTGGCTATATGTGGATCATTGTGACTGGTCAGTTTCCAAATTTTGAGAAATTGAGTAGATAGTGGAAAGTAGTTTCTTAATCCTACTCTCTAAACTTTGCTGGTAACTTACCTGTTTATCCTCTGGATTCTCATCACTCTAGTTCTTGTAGCTTGTTTTTTATCACTTCTAGTGAAGTTTAATACTTCCTAGGCAAGATTTAGGAGAAGGCAATGGCACCCCACTCCAGTACTCTTGCCTGGAAAATCCCATGGACGGAGGAGCCTGGTAGGCTGCTGTCCATGGGGTCGCTAAGGGTCGGATACGACTGAGCTACTTCACTTTCACTTTTCACTTTCATGCATTGAAGAAGGAAATGGCAACCCACTCCAGTGTTCTTGCCTGGAGAATCCCAGGGACTGGGGAGCCTGGTGGGCTGCCATCTATGGGGTCCCACAGAGTCAGGCAGACATGACTGAAGCGGCTTAGCAGCAGCAGCAGGCAAGATTTAAGTCTGATTTACCTTTGTGTTCCCTTTTTTCCTTTGGTCTATTTTGTGTGTGTCACTTGCTTAGAATAGGTATTGTTACTTACATTTGCACATGAGGAAAAGGAAACTTACTAGCTTATGTTATTTGTGTAACACATCCAATAAGTAGTAGAACTAGGGTGGCCTTTTAGGTTTGTCTGACTCCTAACCTTTGACTCTTAAGATGATACCATTTAACATACTTACTCATAGTGACTGGGGTGTGTGTGTGTGTAATTCAGACACTGTTCTAATACTTTCCCCTTTTAAGTATGTGCATTACATCCCTTTATCCTTTAGCCCTAAAGTAATATAATATATATAGTAGTGGAGTAGTATTTAGTAGATTAAGATACAAAGAAAATGACATTTTTTCCCTTTATATTGTAATAATTAGAGAAGAGCAGTTTTAAATGCACATCATAATGGTGGGTGTAATGTCATATTTTAGTTAGGGAATGAGCTTCATTTTGGTATAACTCTTTCCTTTTAAAAAAGATGGAGATTTTTTTGAGGTTTTTCCTTTCATAATGTTTTCTCTGCACATGTTGTTATTAATGTATCAGAGGAAAATAAATGACGTGTATTTGATTAACTAGATATTTATAATACATGATAGGTTGCTTGATATAGGGTAACTTTTATCTTAAAATGTGCTTTCTGTTATACTTTTTTACTTCAGGTGATTTCTGCTGTCATTTACATGTTGGTAATGTAAGAGTTTTGTATTTTTTGGAGCATAACTGTGTTAAAAGAGTTTATTATGGAAAGAAAATGATTACTTTTATTTATTTGGTTTCTGTTCAATTTTTCCTTATATTTAGAAACAAAAAAAACATGAAGAACCTCTCCCGCTTGGTTGTCCGCCCCCATACAGATGCTGTTTACCATGCTTGCTTTTCTGAAGATGGTCAAAGAATAGCTTCTTGTGGAGCTGATAAAACTTTACAGGTAAACCTCTCTCTTGAGAAAAAGTGAGTCATGTACCTAATACTGGGTGTATTTCTTTCTTTTTTCTTTTTTGGCCGTGCCACATGGCTTGTGGGATCTTAGTTCCCCAACCAAGAATTGAACCTGGGCCCTGGCAGTGAAAGTGCCGAGTCCTAACCATTAGACTGCCAGGGAATTCCTGTGTACATATTAGAGTATATTTCAATTCTGAAACTCAAGAAAATTACACATTAGGAGTAGAGGAACATTCAGATCTCTTAAATATCTTATGAAAGATTTCCCTATAAATTTAAAAGATATGGTGGTGTGTTTTCATAATTCTAAACTTGCCAAGTGTTGTAGAAGTGCCTTTTACCTTAGCATTCAGTTACTGTCACCCATATGCCAGCTAATGGTAATGAGGAAATGATCACTTGGTTAAAGGACAGAAGGATGTCACAGCAAAGTGAACAGGGCTCTGATTAAAAAATGCTGATTAAATCAAATACCTGTTTTATCACAGGCTTGGGAAAATTTCTGACTGTAATAGGAATTGAACTAGACTATTTCCTAAGGTGCTTGAAGGTGCTTTCTTTAATTTCTCATTTGTTTTCAGACAGCATGATGGAGTGCTTTTCTTTAAATTAGTATTGAACCTTTTGATTTTGAAGGAAACAAAAATTAGTTTAGAACACTTAAATTTAAGATTACAAAGGACTTCCCTGGTGGTCTAGTGGCTAAGACTCCACGTTCCCAGCTCAGGGGGCCCTGGTTCGGGAACTAGATTCCACGTGCTGCAACTAAGAGTTCATGTGCTCCAACTAAAAAAGATCCTACATGCCGCAAGTAAGACCTGATGCAGCCAAATAAATAATATTCAAAGAAAAAATTAAGCTTGCAAGACTGTGATTGTAAGCCTTACTTCTATATGTGTACTTGATTACCACGTGTATTAATTTGGCTTTTGAGCCACAGAAGCATATTGAATAATTTGTTTTCTGTTGATTGTTAAGAATTTGCTAAGCTGTTTTCAAGAACTGAAGCTATCCTGTCAGTTCTTTTTATTGATGTTATAAACATTTAACAAGAGACAATTTTCTTTATGTTAAGGCATATGAATTCTGACAAATTTTGACTTTTTTTGGATTGATACTGCCAAGGTTCACTTCTCTTGCAAAATAATAGTGTTTAAGATCTTTCAAAGAAATACTTTTTATTGAATGATGACTCATGGGTAAGCAGTTATAGTAAAAAGATCTTATTGTTGTGTGTATAGGTATTCAAAGCTGAAACAGGAGAGAAACTTCTAGAAATCAAGGCTCATGAGGATGAAGTGCTTTGCTGTGCATTCTCTGCAGATGACAGATTTATAGCAACCTGCTCAGTGGATAAAAAAGTGAAGGTATGGAACTATTTTCCTCTTGAGTTGTAACCACCATAAAATTGATTTTCTTTTTCTGTTACTGAGGGACTAGAATAAGTTGGGTTAAAGGACTCTTGCCTGTTGATCTACTCACTTGAGGCCAACCAGTTTTTATCCATTATAAATTAATGCTGTCTAAAATTTTTTATTTATAAGCACCAGCAAAAATGCCTAAGTTGATCAGCCCATGATATTTATCAGGCAGCTGGGAAAAACCATTTCAGATTAATGAATTTGCCTGCCATTTATTCATCAATCTGTGAGTTAAATATCAGTTGAAATCTCTGAGTGTATTGTGATCGGAAGTGTTGTTGCACAAAATTATTGTCTGAGTTGATTCCTGTTGTAAAATATATAATCTGTAAAATGCAACCCAGATTTTTTATCTTTATGAACTGTCTTGTATTCAGTGCAAAACTAGATGAATAAACATAATAACAATCAGGTTACTAGTCTACAAAGTAAATAGAGAAAACAAAACCTATTGATTTTTACCTTCAGTTATCACTATAAACTGGAAAATTCTGAAAGAGATGGGAATACCAGACCACCTGACCTGCCTCTTAAGAAACCTGTATGCAGGTCAGGAAGCAACAGTTAGAACTGGACATGGAACAACAGACTGGTTCCAAATAGGAAAAGGAGTACGTCAAGGCTGTATATTGTCACCCTGCTTATTTAACTTATATGCAGAGTACATCATGAGAAACGCTGGGCTGGAAGAGGCACAAGCTGGAACCAAGATTGCTGGGAGAAATATCAATAACCTCAGATATGCAGACAACACAACCCTTATGGCAGAAAGTGAAGAGGAGCTCAAAAGCTTCTTGATGAAAGTGAAAGAGGAGAGTGAAAAAGTTGGCTTAAAGCTCAACATTCAGAAAACTAAGACCATGGCAAATAGATGGGGAAACAGTGGAAACAGTGTCAGACTTTGTTTTTTGGGTTCTAAAATCACTGCAGATGGTGATTGCAGCCAGGAAATTAAAAGACGCTTACTCCTGGGAAAGAAAGTTATGACCAACCTAGACAGCATATTAAAAAGCAGAGATATTATTTTGCCAACAAAGGTCTGTCTAGTCAAGGTTGTGGTTTTTCCAGTGGTCATGTATGGATGTGAGAGTTGGACTGTGAAGAAACCTGAGTGCCGAAGAATTGATGCTTTTGAACTGTGGTGTTGGAGAGGACTCTTGAGAGTCCCTTGGCCTGCAAGGAGATCCAACTAGTCCATCCTAAAGGAGATCAGTCCTGGGTGTTCATTGGAAGGTTTGATGCTGAAGTTGAAACTCCAGTATCTTGGCCACCTCATGCGAAGAATTGACTCATTGGAAAAGACCCTGATACTGGGAGGGACTGGGGGCAGGAGGAGAAGGGGATGACAGAGGAAGAGATGGCTGGATGGCATCACCAACTCGATGGACATGAGTTTCGGTAGGCTCTGGGAGTTGCTGATGGACAGGGAGGCCTGGCGTGCTGTGATTCATGGGGTCGCAAAGAGTCGGACATGACTGAGCAACTGAACTGAACTGATTATTTTTTTGTCTCTTATTCTTAAATTTGGCTTTAAACCAGAGCATTTATGTGGAATTTAAGAGAACCTGAAGTCTAGAGGAATGTTTTATTTGATAAATGGAAGGAAATCATTATTGTAGGCTTTTTTCCGAAAGGGGTGAGGAGTGCTGAATCTGGATAGGTGGGGTGGGCCTTAGTTGGCTTGGGAGCATGAAAGTGACTTGAAAGTTTTCCTGAAGTTTGCACCTACTTGAAGAGGACCTTGGAGTGTCCAGGAAAAATCTACTTTTTGATAGATTGGATTCTCTATGTGGCTTTACAACCAACCAGTTAGTTTACTTTGTAGCCTCTATTCTGAGTCAGACTTGGAGTTGGCCATTCTGTGCTGTTCCAGAGTCAGAGCTATGTGGCTCAAGTTTCTGTTTGTAAGAAATTTAAAGCAAGAGGCTGAAATACTTATTTGAAGAATTTTGAAATAAACTGTTTGGACATCTGGGGAGTGCTTTGAGAAGATAAAACAAAATGCTGTGAAAGGGACATTAGTACCTCTAACAGTCCAAAGCCCAGTAAAGAATCTGTAGGTAATTTATTTATTTTGTTTCTTCAGTGGAACTGATTATTTTCATAGTAACCATGAAGAAGACTACTTGAGAACTTAACACTGCATGAGGCTTTATACTATATACTTACTCATTACGTTATCCTTTTCTCACTACATCTTGAAAAGTGTTGATTCCATTTTACAGATGAGGAAACAAGTTCAGAGATGAAGTCACTTGCCCAGACTCATATTAACTAATACCTAGTGGAATCAGGATTGAAAGCTAGGTTTCCCTGAGACTCTAAAGCATTTATTTTTTTCCCCACTGACTCATCTGCCTTTACTTATTTATTGGTACCTTGAAGTCAGCAGAACACTTGTCAAGTTCCTTGTCATTCGACATCATGAATTGTGGAAGACAGGTGCAAATATCCCTATTTTACAGAGTGGGGAGCTGAGATACAGGTAAATTAAGGACTTGACTAGGTACATCCAACTTAAAAATGGTAGAGCTGGGCTTTGGACTGGCTGTGATTAATTCTTCTGATCTGAAGTCCATTATCCCATCCCCTTTATAACACTTTTCTGCCTGCTGTCATTCATCTGAACATGTGAAATCTTGCCCTTGAAAAATGTAATGTTTTGTATTGCAGGTAATTAAAAAAAAAAATTCCAGCAAAATGCTGACATTTTAGGGAAGGGGGAGGTATTCATTAGCATCATGTCTGACTGGGAAAACCTGGCAGACAGGATGGATAACATCTGCAAAACAGCTCACATTTGCTTTGCTTCTCTATTTTCCCTTTGAAAATAAGGTACTTGTAAACTTTATTCATGCTGCAATTCATGGAGTCACAAAGAGTTGGACATGACTGAGCGACTGAACTGAACTGAAACTTTATTCTCTCCTCTTCAGATTTGGAATTCAGTGACTGGGGAACTAGTGCGTATCTATGATGAGCACTCAGAGCAAGTCAATTGCTGCCATTTCACCAACAACAGTAATCACCTTCTCTTAGCCACTGGTTCAAATGACTACTTCCTTAAAGTAAGTGTGAATGAGAATCATGTAGATAAATTTGATAGATATATCAGAACATCTCCTTTGATTTTTGTTTTTCATATATTGTGTTAATCAAGGATCTTTTGGTTATAGGGATAGAAACTTTCATGTTAGCTTAAGCAACAACAGCAAAAAGGATATTACTGGGTCTTGAAACTGGAAAGTTTGGTAGGAGCCTGTCTTCAGGCATAGCTGATTCCAGATGCCTAAACTGCATTCTCAGGCTCTTAAACTCCTCATCCATCTCTGGATCCTGTTTCCCTCTGTGTTGATTCAGGCATATTCTATCTGTGTGGCAGGAAATATGGGTATCCTTAGCTCCAGGTGTGCATGGTTACTACAGCTCATAATCAGAGTAAGGGCCCGTAGTTTTCCTATAGAGAAAACTGTGTTGTACAATATATCCCTGTAGCTTATTTTATACGTGATAGTTTGTACCTCTTAATCCCCTGCCACTATCTTGCCCTCCCTTCCTTCTCCCCACTGGTAACCACTAGCTTGTTCTCTGTATCTGTAGTCTGTTTCTTTTTTGTTATATTCACTAGTTTGTTGTATTTTTTACACATATAAGTGATATAACACAGTATTTGTCTTTCTCTGACTTAATTAAAATTAATGCTTCTCAAGATGAAAAATTGTTTGGGATAGATATACAACAAATATCTGTGAATGACTTTTGACGTTTCCTTTTAACATTTTGTAGGATGAGGAAGTTCATATTTCCTTTTTTTAAATACAGACAAAATTCTCTAAGATGTGGGAAGTGGTTATTGGTTGGTCAACCATTTTAATTAAGGACAAGTTTTACTTTAAAACCTGTCATTCCACACCTGCATTTCCATGAGGTCTGTCAGAACTTACTTCTCGTGCTTTTTGAACTGAGAGAAGTCAATGAAAAGATGTAAATCTAAAGTTGCCCCCCTGTAACTTCTGTTATCTGCAGATTTGGGTTTATCAAGACTGGGATTAAAGGAGCCCAAAATGGAGATGGACATAAAGATCAGGACTTAACCTCATTTACTGATTATTCCCAAAGGATTTTTACCAAAATTAATTTTGAGAGATAAAAGATTTCTCCTTCTTTGTTTAACCTAGGTAGCATAAATCACCAGAGATGACTGTTGCCTTTTGTTTACATTTTTTATACTTTTCAAACATACCGCAAAGGAGAAGGAATAATCATGAACCCCATGGTGTCCATTGCCTAGCTCAAACGATTATCAGCATTTTGCCAATCATATTTTATTCCCCTACTACCTCCCATTTTTTTTTGAACTAAGCATTTTATAGCAAATCCCATCATTTCACTCAGAATGATAGGATGTATACTTTGGCATGTATCTCTCAGGTACATGCATAAATAGCATAAAACATAAATAGCACGTCATTATCAAACCTACCATAGTAAATAATTTCATAGTATACTTGGTCCATATTCATTTTTTCTTATTAGTCTCAAAACATCTTTCTACCATAGATTTGGGCTTCCCAACGTGGTGCTAGTGGTAAAGAATCTGCCTTCCAGTGCTGGAGCTGTAAGAGATGTAGGTTCTGGAGAAGGAGATGGCAACCAACCTACTCCAGTCAGAATCCAAACTTCAAGTGGCATTTGATTGATAGGTCTGTTAAGACACTTTGATTCTATAAACGTTCTTCTTCCTGCTACCTCTTTTTTTATGCCACTGATTTGTTAGAGAAATTGAGTTTTCCTGTGGAATGTCCCACATTCTGGATTTGGTTGACTGCTTCCAGGAAGGGTTGTTTAACTTGCTATTCTGATCCATTATGTTTGCTGTCAGATTAATCTATAACTATCTTTACAGTCTTTGTATTTTTGAATCATTTTTTAGAGTGTTAACAGATTTTAGCCTAGTTAGTAGACTCAAGGTTTGTATCGGGAAATCTTAGCAATGACCGTTTATAGAGTTGGATAACTTAGCATCTCAAAAAATTACAAATAAAATGTAATTTATTTTACATGTCACTTATTATAGAGCTGAATAAAAAAAAATTCAAACTGCTTTGTTAAAAATAAGCAATGGCTAGTTTAGTGCTCAGATGAAAGCCTAAGTAAGTCTTCAAGTCCCTTAGATTTAGGTGCTGATTTAAGGGCCACCCCATTACTTGTTAATCCCATGCTCACCTTTATGTTTGACATCTTTGTCAAACTGAATTGAAGATATTCCTATAACTGGAAAAGCTTAATTGGGAGGGAAGGAAGAACTTTACATGATTTCTAATTTTTCCCCATTCAGTGGTAATTTTTCAGTTATCTTTTTATATTTATCAAATAGCTCTGGGATCTGAATCAAGAAGAATGTCGAAATACCATGTTTGGCCATACAAATTCAGTCAGTCACTGCAGATTTTCACCAGATGATCAGGTTTTGGCCAGTTGTTCAGCTGATGGAACATTAAAGGTATGCTTTTGTTCATTGTTAAAGTGGGTTTTGCATAACTGTATTATCTTATACTTGGGTTATGGAAATAGGTTTCTGTTTTTCCCATTGCTACAGAAAGCTTCTTCCTTCACCATCCAGGAGCATTTTGAATGTAACTGTAATTCCTTGTCATAATGATTGTTTATTAATGGTTTACTACCCTATGCTTTAAAGTTCATATAATTGAAATTCTTTGGTTTTTTAGAAATGCATTTGTTTATTAATATTTATTTTTGGCTGTGTTGGGTCTTTGTTGCTCGTCGGACTTTTCTCTAGTTTTGGCAAGTGGAGGCTACTCTCTGGTTGGGGTGTGTGGGCTTCTCATTGCAGTGGCTTCTCTTTTCTTCTTAGAGCATGGGTTCTAGGGCATGGGGAATAAAGTAGTTGCAGCTCTTGGACTCTAGAGCACAGGCTCAATAGTTGTGGCACATGGGCTTAGTGGCTCCACAGCGTGTGGGATCTTCCAGGATCACGGATTGAACTCTCATCTCCTGCATTGGTAGGTGGATTCTTTACCACTGAGCCACCAGGGAAGCCCAAGTTCTTTAATTTTTAAGCATTATATTTAATTTATGATTTGTAAAACCTTTTGAGCTCTATGATATCAAGTTTGTAAAGTTCTTGTTTTTATTTATCATTTACTTATTCTGCTTTTTATGTTCCTATATTCCTGTTCTTGAGAAATCATGGGGGGAAAAGTCAGAGCTAGGGGAAGAAAAATATATTCAGCCTCCTGAAATTTATAGTGTTTAAAAAAACTAAATTTTTAAAATCTCCACCTTCTCAATAAGATCCTAGTGCCACTTTTTTTTTTTTTTTTTTTTTTTGCCATTTCCTGTCTCTGCTGTTATTCTGGTCTTCCTTTTGTGCTGAATCCAGCCTTCTTTGACTTCCTCATCTCTCTTCCTCATCTCCCTTCCCATGCTGTAGTGTTTGCTCTGGTTCATGGTGTCAGACACTCATGTCTCATAGCAACCTTCTACCGTATATTTCCATCTGTTTATCCCAATACATAGCTGCTAGATGAACTCTCTACCTCTGTTTTCAGCTTGCCTTTTTTAGCTGGAACATGAAAGTACCAAGTTCTAAATTTTATAAACCCAGGCTCATCAGACACACCTCTAAGGCCCTTCACCCTCATCATTCTTATCTCTGTTCCTATTCAATATACTAATTGTCACTTCTGGGCAAGATAATTTTGGGTGCTTATTTCAACTACTGTCCTTATATATGTATTTCATAAGTCTTTTTTGGAATTTTTTTTTTTTTTGCCTCCAATTCCCTTATCTCAGTTTTTGATGACCCTCAACTTTATAAATTTAAACAGTAAATGCAAAGCCTTCTTCAGAAAGTGTTCTCTTATAACATCCATTCATCTGGTTGTGAGAATATATATACATATCTATCTACCTGTATCTGTATGTATAGATGGAAACTGCTTGATCTTCTGATTTCCACTTTAAATTTAAAAAAAAAAGATTTATTTAAAAAATTGTCGCTGTGTCAGGTCTTCATTGCTGCATGGGCTTTTTCTCTAGCTCTGTTGAGTGGGGGCTACTCTCTAGTTGCAGTGTGCAGGCTTCTCATTGCTGTGGCTGCTCTTGTTGCAGAGCATGGCCTCTAGGCATACAGGCTTCAGTAATTGCGGCACATGGGCTCAGTAGTCGTGGCTCCCAGGATCTAGAGCATAGGCTCAGTAGTTGTAGCCCATAGGCTTAGCTGCTCTGTGGCATGTGGGATCTTCCTGGACTAGGGTTTGAATCCATGTCTCCTGCATTGGCAGGGGGATTCTTCACCACTGAGCCACCAGGGGAGCCCTCCACTTATAAATTTGTTGTATGGTTCAGTTCAGTCATTTTTCATGTGTCTTCTGTTTCTTTGATAAGGTTAAATATAGGTTTATGACCTGCAGAGACCTTGGCATCTTGTTGTAACTCTGAAGTTCATTGTACACAGTTGTACTCAAAACATGTGCTCAGTACATTTTCTTGGCATGTTCCTCTTCCAGGGAAATACTTGAACCCACCAGGCTCTGTTTGGCTTGTTAGAATCTCTAGAGATTTGTTAATGCTGCTAGGTGACTTTTAAGTTACAGCAAGCTAAACTCTCTTGATGCTCATCCTTTGGTTGAATCTTTAACCTCTCTTTGTTGACTGAGGATATCTCATTTTTGTATAGATTACTTCAGGGCATCTAGGGATTTTCTGGGTAGAATGTTACTTTATAGAGTTTCCTAGCATTTAGTAGATGTTGGGAGCATTCTTAGAACATTCAGGTAAATGAATTTGGCCTCTGTGACATGTTCTCTGTAAATACCAAATATCTGTGTTTTCTTTGGGATGATCCATGTCAGAGGAGGTTTTTCAGAGGTCTGGTGAAGGCAACGTTCTGAAAGATTCTTTCAGTCTTGTAAGTTTTTGATTTTTACTTAGAGAGTGAGTTCAGAAAGCATTTTATATCTCAAGGCAGGTTCTCCTTTTACCTCCATTGCTAATCCTAAGTTCTGGGAAGATTCCTTTATTATTAGGTTCCTAGGGCTTCCCTGGTGGCTCAGAGGTAAAGCGTCTGCCTCCAATGCGGGAGACCCGGGTTTGATCCCTGGGTTGGGAAGATCCCCTGGAGAGGGCAATGGCAACCCACTCCAGTACTCTTGGCCTGGAGAATCCCATGGACTGAGGAGCCTGGTGGGCTGCAGTCCACGGGGTCACAAAGAGTCAGACATGACTGAGTGACTTTACTTACTTAATGTTGAAGAAAGTTGTGAAACCAGGCCATTTATCTGTTAAACAGTTTCAATTGGTACAATTCAACTAGGCCTTCTTTGCTGCCAAGTAGTAGTTTGTTCCTTGAATTGAATTCACTATAGTGCCTGTTCCAAACCTTTTTTGTTGTTCTTAAGCCCCCAACCCTGTCACTATATCTCTTTCATTTTATGGAGATAACTTTACCTCATACCTATTTAGAAGGTTGACACCACCCAAGAGCTACCCATCATGAGCTCCCTCAGAAATTGCCATAAAAGACTCTACCTGCTACACGCTAAGGTGCTTCAGTTGTGTCTGACTCTTTGTGACCCTGTGGACCATAGCCTGCCAGGCTCCTCTGTCCATAGGAATCTCCAGGCAAAAATACTGGAGTGGGTTGGAGTGCCACGAAATACTGGAGTGCCATGCCCTCCTTCAGGGGACCTTCCCCAACCCAGGGATCAAACCTGTGTCTTATGTCTTTTGCATTGGCAGGAGTGTTCTTTACCTCTAGTGCCACCTGGGAAGTAAACGGCTCTACTGCACTTCTTTTCTCTCATCTCCATGCTCAGGAAGTCCTCTACTTGTGCCTACTGTTTCTTTTTTCCTTCTTCCTCTGACACCTTGCCCCATTGGTTATTTCTGTATTGCATTTTCAGTTTTTCTTTTCTTTTGAACCCCTTTCCGCACTTTACAGATGTTCTTGGGCCTTTGTAAGCATTATAAAACCAAAAAAGTGAAAACCCTTTGATTCTTCCTTGATTGTGTTATCCTCCGAAACATTCAGTTTTTCTTTCTGACTAGAACTTTAAATCACCTACACTTGCCTCCACTTCCTATCTACTTGTTCACTGCTTAACCCTTTTTCAGCCTGGTCTGTCTTCTGCGTATTCCCTTGAAGAGTAAAATCCAGTTTTATTTCATTTTCATTCTTTTTGATGTAAAATCTAATGCTCTTTGGTAGAGTGTGGGATCCAGTATTTTTCTTTATCCAATTTTTATTCTTTCCCATGTTATCACACTCCTGTTGACCACCTGTGTTTCCTTTTTGAAACTCATTTGACATCGATGTTTTCTTCTTTCTTCTCCTGTCATTCTTGCTGTGCTCTGCATAGTTGCTCAGTTGTGTCTGACTCTTTGTGACCCTGTGGACTGTAGCCCGCCGGGCTCCTCTGTCCATGTGGATTCTCCAGGCGAGAATACTGGAGTGGGTTACTATGCCCTCCTCCAGGGGATCTTCCCAACCTAGGGATCAAACCCAGGTCTCCTGCATTGCAGGCGGATCCTTCACCGTCAGAGCCACCAGGGAAGCCTGTCTCTCTTACCCCTTCTTTAACTTTTTCCTTCCCATTAGAATATGGCCATTCCTCAAGCATTTAGTCTTGGCTACCACCTCCATCACCTTTTTTCTGTTCCATGTCAGCCAGTCTCATGGCTTTATCTCCTCTCTCATGTGAGTGTGTTTCACACGTGTTCTGTCCAGCCCTCGTTTCTCTTACGAGCTTATTTTCTGCATTTTTAACTGTCTGCTCATTTGCTGTAACTTAGATAAAACACTGTACCTCAAACTCACTGTGCTACAAACTGAACTCTTCATTTTTTTTCCCCCACACTGACCTACTTTTTATGGTTCCTGTATGTTTTCATGGTTTTGATTAGATCATTGTTCAGGATTTACATCATTCTGACTGATCACAGTTGGGCCATGTAGTATATGATGATTTTTCCCCCCCTCCTTTCTCATACAATACTTTGTTCTCTTTGGGATTAAATGTGTTGCACAGTTAACAGTGTTGTTCTGTGTTTTCATTTGCTAATTTTTTTTAATGTGCATATCACTCATCCATCTTCAAGCTATCCCTTGTCTAAGTTGCTCTTAAATAATTCAGTTTTTTGATTTGACATTTTCTCTTCTTAGAAATAACTTTCTTGGAGGCATCTGTCTTGTTCCATTGTGACTGGTGATACTATTTATCCCCAGTGTTCAGCTGCCATCCTGGGATCCTCCTGCTTTTCTCTTGCGTTGAAACCCTTGTTTCCTGAATTTATTGGTTTATTCTCAGTGTGGTGGAAAATCTCCCCTAACTTTCTAAGAAAGCATCTGAGAGGAAATTTTTGAGACCATATCTGTCTAAAAGTACCTTTATTCTAGCTTCATATTTAATTGATATTTTTGATTGCATATAGAAGGAAATAATTTTCTTCTTAGAATTTTGGAGACATTGTTCCCTTGTCTTTGAACTCCCAGAGTTTCTCTTGAGATGTTTGAAGACATTCTGATTCGTATGTGATCTATTTTCCTGGTCTTGAAACTTTTAAGATCTTTATAAAATTTCCAGTGTTTCTCTTTTTAGAATTTTCATGACAGTATGCCTTGGTGTGGGTTTGTCTTTGTTTATTGTTCTTGGCACTTGGTAGCCTCTTTGAATCTGGAAATTCATGTCCTTCAGTTCTGGAGGTTTTCTTTAATCATTTGATTTATTCTCATCTAGTTTCTTTTTCTAGAATGTCCGTTTGGGATGTTTTCTTATTTTTCTCCCCTCATCCATTCGTCCTACTTCTTGGAAAATTTATTTAGCTTTATTTTCGTCTCCTATTTTGTTTTAAATTTCTGCTATCATATTTTTAAGTGTACCCATTCTTTTTTTGTTTTTAAATGATGATTAATTTTATAAGAGAGTATTCAGAATATGCCTAGAGAGAAAAAAGTCTCTTTACTCCTGTTTCATGTGGGTTTGGAGAAAGTATGGAGGTGAATATATGTGTTCTATCTGCAGAACCCTGTTTTGTTTCACTAACGCTATTGTCTCTTCTCACCTGTGCTTGAAACGTGGGAATAATCTGTCTTTTCTCTTAAAATGTATTTACTGATTATTTATTAAGTACTTACTATGTGGCAGATTCTGTACTAGATGTTTGGTTTTTAGACACTTTTGAGAAAAATTATATTTCCTGGCCTGAGGTTGTTCAGGGTCTAGTGAGGAGAAAACCAAGTCATAGACAAACCATGAAGATGATGAAAGTATGTGTCAGGGGGCTCAGAGCAAGCAGGGTTCTGTGCGGGAGCATGTAACCCTTGCTACTGCTCCTATACTGCCCTGTCCTCCCTTTGCCTTATCTCTGCTTCCCTATTTTGTACCTTCACTTATGCTGACCCCTTAGCCTAAACTCCTGGGTATCATTTTGGTATGGAAATTGTTTCCATCTTAAGTTGGTGTAGTCCCTGGTGGCTCAGACGGTAAAGCGTCTGACTACAATGTGGGAGACCTGGGTTCAATCCCTGGGTTGGGAAGATCTCCTGGAGAAGGCAGTGGCAACCGACTCCAGTGTTCTTGCCTGGAAAATCCCATGGATGGAGGAGCCTGGTAGGCTGTAGTCCATGGGGTCGCAAAGAGTCAGACACTACTGAGCGACTTCACTTTCTTTCTTTTTTTAAGTTGGTGTAAAGAGGCTGATCTTCAGGCAGGAGAGTGAGGAGGTAAAAAGTGTTTCCTCAAGCCCACAGGTTTGGTAAAGCATTTCCACTGTGTTGTGTGTTTCCCTTTAAATGACTCATCTGACATATCTTGTGATTTTATTTTTTTTAAAGGGGAGCATCTTTTTTAAAAGTCATCATTGAATTTATTACAATATTGCTTTTGTTTTATGGTTTGGTTTTTTGGCCCCAGGGCACGTAGGTCTTAGCTCCCCAACCAGGGATTGTATCCATACCCCCTGTATTGGAAGGCGAAGTCTTAAACCACTGGACTGCCAGGAAAGTCCTGTCAGTCATTTATGTGCTTGTCTTACCTCCTTTACTACCTCTAAACTCCTTGAGAGTAGTGTCTGTATCCGATTCATTTATATAATCTCACAGTGACTCACCTCATGTGAGCAAGATGATAAACCTTTACCGTGTCCCTTCAGATTGAATTAAGACTTCTCGAAACTCAAAGGAAAAACATTTTAAAAGTCTTCAGGGACAGGATTCTGATTTCATTGGTGAGTATCAAATGTGATTGTGGAGCACAGAGCGTTAGCAGCAGGGGGACAGACATTACTGCACCCTGGGTGAGAACTGCTGTGTTTGTGGCAGCTTTCCCACAGAGCTATTAAGCCAGTGTCGTTGGCTGGTTTGCACTGATACAGTGACGTGCAGTAAGCAGACATCCTGCAAAATGATGCTGGATAACAGCATTTCAAGGTCAATGTCTTGTAAAGCTTTTATTTTCCAAAATGATGGAGAACTGTAAAATTATTTCTTGCCCCAAATGGCTCTGTAATCATCTAAGTGTTTTATAGTGTATCATGTTGATAAACATGTGTTTTTCAGGCCCCGATGATAAACTGTTTCAAAATGTGAGTTTTATTTAAAAATTGCCGTTTAAACCACACGAGGGCCAGGGTGCATGTGGGCCCTGGATACAGGGCAATGACTAGCCCAGAATGAAATTCAGGTGTTTATTTGGTCCCTCGACATGTGGAATTTCATCACTCCTTGGATAGGAGCTAAAGTCAGGCCCACATGTAGAAGATGTAGTGAAACCGGGTTGTATTAGTTTTCTTTTTCTTCCTTAAATCAAGGCAGTGATTGCTTTTGTTTTTCGTGTTAAGAGGGAAACCGTGTGATTTCGCATATAATCTGGCTGATATGACTGAAGCTTCTGGCACTGGAGTTTAGATTTTCTCTCTTGAGTGTCAAGAAGGGCTAACAATACTTCAGAAGTCTCTTTGGGTTCATCCAGTTTATCTGAAGTTATTGCATGGGGAAAGGTTTTGGGTTTGGCTGTATTTCTAGTGTATATAATCTTTAAACTTGAGAGATTTAAACATGTGTGTGCTTAGTCACTTGGTTGTGTTTGACTCTTTGCGACCCCATGGACTGGAGCCCACCAGGCTCCTCTGTCTATGGGATTTCCTAGGCAAGCATGCTGGAATGGGTTGCCATTTCCTTTCCCAGGAGATTTTCCTGATTCAGGGGTCAAACTTGTATCTACTCTGTCTTTGGCAGTGCAGGCAGATTCTATACCCACTGAGTCATTGGGGAAGCTTGTGTCTGGCCAGTCAAATCTGGTTTTACTCTTGGAGCTGTGCTTTGGAAGCTGAGTTGAAGCCTGAGGAACAGCTTTTTTGTTTGTTTTGTTTTGTTTTAAATCCTTGTCCTCTACCAACGCTAGGTCTGTGTATGGCAGCCATTATCATTCTGTGAAGCTGGGACACTGCACAGGCCAAGGGGAGTGAAGATGGCTTTAAAAGTAGTTAAAAGTAATTTCTGGCTGCGTTGGGCCTCTATTGCTGTGCGAAGTCTTCCTCTGGTTGCGGAGAGTGGGGGCTGCTCTCTGCGGGGGGGCTGCTCTGTGTGTGGGGGCTTCTCACTGAAGTGGCTTCATTGGTGCTGGAGCGCAGGCTCCTGGGCACTGGGGCTTCAGTAGCTGTGACTTGCGGGCTCTAGAGCACAGGCTCGATGTTTGTATACAGGCTTAGTTGCTCCACAGCATGTGGAACTTGCCAGACCAGGGATCGAACCCGTGTCCCCTGCATTGGAAGGTGGATTGTTAACCACTGGACCACCAGGAAAGTCCAAGATCTTTTTTGAAGCCCTTTGTTTTTTGGGCTGCTCAGGTGGCTTTGCTAGTAAGTGAGGTTTGGTCTTTTGTCTCCCACTCCCCAGGATCCAGTTATTTTAGAGACTCCTTTAGCCCCACCAAGTGCCCAAGACTGCTTCCTTTGAGCATAGCTTTGTTTTGTATTTTCAGGGACTTCCTTATATCTCTGGATGCTCTGCTAGCTTGTGGCTCAGCTTGGACTGGGTCCTGTGTGTCGCGTGCATGCTGTGCATACAGTAGACTGTGAGGCACGCCTCATGGCTGGCACAGCAGAGGGCAGCAGTGGCAAGTCGTGAGTCACACCTTCCTTCTTTCTTATACGCTCATCCTGCTGTCAACGCCTAATCTTTAGCCTCCTCCACACCATGCAAGGCTCTTTTAACGTTTTATATAGTTTTACATTCTTTTTTGGAGTGCTTTTAATTTTTTTTTCTTTTTAGGAAGGTGATGAATGAAGCTGGAATACTTAATTTAAAAGCCTTATAAAAAGTTATGCATAATGAAAAATAATTCATTAAGTGAACTTGAGTATTTTGTGTGACATTCAATCCAGGTTGGATTCTAGAGGTGTGACTTGAGATCAAAACAAACTTAAAACATTTTTTTAATTTTTGAAATTTGAAGCTTTGGGATGTGAAATCCGCAAATGAGAGGAAAAGCATTACTGTGAAGCAGTTCTTCCTGAATTCAGAGGAACCTCAGGAGGATCTGGAAGTGATAGTGAAATGCTGTTCGTGGTCTGCTGATGGTGCTAAGATAATGGTGGCCGCGAAAAATAAAATCTTTGTAAGTACTGGTATTTTAAAAAGCCAAATTTAGTCTAATTTAAAGAAAGTTGAAACACCTATTGATTGTTGCATTTTACACTGTTTATTGACATAAAGTATAGCTGAATGTTTTTGGGGCAGATGCCCTAACCTCCTGTAGTTCTTAGAACTATGCTTCAGGGAGTGTCCATAGGCCTTGTGAGAAAAGGTCTCCATGGTCAAACAGGTTTGGAAATGTTACGTATTACTTTCCCTATTAGAGGTACTTTTCCCCCTTTAGTGTATACTAATATATAATATCTATGGCGTCTAGAAGCCCTACAATAAGGAAACAATTTATGTTGTTTACAACCAGTGTATCTCAAATTGATCTAAAACATAGATGGAATGCTGGCTGCATCACTTAGCCCACTTCCCCCCACAATTTACCAGTACATTGGTTTAGGTGACTTTTAAGAGTACTTTCTTAGCCTTAAAATATTATGATTTGGTGACTGATAGAAATACTTATCAACAACTGAAGTTTGTGATATTTCTGTGAAGTAAATGAGGAAGATATGCAAAAGAAGGTAAATGCCTAGGAAATGCCTTCTTTTTTCAGTTCTTGTAACAGTTTACATTTATAGTATTCAGAGTGCTCTTATATAGAATTTCTCTTGATATAACTACCCAAAGGACACAGCACATTGCAGTAGCCCTATGGTAGTAATGTGTCCAAAGTTACACTGTGATTTGGAGACCTAAGTCTTCTGATTTAGGGCCCAATGCCATTACATTCTGATGGTAATTTTAAAAACTTAATGAGCAATATTCAATTACAGTTTTATTTCATTTTCAGCTTTATTGAGGTATGATTGACAAAACTGTAAAATATTTAAAGTGTGTATAACATGATGATTTGATGTATGTATACATTGTGAGGGCTTCCCTGGTGGCTCAGTGGTAAAGAATCTGCCTGCCAGTGCAGCAGACCCAGGAGACCTAGGTTCAATTCCTGGGTTGGGAAGATCCCCTGGGGAAAGAAATGGCAACCCGCTCTAGTATTCTTGCCTGGAAAACCCCATAGATAGAGGAACCTGGTAGGCTACAGTCCTTGGGGTTGCAAAAGAGTTGGGTGTTACTTGGCGACTAAATAACAACATACATCGTGAAGGGATTACTCTCGCTGAGCTAATTAACATATTGTCACCTTACATATTTGTCTGCTTTTCTTCCTCCCTCCCTTCCTTTAAGATGTTTACATTTTACTCTCTTTTACAGTGCAATTCACCAATAGTCACCATGTTATACATTAGATCCACAGACCTTATTTATCTTGTAACTAAAAGTTTGTATCCTTTTGTCAGCCTTTCCCTATTTCTCTCACCCAAGAGATTCCAGTTTTAATGAACACAATTGAAGCATACATATAGTTGTATAAAAACTAACAGAGGGACTATTTATATTATTATTATTGACCTAGTAGTTATGACCCTTGGATCTCGGTTGCTTATAGGTTTTTACCCCTTTAGCAGGAAACCAAAGACAAATATATCTTTTTGTCTTAAGTTTGTTAAAGTCTATAAACGCAGAAAGGAACTCTGCATTTACAAGATGTGAAGATTTGTAAAATTTGCCATTTTAGCTATTTTAAAATACACAATTCAGTGGCATTCATTATATTCACAATGTTGTATATGCATCTATCACCATTTTTCCAAAACTTTTTTCATCAAACAGAAACACTGTAACCAATAAGTAGTAACTCCCTCTTCAGCCCCTGGTAACCTCTAAACTATGAATTTACCTTTTCTAGATATTTCATATAAGTGGAGTCATATAGGTCTTTTTGTGTCTAGCTCATTTCATTTAGTGTAACATATCAGGGTTCATTCATGTTGTGCTGCTGCTGCTGCTAAGTCACTTCAGTCATGTCCAACTCTGTGCGACCCCATAGACGGCAGCCCACCACGCTCCGCCATCCCTGGGATTCTCCAGGCAAGAATGCTGGAGTGGGTTGCCATGTAGCATGTGTTAGAACTTCATTTCTTTTTATGACTGAATAATAATCTTATATGGATATGCCATATTTTGTTTATCCATTTATTTATTGTTGGGTTGTTTTCACCTTTTGGTTATTGTGAATAATGCCACAAGAACACTGGTGTACAAGTATATGTGTGAGCCCTGCTTTCAGTTCTTCTGTGTGTATGTCTAGGAGCAGAATTTCTGGGTCATATGGTAATTCTGGGCTTTTGATGAACCACCAGACTTTTCCATAGTGGCTGTATCATTTTCTGTTCCCACTAGTAGTGTACAAGGATTCCAATTTCTTCACATCCTTGCTAACACTTGCTTTTTTCCATTCTAAAAAAATTATAACTGTCATATTAGGTGTGAAGTGGCACCACATTATAGTTTGGTTTACATTCCCCTAATGACTGATGGTGTTGAGTAAAATTTGAACATTTAAAAATAGCTGTTCTAGTGAAAGAGGAAAATAATTTTATATTGCGTGAAATGCTTTCCTGTTTTAAAAATCTGTAGGCCAGCTCTGTATTTTACTGTGGTAAAACAAAGCTCTACCCTAAGATCATCCTTAACCACACATAGATTCCAGTTTCTTACTCTTGGTCTCTCTATTATTTTCCTGTCTTTCTTTTGAACTCTTTTGTGTTATTAGCCCACTCCTGTTATTACGTCTTTTTGTTACCCAATAATTGGGACAACTGTCTATTCTGTACTTGAAAAGTTTCCTTTATCACTCTCAGCCACTAATTCTTTTTTAAAAATTTATTTATTTTTTAATTGAAGGATAATTGCTTTACAGAATTTTGTTGTTTTCTGTCAAACCTCAACATGAATCAGCCATTGGGTATACATATATCCCCTCCCTGTTGAACCTCCCTTCCTATCCCACGCCTCTATCAGCCACTAATTCTTAAGAACAGCTTGTCCTGGGAAGCATTTTAAGTATGAGTTGCTGTCCTTTATTGTTGGCCCCTGATGCTGTGCTGCTTACTACCTATGTATGTTCACAGGGCTGTGCATTCACAAAACATTTTCATGGCACCCACTGGAAATTCTTTTTTTCCTTCCTGAAGACTGTGCCTTGGTCTTAAATCATTATATGGTATATTGGTATAAACATTTTTATCATTTGGCAAAAACTTTGGAAGAGTATGTGTGCACACGTGCTAAGTCACTTCAGTTGTGTCCAACTCTCTGCAACCCTAAGGACCCACCAGGCTCCTCTGTCCATGGGATTCTTCAGACAGGAATACTGGAGTGGGCAGCCATGCCCTCCTCCAGGGGACCTTCCCTACCCAAGGATCGAACCATGTTTCTCCTGCATTGGCAGATAGGTTCTTTACCCACTAGTGCCACATTCAGCATTTAAAAATCTTTCAGAAATTGAAATGAATTTTAAATTACTCAAATTTGAAAAGCTTTTTTTTTTGGTTCAAAAATGGGAAAATGACTGATAATGGAGTAATTTGGGCTCTGAAAAGAAATAGAAATGATTGAACTATTTCATTTTAGCAAGCCTCTGCTCTGTATTATTTTTATCATCTTCATTTATGAGCATGCATTTTCCCCTTTGAATAAATAAGCATTAGGAAGAACTGTTCTGTATATTAATTTGGCTAGTCCATTTGTGTATTCACAAAGGTTTTATTTCTCCCTAAGCTTTCTTGAGAGATCATCTATGATAAGTTTTCTAAGAAACAGATTTCAATATAAGCACTGTTTAAAAACTATATATATATTAATTTATGTTTTTTATGACTTAATTATGTCAATTATTAGTAGTTGTTTTTTTCTTTAGGACTTGAACTCTATGTTTGAAATGAGAGGGTATTCTTTTGGAAATAAATTTAGTTTCATTTTGGGTATAGCAGATATTTTAAAATATCTTACTTTTATAGACATCTCTCTGTTTTATGTTAACAGCTTTTTGACATTCACACCAGTGGCCTGTTGGCAGAAATCCACATGGGCCATCATAGCACTGTCCAGTACTGTGACTTCTCCCCCCACAACCATTTGGCAGTGGTGGCTTTGTCCCAGTACTGTGTGGAGGTGAGTAGTTGAATTTACTCTGTGAAGTCTGGGTCTCCAGAGGTACAAGAATGTCAAAAAACGGTTGCTTAAACCATTGACTGCTGAGAATGTTCGCTTGAGAAATCATAAAAGTGTTTTCTTCATAGCATAATAGCCTCTAGCTTTAGGATGTTAAGCCATATTGACAGCTTCAATATTTTAGCAGTGATTGAAGACTTGGCTTGACAGTATGACAGAGAATGACAGGCAGTATCATTCACTAAGCATTTACTGATGGTCAGTATGTGCCAAGGTCTGGGGAAAACAATGGAATGACCACTGGTTTCCTAAGCAGGAACATGGCATCTCTTAAATGTGGGCATAGACTCTTCTGTAAAACAGATGATGAGAAGTGAGTCCAGTTCAAATTTCTTAGATCACTGAGAAAGGTAAGATGGAAGTTAAATTTAAAATTGGTTAATCTAGGATTTTCATTACTAAGTACTAATGAATAAAATGACTTCTCATTCATATTTATAATTTTGCCCTTAATAGATTTTATTGTACTCAGTGTCTGTATCTAGAAGAATTCTACTCAAATGAGCTGCTAATATTAATTTTTTCAAAAGCAGTGAGTTTCCTGATTTTTTTTCCTCCAAAGATGGTTTTTCCAAGGTTTGTTGCTACTCATTCCTTAAGTGACTCTTAAAACCAAGTAATGGAAGCCCCTGTGCTTGCAGCATAAGAAGATAGATATGGGCCTTTATTTGGAAAACAGGGAAGTTCATTTGGTTCACAGGCTCCCTTCGAAGGAAGCTTGACTATGGCAAGTATTTCTTTAGTGTTCCGTGCCTGTTCCAGCGATTTTTAGTGGGTTTTCCAACCTTGCCCTAATACATGAAGGTGTGGCTGGAGAGTGGCTGAGCTGTAGTCCTTCAGCATGCAGATACAGATTAAGATGGAAGTGAGTGGTGAGCTCTAGAAGTTCTTCCTAATTCTGTGTACAGCAGTGCAGCTAACACTGAAGACCTTCCCGGTGACAATCTTCCCCTTGAGTGTGAATGGGCTCCAGTCCCGTTTGCAGTGGTGGTTAGGAGTAGGTGCGGTGGGCTGTGTTCTCTTCAGCAGAGACTTTGAATCGAAAGATTCAGAGCTACTAGGAGCTCTTGCACCTTACCTGTAGATCCTCAAGGTAGATGTGATTGGAAGTTTCCTCTTCCTGGATATTAGGAGTGAAGGAGCAACTCTTCTTTTACCCTTTCCATCACTTCTAAAATCCTTACCCTCTGTTTTTCTTAAAAAATCTCCAAGGAGCATTGTCTTCCTTTTTTTAAAGGTAGGCACTTACTTGGTTTTGGAGGCTGTGAACAACAGAAATGATGAGAGAGAGCAAGAAGGGAAGAGAGGAAGGATTTTCAAGTGAGATTTTTCAGTTGTGGAACCCTTTTCATTTCTGGCCTTTAGCTCTGTATGTCTCAGCTTGGACTCAAGATAAGGCAGAGAAAATTTCCTGTAACTCATTTATAATTATAGAACTCACTGATTGAAAACCACTGGGCATGTGATGAAGTACTTGTTTTGTCCATGCTAGTTCTAAAATCATAAAGTAGGGGCTGTAATTCAGAGTGTAATGAGAGGAACTCAGGCACATACGGTACTTCATTAGACTGGAATATATTTGAGTAATTTACAGCAAAACTCAGGACAAAATGCAGCCAGGCTAGAGACAGACATTGACAATTTGTAACAAGCTTGAATAACAGGAGACAAGTATACCTGTACAATTAGTACATTCATTTGTTGTAGGGTTTTGCAGTCATTTGAAATGAAGATTAGATGACAGAAGAGAATAGTCAGAATATGAAAGCCATTTAATGCTCATCCTGTTATTTTTTAGATTGATTTTAAAAAATATGTAAAATGTTTATATGATTCCAAATCAAAGCTTTATAAGTTTTATTCAGGGAAGTCTGACTTTCATCCCTATCCCTTCCACTCTGGTCCCCACCTTCTGAAGGTAACCATTTTTGTCTTAGCATCCTGATGTTTCTTTTTGCATGTATAAGCAGTATCTATATGTATAATATAGCCATATATGTCCATCTATTATATATATCACACTGTATCTAATACTATACTCAGGTTTATTTTTCATCTCATTTAGTATAGTTTGCATATATATAGTATTTATAAATATATATACACACACTTCTGCAAAAATGTATATACTGTTCTTTGCAACATATGCCATAGACTAGTCATTGTCAGAGTGTTTTTCTCATACTTTTTTTTAACGGTTGCATATTGTCCCATTTTGTGATTAATGAGGTTTATTTAGTTCCCTACTGATGGTCATTTGGGATTTTTGCTGTTAAAAACGATTGACGCAGTGAATAATCCACACAAGTTATTTTGTATTTTTGCTAATGTATTTTTGGGCTATAGTCATAGAGGTGGAATTGCTGGATCATTCTTGTTGTTTTTAATATGGTTGATATATTCAAAATACTTATTAATGTGATTTCCTATATATTGTGTTTATTCTGTAGCTGTGGAGTATGGACTCAGGTTTAAAAGTAGCTGATTGCAGAGGACATTTAAGTTGGGTCCATTGTGTGATGTTTTCTCCTGATGGAGCATCATTTTTGACATCTTCTGATGACCAGACAGTCAGGGTGAGAAATATTGAGATTTTCACTTTAAACATTTAATGATGGTAAGCTTAATCTCCTACCAATTGAGAAATTGATGGGCACTATTGGGGGGAAGTAAAACAGAAACTGCTAGATTCACATTTATCCTTGAGAAGTGCTGGTATATGGACTATATCAGTCACATTCATTCAGTACATGTACATTGAGTGTTACCATGGCCCAGGTGCTGGAAAAATCCAATGATAAAACTGCACTTTGGTTAATTTAAATATATTTCATCAGAATAACTTTTGACTCCCTACCTTAAATTCCCATATCCAATTACTTGCCAATATTATTAGATTCTTTTACTGTTCCTTTCCCTGGGTCCTGGTGCGCACAAGGTTTTGTTTGTGCCCTCTGAGCATCTCTGGCAGGTATGAGGTTTGAATGGATTCTACCTTTCTATTTTCTATCATTTATTTCTACTTTTCCATTTCAAGTTTAGGTACTCATTACCTGTTGTCTTTCTTATATTAATCTCTTTGCAAGTCTTTTCTTTCTTGGTTTTCTGCATACTGCTTGTGAGACATTTTCCTTATGTACAATGCAGACGTGTCATTTTTGCTCAAAAAGATAGTGACTGCCTTGCCTACCATTTGGAGTTAATAAATTGCTGTTAAAATTCTCTATGGTTAAGGCTATTCTATACCAGTCTGTCTTCTGATTTATTCCTTCAAGTAACCTACACATTTCCCCAGACACCTTGTACTTCCCTGCTTCTGTGTTTCTTACGTTTGGAATACCCTACTTCTCTGTATCTCTCCGTGTTGAAATCCTAAGAATCCTACGAGTCCCCTCAAGCTTTCAGTAAAGCCTTTCCTAGTATTCTGATCAGTGCCATGTAACGCCTTCAATGCCTTGTAACTTTGTGTCATTTTCTTATGGTACTTATCAAATTCTGCCTTGATAAGAATTTTACCTCCTCACCTCTAATGTGTCACTACCCCTCCAACTTGTTCACACATTTTAAATTAAGCTCTTGAGCCTGGAGACCCTGGTCTGTCCAAGTAGCATCTTATGCAGTATCTTGTACAAATTGTAGTTAAAATTCATTTAGTATTTATTGTATGCCAGACATTGGGCAGAGTACTGTGAATGTGTTAATTTGCTGATTCTCACAACAGTCCTTTTTGCAGCTGAGGAAGCAGTCACAGAAAGGTTAAGTCAGTGCTATTTACAGTGTAATAAGTCTCAATAAGCTTGAGCCAGAATGTAAATCAGCACTGCTTCCTTCATTAAGAAAGTCTTATTTTAAAAAATCAGCTGTATCATAAGCATACTGTTAACAGTGTGTTTAGTGATAGAGTTGATTCTCTTTCTGGTTCAGGCTCCTTATCTTGCTATCAGACAATTTGAGAAATAGCAGATTCTTATTTTTGAGTAACACAGGGTTAAGTAATATACCCAAAGTCACAACTTTGAGTAGAACTAGAATTCACACTAAGGTATTTTGATTCTAGCACCCATTGCTCTTAATAATGACTGCTTCTTACTATTCTTGTTAATAAGGTGGCGCTAGTGGTAAAGAACCTGCCTGCCAACGCAGGAGACATAAGAGACGTGGGTTCGATTTCTGGGTCAGGAAGATCCCTTGGAGGAGGAAGTAGCAGTCCACTCCAGTGTTATTGCCTGGAGGATCCCATGGACAGAGGAGCCTGGTGAGCTATAGTCCATAGGGTCACAAAGAGTTGGATGTGACTGAGGCATCTTAGCATGCACTGTTGTTTAGTCACTCATTGGTATCTGCCTCTTTTGTGACCCCATGGGCTGTAGCCCAGCCAGGCTCCTCTGTTCATGGGATTTTCCAGGCAAGAATACTGGAGTAGGTTGCCATTTCCTACTCCAGGGGATCTTCCCAATCCAGGGATCGAACCCGTGTCTTCTGCATTGGCAGGTGGATTCTTTACCTACTTCTTACCATTGAATGCAGGGAAGCCCTGCTTCTTACCAGAGAAGAGCCACCAGGAAAGCCCTACTTCTTAGTATAGAATGCAATTAATAAATATTTACTTTTGAATTATAATCTGATTGAAAATTTTCTAGCATAGGCATTTGGAGTGTGAAGTATGGTTGTATACCGTTTTAAGACTAAGACTGTCTTTACGTTATTTCAGAGAATGCAGTGATCTTACTGTATTTTTTTTTTAATCTCTTAATCAGCTCTGGGAGACAAAGAAAGTATGTAAGAACTCTGCTACAGTGTTAAAGCAAGAAATAGATGTTGTGTTTCAAGAAAATGAAGTGATGGTTCTTGCAGTTGACAATATAAGACGTCTGCAAGTGAGTATTTTTTAGAAAACAGTTGGAAAAATTGTTTTGATCAAACTCTGAGTTCAAAATGGACTTTATCAGGCATAATTGTCTAGTATCTAAGAAATGCTTAGTAGATATCAGTTGAATAAATACATAAGTTTTGAGCTGAGGCTCAGATATGCTAGTATTTAAAATTAAACCTTGCTTTACCACACTCCTCTCCTCTTGTTAACTGGAAGGCAGGGAGCAGGAACATGTAAGAAAATGAGACAAGATATTGGAGTGGAACTGGAGTGGAGAGAGAAGCAGAATAGAGAAGAGGAGAGGGGAGTAGAGGGAGCAGGCACATGGAAGGTGTGAGAGCTGACAAGCTTGAGACAGACTGGCAGGGGAGGCCAGAGCTTAAGTTCTGGAGCTGCAAAGCTCAGCTGGAAGTAGTAGAGGGAACAGTGACTGTTCACTCGGGAGACCCAGGTACAAGTTCAAGCTTTATCGTCAGCTAGTTCTGTGATGTTGAGTGAATTGCATCACTTCTCAGAGCCTCATTTTCTTCACCTAGAAGGTCCTTTTCACTTAAAAAAATCTGTAAGCTGGTTTATAAGGGTCATGTTGGAGTCCAAATACAGGAAGCAGAGATCTGGGAATAAATTGTCTACGGCATGTGGTAATTTCTCCTTGTCTGCTGTGAGGGTCAGAGTCCAGCAGTGAGACACCTCATAGCTTGTTCTGTATTTTACAAGTTTTACTGTTGTCCTTAATGTGTTGATGAGGAACTTCTCATGTCCTGTATTTCTGGTATGAATTGAAATGTGGAGTTAAACGTGGTTTCCTCATTACTGATTTTTAGCAGACTGTTCCAGTTGCGGTTTTTTCCTACTACAGTTTTCTTGTCAAGTTCAATACTTGTATTACCTTTATTAAATTTATATAACCTTTCTTTAGCAGTAATCGTAACTGTAAGACTTAAAGAAGTCATCTGACTATTAAAAGTATCATTTTATTATGTCATTGGTTGTGGAAGAGTTCAGAGAATAAACTGACCAGTAATCATTCCATTTAAGTGAACATACAGTTTTTTAGTCACTACTTAAAAGAACATGAAAATTGATTTTTGAGGGAAAGATATTCGCCTTTTAATAGTTCAGTCTTCATTTTGAATGCCTAAGAGAACATGCTGGGTAAAATATTGTGAAGAAAAAGGTACTTTTATTGATTGATCCTATAATCTTTGTCCCTGAAACAAAGGTGATTGCTTATTTCATATTGAAAAATAATTCAGGACTTTTAGGTTGTAATGCTTAGAGAGATTTATCCGACAGTTGATTTAAGCTTGAGAAATATTTTCCCAGGCCATATGTTTTAGTTGAATGATAGGCATTTTTATTAGTGGGATTTTTAAAAATAATCTTTAGTTTTGGTGCAGATTATGAAACGTGATGTTCTTAGTTTATACCTTACAAGTCCAGCCACCCAAGTTGTGCTAATGGGTTCTTCTCCAGTGCCTCCTTCTCCCAAAAGAAAGAGGAGAAAAAAAAAATCTTACTATGCATTGTCTGGTGAAGAATTTGGAGGATGTAAAACCCAATTTAATTTTAATTTGTCTTTTTATATAATGTCTGTCTCAGTCCTGTTTCACCAAACTCCTTGAAAAATGAGAAGTGCATTTTAACAAACGATAGCACTATTAAAATGGGCTCTGTGAAGAAATGGGAAAGAGTGTGTGGAGCTAGCTGTGAGATTACAAATCGGGCAGATGTGTCTCAGGGGCCGGCACAGCAGCTGCTTTTTAAACCTTTTAAAGCTCGTTTTATTTTATGAAAATGTATATGAACCACAAAAGTAAAATGAAATGAAAGTGTGAAGTGCTAAATGCAGCTGCTGAGAATAGAATAGGGCTTTGTTGTTCCCCTGGGAGCTCTTGTTGGTTATTTTCTGTTTTATTTTTCCAGTTTATTTTCTGTTTTATTTTCCAATCTCTGTTCTAAAGAACAAAAATGGCTCTTACAGTCTAATACCTGATTGTGCCTTATTTTTCATTAGCTCATTAATGGAAACACAGGTCAGATTGATTACCTAACTGAAGCTCAAGTGAGTTGCTGTTGTTTAAGTCCACATCTTCAGTACCTGGCATTCGGAACTGAAGATGGAGCCATTCAGGTATTCAGTTCTCGTCTGCAGAAGCATTCTGAGCAGTATAGTTTTTATTTAAAATTAAGTAGACACATGGCTTTGTAGACTTACATAGTAAATAAATCTTTCTATGGTATATTAGTCATACCTCTGTTAGATTAAAAATAATCTTACAATCCCATGGTTGTATATTTTTCATATTGTTTTTATTGCTCTGTCTCATACTTTTTGTCTTTTTGTGTTCTTTATTCACTGCCCAATTGTCTTGCTGTTCCTGAATTATATTAAACACTCTCAGAGATTTAGTTATGCAAAGAGCATTTTTTTCTCTACTTAGAAGCTCAGCCATATAGGGGTGTAAGTTGTTTCCATGTTGGTTCTGATCAGGTTCGTCGAGAATTTCAGTGTTGGTACCTTATATTTACTCACCTCACCAATCTTTGCTGTCCTGCTTTTGGTATTAGAAGTACACCTGTTTACCACTTGAGATCCTTAATTTATCAAATAAGATTAAATAAATAAAAATCAGGTTGAAGGAAAAAGGATAGTATAATGGAAATCATTTTGGGAAAAAAGTGATTTCATCACGAGTGAAATTCATCACAGAAGCATATTTTGTCTAGCTACATAATGGTTCAGAGAACAAGGTGGTTTTTCTCACTTTTTCTCACCTAGCTTTTTGGAATTATTTCTTAATTTGTTAATTATCACACTAGCCACATTTATTTTACATTGGCTTCATTGTGATAAGGAATTATACAAATACTTTCCAGTTCCATTTGCCCCACAAAGAGGAGACTATACATATATTTATATTTTTTGAGTTTTTTCCCCTTCCAGCTTTACTGAGATATAATTAACATGCAGCATTCTGGTGGCTCAGTGGTAAAGAGTCTGCCTGCCAATGTAGAAGACATGGGTTCCATCCCTGGGTTGGGAAAAACCCCTGGAGAAGGAAATAGCAGCCCACTCCAGTATTCTTGCCTGGGAAATCCCATGGACAGAGGAGCTTGGTGGGTTACAGTCCATGGGATCGAACAAGAGTCAGACACGACCTAGAGACTAAATAGCAACACGGTGTATGTTATTTTAAGCCGTATAGTGTAATTATTTGACTTACATTGTGAAATGGTTATCACAATAAGTTTAGTGAACATCTGCCATCTCATGTAGTTACAGAATTAAAGAAATAGAAAATTATTTTTCCTTTTTGATGAGAACTATTAGGATTTACTCTCAGTAACTTCCAGTTATAATATACAGCACTGTTAATCATATTTATTATGTTGTACATTATATCCCTTGTACTTATTTAGGGCTTATCTGCTTTTTTGATGTGAATTTATTTGACAGCCTTTTTGACATAGTCATTAGGTTTTGAGTTATGTTCTACTTTTCTTAATCTCTGCATTTGTCATATTAATCTTTAGCCTTTTTAAGTCTCCATAGTGTACTGCCTTCCAGCCCATTCATACCCTCTTTTCCTTTACCTGTCTCTCACCATCCTTTATCTTTCCTTGTCTGTTATTTTGTAAAGAGATTGCCTTGTCTCTCATTGCGGATGTTTTTCTTTCTTCCTTCTCATCCATCTTAAATGTCATTTGCTTTTTGGAGGCTGAGCTTAGACTGCCATTGTTTGATGAATTGGGTAGCTGAGTACTCAGAAGGACCACTGGTTCCCACTGCTATCTGGTTATTCCAGTGAGTGTTTTTTATTTTAGAGTGTAGATGTGTGTGTGCGCTTGCAAATCCAGCACAGGTGTGTTTATCTGTTTTGTGCTATTCATTTGTGTGTCTTTAGTTAAACTGAAAGCACTATGAGATGCAAATTCTATGCCCTTCTGTAGTCTAGTTTTGATTTAATATTTTCAGAGTGTAATTCAGGTGTTGCTGAATATCCTTGTATTAACTTTCTGCGATTTTCTGCTTTGTAGATTTTAGAACTCCTGAACAACAGAATCTTCCAATCCAGGAATGCGCACAAAACCACTGTTCGGCACATCCAGTTCACAGCTGATGGAAAGACTCTTATCTCAAGCTCTGATGATTCTGCAGTTCAGGTGAGAAGGAGGTTGCCCTCCTAATGGGTGTAACACTGACTCCAACAAGGGAACACTTTGGTTGTGACTCAAATCCAGCACATGTTTTAAACTTTCAAATGACTTTGGGCTTCCTTTTAGATTATGCACATGGACATAAATGAAACCCATTCTGTTTTGTATTTTTCTGTGCATGAGGCAGGCAGTTTGTCTTAGAGCCCTCTACTGGGAGATTGTTTACTTTGAAAATCAAGCATTCATTTGAATTCTCCCACCTGTATTGGTGTTTGGATTTGTGTCAATATACTTCATGCCACATTTATGTAATTTCTGTTTATTTTTCTTTATACTAGTAAAATAGTACTTATTTTAGATTGAAATATTTTCATTGTTTCCTTTAAGAGTAAGATATTTATTATAGGGCTAAAATCCTGTGAAAAAATAATTGTTTACCAAAGCTACAGATTGTGGGTATAGAGGTCTTAAGCCTACTGTATGTTCTTTTAAACTTTATTTTTAATCAAAGTTCTAGTACATATACTTTTAAAACTTGAATAGTACTACAAGGCTCTTTAATAAAAGCAAACTCCCCCATCTCTCTTTTTCTTAAACCACTGCTTTTAGCTTTCAGATATTTTGTTGTTGTTGTTGTTATTTATCTTCATGCTCCCACAGTACATACTTATAGTGATGATTCTTAATTTTTAGCTTTGACAATTTATTGAATTTTTCATATTAAGATGAAAATTTAGCTTTTTTCTCCTCCAGCTTACCTCCAGTGTGTGCACCCACCCTTTTATCAATCCCCCTCACCCCAACACAGTCACAAAAAAATTTTGTTTAGCTCGTTGGTGTCGCTGTTCAGACTAAGTAGAACAAGTGTACTATGAAAGCCTTTTCTGCCTTAATGCAGTTCAGGAAACACTTAACCTGGTTGTAGTTGGAAATTATTTTACCCCAAAACCTTGAAGACAATGTTCTGTTTTCTTCCAGATGTTAGAGCTCATGTTAAGAAGTCTGAAGCCATTCTGATTCCTAATCTTTCTCTTTGGAAGGTTTTAGGATCTTCCATTTGTCCTTAGAATTGTGAAATTTCATGATGGTATGTCTTAGTGTGTTTATTTCATCCATTGTTTTGGACTTTCACTACCTTTCTCAATTTGGAAACTTATGTTTTTCAATTCAGAGAGGTTTATTTGAATTATTTCTTTGACACCCCCTGCCTTCCATATACTTCTTTTTTCTGTTATTATTCCTTATTCAGATAGTGGATCTCTTGGACTGATCATCTGATTTTCTTTTTCTACATTTCATCTTTTTGTATACTGTGCTCTATTTCTTGGGAAGTTTCCTCAGCTTTATCTTCCATCCCTTTCTTTGAGCTTTCCATTTGGTATATTTTTAATGCTGGAGAGCCTTTCTAATTTTATTTGTTCTTTTTGAGAGTATGTAAGTATTCTTGTTTTGTAGATGAAAAATCTTCTTCTCTGAGGATAGATGGATACGTAAATAATATATGGTAGTTTAATTGCTATGTCTGACTCTTGCAACTCCATGGACTGTAGCCTGCCAGCCTTCTCTGTCCATGAAATTCTCTAAGCAAGAATACTGAAGTGGGTTGCCGTTTCCTCCTCCAGAGTTTCTTCCCAACTCAGGGATCGAACCTGGGTCTCCTGCATTGCAGGCAAGTCTCCTGCATTGCGGAGAAGGCAGTGGTGACCCACTCCAGTACTCTTGCCTGGAAAATCCCATGGGTGGAGGAACCTGGTGGGCTGCAGTCCATGGGGTTGCTAATAGTCAGACTCGACTGAACGACTTCACTTTCACTCTTCACTTTCATGCACTGGAGAAGGACATGGCAACCCACGCCAGTGTTCTTGCCTGGCGAATCCCAGGGACGGAGGAGCCTGGTGGGCTGCCGTCTATGGGGTCGCACAGAGTCGGACCAGACTGAAGCAACTTAGCAGCAGCAGCAGCTCCTGCATTGCAGGCTGATTCTTTACCGACTGAACCACCAGGGAAGCCCAAATAGTATATAAATGATACAATATATGTTATATATAATTTTTCTGTCGAGATTTAATTTTCCTTCATAGTTGTCCTTCCCTCCAAGTTTGTTTTCTTTCTTTACAAATATATTTATTTGTTTGGCTGTGCTGGTTCTTTGCTGTGGCACATGGGGTCTTTGATCTTAGTTGTGGCATGTGGGATCCACTTCCCTGACTAGGGATTGAACCTAAGCCCCCTACATTGGGAGTGTGGAGTCTTAGCCACTGGCCCACAAAGGAAGTCCCAGCTTTTATTTTCTTTTTGGTTGTTTTGGCCTCTTATTTTAAAGGCTTTCCTGAGCTGAGTGGTGGTCATCCACTACCCAGAGATGGATGCTGAAATGCTGATTGGGATGCTCTTTGTTGATTGAGACCTTCTCTGAAGGGCGATCTGGATGGAAAACTTTGTTGTCTGCGTCTTTGGGTCTGTCTTGGTCTTGTCAGATTCCTAGAGAGGAGTCTCCCGTCTTCTGCCTGGAGGGTGTAGATCCCACAGGCAGGCTCTAGAGCTGAAGGGGGAAGGAGGAGGGGGGGCTGCAGGTGGCGCAGTGTCTCAGCACTTAGTGTACAGACCTTCGCCGCTCCCCCTGATCTCACAACTGCAGTCCCACCCTCAGCTGTCCTTGAATCCAAAGAGTCTTCTTTCTAGTTTGTTTTAGGAGCATTATTCTGCACTACTTTATTCTCTTTTATTCCCCTCCTAATGACTTTGTTTGGTATTCAATAGTGACTTGTTTTCCTTTTACATGAAGTCAGTTTTCATGAACTCTTTGAAGGGATGGGAAAGGACAGCATTTCCTGGGTCTGCAAAGCCAGTTACCATTCTCCTGCTTTACAGCCTCTGTTTTGATATTTCTTTCTCATTCTCTTGACTTTGTCATTTTAGTGGGGTTTTAGAAGTAAAGGAGATAAATGCATATGTTCAACAGAAGTTAGTATGTATTCTTTTATATATTTATGTATTTCCTGCATGTATTTATACTATTAGAAACTATTTTGGAAAAAAAGTCTTTTATGTCTTTGTGAGTCTTACATGATTGGAATGAAGTTTGCCTTTAGTACAGAGACTTACTCATTATGGAATCCCATGATAGTAGTGTATTAGCTGTGAAACTCAGTGTAATATTCACTTTTCTTCCTCTCCAGATGGCTTTGAAATGGGTAAAACTAAGCTATATCTGATGAAATTCAGCTGAGACATTATATACTCTGTAGCCTTTTTGTCAAAAGCTAAAGCCATAGGCTTTATGACCTGCTTGAAGATCAGATGTTCTCAGCCAGAGGGAGAAATAATATCTACGAATATTTTTAGAATCTGAGTTAAGTTATTTTTAGAAATGAGTTGTGTTTCATCCTCTCTTTCTGCTCTACTCAGAATACTTTTTTAACATTTAAAATGTTTTAATGTGTATACATTCACATAACAAAATTCTTGGTAGGTATTTCTAAGAATTGACTAGTTGGGTTTTTGTTTTAGTTTTTTAGTGTTTTAGTCAATAATCAATTGGAGGTTTGGTTCCCCCACCCCCCAGCTTTATTGAGATTGAATTGACAAAACTGTAGTATGTTTAAGGCATATAATGTGATGATTTGATATCTGTATACATTGTGAAATAATTACCACCATCAAGCTAATTAACAAATCTGCAAATACCTCACACAGTCACCGTTTCGGAGGTTTATTTTAATCATCTTTGTATCCCTAGTGCCTATGAGGTAGTAGGGATTTGGTAAATCTTTGTCAAGCTGAACTAAAGTTATTGCCAAAATTTGAAGAATCAGCTCTCCTGATGATAGCACCTAGAGCTGTAAATAGTGAGGTCTATTTTGGTAGTTTTTTATCTTTTTACCTGGATGTAAATAAAGCCCAAACAGTAGCTGTGTTCACCTGAGATTGAAAATATATTGATTCTTACAGATATAAAAGATTTCTTTAGCATTTTAAAACATTTAAATTTATATAGCTGAAAAAATTCTAGTGTACATACATTGCAAAAATTACAGCTAATGGTAGAGACATAGCCAAACTCAACCTTTATACATTTGAATAATGTTGGTAGAAGTTTAGCTGTTATATAAGATGATTCGATTAGCACAGGACATTTAAGTCCAAAAAAAGTATCTTTGTCATCATTGCCTTATCAGAAAGCAACTGCCAAAAAAAAAAAAAAAATCTGCTAAGGCTAGTCTCTTCACCCTCAGCGATGGTCAAATTTTTTGTTATGTCTGCTCAGCAGGGCTCTCTAACTTCTTGATGTGGAGGGTAGCAGGAAGAACCTCAGTCAGGAATGAACACTGAGTCAGACACAGCTGGGAATGGCAGTACCGGTCAACCAAGAGGAGCTGTTAATAGAAACCACTGATCTTCTAGTCTGCTAAAGCCAGAAAGTTGAAGGAGGGAGCCAGAAACTTCCTATGACAGTGGTCCAGGGTATTTTATGTTTAGTCATGCAGGGTACCTTTTTTTTCCTGATACAATTTGGGGAGCCAGAAAGCTTCTGTTTCTTCCCCCCTCACCTTAGCATATCTTATTGAGTTCTTAAAATACCGAAATTCCCAATTCATTCTCCTCAGAATTACTCTCACTTCCAGCTCCTCTCCTAAGGTCCCTTGCTCTCATACAAGATAACCTTGCTTCCACGAATGGGCACTCAGAGACAGAAAAGATGGAGATGTCTGAGAGCCAGGCGTGGTGGAGGTGGGAGGGTGGCTGCTAAAAGTGGAGGATAGAGGAGTAAAGAAAGAGGGTAGTAAGTTCAGTCGCTCAGGAGATGTAATTTCTTTTACGATTTGGCCTAAGCCTGATAGAAAAAGCCTCAAAGGGATTTCTGCTGTTTAACCTTCACTAGTCAGAAACTAGACCCAGAATATTATTAATGTGCATACCTGAGATGGTGGCTGTTTTTTCTTTATCTTTTTATCTCTTATGTTAAAAAAAAAAAGAGAGAGAGAATTCTGTGGGAGACTGACTAATTGCCTGAAGCCCAGAAGTCTAGCTTCAGGCTCTCTGGGCTGTTTCTTAGGATATCTTCTCAACCTTTCCCCACTACTGTTCCTTCTGCATATCCTGTACTCCAGCCAGATTAAACTGTGAACAGGTCCCTGTAACCTTTCCACCTTTTCCTGCTCCTGTGCTTTAACTCAATCATTCATAGTGTGTGTCTGAAATGCCCTTCTCCGTTTGTGAATCATAATTCCAGTTCATCTCTCAAGCCTACGTCGAATGCCGTCTCCGACATTGCAGTCTCTTCTCTTTCCCTTGTGTCATGAGGAGTTCTTCCTGGACTGCCATGTGAAAAATGATCTACTGTATCACTTGTCATATTGAAGATTGTACTGGGGGCTAGCTAAGATATCTGAAGCTCAGAAATTCCACAGCCTGGTTTGAAGCTGCTCTGGTCAGTGGGCCTTCACAGGCAGCAGGACCAGTAGAATTCAGTAGTTGTGCTGGAATCAGGGCTTGGCCTAGCTTGTGAGGTTCAGAAATCTATGAATATGTAATTGGGATAATTTTCTTTGGAAAATTTAATCAGATGGTGAGCTCACTGGCATATTGTGACTTTTCTCTATCTTCTGATATAATTAACTGCTCTCCAAGCAACTGAAGGAAACAAACTTTGTTTAGGAGGAAAAATATTTTATTTTGCCCTTAGTCAAGTTAATTAGCTCCAGCTTTTCTCTTCTCTCTCTGTAAAATGGGGATACCATATTCTTATTTGGTTCTTGTCTATGTTTTACTGAAGTGCCATGTAGATGAAAGACTTCAGACAAGGGAATGCTTCTCCCCTACCCTTCTAATGGGGTATTTTCAGAAAAGGGTTATAACAGACTTATTTCTCTGATATTCAGATATGGAATTGGCAGTCAGAGGACCCTTTCTTTCTCCAAGCCCACCAGGAAACAGTGAAAGACTTTAAACTCTTGAAAAATTCAAGACTGCTTTCCTGGTCATTTGATGGAACAGTAAAGGTAATTTGTAACAGACATTTCTTTGTTAAGAAATACTCTACTACTGTATTGATTATATAATGACAGCCACAAGCAGATGGCTGATATGTAAATACTTAAATTTTTAAATTTCTAAAGTAGAAATGCCTGTTTTTTGTTTATTGCAGTCATTTACATCTGCTGTGTGTCTATGAACATTTGTACTAAAAGGCACTTAAAGAGGTCAGAACAACCAGTGTGCTGAAGCTCTTGTTTTATAGCTCTCTTCTAGCTAATTATGCTCAGTAATACAAAATGTTCTGGAAAGTGTCAACTTCTGAGTTTTTCTTTGAAGGTGTGGAATATTACTACCAGAAGAATAGAAAAAGATTTTGTGTGTCACCAGGATACAGTTCTTTCTTGTGCTATTTCCTCTGATGCTGCTAAGTTTTCTTCTACCTCTGCTGACAAGACTGCAAAGGTAGGTCAATTGGGTGAAAGGTGCATGCCTAAACCTTGAGTGTTGGTTATGTATTGTGAGTCTAACTAATGTGTAAAATACTTCCCTGGTGGCTCAGATGGTAAAGAGTCCATCTGCAATGTAGGAGACCTGTTTGATCCCTGGGTTGGGAAGATCCTCTGGAGAAGGGAATAGTTACCCACTGCAGAATTCTTACCTGGAGAATTTCATAGACACAGGAGCCTGGTAGGCTATAGTCTATGGGTTTGCAGAGAGTCGGACATGACTAAGTGACGAACGCTAACTAATGTGTAAAAGAGAAAAATAATATTCTGTCTACATGTCTGTCTCTTATAAATTTTTGGAGGATGACCATTGGCATTTAGTTTGTACCAAATATGTTAAGTGAATGACACTGAGGACTTTTGGTTTCTCCTTTACTGATATATTTTTGTCTGTTAGTAATCAAAGGCAGCATCTACTGCATATTATAGGAATAAAAAGTATTGAAAGAGATTTACATTTAATTGTACACCCACAGTTAAATTTTTTGTGATCGATGTAAATTGATGCTTCTGAAAATCATATTCCAGTGAAATGATGCTGCCTGCTCGGGGACACTGAAGACTCCATCCTATTCTTTTTTCTTCATCTTTATTAATGGGATTGTTATCTATCTTTCCAAACTATAAACCTTGGAATTGCCCGGGATTTTCCTGTCTTCTGTGTTCCATTGATTACTGCTCAGTGTCTCTTAGATCCTTATACTCTTCCTTTTCCCCAGCCCTAAGACCAGGCTCTCCTCTTTTACTGGTGGACCTGCCACTGGTCTTCACCTCCTCCAGTTTATCTTCCCTGCTGCTGCCCAAGTGCCCTGTCGAAGCTCCTCTGAGACTTGGTGGTTTACAAGCCTATATCCTTAGCTCATCTCTGTCTCTTTCCGCTAAATTGTTTCCTCTGTGCCAGATTACCACTTCCACCTTTTTGTGTACACTGTTATCTTCGGCTCACCTCAACCTTTTATCCTTTTTTATATCAGTGCATCGTGACTCATGCTTTTAGATCAGCATTTGAGGTCAATCCTTCAGTGAACTCTTTCCTGGCCCTCAGGCAGGATTAGCTCTTCTACCTTAAGTGTTCCTATTACATGTTCTCATGTTAATCATTTACTTCATACCACTGTTCGCTCAGCCATTTATGGTTAAACTAGAAACTTTTCAAGGTCAGGGACTGAATCTGGTTATCTTTGTACTACCAGTTCTTTGCTCAGTGTCTGGAACATTTTTTCAGTGTGTGCTTGTTAAATGGTGATGACAGAACCACCAGGGAGAATATTGGAAGGAAAAGAACAGCATCTTTCTGCCAAGAGAGTAGGTTGGTATAGGGATTATAGTAGGGTCATGATGGAGAGTTCTGACAGATGTGGTTCACTGGAGAAGGGAATGGCAAACCACTTCAGTGTTCTTGCCTTGAGAACCCCATGAACAGTATGAAAAGGCAAAAAGAGGACACTGAAAGAGGAACTCCCCAGGTCGGTAGGTGCCCAATATGCTACTGGAGATCAGTGGAGAAATAACTCCAGAAAGAATGAAGAGACAGAGCCAAAGCAAAAACAACACCCAGTTGTGGATGTGACTGATGATAGAAGCAAAGTCCGATGCTGTAAAGAGCAATGTTGCATAGGAACCTGGAATGTTAGGTCCATGAATCAAGGCAAATTGGAAGTGCTCAAACAGGAGATGGCAAGAGTGAACATCAACATTTTAGGAATCAGCAAACTAAAATGGACTGGAATGGGTGAATTCAAATCAGATGACCATTATATCTACTACTGTGGGCAAGAATCCCTTAGAAGAAATGCAGTAGTCATCACAGTCAACAAGAGTCCAAAATGCAGTCCTTGATGCAATCTCGAAAACAGCAGAATGATCTCTGTTCATTTCCAAGGCAAACCATTCAATATCACAGTAATCCAAGTCTATGCCCCGACCAGTAATGCTGAAGAAGCTGAAATTGAACAGTTCTATGAAGACCTACAAGACCTAAAAACTAACATCCAAAAAAGATGTCCTTTTCATTATAGGGGACTGGAATGTAAAAGTAGGAAGTCAAGAAACACCTGGAGTAACAGAATGAAGCAGGGCAAAAGCTAATAGGGTTCTGCCAAGAGAACACACTACTCATAGCAAACACCTTCTTCCAATAACACTAGAGAAGACTCTATACATGGACCTCACCAGATGGTCAATACCGAAATCTGATTGATTATATTCTTTATAGCCAAAGATGGAGAAGCTTTATACAGTCTGCAAAAACAAGCCTGGAAGCTGACTGTGGCTCACATCGTGAACTCCTTATTGCCAAATTCAGACTTAAATTGAAGAAAGTAGGGAAAACCACTAGACCATTCAGGTATGACCTTCATCAAATCCTTATGATTATACAGTGAGAACTAGATTCAAGTGATTAGTTCTGATAGAGGGCCCGATGAACTGTGAATGGAGTTTAGTGACATTGTACAGGAGGCAGTGATCAAGACCATCCCCAAGAAAAAGAAATGCAAAAAGGCAAAATGGTTGTCTGAGGAGGCCTTACAAACAGCTATGAAAAGAAGAGATTCGAAAGGCAAAGGAGAAAAGGAAAGATATACCCATTTGAATGCAGAGTTCCAAAGAATAGCAAGGAGAAGTAAGAAAGCCTTCCTCAGTGATCAGTGCAAAGAAATAGAGGAAAACAATAGAATGGGAAGGATTAGAGATCTCTTCAAGAAAATTAGAGATACCAAAGGAACATTTCATGCAAAGATGGGCACAATATGTATGTACCTGTATGTACCTAACAGAAGCAGAAGATGGTAAGAACTGGCAAGAATACACAGAAGAACTATACAAAGAAAGATCTTTATGACCCAGACAATCACGATGGTGTGATCACTCACCTAGAGCCAGACATCCTGGAATGTGAAGTCAAATGGGCCTTAAGAAGCATCACTATGAACAAAGCTAGTGGATGTGATGGAATTCCAGTTGAGCCATTTCAAATCCTAAAAGATGATGCTGTGAAAGTGCTGCACTCAATATGTCAGCAAATTTGGAAAACTCAGCAGCGGCCACAGGATTGGAAAAGGTCAGTTTTCATTCCAATCCCAAAGAAAGGCAATGCCAAAGAATGCTCAAACTACCGCACAATTGAACTCATCTCGCATGCTAGTAAAGTAATGCTCAAAATTCTCCAAGTGAGGCTTCACCAGTACGTGAACTGTGAACTTCCAGATGTTCAAGCTGGATTTAGGAAAGGCAAAGGAACAAGAGATCAAATTGCCAACATCCGTTGGATCATTGAAATAGCAAGAAAGTTAGTTCCAGAAAAACATCTACTTCTGCTTTATTGACTATGCCAAAGCCTTTGACTGTGTCAATCATGACAAACTGTGGAAAATTCTTCAAGAGATGGAAATACCAGACCACCTTACCTTCCTCTTGAGAAATCTGTATGCATGTCAGGAAGCAATAGTTAGAATTGGACATGAAAGAACAGATTGGTTCCAAATCAGGAAAGGAGTACATCACGGCTGTATATTGTCACCCTGCTTATTTAACTTATATGCAGAGTACATCATGAGAAATGCTGGGCTGGATGAAGCACAAGCTGGAGTCAAGATTGCTGGAAGAAATATCAATAACCTCAGATATGCAGATGACACCACCCTTATGGCAGAAAGTGAAGAACTAAAGATAGGCTAGGAATTTCAGTCCCTATTATCTCATTTAATTTTCACTCTACAGGTGTTACTATTCCCATCATACAGATACAGAAACTGAAGCCAGAGAAGCTCATGTGGTTGTCCTAGGCCAAGGAACTAATAAATTGTGGAGCCAGCACTCCACTCAAGTCTTCTTCACTCTGTAGACCATTTTGCTGTTCTTCCTTCTAAGTCTAAAGAAGTTAAGCTGTGACTTTGATCCTTATCCTGAAGTTTACTTGAATAATTAAAGGGAAACTAAAATATTAACAAGGTTGCTAATTGGCATTTGGGCCTCTCATAAAAGATTATAAACTGCTGAATATTAGTACTTCATATGATTGAATTTATGTCTAACTAGCCCGTAAAGAATCTGTCTGCAATGCGAGAGACCTGGGTTCAAGCCCTGGGTCTGGAAGATCCCTTGGAGAAGAGAATGGCGACCCACCCCTGTATTCTTGCCTGGAGAATTGCATGGACAGAGGAGCTTGGCGGGCTATAGTCTATGGGGTTGCAGAGTCAGACTGAGCAACTAACATACACAGCAGGGTTTGTAGATGCTTATTTCGAGATTTCTAAACAATCTGAATTGCCTTCCAGATTTGGAGTTTTGAACTCCTTTCTCCTCTTCATGAATTGAGAGGCCACAAAGGTTGTGTGCGCTGCTCTTCCTTCTCTGTGGACAATACCATGTTGGCTACTGGAGACGACAATGGAGAAATCAGGGTAGGGTGTTTGCTGACATGAAAGCACTGTTTTTCTTATAGCTTTGACTGGTCCCCTGTACCACATCGGGGCCCTTTGTTAATGTAACAGGGAAGCACAGGCCATGGGGTTCTGGTTGGATGAGGCATGCTTTGTTCTGTTTCCTGTGCACGTTGTGTTCACAGCTGCACTCCACTGCAGAAAAGAACTCATTTTAGAGTTAGAAGCGTTTCCTATGTATGTGAGAAGGCAGATGCCCTAGTTATTTGCGGTTGGCTCGCTGCTGTTAGCTTGAGAATGATTCATCCTAATTTTTGGATCTGAACCAAAGATTGTTTTTAGTGGCAGAATTTGAGGAGAATAATTTTTGTAAATTGTTATCTAGATTATAAATGAATTGCAATTCTGCTGTTTTCTGCACTGAAAGGTCTCTTTAGCACTGTATCCATTAAATAGTCAACATTTAGAGTAGGGCCTGTTGCTGTCCTCATGGGGCTCTTTGCTGCTGGTTGTATTGGAAGCACTGGGTGGTTGAAAATGATGGGACATTGGGGTGCTTTGGTAACCAGTATAATTAAGGAGAGTCTTTTTTTTTTCATGAAAGAGAAATTAAAATTCAAGCCATAGGTATATAATGTAGAAGAGTGAGACAGTATGTAGTTTGCTGGAACAGAGGCATTATCAGATAGGCCTTCCAGGAAAATAAGATTCTCTTGCTTAAGAACTAAGTAATCAACTAAGTAATCTTTATGCCATCCTCACAAATACCACACCTGCTGAAGGAGCAGGGCTGCTTTGGGAACATTGGTTTTGCTCTGAGTCCTCATCTCTGGATGAAAGGACCTCTTTATTGGTTATAAGGCAATGTTTCATTTTCCAGAAAGCCCTAAAGGTAAAAATTGTCTCTCTTTAAGTCCTATTCAAAAAATTTTCTTTAGTACATTAAAAAAATTTGTTTTTCCACTTAATTTTTCAAAAATACAGGAAAGCAGTTAATTTTATATATATATATCTTATATCTAGCTGTTTTACTGAATTCTTTCTAGTCAGTTTTCCATTTGATTCTCTTGGATTTCCCAGGGAGATATTTACAAATGATGATTTTTATTATTTTCTTTTGCTATTTATGCCTCTATTTTTCTTATTCTGATGTGTAATTTCTTTGAAAAATTAGAGTACTGCTGATATATTAAGTATCACTGGAAGTAAATGGAAATATTAGTATCTGTTAATAATTAGGTTGTTTATAGGAGTTCAGTAATCTTAGTGAATGTTTATATGTTTGCTTCCTTATTTTATACATATAAAATATTAAAAATTATACATATGTATATAAAAAAAACTTACTGGACTTACTGTTTAAAATATGTATACTTTTTGTGTTTGTATTGTATCTGTTGTTATTCTAGATCCTAAACTAGAATTCTTTGTTCTTTTGAGGTAATTTAATTTGTTCGGCCTTTTTTGTTTATTCCCTGCTTCTCTTATCATACTCTCTTTATTCAGTGAAAGAGTCACTGTTTTCTAATTAATCACTCTTAAGTCCTTTTGTTATTTTTTTTTTGGTATATAGTTAATGATAAATATCATAAGTAATGCATTTTAATTGTATATTTTTTAATTTGAAAAAGAATATAATCTAAAAAAATTACTAAGGTATCACTGAATTGTAATTATATTTTTAAGAAAAATTTCCAAATATGTTCCAGATGAGATAGATATAAAACTTCTGAGTAACCCTGCTAATGAACTGTGTATCACTTTTGTAGATATGGAATGTCTCAAATGGTGAGCTTCTTCATTTGTGTGCTCCAATTTCAGTAGAAGAAGGAGCTGCTACTCATGGAGGCTGGGTGACCGACCTTTGCTTTTCTCCAGACACCAAAATGCTTGTTTCTGCTGGCGGATATCTCAAGGTGAGGGATTCTCAAAGACTGAAGGAAAAGAGCAGCGTGTACCCTACTTTCCAAGCTATTTTCACATCTTGTGTCTCAGCTGGGCCTCATACAACACATCAGAAAGGAGGGGCAGTTACTATTACCCTGTTTTGGGTGTCGAGATGGATCTACAAGGCTGCTTTCTTCAGGTCTTTTGGAAGTTCTGATGACGGTGTTAGGGATGTTCTCAGACCAGAGCTCTCATACCACCCCATACAAGTCTTAGACGATCAGAATGACTAGAAAATAGGGTGTTTAACTGGATTTGATTTCCTGCTTTGCTAATTGTGAACTGTGTTGGTTGAAAGTCTTTAAAAAATTTTTTTATTTGTGAAATTTTTTTTCTTAAGTATTAGTTGTAATAGTAGTTAGTAATAATAGTATTATACTATCATTATCGTAGTAATAATAAAAATAGCAACAGCAGCATATTGCTTTATAGTTTAAAAAATGCTTTGCTTAACATCATCTTTGTAGCCAGCTTTGTGAGACTTAAATTTTATCATCTTTGGTTTGTAGGTGAGGAAAGTGATGTTCACAGAGGTTGTGAAGTTCCTGAAATTGCTTAGTACATTTGCTTGTAGGAACCTAGTATTAGTAAGTACTGAGGCCACTGTCGAGTCTGTTGTAGTGCCTCAGGGTTGTTTTTGATGCTTGCATCTTTTTATCCATCCCCTCACTAAGTGCCACTGTGTGCTGACTCTCCTGCGTGGGACAGTGTTTAAAACTTGGTTCTTGCCTAGGTGGTTGACAGTCTTTGAGGGAAACAGACAGTAAATAAAGTCTCTTAAGTGTAAGAGGGGTTCTAGGACATGTCTGCAGAAGGATATTGGAAGCACAAAGGAGACAACAGAGGGTTCCTGGGGAAGGGATGCTGCAGCTGAGCCTTTTGAGTAGCAGTTGATGTGTAAAAGGGGTTTGAAGATGGTACTGTATATTGTACTGATCGCTTAATATAGAATGCTATTGAATTAGATCTTGTGATACTGTTTTCTCCTTCCTGAAAATGTTTAAGGGTAGGAGATGACTCTAATTGTCTAGTACAGTGTGTGTACTTCACATACTGTAGTGTACATGTGCTGTAGTGGAGTATTGTGTACTTTACAACTGTGCTTCATCACCCAGTTGTATCTGACTCTTTGTGACCCCATGGACTGTAGCCCACCAGGCTCCTCTGTCCATGGGATTCTTCAGGCAAGAATACTAGAGTGAGTTGCCATTCCCTTCTCCAGGGGATCTTCCCAACCCAGGGATCAAACCCAGGTCTCCTGAGTTGCTGGTGGATTCCTTAGCATCTGAGCCACCCAGGAAGCCCAAGAATACGGGAGTCTGTAGCCTGTCCCTTCTCAGGGGTGAAGGACCAGGAGAACCAGCTGAGCTACCAGGGAAGCCCCCTGGCACAATATTGTTGTTGTTCAGTCGCTCAGTCATGTCCAACTCTTTGTGACCCCATGGACTGCAGCATGCCAGGCTTCCCTGTCCTTCACCATCTCTTGGAGCTTGTTCAAACTCATGTCCATTGAGTCGGTGATACCATCCAACCATCTCATCCTCTGCATCCCCTTCTCCTCCTGCCTTCAATCTTTCCCAGCATCAAGGTCTTTTCTAATGAGTTGGCTATTTGCATCAGGTGGCCTAAGTATTGGAGCTTCAGCATCAGTCCTTCCAGTGAATATTCAGGACTGATTTCCTTTAGGATTGACTGGTTTGATATCCTCACAGTCCAAGGGACTCTCAAGAGTTTTCTCCACACCACAGTTCAAAAGCATCATTTCATCAACGCTCAGCCTTCTTTATGGCCCAACTCTCAACATCCATACATGACTACTGGAAAAACTATAGCTTTGACTAGACGGACCTTTGTTGGCAAAGTAATGTCTCTGCTTTTTAATATGCTGTCTAGCTTGGTCATAGCTTTTCTTCCAAGGAGCAAGCATCTTTCAATTTCATGGCTGCAGTCACAATCTGCAGTGATTTTGGAGCTCAAAAAAGTAAATTCTCTCATTGTTTCCATTGTTTGCCCATCTGCTTGCTATTTGCCATGAAATGATGGGACTGGATCTCATGATCATCATTTTTTGAATGTTGAGTTTTAAGCCAGCTTTTTCTCTCCTCTTTCACTTTAATCAAGAGGCTCTTTAGTTCCTCTTCTCTTTCTGCCATAAGGGTGGTGTCATCTGCATATCTTTTATGTGTCGCAGCAGTCTTGATTCCAGCTTGTGCTTCATCCAGTCTGGCATTTTGCATGATGTATTCTGCTTATAAGGTTAAATAATCTGGGTGAAAACATACAGCCTTGATGTACTCCTTGCCCAATTTGGAACCAGTCCATTGTTCCATGTCAGGTTCTAACTGTTGCTTCTTGACCTGTATACAGATTTTTCAGGAGGCAGGTAAGGTGGTCTGGTATTACCATCCCTTTAAGAATTTTCCCCAGTTTGTTGTGATCCATGCAGTCAGAGGCTTTAGTGTAGTCAATGAAGCAGAAGTAGATGTTTTTTTGGAATTCTCTTGCTGCTTTTTATGATCCAGCGGATGTTTGCCATTTGATATCTGGTTCCTCTGCCTTTTCTAAATTCATCTTGAACATCTGGAAGTTCTCGGTTCATGTACTGTTGAAGCCTCGCTTGGAGAATTTTGAGCATTTGCTAGCATGTGAAATGAGTGCAATTGTGGTGTAATTTGAACATTAGCACAGTATAGATGTTCAAAAATATCTGAATGACTGAATTGAAGTTTTTGGATATATGGCACCTATATAAATGCAATTTTATTTAATGAATACTCTAGCTTGTAAAAAAGAGAAGTCAGAGGCCAGTGTTTAGCTCTATGAGAGGATGTGTATTGTGATTCATTTTGCAAGTTTACATTGAAAGTACACTGTAGTTCACAAGATGTTTCTTTAGCCTGTACCTAAATAAAGGCCCATAGGGTCACAGACATGACTCAGTGACTAAACAGTAACAACAAAGAATGGCACACCTTTATTTAGTTATTGGGGGATTGAGATACTGTTACCCCTTGTCCACCTTGAGGGTAGAGATAAACTGCTCCGAGGATAATTCTTAGGGGAGTAGCATTGCTGTTTTTGTGTTGGAAGCTGGGAGTCTTCAGCTATATTAACTGGTGAAAAACTTAACTGCTCAGCTTTGATATTGCGCTTCTAGAGACCCTTTCTTTAGATTCTCTGGGCCCCATAGAAGACTATCACAGAATTGTGAGTCTGGCTTACAAGAGAATAGAGATCAGTGACTAGATAGCCAGCGTTCCTAGAGAAGCACGAGATAAACAGCAGAATCAACGTCTGTAGAGTTATGTCTTGAGCATGAAAGAACCTATAGCCTATGTATTCAGTCTGTATATTTCAGTGACAGGCTATTCTTTCTTCTGGTTTGGTTACCAGCATGGTTAAACTGATTATGATATAGCCCAGCCTGCATCTACCCAGCATGTTAATGAGACTATCCAAAAGCACAAAGCAAATTAAAAGTAAAAAGGAATAGCTGCTGTAGTATCCAAGAAAATAGGCCTTTCGAGTCTGTTTATAACCCAAGCTATATAAACTGAATGTTAGTAAGATAAAATGTATCCAGTAGCTAAAAAGCTCTTAACTTTTAACATTATTTCTACTTATAAGTTAAAAATAATGTAATTTACTTGTGTTATGCTGCAGAGTACATCCTGTTAGAAAGGCAAGAAATCCACAGTAAGTTATACTCGTGAGGAGAAAGGCTGATTTGAAATGTTAAATACATGGTGATAAGTACAGGTTTGCCACTACTTAGAGGCAACAGAATATTAAGTTCAGGAGAATGAGCCTTGGGGCAGACTGCCTGAATTCAGAGCCTAGCTCTGCCACTCGTTAGCTTTGTGATCTTGCATAAGATGATTTCTCATCTATAAAATTGGTATAATAATAATACCTACCTCATAGGGTTGGGAGGGTTAAAGGAGTTAATACATGTAAAGTACGTATACATGGTGGCACATCGTGTACCCTGAGTAAATGTTAGCTATTTTTTTCCATTTTAAAAAAAGTGAAGTATAGTTGATTTAGTGTTTCAGTTGTACAGCAAAATGATTCAGTTATATATATATTTATAATATAGATGTTGAATATAATTCTCTGCTGTAACAGTAGGTCCTTATTGCTTATCTATTTTATATATAGTAGTTTGTACCTGTTAGTCCCCAATTCCCAATGTATCCTTTCCTCTACCTGCTATTTATAAAAAAAATTATTTCTTAGAGCAAATTTAGTTTCACAGTAAAATTGGTTGAAAAGCACAGAGTTCTCATATACCCCACCGCCTCCACATAGAAGCCTCCTCACTATCAACATCCTCCACCAGAGGGTACATTTGTTATAACTGATGAATGTTCATTATCACTAAAGTCCATAATTTCTGTTAGGATTCACTCTTGGTATGGTACATTTTATGAATTTTGATGAATGTATAATGATGTGTCCACCATTGTAGTATTATGCAGAGCAGTTTCACTGCCCTAGAAGTCCCCTGCATAAGTCCTCTTTAAGTGGTTAAGACTCCGTGCTTCCACTGCAGGGGGGCATAGATTCAATCACTGCTTAAGGAACTAAGGGTATGCTGTGTGGTATGGCCAAAAAGAGTCCTGTTTAATATTGTCTTTTCATCCATGGCCACATTAATGACTGTGGGGTAGTGTTTCCAAGCAGAGAGGTTTAGTAGTGGGAAGGGTATGGGTGCACAAGGTTGGGAAACCAGATATCTGTTCCACTTCTGCCACCTGCTAGCAGTGTCATCCACAGTGACAAGGCCTTTCTTCTCTCTCAACCCTGGTTTCCTTACTTTTGAGGTAGGGCAGTTGGACCAGCTGATCTCTATGATTTGCCTTTAGTGGCTGTCCTCCGCAGTCTTGATTACACTGCTGTTTTATAGTGCGAAATTGTTAGTTCTGGAAAATTTCAAGTTAGTACATGTTGCTTTACTTAAGTCCACAAGGTATGCTTTTACCAGTTAGCATGACCAATAGTGAACATGAATAGTTGATCCAGTCACATGAGCAAGGCAGAATGCTGGGCATTGCCACGGATACAGAAGTGACTGTTGCATTTATAATTCTCAGAATCTTGATGTACCTGAGGCCTTTTCAAAAGTTGTTCATGGGCATGGTCTCTTGCCCTTAGCTGTGATATATAGGTAAGCATCATGATCTCCATTTGGTAACAGAATATAAATATTATTATAATCTTAGCCAATTTAACAATTGGGAGGAGAAAGGAAGGACTTGGTCCGAGTACCTCCTGCATTTGAATGTTCAGTATTTATTTGGCAAATACATGTATGGACTTTTTAAAACAAATTATTTTTTTATTTTTGGCTGTGCTAGGTCTTCGTTGTTGCACAGGCTTTTCTCTAGTTGTGGTGAGCAGGGGCTACTCTCTAATTGCAACAATGGGCTTCTCATTGCAGTGGTTTCTCTTGCTGCAGAGCACCAGCTCTATGACACGTGGGCTCAGTAGTTGTGGCTCCTCTGCTCTAGAGCACAGGCTCAAGAGTTGTGGCTTCGTTGCTCTGAGGCATGTGGGGTCTTCCTGTATCAGGGATCTAACCTGTGTCTTTTGCATTGGCAGTCAGATTCTTTACCACTGAGCCACCAGGGAAGCCCAAATAAAAAATTTGGTCATGGGCTCTTGAATCACTCCTGGTGAAAGGGTTCAGTAGAGAGAACCTATTCTGTTCTTGACTACATAGAGGATTGTTCTTGCCATTCTACTCAGGATGACATGCAGACAGAATTCAGTCCAGCTGTGGCTGTAAGGGGCTCTAGGGTAGCCTGTGACTGCAGTTTTGAGTCGGCTGTGTGTTTCTCCATTTTTGCCTAACAAGGGGGTTAGTTAGGTGTGGGGTCGCTGTGAGGCACTCACCAGGGCTAATCATGAAAGGCGGACTGGGTTGATGATACTGTATTTAGCATTAAACTATCTATAGACATCTTTCCTGGCATTAGCTTAAATTTGGGAGTAGGAGGGGCGGGGGCGAAGGATCCTGTTGGCACTGCACATTGTCTCACACTGTAATTACCAGCCTAATAAGAATTTTGTTTTTCTCTGCACAGTGGTGGAATGTTGTCACTGGGGAATCCTCACAGACCTTCTACACAAACGGAACCAATCTTAAGAAAATACATGTGTCCCCTGACTTCAAAACATATGTGACTGTTGATAATCTTGGTATTTTATATATTTTAAAGATTTTAGAGTAAAATAGTTAAGTGGTGATGTAAGTTGACCTCTTTTAATTTTGAATTGGAAAAAAATACTAATGAAACTCTGTACTTTAACTTTTATAAAGCTGTGAATTGTTTTGTAGTATTGCATTCATTACAAAAGTGTTTGTGGTTGGATGAATAATATTAATGTAATTTTTCCCAAATGAACATGACTTTAATCTTGTTTTTCATTATCACCATCATTTTTTAACAGTGTGTCCTTAAGATGCAAATGAAAATGTAAATATGTACCTAGTTATACCATTGGTAAAATTCTTCCTTGTTGCATTCAAATTGGTTGACATAATAATGAAAATAATTGAAAGGAAATATATATATTTTAATACTATCATTGGTGCAGGCCATGCCTCAGGGTGGTGGTAGCCTGCTTTCTGAACCACACCCCAAGGGGGTATATAATTCTCCCAAATATAATCTCTGAGCCTATTTGCACCCCTTAAAATTTGCTTTCAAAATATTGTGTCTGTGTGCACAGTTTGCAAAATTTTCTTTAATTCACTTGATAAGTGAGTCTTAGGTTTCAAAGTTCTCTCTGTGAAGCAAATGTTATGCATGTTGGAGAGAGTAGATTTTGTCTACCTTTTTTCCTTAGCTTGTGGCAGCCCCAGGCTGGATCTGGACTCTGTCAGTCTCTGGACTGGGCACTCTCCTGCTCTGTCTGGTTTTTTACGTACCAGACTTCCTACTTGACTGAACTTAACCTTTCTTAATCCTCACTTTCTCTCCTTTCTTAAAAGCAATTGTTCTACATTTAAATGTTAGTAAATTGGAATAATTGAGGAGATAATTTTAATCATAAGTTTTAACAACAGACTTCTTCTAAGATATAGAAAATAGTAAATAATAATAATTTTCTTCTAAATTCCATTTACTTTTAGATGAATGGCATTGCCAGTGCTGTTCTCTTAGCGAAATTCAAGAGAATTCTCTGGTTTTCTACACCATACTGGAAGAGTCATTGTGACTGGAAGATATCACCTTTAACCTCCCAGCCAGTCTGTTTTCCTTCCCTTCTCTTCCTCCTCCTTTCTCTCCCTCAAAAGTTAATTAAAAAGAGAAATTAGAAGATAGTTTTTCTTTTTTTTTCTTTTATTATGTATTTTATTTTCATATAAATTAACATCCTAGAAAAATTAAAATAGAAACACTAAATACAGTATTGCACATAGCAATCTCTGTTAAATACCCCATTATATCACTGAGGTTCATATACACATGGAGGGACTTGAGGAGACAGGAAGATGGAAGCAGCTGCAGTGACTCATTTTTGTTCTGCTTTTCATTGGTCAGGTTTTCATGCTTATTTTTGCTTTAATTCCAGAGTCATGTCTTGGTTTTATTTTATAGAGTGATTTTCCCTTTTTCTGCCTACACACCTCTTCAGCTTCTTTTACTCTTTCTTGTAGAATAAGTTTGTTCTCTTTCTTTCAAAAGTCTTTAAAGTCAGAGCTGAATTCATGCCAGATACTGAAGAAAACGTTTGGGGACACTTCCTTCTTTCCAGTTTTTGGTCTCATGAAGAAATAGGTTGTTGTCTCCAAAAAGCACTTAGGAGTCTCTGTCAGTGAGTTTCTTCTGCTTCTTGGTCAATTCTAGCTTGAATAAGAAAGTGTTCCATGTTTTCTTTGAAAGGCTAAATGTGCCCTTTTGAGGACACTTGGTAAACCTTCCCTGCTTCAACTTCACAGGCTCTCAGGTCTTTCTTGAGTTTTCTGAGGTCTTTTAGATGGCTTTTGGATGAATCTATGGATGGCTCTTCAATTTTTTCCCAAGTAAGTGAAGCACTGGCGTCTCTGGCCTGTCTGTGACTGTCAGACCAGGGAAGGGATGGATGCAGGCGGTGGAGGCTGGAGGGATGGCTGTGCATCAAGCTGAACTGATATTTGCCTTGGAGACACGACCAAAGAGATTTCTGAGCAGAACTTGGTCTGAGGTCCCGAAGGCAAGGGCAGCTCCACTGATTCTCCATGTAAGGTCAAGGGTGGGGGGCCCACCGTTGGGGCCCCCCCAGGAGGAAGCGCCAGCACACCACCCTCTTCCATCAGGGATGTCTGGATGGACTTGGCCTGTACAGTCCTTTCATAGTAAGTAAGTAAGTAAAGTCACTCAGTCATGTATGACTCTTTGTGACCCCGTGGACTGCAGCCCACCAGGCTCCTCAGTCCATGGGATTCTCCAGGCAAGAATACTGGAGTGGGTTGCCATTTCCTTCTCCAGGGGATCTTCCCGACCCAGGGGTCGAACCCGGGTCTGCCGCATTGGAGGCAGACGCTTTAACCTCTGAGCCACCAGGGAAGCCCCATATCTGACGTCATTTTCGCCCAACCTGAGAGCTTCCAGACCCACCTCTAGGGCGAGGTATTGCTTCTCCAGCTTAGCTATCCTGATCCTTGATGGTCTGCTCCAGCTACTGGATGACAGTGGCCTGACCCTCAGACTTCATGTCACACAATTCCTGTGTCAGCATCCTCAGGCCTGTGTTCTTCATCAGGAGGTGTAGATGGTGGCCAAGCAGCTGGGACTCTCTTGGGAAACTGCCCTTCGATATAATCCAGTGAGTGTGTGGGTTGACTAACTGCAGCCCGGGTGTAAAGTTGATCTTGTCAGTGCAGAGGTCAAAGTCTAACAAACAGCAAACATAGATGCTGCCAGCACTCAAAGATAGTTTTTGACAGGGAAAAGCATATCAATAATATCAGTAACTAGCTTTATTGACGTCCTGATTAGGAATTTTATTTGCAGCTTAAATCCAAACATTTTCCCTGAAATATATTGTTAAGTGTTAGTAATAGATGTGGTTCTTAATAAAAAGACAAAAAATTTTTGTTGCTGCAACAACTAAATCAAGTGAATATCAGCTTTAATAGTAGGCAAGCATTGAGCCAGTTTCTGTTGTTGGTGCATATTAGTAGATGTGGGGTGGGTAGGGGGATAGACCACTTCAGATGTATTTTAGATTAGATGTTCCTATTTAGCACTTAAGGAAACCATAAGTAGAGTGAATAAAATACTTTGATTTGATTTGATTTTGTTTTTTTTTTGTTTTATGGTGGGTTGAGGAACTGATTTATGGACTTACTGTGACTTAAGCAAATGTGATGTGAAAATCTCAATTTCATAAAAAGAAGTTTCTGTAGTGGCATGTTCTGTGTAGAGTACCCAAATGATAGTTTGATTTGCATACAGTGTTTAGGAACTCTATGTTTATAGCTCAGAGTATAAGTTTTATCTTTTAGAATTAAGTCACTTGACTTTGAAAGTATAGCAACAGATATGCCTTTAAAAATGCCTTGATTGGCCTTAATCTTACAAATATAAAGAAAAATAAGAAGTAAGACCAGGTAACATGAGGGAAGAAGAGCCTTTCAAGGCAGCTTAAGTGGCCAGTCAAGGGGAGGGTTTTGTTTTTTACTTTGGGACGAGCATTTTTCAAACATTTCTCCTTGCTTTATTATTTTTTAATTGGAAATACATTGTATTTTGTATGTGTAAGTTTTTTTTTTTTACATTGGATATGTTTTGTATGTTTTGAAAACTTTTGTAATTGTGATATGCTTACCTGATTTTTTTGCTTTGGTATACATTTTAATACATGAATTAAAAATTTTATAATAAAATTCCTAAAATATTTTTTAAAAGCATTTTCAGATTGTTTCAGACTCCTTGCTTGTTCTTTTTTGATCAGAAAACACATATGAGAGATTCTTCAAATTAAAGCCATCCGCCTCTATGCTTTATCGGGTTATGTGTAATGCAGTTCTATCGAAATTTTGTCTCCTCAGTTTGTCTCTGATGCCCAGTGTGGCCAGCACGGAGAAGATCCTGTAAAGAGAATTCATTCATTCCTTCTTCATTCAGTATATATTTGTTGAGATCTCCCCTGTGCTTCTCATTTTTGTTAGTATTGGGGATATAACAGTGAGCCAACTAGAGTCCTTGCCCTCCTGCAGTTAGGGGCTCAGGAGAGGCAGACAAAAAGTCAAATTTAGTGATTAGCTTGTATGTGAGGAGGGAGAAGGAGGGTTGCGGTTACAAGGGGGCTGCTCATTCAGAGGGTGGCACTTGAGACCTCAAAGGTGAGGTAGTGAGTCAGGCAGGTGTCTGGAGAGTGTCCCCAAGTGAGTATACAGCAAGTATGAAGGCTTGACATTGGGATGGCTTGGTCTGCTCCAGCACAGGCAAGAGGGCCACTGTGGCCAGAGAAGGCAGAGCTGGGAGCACAGGAGGAGATGCTGCCAGCTCTTTGGGGGGTCTCCCAGGCCAGGGTGAGGACGTCTTGCCTGAGACAGGAGCCAGCACAGGAGTGTGAACAGTGGAGGCATTGGACATAACCATGACAGTCGAGAATCAAAAAAGCAGGGAGGGAATTGGGGAGACCACTGAGAAGCTTTTACAGTAATTTGGGCAAAATGAAGGTGGCCAGACTGGGGTGGCAGCAGTAGAGGCTGTAACAAGCTGAATTCTGGATATATTTTGAAGGTAAGTGTTAATAAGAGTTGCTGATGGAGCAGATAAATGTTTGAGAGGCACTAGTCAAGAACAATACCAAGGTGTTGGCCTCTGACTTATGCAACTGGAAGAATATAGTTGCCATTTGACTGAGATGAGAAGACAGAGAAAGGAGCTGACTTTTGGACAAAGTAAGTTTGAGGTGAGTGTTAGGCAGCCAAGTGGAGATGTTGAGTAAGTGATTGAAGAAAAGGGTCTGGAGGGAATTCTCTGGTGACCCAGCTTTCACTGCTGTGAGCCCTAGTTGGTGAACTAGGGCTTTGATCCTAGCTGGGGAACTAAGATCCCATGGGCTGCACTCCAACCTCCTCCCCCATCCCTACCCCCCACTGAAAAAAAAGGTCTAGAGTTCATGGGGGAAAGTCTCAGATGACAATAAAAAGCTGAGAGCCATCAGCCAGTTGATGATATTTAAAACCATAGGATGAGATGCAATGAAATGGGTGTAGATAAGACAGAAGAAAGCCCTGGTCTGAGCTCGGCACAGTCTGGAGGTTGGTGAGCTGAGGGACCAGCATACAAGATGGAGAAGGACCAGCAGAGACTAACAATTGCAACCTAGTGTGGTAAGTGCAGTGGGCGTGGGGTCCTTCACTCGGTGTGCTCGTGAGTAAGATTGCTTTATTGGTTCATTCAGCCACCTGTCTCATCCTCTATGCCTTGAATATCTACTGTGCCTTGTACTGTTTTAAGCAGCAGCGAAGGCAACAAACACATTTTAGTTTTGGGGGAAAATTGGGGAAATGAGAAAATAAAATACCAGCAGTTGTCTCATCTGTAGAAGTTCCTCCTCAGGATTGTTGTAAGGATCTAATAAAAATGTTCATAAAGTACTTACTGTCTCAGTGCTTGGACCAAGAAAGTGCTCACTTCACATTCCTTGATGTTATTTGGGTCTCTTTAGCTTTCTTGTGGCAGCAGGCACTTCCCTAGTTGTGCTCTCTCCCAGCAGTCCTGCCTTTGAGTGATCTTTCCAGACTGCTCATCTTATCGTGTCAGTTCAGTTCAGTCGCTCAGTCATGTCCGACTCATTGTGACCCCATGAATCGCAGCACACCAGGCCTCCCTGCCCATCACCAACTCCCAGAGTTCACTCAGACTCACGTCCATCGAGTCAGGGATGCCATCCAGCCATCTCATCCTCTGTCGTCCCCTTCTCCTCCTGCCCCCAATCCCTCCCAGCAGCAGAGTCTTCTCCAATGAGTCAACTCTTCGCATGAGGTGGCCAAAGTACTGGAGTTTCAGCTTTAGCATCATTCCTTCCAAAGAAATCCCAGGGCTGATCTCCTTCAGTCCAAGGGACTCTCAAGAGTCTTCTCCAACACCACAGTTCAAAAGCATCAATTCTTCGGCGCTCAGCCTTCTTCACAGTCCAACTCTCACATCCATACATGACCACAGGAAAAACCATAGCCTTGACTAGACGGACCTTAGTCGGCAAAGTAATGTCTCTACTTTTGAATATGCTATCTAGGTTGGTCATAACTTTTCTTCCAAGGAGTAAGCATCTTTTAATTTCATGGCTGCAGTCACTTTTTAAAACCCTGGACCTGCTGTGTTCTCTTGTTTCTGTAGTTTTTGTAGCTGGTCTCACTTCTACACTGCCCCTCCCCAACCTGGTTTTTGTTCCTAATTCCTCCTTGTCTTTTTCCTTGAGATAACCCTTCTGCTGAAGGCTCCCCTCTCCTCTTGTAGCCCTGTCTTTTCTCTGTTATGGATTTTATTGCCCTGTACTGTTTGCTTAATGGAGCCCCCCATTAGATTGCAAACTGCACAAAAGCCAGGTCTGCCAGGAGTTTTATTCCAGTCTACTGTAAGCCCAGCTTCAGTTGGTGCCTAAGTACCTCTTTGTTGAGTGATTGGAATTCTTGTATACCCTCATGCCCATAGTGCATTCTTTGTTCTCCCTCTGCACTAGGATGTCACAAGGCTGTCAAGATGAATCACATCACCAGCATTTTCTTTATCTTCCTGTTTTAGTTTGGCACTTTATTGTGAAGCATCGTTAGGCGAAAGTAAAATTTTACTTGGATAAAAAAGATTTGCTTCCAGATTATATAAAATGAATAAACATATCCCTGAAGCGTTTCAGTTGGCAAGTATGGTGATCTATTCAACATATGTTCTGTGTTGTTATTATAATTTACTTACCAACTTTAGAGAAGGAAAAATGATTTTCTAAGAACTCTTAGTCTCTGAAGATGGTCACTTGAATGGATTCTCTTGCTTGTAACCCCTATCCTTCAGACTATAGATGTGAAAGTGAAAGTGTTAGTTGTTGAGTCGTGTCTGACTCTTTGTGACCCCATGGACTGTGGCCTGCTGGGCTCCTCTGTCCATGGAATTCTCTGGGCAAGAATATTGGAGTGGGTTCATTCCCTTCTTCAGGGATCTTCCCAATCCGGGGATCAAACCCGGGTCTCCTGCATCGCAGGCAGATTCTTTACCATGTGAGCCACCAGGGAAGCCCCAGACTACAGGGCAGGAGCAGAAGAATTTGCGTCACACATGGGGCTCGTCAGAGACCAGGCCTTTGAAGTCACTTGACATCAGCAGGGACTTACTGCTGAGTCAGATGACATTGTGAATAGAACAAGACTTGGGACATCTTCATTTCAGTTATAGTTCAGGAAAATGAGTCGCTCAGGTTCATTGTAAATTCATTTATGACGTCAGGCCCTCAGAACTACTTAACCACGTGGAAGTGAAAGAAAATTTCTCTGTAATTTCTCATCACCAGGACTAGAATGAGTACCTTGAGAGAGCATTCTATATCTGAGTGGGTTTGGTGTTTCTGAGCATCTGATTGACCAGGAAACATCCAGTGGGTGAGTGCAACCTCATGGACTGCCAGACTCCTCTGTCCATGGAATTCTCCAGGCAAGAATACTGGAGTGGGTTTCCATTCCCTTCTCTAGGGGAGTTTTCTGACCCAGGGATCGAACCCAGGTCTTCTGCATTGCAGGCAGATACTTTACTATTTGAGCCACCAGGGAAGTTCCCTATCTTCACTGTAGTTGAGTGCATTTGCAGACTCTACAGTCCCTCGTATAAAGAGGAAGAACTACATCCCCCAGCAGTTAAGGCCAGGAACAGAATCTAAACCTGATTTTTCTTTTCTTTATGGAAATACTCAGATTCTCTAAGCTACACATTGAGTGTTTCAGTTGGGAGTGGATCCTCTTGGGTTCATGAGATGAAAACCAGGCTAGGGGTCAGTGTGCAGTTCAGCAGCTGGGGAAGACTTTGGAGGTCTGTATTTCTCATTTCTGATTTATTTGCTGCACTCTATCAGATGACTCCAAGACAAATCCTTTCTAGGAGGAAGGAAAAAGGAGCTACTGTTGTTTTTTAGGGCCTTTTATGTGTCAGGCCCCATCCTGGCATTTTTCACACATTATTTAGTTAAATCCTAATGACAAGGCTGTAAGGTGTTACATGTTTTCTAGATGTGGAAACAGGTGCAGAGAGGTCAAGTTACCAGGGCCCACAACCAAGGGGTGGAGCTGTGGTCTTGTCACAGTCATCAGCCTCCACAGCCCCTGGGCTGGAGGATCCAGGAGCAGCCTTTCAGCTCTACACTTCATTAATTTTCATTTCACTCATTCGCTCAGAGGTTGTGCATGACTGGTCTTGAGTCCTGAGCTCCCAGAGATGATATCAGAGGTGGTCCCTACTCCTGAAGAGCTTCCCCCTCTGCCCCTTTGCTATCCTGGCAGTCCATCCCTGTGCCGATAGGGATGGCTCTTTGAAAAAGCATCAGGGGCTGTTATGAGGCTGAAGGAACAGCAGAGGTTTGGAGGTGGGGAGTGGCTTTGGATTTGCCAGCACTTGGCAAGATAGGTGGTGGCCCCACTGTGACCTGCTCCATGGAGAAACCTGATTCTACTTTGAAGCTGCTGCTGCTGCTAAGTCATGTCAGTCGTGTCCGACTCTGTGTGACCCCATAGACAGCAGCCCACCAGGCTCCCCCGTCCCTGGGATTCTCCAAGCAAGAACACTGGAGTGGGTTGCCATTTCTTTCTCCAGTGAATGAAGGTGAAAAGTGAAAGGGAAGTCACTCAGTCATGTCCGACTCTTCGAGACCCCATGGACTGTAGCCCACCAGGCTCCTCCATCCATGGAATTTCGCAGGCAAGAGTACTGGAGTAGGTTGCCATTGCCTTCTCCTTTGAAGCTTCTAGGGGGTTCATTTCAAATTAGCAGCAGCCCTGGGGTTAGTGGACACTTAGGTTTCTTCTGCCATCTTGATTTCATTTCTGTTTCTTTTTCCTTTCATTTGAAAAGGTGTCAACTCTCAGAGCCTCAGTTTCCTCCTTTGTCAATGGGACCACAGCATCTAAGTGACAGGTTTTTGTGAGGTTTGAAAAATACGTCAGACATCTGACACAGGTCTCAGCAGTGTTAGTCATCTTTTGTCCCAGTTGCCACCCCTCTTCCTTTGCTGCCCACACTTGGTTTGCAGACTGGGATCGTGTGGCTTTTGCTCTGTAGAGCATGCCTCTCTCCAGATACCTTTCTCTCCCTCCTGGTGGATCTGTTCTCGTGGCTGTTAGCTCCTGGAGACAGACCTTGCTCAGCAGGAAAGCTGTTCCAGACTTCCTGGGATATGCTTGCACCCGTCAAGTGGTGGAGGATTGAGATTGGAAAAAAGACCCTGAGCCATTTGCTTTGACCTGTCAAATGGATCCAAGTTCAGATCCTGGCTGTCCTACCATCCCAGCTGTGTGGCCTTCAGCAAATCGTTTAACCTCAAGGGAGCCTGAGATGTGGGGGACTTCTCTGTGGGCTGCCCAGCTTCTCAGGGGATCTGGAGGACCTGGTCTACAGGAGTGAAACTTATCATCAGTCAGTTCAGTTTAGTCGCTCAGTCATGTCCAACTCTTTGTGACCCTATGAACTGCAAGCCTCCCTGTCCATCACTAACTCCTGGAGTTTACTCAAACTCATGTCCATAGAGTCAGTGATACCATCCAGCCATCTCATCCTCTGTCGTCCCCTTCTCCTCCTGCCCCCAATCCCTCCCAGCATCAGGGTCTTTTCCAATGAGTCAAAACTCTTCGCATGAGGTGGCCAAAGTACTGGAGTTTCAGCTTTAGCATCAGTCCTTCCAATGAACACCCAGGACTGATCTCCTTTAGAATGGACCAGTTGCAGAAACTTATCATACATAGCTATATAAAACCTCCTCAAACCCAGGTCTCACCCCAGACCTTGTTAACCCAGAATCCCCAGAGATGGGACCCAGGCATCCATATTTTTCAAAGTTCCCCAGGTTATTCTAGAGTTAAGCCACGGTTGAGAGCTTATACCCTCAGCTCTCGCCCTGGATGGTCTACCAACCCACTGCCAGTCTCACTCTTGAGCTACAGCTGGCTGTGCCTGTGATGTCTGCTTCTGCAGTGTGCTCTCTACACGTGCTCTGTCGAGACTCTCAGGAATGGAATGTCCAGAGTAGCACAGACGTTTGGTGTGCATATTAACACAGCTCAGGGGGATGTTTCCTGCTTGGATTTGATGGCTAGCTTACAGAACGACTCTGCCAAGGCTGAATTATTGTCATTTCCTCCTCCAGTCACTGATTTCTCTGTCCAGGTATTTCACCTGTGTCTGCTGCTTTCACCTTTTACCTAGCACTGTGACATTACCATTGTGGCAAATACTGTCAGTGGCCATCCTAATATTCAGTCTTTCCCTTTTCCTAACTTCTGTATTCTTGCCAGCTTCAGTGTGCTCAGCTAAAATCGACAATAGCTATATTTTCCAACTGCTTATCTCGGAGTGGCAGATGTAAGCAGAACTTGTAGGGTGAAACTTCCAGGAAAGCTCCTGAAAGATTGCCTTACTCAGTTGTGAGGCAGGAGCCCTTTGGTCCTTACCATCTTTTTTCCTGTCTGAAATGTGGATATGTTGAATGATACTCCAGCAGCTATTTTGTGCTCATGAGGTGACTTTACAGATGGATGCCCCTAGCTAAGGATGGCAGAATAGAAATACAGGAGGAACTTGGGATTTTGATGATAATTGTGGAGCTGCTATTCCAGCCCTGTACTATTTATCTCTGAAGTTCATGTTACATGAGAAGAAATTCAACCCCTCCCTTTGAAAAAAAAAAGTTATTTATTTGGTTGCCTTAGGTCTTGGTTGTACCTTAGTTGCTCTGAGGTATGTGGGATCCTAGTTCCCTGACAAAGGGTTGAACCTGCATACCCTGCATTGCAAGGTGGATTCTTAACTGATGGATCACTGGGAAGTCTCCCCTCCCTTGTTTTGATACTAGTCCCTAAGTTTAGTTCTTGATACTACCTGACTCTACACTAGCATATTGGGCTTTTTGGTTTTTGTTTTTCTCTCAGAAAACTATTTTTGAGGAGTGGAGAGAAATCAGCCTGTCAAAGGTCAGAAAACAGCTTCGTGTGTGTGTGTGATAAGTTGTCTCAGTTGTGTCTGACTCTCTGCAATCCTATGAACTGTAGCCCACCAGGCTCCTCTGTACCTGGGGATCCTCCAAGCAAGAATACTGGAGTGGGTTGCCATGCTCTCCTCCAGGGGATCTTCCTGACCTAGGGGTCAAACCTGAGTCCCTTATGTCTCCTGTGTTAGCAGGCAGGGTCTTTACCCCTAGTGCTGCCTGGGAAGCCCTGATATTGCTTCTTACTTGGGGGCATCTCAGCTTCCCTGCTCACCTGTCTTACTGACAAGAGGCAACAAGGAGGAGAACTGCAGACCTCCCAGGGAGCAGCTTTTGGGCATTTGATTGAGGCACCAAGACATCCAGAGGACGACTGAGTGTTGAATATGGATAGCTTTGAATGGCTTGTCTTTTTCTAAAGATTTATTATTTTTATTTATTTTTGGCTGCACTGGGTCTCTGTTGCTGTGTGGGATTTTCACTAGTTGCAGTGCATGGACTTCTCATTGGGTGGCTTCTCTGTTGCCAAGCATGGGCTCTAGGTGCATGGGCTGCAGTAGTTGTGTGCTGTAGAGCGCTAGATCAGTTGCTCTGCCGCGTGTGGGATCTTCCCGGACCAGGGCTCGAACCCACATCCTCTGCATTGGCAGGTGGATTCTTAACCACTAGACCACCAGAGAAGCACCTGAGTGGCTTTTATTACCATGTTGTGAACTGACTTTGGTTCTTAAGAGTGGCTCTGTGTCGGTTCACTCTTAATCTCAGTACTGAGACATCACTCCAAGTTTTCCTAAATGGCAGGACTTGCAAGATGCATGTTAGTGTCTTTGGGCTTATGAAGTAACAGCTCCTTGGCTGGCTGTAGACCTCAGTGGCTGCACTGCCACCTTCGGCTGGGGTGACCCTCCTGGAGCCGTTACATAGAGAATCTCTATTTCAATCTGGTGTGTGTAAGTCTTTAGATCACCAGTCATTAATCATGCTTGGAAAGTTAAAATGCCCATGCAGCTTTTACAAACATAGGTCTCCTGGATTTTGGAGAGAAAAACAGAAACTGTTTGGATGATAATTTGTTAGCTATGATTATTTATGAGTGACATATAGAGTACACTATATTGAGCTGGGAATAATCATCTTTGCACTACCAACTCTAAGTAAAATGGAGCTGTGGTGAGTACAGAGTGAGCTTTTGATCAGAGGATTGACTTGAGATGAAGACAGGAAGCAGTTAAGTGGAACTGGCATTTTCCAGGTCAGCACCAAAGTCTTTCGGTTAATTCCACTGCAAAAATAAGTCCTGGCTCTTGAGTACTAAATGGAGCCTCACAGGATCCAGAATGGTGATTGGGCAGGAGACCTAATGAAACTCCCTTTCTCTGGGAAGCAGGACCCAATTTTGGGGCCAGCTGGATGGAGTGTGGAAGAGGCTGATGGAGCCTAGGTTCACGAGACTCTGCAGGCCTGTGTTGGCTGGTTACCAAATTTTAAGAAATGTGTTTATAACCATCAGGTTGCTTAATTTTCATAGGAAACATACATAGTGAATAGTTATATAATATAAAAAGAGAACTAAAAAACTTAATGTCTTCAAAAAAAAGGGGGGCCTTCCATACAGACTTATGAACATGGTCATGGTATTCCAGTTCTGTGGAGAAAGAACTCTGGTGGCTAGCCCACTTATCAAATTTTTATTTCTTTTCAGAACTAGCTTAGGAGCAATGCCGCTTGGGGTCCAAGTATGAATTTTCACTGATTTCTGAGAATTTGGCCATGAGTTCACCATCTAAGCCTGTCTTCTGCCCCATGATATCCAAACATTACATGCACCAGCAATATTCCAAGTATTTCAGCAGAAAATCTGGTATGTCTTGAGAAAAATCACTTCAATGACTTATTAATGAACTAACTAGACATAATTTTCATTGGGTTCATTTACCCAAATTTATCATAGACTATCATTTAAGAAAAAAATAAATGAAGTAAAAGAATTGAAGTCTTTTTTGGAATAATATTAACATTCAAGTGTCTCCACCCCCATGGATATTTCAGTTGCCAATGTCTCAGATTCCCCCTTCAAGAAAATTAAGTGCAAATCCCTTTAATATATGGGCTGGCCGTCTTCTGTTTGTGCCCCAGACTCATTCCTCCCTCTGCCTGCCCTGTTGTGTGACTGGTGGTGCCTTGTGTAAACCAAATCAATGGCACCTTGCCCTGTGGCTTCCAGTTGGTTCAGGTAATGCAGGGTGGAGAGTGAGATAGGGTATTTTTTTTTCTTCTTTTTTTTTTTAACTTGAGTATCATTCATTTACAATGTTGCATTAGTTTCAGGTGTACAGCAAAGTGATTCAGTAGGTATACACACACACACATACTTTTTCCATCACATAGTAGGTTGTTGCAAGATACTGAATGTAGCTCCCTGTCCTTGTTGTTTATTTTCTATATAGTGTGTGTATCTGTTAATCCCATTATCCCTTTCCCCTTTGGTAACCATAAGTTTGCTATGTCTGTAAGTCTGTTTTGTAAATAAGCTCATATGTATAATTTTTTAGAGTTTACATATAGGTGATATCATAAGATGCTTGTCTTTGTCTGACTTCACTTAGTATGATAATCTCTATGTTTATCCATGTTGTCACAGGGAAGTCTCTGGTGGTCCAGTGGTTAGCACTCTGTGCTTTCACTGCTGTGGGCCTGGGTTTGATCCCTGGTTGGGGAACTAACATTGCACAAGCTATGCAGTATGCCTCTCTCCACCCAAAAAGGAAAATAAAAAATCCATGTTGCAAATGGAATTATTTCATTCATTTTTTTTTTTGTAGCCAAGTAATACTCCAGTGTGTGTGTGTGTGTATATGTATCATATCATTTTTAGGCATTCATCTGTGGATGAACATCTAGGTTGCTTCCATGTCTTGGCTATTGAAAATATTGCTGCTGTGAACATCAGGGTGCATGTATCTTTTTGAATTAGTTCTTATATTTCCCAATAAATGCCCAGGAGTGGGATTGCTGGATCATATGGTAACTTTTAGTTTTTTAGGGAACTTCCATGCTTTCTCCATAGTGACTGCACCAATTTACATTCCCAGCAATTGTATACAAGGATTCTCTTTTCTCCACATCCTCTCCAGTAATTTATTATTTGTAGGCATTTTGATGATGGTCATGCTGACTGGTGTGAGATGACTCCTCATTGTAGTTTTGATTTGCATTTCTCTAATAATTAGTGATGTTGAACTATTTTCATATGCCTGTTCCATCGATATCTTTTTTGAAGAAATGTTTAGGCCATCTGCCCTTTTCTTTTTCATCAAGTTGTTTGTTTTTTGATATTGAACTAGCCTTTTCTATATTTTGAAAATTAATTCCTTGTTACATCAATTGCAAATATTTTTCCCATTCCATATTTTGTCTTTTAGCTTGTTTATGGTTGCCATTGCTGTGCAAGAAAAAGAAATGCAAGAAGGCAAAATGGTTGTCTGAGGAGGACTTACAAATAGCTGAGAAAAGAAGAGAAGCGAAAGGCAAAGGAAAGATAGACCCATTTGAATGCAGAGTTCCAAAGATAGCAAGGAGAGATAAGAGAGCCTTCCTCAGTGATCAATGCAAAGAAATAGAGGAAAATAATAGAATAGGAAAGACTAGAGATCTCTTCAAGAAAATTAGAGATACCAAGGGAACATTTCATGCAAAGATGGGCACAATAAAGGACAGAAATGGTATGGACCTAACAGAAGCAGAAGATATTTAGAAGAGGTGGCAAGAATACACAGAAGAATTATGCAAAAAAGATCTTCATGACCCAGATAATCACAATGGTGTGATCACTCACCTAGAGCCAGACATCCTGGAATGTGAAGTCAAATGGGCCTTAGGAAGCATCACTACAAACAAAGGTAGTGGAGGTGATAGAATTCGAGTTGAGCAATTTCAAATCCTAAAAGATGATGCTGTGAAAGTGCTACACTCATTATGCCAGCAAATTTGGAAAACTCAGCAGTAGTCACAGGACTGGAAAAGGTCAGTTTTCATTCCAATCCCAAAGAAAGGCAATGCCAAAGAATGCTCAAACTACCGCACAATTCCACTCATCTCACACACTAGTAAAGTAATGCTCAAAATCCTCCAAGCCAGGCTTTAACAGTATGTGAACCGTGAACTTTCATATGTTCAAGCTGCGTTTAGAAAAGGCAGAGGAACCAGAGATCAAATTGCCAACATCCACTGGATCATGGAAAAAATGAGAGAGTTCCAGAAAAACATCTGCTTTATTCACTATGCCAAAGCCTTTGACTGTGTGGATCACAACAAACTGGAAAATTCTTCAAGAAATGGGAATACCAGACCATCTGACCTGTGTCCTGAGAGATCTGTAAGCAGGTCAAGAAGCAACAGTTGGAACTGGAGATGGAACAATAGACTGGTTCTAAATCAGGAAAGGAGTACGTCAAGGCTGTATATTGTCACCCTGCTTATTTAGCTTCTATGCAGAGTACATCACGAGAAACACTGGGCTGGAAGCAGCACAAGCTGGAATCAAGATTGCTGGGAGAAATATCAATCACCTCAGATATGCAGATGACACCACCCTTACGGCAGAAAGCGAAGAAGAACTAAAGAGCCTCTTGATGAAAGTGAAAGAGGAGAGTGAAAAAGTTGGCTTAAAGCTCAACATTCAGAAAACGAAGATCATGGCATCTGGTCCCATCACTTCATGCCAAATAGATGCGGAAACAATGGAAACGGTGAGAGACTTCATTTTTGGGGGTTCCAAAATCACATCAGATGGTGACTGCAGCCATGAAAGTAAAAGATGCTTGCTCCTTGGAAGAAAAGTTATGACCAACCTAGATAGTATATTAAAATGCAGAAACATTACTTTGCCAACAAAGGTCTATCTTGTCAAAGCTTTGGTTTTTCCAGTGGTTATGTATGGATGTGAGAGTTGGACTATAAAGAAAGCTGAGCACTGAAGAATTGATGCTTTTGAACTGTGGTGTTGGAGAATACTCCTGAGAGTCGCTTGGACTTCAAGGAGATCCAACCAGTCCATCCTCAATGAGGTCAGTCCTGAGTGTTCATTGGAAGGACTGATGCTGAAGCCGAAACTCCAATACTTTGGCCACCTGATGTGAAGAATTGACTCATTTGAAAAGACCCTGATGGTGGGAATGATTGAAGGTGCAGGAAGAGAGGAGGATGACAGAGGATGAGATGGTTGGATGGCATCACTGAGTCAGTGGACATGAGTTTGAATAAGCTCAGGGAGTTGGTGATGGACAGGGAAGCCTGGCGTGCTGCAGTTCATGGGATTGTGAAGAGTTGTACGTGACTGAGCGACCAAGCTGAACTGAACTTGCTGTGTGAAAGCTTTTGAGTTGAACTAGGTCCCATATGTTTATTTTGTTTTTTTATTTCCATTACTCTGGGAGACAGATTGAAAAAGATAACTGCTGCAATTTATGTCAGTGTTCAGCCTATGTTTTTTCCTCTAAGAATTTTGTACTGTCCAGTTTCACATTTAGGTTTTCCATCCATTTTGTTTTTGTGTAAGGTGTTAGAGAATGTCATAATTTCATTTTTTTACATGTGGCTGTCTAGTTTTCCCAGCACCATTTATTGAAAAGATTATCTTTCCTTCATTGTATAGCCATTTTTGTCATAGGTTAATTGACCATAGGTTCATGGGTTTATTTCTGGTCTTTCTAGCCTGCTCCATTGATCTGTCTTTCTATTTATGTGCCAACCATCACCATACTGTTTTGGGGACTATGGCTTTGTGGTATAGTCAGAAGCCAGGGAGCGTGATTCTTCCAGCTCCATTTTTCTTTTTCAAGATGCTTTGGCTATTTGGGGTCTTTTGTGTCTCCATACAAATCTTAAGATTTATTTTGTTCTATTTCTGTTAAAAATGCCATTGGTAACTTGAAGGGGCTTGCATTGATTCTGTAGATTGCCTTAGGGTAGTATAGTCATTTTGACTATATTGCTTCTTCCAGTCCAGGAACATGGTTTATCTCTTCGCCTGTTTGTGTGACCTTTGATTTCTTTAATCATATTTTTTTGTTGTTTAATTGAAGTATAGTTGGTTTACAATGTGTTAATTTCTTCTGTTAGCAATCAGCAAAGTGATTCAGTTATACATTCCTTCAGTGATCCATTGGTTGTTTAATATACTGTTTAGCCTCCCTATATTGTGGTTTTTCCAGTTTGTTTCTTATAGTTGATTTCTAGCCTCATGGTACTGTGGTTGGAAAAGATGCTTGATATAATTTCAATTTTCTTAAATTTATTCAGGCTTATTTTGTGGGCTATCATGTGATCTATCCTGGAGAATGTTCCATGTGCATTTGAAAAGAATGTGTATTCTTCTGCTTTTGGATGGAATGCTCTATAAATACTGATTAAATCCACTTGGTCTAATATATTTTTAAGGCCAGTGTTTCCTTATTCATTTTCTATGTGGATGATCTTGTCCATTGATGTAAGTAGGGTGTTAAAGTCCTCTAGTAGTATTATATTACTGTTGATTTTTCTTTTTATGTTTGTTAATTCATGTTTGCTAAATCACTTCAGTTGTGTCTGACTCTTTGAAACTCTATGGACTGTAGCCTGCCAGGCTCCTCTGTCCGTGGAATTCTCTGGAGTGGGTTGCCATTTCCTTCTCCAGGGGATCTTCCTGACCCAGGGATACAACCTTCATCTTTTATGTCTCCTGCACTAGCAGGCAGGTTCTTTACCACTAGTGCCACCTGGATTAGCCTTATAAATTGAGGTGCAGGATGCATATGTATTTATCATTGTTATGTCTTCTTGGATTGATCCCTTCATCATCATGCAGTGTTCTTCTTTGTCTCTTGTAACAGTCTTTATTTAAAGTCCATTTATCTGATACAAGTATTGCTACTCCAGCTTTTAAAAAATTGTTTTCCCATGAGTGGAATGCCTTTTTCCATCCCCTCACTTTCAGTCTGTGTGTGTCTCTAAACCTGAAGTGAGCCTTTTCTAGGCAACATATATACATATACAGCTTTTACTTTTCTTATCCATTCAGCCAGTGTATGTCCTTTGGCTGGCACATTTAGTCTGTTTACATTTAAAATAATTATCAGTATGTATGTTCTTGTTGCCATTTTGTTAATTGTTTTGGATTTGTTTTTATGGGTCTTTTTTCCTTCTTTTGTTCTCTGGTAATTTGACTATCTTTAGTGTTATGTTTGAATTCCTTTTTATCTTTTATAGATTTTTGGTTTGTGATTTCCATGAGGCTTTTGTGTAACATCTATAAATAAACATGATTCTTGTAAGTTGCTGATCTCTTAATTTCAACTGTGTTTTAAACACCCTGTGTTTGTACACTCCTTCCCTCATGCTTACTGTTTTTGATATCATCTAATTGTTTTGTGTACCCTTAACTGCTTATTGCGGATACAGACGATTTTGCTACTTCTGTCGCTTAACCTCCCTACTAGTTCTGTGTGTGGGTGGTTATCTACCGTTACTATATATTTGCCTTTACCAGTGAGATTTTCCTTCTGTAATTTTCTTGTTTCTAGTGATGGCTTTTTCATTTGGAGTCCTTCCTTCAACATTTATCATAAAGTTGGTTTTGTGGTGGTAAATTATTTTAGCTTTTGTCTCTAAAGGTTTTGATTTTTCCATCAAATCTAAATGTGAGCCTGACGGGGTAGAGTGTTCTTGGCTGTAGGCTTTTCCCTTTCATCACTTTAAATACCCGGCGCCACTCCCTCTGGCCTGCAGAGTTCCTGCCGAAAAGTTGGCTTATACCCTTATGGGAGTTTCCTTGTATGTTATTTGTTGCTTTCCTCTTGCTGCTTTTAATATTCTTTCTTTTTGTCCTGAAGACTCCAAGCCTGCTACCCACCACTGGCAGGTGAAGCCAGGTCCTGGGTTAGTCCCAGATTACTGGCAGGCAGAGCTGGTTCCTAGAGTCTTGCTACAGGGCCCAGGGATCCCAGAGCTTGTTTCAGATCATTGATCATTGGTGGTGATGGTGGTGGAGTGATGGTGTTTCCTGACAACAGTAGGGTATGAGGTCCTGAAGATTGTGTCTGTTAGTCTGCTAGAGGACTGGGCAGGGCCCATCTGCTCCCATGGTAGGGTCCGGACTGATGGGGGTGGGAAGCTGTGTTCCAGCCAGTTGTTTGGCCTGAGGCATCTCTGCACTGGCACCTACAGGCTGTTGGGTGAGGCCAGGTCTTAGTGCTAATGAGCCAAGATGTCAGCTGCCAGCATAATGTTCATCTGTTTGAATGTTCCCCAAGATGTCTGCCTCCAGTGTCTGTGTCCTCAGGGTGAGCTGCAGCTAGGTGTCCCCTGCACCTCCACCCTGCCTCTCCAGGACACTCACCAACAGGTGGGTCTGGCCCAGGCTCCTGTGAGATTACTGCTCTTGCCCTGGGTCCTGGTGCATGTGAGATTTTGTGTGTGCCATTTAAAAGTGAAGTCTCTATTTCCCCTAGTCCTGTGGGGCTCCTGCAGTTAAGCCTTGTTGGCCTTCAATTTCAAATGCTCCGGGGGCTTGTCTTCCTGGTGCCAGAACTCTGGGCAGGGGAGCCTGACATGTGGCTCAAGACTCACTCCTGTGGGAGAATCTCTGCAATATAATCAATCTCCAGTTTGTGGGTCATCCACCCAGTGGGTAAAAGGATTTGATTATATTGCGAGTCTGCCCCTGTTACCTGTCTAGTAGTTCCTTCTTTATGTCTTTAGCTATAGAAGATCTTTCCTGGTAGTTGCTAGTCTTTTTTTATCAATGGTGGTTCTGCTCATAGTTGTGATTCTGGTGTGCTCATGAGTGGAGGTCAGCTCAGGTCTTTCTATACTGCCATCTTGGCCACTCTCCCTGAGGTCAGCATATTTTAACCCAGGCTCCCTTTCTGAGGCCCGTAGCACCTGTCTGGCAGCCCCTTCTACAGGCCACCTCTGTCCCCTCTTTCCCTCAGGCTGTAGCAGCACAACGGATACTGTTCCCTATATGCAGCCAACACCTCTGTAAGTATTCTTATTAATCTCCTAAAATTCTCCCAATTGGAGCGTGCCATCTTCTTCATGCTGGGACCATAACTGATACAAATAAGCATCTTAATCCTGAGATAATAAGAGGATTGGGCTTCCCTGATGGCTCAGCTGGTAAAGAATCTACTTGCAATGCAGAAGATCTGGGTTTGATTCCTGGGTCGGGAGGATCCTCTGGAGAAGGGACAGGCTACCCACTCCAGTATTCTTGGGCTTCCCCTGTGCCTTAGCTGGTAAAGAATCCACCTGCAATGTGGGGATCTGGGTTCTATCCCTGGGTTGGAAGAGTCCCTGGAGAAGGGAATGGCTACCCTCTCCAGAATTCTGGCCTGGAGAATTCCATAGACTGTATAGTCCATGGGATTGCAAAGAGTCAGACAAGACTTACTGACTTTCAATAAGAGGATTTCTGACCTCATTAGTAAAGATTAAAAGGGGCCAAATTAGCCCAGGTAAAGCATTACTGTCTAAAATTCCAGCCCAAAGTTCCCATCAGGAAATCTGCCCTTCTACCTCTGTGAATGTTGCCTCATCTCAGGATGGTTTTAGCCTTTTGGAGTTCAAAGCCATAGGCCTCTGCATATCAGGCTGGGAATGCCCCAAGTTTGGTTCGACATGTGTTTTGGAGAGTAACACACTTGGATCCAGCAGTGGGGAGGTCTTCTGAAAGTTATAGGATATGGAATGTGAATCATTGATTTTTCCAGTGTCTCTCTAACATGGCCCTTTTATCTTTTGACCCAGAGCTGGTACATGTGTTTTAGGAAAACTGTTGTTATGGAAAGTCTGTGTCCCCTCAGTCTGTATGCTGATGTACTAATGCTCCACAGTGAGTATCTAGAGATGGGCTTTTGGGAGATTAGGGTAAGGTGGGACCTTGGGGGTGGGGCCCTCATGGTGGGATTAGTGCCTTTATAAGAGGTGCTCCCCCACCCTCTGCAGGCACACACAGAAGAGAGGTCCTGTGCACACACAGCAAGAGAGCAGCCACCAACAAGCCAACCCAAGAGAAAAAGCCCTTAGAATGAAACATACCTTGCTGGCACCTCGATCTTGGACTTCCCACACCTCCAGAACTGTAAGAAATTTGTTTAAGCCACCCAATATTTTGTTATGGCAGCCTAAGACAAACATGTATGCCTGTAGACAAACATAAAAATGATCTAGTTTGGTGGTCCTTCCTCTTTAGCAGTTCTTTGTTACAGCCCACTTTACTATTTAAACAAAGACAATGGTGGCTTTATGGCCGAATTCAAACTGTAAAGGTCACTGCATCTTTCTCAGACTGGCTAAACTTGGAAGTGAACCAGTTTCCTCAACAGTTTTGCCAAGTAAAAAAATTCATTTAACTATGGATGCTGAGAAGGCTAAGCCTTTGGTTCTTTCCTAGAAGTGGAACTGGGAAGGTGCTCACAGAATGATGCCAAGCACCAGCAGCTGTATAGTTTCCATTTTATTTTATGTGCTTTTTTTTAATAGGATATAAATAATGACAAAAATTACAAAATTTATAACTGGAAGCCCAAGCATATTTACACATATGTTTCCATTTCAGCAAAGCTACTGTTTACTTTGCTCCTATACAGTTTCCTTTTGGTACCATATTTTAGTGTTATTTTACTCTCAATTTACTACATACATATCAACAGTGAATAGGCAAAATATATACAAAGAACTGTTCAGTTCAAGTAATTTAATATTGTATTAAAATTCTTTAACACTGAACTAAAGCCATATACATTTGTCAGTTTGAAATAAAATTGTTTTCTTTCTTCAAAACTCACCAACTGATGATGTAACTGATAATCTCAGATTTAAAATAATATCGGTTAATTAAAAAAACATTAAGACAATCCCACAATTTATCAATATCGCTATAATGAACTTCAAAATGATTCACAATGTGATTGGTTAGAACAATATACATTAAAATGTTATTTTTTTTCTATAATGATATTGGTACTGTTTATATAATTTGATTCTACATAAATATACATTATGGTATCATACAAATACTCCACAGAGACATTAAAAAATTAAAATACCTTAAAGAAATGTAAGTAAATTTTATTTAATCAAAGAGTAAGCAAACATTTATTTAGTTTCAAGAAAGTTTTATTACTTTGGAATCTCTCTTTTTTTATTTTATTTTTTTCCTAGAAAAAAAGTTTTTTGCAATAGAATGTTATTAACACCGTTCTCAAACAAGGTTTCCATGACAGAAATCTTGACAGCAGGAGCCCTAGATTTTTTAACATGTTCTTTAAAACTGAAGATTAAAAAAAAAAAATCTTTGCAGGCTTATGGCTGCGTCAGCACTTTCGGTAAGACGCCAGTCTGCTGCCTGAATCTCCTGCTCTGGGGAGTGGCCTGGGTACTCTGCCACACTGAGCAGCCCTCTTGGTGGTAGCAGTAGAAATTTAGTTATTTGAAATGAAACCAGAAACATCCCTCACGACTAACCTAGTTTTCTTATCAATGCATTAGTGAAACATTCTTTTTAATAAAAATATTTAATACAAGACACGTTTTTCTGTGCATAATAAATTCCTCTGTTTTAAATCATTAGGTTTTTGAATCAATCCACAGATGTAAAGGTTTTCTTTATCTGACATGGTTGATTACATATAAAATCCACAAATATAGAAATTGGGAAACAGAATTCCCTGGCAATCAGGGGAGTAACTTCTGTCCTCTTGCATGAAACAATACTTAGTGAGATCATGACTTTAGAGATGCTTTCTGGGGGTAGTTCTGTTCTACCTTGAAAACGGCTGACAGTGGAAAATAAACCCAAGAGTTTTACACTTTTAGGCAGTATAAGCGATCCCCTGTGTTTTTTCAAGGTGTTATCCCCAAATAACAGCAAAGCGAGGTTGGGGCAGAGTCATGAGAAATACCTCGGGTGGTGGCCAGGAGTGGGGGTTGGGAGCATCAGCCACAAACCTCTGCTCTTTCTCTCAGGGGTTACAGCTGGAAAGTCTTGGTTGCACTTTCTGTCACCGGTGCAGAAAGAACGTCCCCAGGAGTGGCCAGTGGCCTCTCGCCCATGACAAGGCCACACAAACAGAGCAGTCTTCCTCCCGGGCTGGGTGGAAAGCCTGCTCCAGGACTGCTCGGCGTGCAAGGCACCACGAGGACGGGAAGGAGGTGAGTATCAGAAAATTGTGGTCTCATACTTGGTATTTATCCCCCGCTTGGCCTCTTGTCCTGGCTCCACGATCCATGGCAGGTTGGCCAGAGTCTTTTGCTCAGATGGGTCGATCTGCTTTAGAACAGAAAGGCTAATGCCTGTTATACGGTACCTGCTCGGGAGTGCACGCATGCATCCTAACACTGCCTGGAAATCAGCATTGCACCCTGGGAAGACTTCAGAATGCTGGTGGGTGAGCCATTTGTTGGTTCCTCTGATCACGTTTACTGCATAGGAACCGTGTTCAAGGCACGTGGTGGGGGTTTGGGGAGGGGGATGGTGAGTGAGGCATGGCCCTTGCTCTTGAAGGCACACAGGTGGGGAGCAGATATAGGAACACTTTATGAGAAGTGAGATTTGAAAGGGAAGAGGGCACTCTATGGGTACCCAGGAAGGCCACTGACCCCGTGTTGGGAGGCAGGGGAACTTCCTGGAGGTGGTGAACCAGGCTATGTCCTACCCAGCTCTCAAACCTCCATTGGTTTCCTTCAGAGTCAGAATAAACCCAACGTCCTTGAAGTGACCTCTGGGGCCCTGCCTGCCTTTCTGTGCTCCAGCCACACCAACCTCCCTCTTGCTCCCTGCCTGCCAAGCTCATGCCCTCTGTGCCCATCAGCTCTCTGTCTGAATACACTCCAGACACCTGTGTGCTTCCTGCCCTAATGTCAGAGTGTGGCACAAATGTCACCTCCTCACCAGTTTACTGCATGTAAACTAGCACCTCAGCTTTTCTGCTCTCCTCTTCTGCTCTCTTCTTTATAATCCTTATGCCATGCACATCATGTTTATTGGTTCATCTGCCAGCAGTAAAATGTACGCTCACAAAGGTGGACTTCGTCCTGTTTACTACGGTTTCCCTCTACTTTGACAAGCTCCAGCAACCCAGTAACCAAAAGGCACCCAATCCATTCCTGTCAACTAGACATAATTTAAAAATTAAGGTATATGTCTAAATGGAGAGCTGGAAAATTAAACTTCCTGGTAAAGATGGGGGTGTGGACCAGCATGTGCAGAGTCCCTGAGTGGAGGGGAGTGAAGGTTTGCAGTCAGGGTGCTGAGGGGGAAGCTGGGAGGAGACAGCTGACGGTGAGGAGGTGAGCAGGGCCAGGTCAGGCTGAGCCTCGACCTTGAACCAAAGTGAGCTATAAAACGTCAACACCATTTCAGTCCCTGTGTTTACAAGGTCACGCAGGCCCTGCCTGGGTAAAGCTTGAGTTCTAAGCTCTCATGGTGACGGGGCAGTGGGAGGCGGGGTGCGGGGTGGGGGGCGAGGATCAGGGAGGGGGCAGTTCTGCACCAGATTTCCCCATCTTTCTTTGGTGTTTCCACGTCTGCCCCTGGCTGCTCTGCTCAGGAAAGATGGAACAAGGGAGCTGGCCAGAAGGCTATGGGGTTTGTGCTTTTCAGCTGCTTGTGATTTGTCTGTACCTCCACAAGGCTGTGGGGGGAACTTCACATGTCTAATCACAGGATATTTCTCAACAATAAACTACTGGGGCCGAGGGAAATGGAACACAGACAACTGCTGAGGGGGACGGGGTCTTGTGGCAGTTAAAGAGCAGCAGTATTATTCCCTGTATGTTCCATCTTTTTCAGTGAAGGCTTCTAAATGAATATTCGATGAGCCCTTATGGTACACATCCCTTCATACTCGCCTGGAAGAAGTCTACAGGGACCAAAGAAAAGTCAGATGGAGGTAGGAACAGATTTATCCAGCCCACATGGGAATGTATATAACAGACTAGAGCTAGTCCCCCGAATATTCTGAAAATTCCTGGATGTTTAACCTGCTTTTCCTGTGGGGTAAGACAGACAATAAATAGGAGATGCCTCTTTGTATAGCTGGGGCCTGGATGACCAGCTGGAGTCAGCTGTGCAGAAATGAGGGGGAGATGAAGCCAGGTGGAGGGAACACAGGTAGGTGGAAGCTTTGTCTATTCCAGGAATAGGGAGGCTGAGTGCCTGGGAGGAGTGTGGTGGGAAGTCAAGGCTGTGGTACCATGATGTGGCTGCCCTGTGAAGGAAGGAGTTTCAGGAGATGTACTGGAGTAGTTTTGGAGATGTGGTGGTGATGGCTAGGATGGGAAGAGTGACAGAAGAAATGGAGAGGAGTGGATGGAGCTGAGAGATGTTTTAGGGGCTGAATGGATGGAATCTGCTTGTGTGCTGGACACAGGGGTGAGAGGAAAACAGGAATCAAGGCTGCCTTCCAGACTGATGGCCTGAGCAACTTGGTGACTGGTTAGCCTGTTTACTAAGCTGGCAGAGGTGGAGAGAGAGAAACAGCTTTGCGGAGAGATCAAGAATTCTGTTCTAGGCTAGTAAGTTAGGCTGTCTGCTAAGTATCAAAGGAGAAATTGAACCTGTAGGTCTGGAGCTCTGGGAGTGCATCAGGGTTTAGGAGCCAGTGGGGCTGGGAGGTGCTAAGGTGGGAGGACGTGCAGTTCCTGGCAATGGTCAGCAGTGAGGGACAAGCATGGGTGTGAATGGTGAGGTGGAAGAAAAGATCTGAGATGTGAGCTGTCAAGGAGCAGAGGGACCAGAGCTGGAGGGATCATCCCCATGGATGTTGAAGTTGCCAATAGTGGAGACAGGAGCAGAGGCCAAAGAGAAGTCATGAACAAGAAGCCTCATGGCCTCCAAGCATGGTGCTTCTGCAAACATTAAAAACCCTACAATTCCCCATGACCTGGGGTCAGTGGCAAGGAGGAGGAGAGTCACAGATGGAAGGATACATGGGTGTGAGAGCGGTGCCTCTGGGATGGCACTGCTGCCCGGAGTCCCAGAGTTCCAAGGATGCCATACGGCAGCAGAAACCAGACATGAGGGTGGCTGGGAACATTCCGGCTTCTGGGTACTGCTACTACCAGAGGAGGCCGCTTTGAAGTCAGCAAAGTCTGTTAGGACAGGATGTGTGCAGAGCATGTGGGAGGGAAGGGGAGGAAATTCCTGGAGGAAGGCAGATGCGAGGAGGAGGGGCGGTACCTTCTGAACAGTCCCGCTCTGCAGGAAGCCTCAGCTGCTGCCGGGAGAACACAGGGCCTGGTTCTTAGGCCTCTCCCACCCCCACTCCGTGCACAGCTTGAGCCCCCAGCTTCTGCTTGCTGGGTACCAGGGACACCCTCGCTGTGAGCCTCTACCAACCTCTCTGCTGCCCAGTGGCCTGGAAGAGGCCTGCGCCCTGGAGGGATGGCAGCTGCGGCCTCAGGGATCTTGGTCCCCAGGTAGCCTGATCTAGAGGAGAGATTGACCCAGGACAGCAGCACCCAGCCACCTCCCAGCCTGCTGCAGGGCACAGGGTAAGTGGGATTTTCTCGGGAGCCTCCAAGGTCAGTAGACGGTCCCCAAGACTGCAGGAATTGGGCTGAGAGGATGACAGTCACAAGCCAGGATGAGGCTGAGGGGAGGACAGGAAGGGCAGGCCCTGGATTCTCACCAGTACCCACACCACCATAGATCCTTCCCTTCAGTTCTCAGAACATCTGTGTCTTGTCTACTTACCACCGACTTGCGAATGCTGACGCGAGGCTTGGGGATGGGCTTGGAGGGCTTGTTTTCAAAGCTTTCTGGAAGCGTGGAGGAATGCCCCCCTTTCCTGGCTTGCAGCGCGAGTTGATAGGCGACTTCAAATGCCTGTCCGAGCGTTAGGATGATCTCATAGGCTAAATTCTGCAAGAGAAATGAGAAGGCATTTACAACAGCATCCTGCAGGTCAGAAGAGAGTCACTGAGCATGCAAAGAGAGGACACTGAGGGGGTGAACCGGCAAGGACCTTGAGCTGCTCCACCTGACGTGGCAGCGAGTCAGGGGAAATCTGACAAACTGCACACTCTGGGTCCAAGTTAGGGTCTACAGGAGGCATCCGTCACTGCTGCAATGCACATGCATATAGCTACCCTAAGGAGCCCGCCCTGGGTGACTGTTTTGCTCCCAGGCCTTGGAAGGGAAGGGGTTACACCAGCCCCTCAGCCTATGAGGGTGAGCCCACACACTCCCCAGGAGGTGCTCCTGAGAAGTTTGGGTCTTTTTACCTCCAACATCTGTGTTTCAGTGAACATCTCTGAAACACAATCACAGTCTAATTTAGGCAGAGGGGAGAGGCATTAGTCATGCTGGTGTGGTGTCTCGCAGTCACAGCAGCAAGCATGCAAACAGAGCCAATTATCCATCTATTTCTTGAGGCGTCTGCTCTCCCTGTGGGTCCACTCCATATTTTATCACCAAATCAGTGTGAGAAAGGAGATTCTGCGCGAATGCCATGCCACGCAGTGCCTGGGAGAAGTTCTTTTCTTCAGACCTTCAGTCATTCCCCTTAGGATGACGTCTTGCTTCTCTTCTCCAGGTTCTTACTTCATTTCTGCCTTCTCTTTCAAGCACTGTCCCACCCCATCATCTCTCACTGAGAAAACAAGATGTTGACCCTGAGGTCAACAGCACATCAATGAGCCAGATGTCTATGGGTTACAGTGAGTTTTCTTAAAACCACTGCCCCAGCTGAGTGCCGGCAAGGTCTTTCTCAAGTTTCCACGCTGATGAACATCCCTAGATGTCTGTGTGTGGTTTCTCAAAACCAGAAAAACTTTGCTGATTTTGTACCTGTGACCCTGCCTCCTGAATCCAGAACACAGAAAAGCTCAATTCCCATGACTCTGAGGGGTCTGGTGGGGACTGTTTCATCTTGATGGAGGAGGGAGATGCAGGATGGCCATCAGAGACCCTGTGGAAGAACCCGTGGGTTTCTACCCTGACCAGAGTTTAGATCCATGCCGGACTGTCAGGGGATCTAAATGCTTCTGAGCATGAGAACTAGTCTTATAGAGGACATGTCTTCTCTTTAGAGACACAGGTGAAGAAGCGACACCCCACAAGACAGATGTGTGCTTACTGGAGACACTGAGCCTCACACAGCCAGCCAAGCTCCTTCTTCAATGAACATGGGCCAGTATTTGCCTCCTAGGATGAGTCAGATCAGGAAATTAGCAATGTACCAACAAATGCTAGCAGAGGAGGGCTGAGCCTCACGTCGCCACCAGTGTGGTGCCCTGGAAAGGGGCCCTGGGCTTAGGCTGCCCCACGAAGTCCGGGCTCTTGTCTCGTTCCAGCTGCTGTGGAGGTGGATGGTGGCTGTCCATCCGTCAGTAGCAGGCACTGGTGCTCTAGGCGGGCAGCTGGACTAAGGGAAAGATGGCAAACTCTGCGATTCTGTAACATGCAGCTTTTTGATGCTGGGACAAAGGTACTTAACGAGTGTGAATTCCTTTATCGTTAACCTAAAAACAAGTTCCCGAAAGTGAGATTTACTTACAGCTCCATGTCTTCAAATGAAGGCCATTTGAGCAGGTGAGATTTTCACAAGACTGTTATCAGAAGGCTAAAGGTTTTTGAAAGGTTCTATTTAGAAGCTCTACCCTTTCATTTTAAAGAAGTTCCCAGTGGTAGGAAACCACTGAGATAAGACACGATTAGCCCATGAAGTTCCCTGCCAGGTGGCCTCTCCTCATTTGGCTTGCATTCTTCATGACATCTTGGCTTTTCATCTTATTTAGAATGCTCGTTTTGAGAGTTGTTCTTTTATGATCTGTCAAGAGCTGGACATTGTTACCTCGCCTACTTTCTGTCATCTCGGTGTTTGAGGCTTTGATCCTGGATGCCAGCAACAGCCTGCAAAGAGCAGCTTATGGGGCTTTGCATGCAGAGAGTCCTGGGGCCCTAGAAGGACTCAGCAGATGGAACCTGCGGACACACATCTGAATGGGGAGGAGGGTTCACGTCTCCTGCCTCTTCTTAATACCATCCCCACTATTTAAGATGGGAGGAGAGTTACTGTGAGAGCAGGAGATACAGGACCAAAAGTGATACCAGAGTCGGACCAGAGAGGCTTAGGTGACATGCCTTTCCTTCCTCCTCTGAGCCAGGCCTGCTGACCCCAGAGATGCTGCCTGGCATGTAGATCCAGGGACGCTGCTTAAAAAACCCGAAACCCCAATTAGTCTCTGGTTACAGAATATCATCATCTTCACAACTGGGGAGGCCAGTGCCTGGCACACTGCAGGCATGCAGGGGATGCTTGTTTGCTGAATGAATGAATATCTAAAGGCCAAGCTGGAGTAATAACACTACTAATTATGACTATAGGTAGCATAGCTACTGTTAAGTGAGGACTTTGTAGATATTAGGCACTGAACCAACCAATAAAGTTTACCATAATCATCTGCAGTGGAATATCATTATCCTCATTTTGTAGATGAGGAAACTGAGGCTCAGAAAGGTTAATCTGACATCACAAGCTAGAAGGTTACAAAGCAGTGGTATGAACCAATATTTGTGACCTAAAAGTCTATGTTCTTTCAAACTAATTTGAAAAGATTTATGCACCCCAATGTTCACAGCAGCACTATTTACAATAGACAAGGCATGGAAGCAACCTAAAGTCCATCAACAGATGAATGGATAAAGATGTGGTATATAAGGGATTAATCATTAAAAATGAAATAATTCCATTTTAACATGCATAGACCTAGAGATTAGCATACTATGTGTAGTAAGAGATAAATATGGTATCACATATGTGGAATCTTAAAAAATGATACAAATCAACTTATTAACACATACATACTACTATATATAAAATAGAAAAACAAAGGCCTACTGTATAGCACAGGGAACTATACTCAGTATCTTATAATAACCTATAATGGAAAAGAATCTGAAAAAAGAATATATATAAAAGTAGATGCCTAGGCTGGTAACTCTGACTCAAACTGAATCTCTTAACTTTGTATCAATTCTGCCAATCCACTGTATTTTATATAAACACCTGGAATATTGTGAGTCAACTATGCTTCAAAAAAGGTATGTTCCCACCCTCCCCATGTGTGGTAGCTTGTCTCCAAGGTGGCAGCCATCACTCTTCTGCTTCCCTCATGCCACAGTGTTCCCACTGAGAGGCCTAGTCTGTTCTTTCACCTCCTTGAATCTGGATTAGCTATCCTGACTTCCCTAACTAGCAGAATGTGCAGAAGTGACATGCTGGGACTTATGAGAATAGATTGTGAGAGTCTTGCAGCTTCTACCTGGACCTCATGGAACACTCACTCTGAGGGAAACCAGCCACATAGAAAAACATCTCATCTTGAGATTACCACACTGTTTCTCCAAGCTGGCCAGGGGAAGAGGTTGTTTGTAGAGAAACAGCAGTTGCAGCCATCCCACGCCAGGCTCCAGATAAATGAAGTGAAGGAGTGACACCAGACAGTCAAGCACCAAGAGATGCCACACCCAGGATCCCAGACAGATGGCCCCAGTGGAGGCCCCAGATATCATGGAGCAGAAGTGCTCTGCTCTGCCCAGATACCTGACTCTCATTTTATCATGATAAAATGGATGTTGTTTTATAGCACTAAGTTTTGGGCATGGTTTGCTAAATAAACAGCAATAGATAACTGGAATACTGTGCAATGCTAAGGAAGGCTGACTAGACCTCATTCAGGTGGCAGGAAGAGGAACCATCAACCTGCAAGCGGGGATGAACAGTACAGTCATGATTAGCAAGCCAAATCCAACAAAACAAAGTTCATGTACCATGACCAGGTTGGCTTCACTGCAGGGTCAGTCACTTGGAAAGTTCAACATACACAAATTAATCAATGTGATATAATACATCAACAAAAGATTAAAAACCACACGGTCATCTCAACAGAAAGAGCATTTGATAAAACTCAACAATATCCATTTATGATAAAAACTCTTATGGAAGTGGGTATAGAGGGAACATACCTCAACATCATAAAAACTATGACAAACCCATGATCAACATAATAATAGTGAAAAGCTGAAAGCCTTTCTGCTAAGATCTGGAACGAGTATTCCTGGGTATCTCAAGAATACCCACTCTCACCTCTTCTATTCAAGTTAGTAAGTCCTAACCAGAGCAATTGGAAAAGAAAGAAAAGGTATCCAAATTGGTAGGGAAAAGGCAAAATTGTCTTTATATGCAGATGCATACTATATATGCATACTATTCATGGAAAACCCAAGATTCCACTCAAAACTATTAGAACTGATAAATTCAGCAAGGTAGCAGGATGTTAAGAGTAACATAAAGAAATGGATTGCATTTCTTTGCATTTCTTTACACTAACAATGAAGTATCAGAAAGGGAATATAAACTATCTCAACATTACATCAAAAAATATTTAGTAATAAACCTCACCAAGAAGGTGAAAGACTTATATGCTGAGAACTACAAAATGTTAATAAAGGAAATCAAAGACTATTCAAAGACATGGAAAGATATCCAATGCTCTTGGACTGGAGTTAAAATGGCCATACTATCCAAAGCAATATACAGATTTAAAGTGATCCTTATCAAACTACCTGTGACATTTTTCACAAAACTAGAATAATCCTCAAATTTATATGGAACCATAAAAGACTCAAGATTGCCAAAGCAGGAAACCTAATTCTCCCAGTCTTCAGGCGATACTACAAAGCTATAGTAATCAAAAGTGTGGTATTGGCACAAAAACAGACATATGGATCAATGGACAGAATAGAGTCCAGAAATAAACGCATATACTTACAGTCAGTTAATCTACAGCAAAAGAATCAAGAATATACAATGGGAAAAGACTATCTTCAGCAAGCACTGTTGGGAAAGTTAGACAGCAGCATTCAAATCACTGAAGTTAGAACACACATCATACACAAAAATAAACTCAAAATGGCTTAAAGAAGTAAAATATAGGTCGTAACACCATAAAACTCCTAGAAGAGAACACAGGCAAGACATTCTCTGACATAAACTGTATAAGTGTTTTCTTAGGTCAGTCTCTCAAAACAACAGAAAAAAAAGCAAAGATAAACAAACGGGACCTAATCAAACTTCTAAGCTTTTCAGAGCAAAGGAAACCATAAACGAAATGAAAAGACAACCTACAGACCAGGAGAAAATATTTGCAAAATGATGCAACCCATACGACTTGACTGCCAGAATATAAAAACATCTTATACAACTCAATAATGAAAAAAAAAAAGAAGCCCAATCAAAAAGTAGGCAGAACACCTAAAAAGACATGGTCCTCAAAGACAACGCACAGATGGCCAGTAGGCACATGAAAGATGCTTAACACTGCTAATTGTTAAATGCAAATCAAAACTACAGTGAGGTACCACCTCACACAAATCAGAATGGCTATCATTAAAAAGTCTATAAATAAATGCTAGAGAAGGTGTGGAGAAAAGAGAACCCTCCTATGGTGGTTGGTGGGAATGTGAATTGGGATAGCCACTATGGAAAACAGTATGGAAGTTACTGAGAAAACTACAAATAGAAGTGTATGACTCAGCAATACCACTCCCGTGCATCAGTCAGTTCAGTTCAGTTGCTCAGTCCTGCCCGACTCTTTGCAACCCCATGAATCGCAGCATGCCAGGCCTCCCTGTCCATCACCAACTCCTGGAGTTCACTCAGACTCACATCCATCAAGTCCGTGATGCCATCCAGCCATCTCATCCTCTGTCATCCCCTTCTCCTCCTGCCCCCAATCCCTCCCAGCATCAGAGTCTTTTCCAGTGAGTCTATCCAGACAAATATATAATTCAGAAAGATACATGCACCCCTGTGTTCATAATAGCACTATTCACAATAGCCAAGACATGAAATAACCTAAATGTCCACTGACAGATGAATATACTGTACATACAAGAAGATACTATACATATATACAATGGTAATACAGCTCAGCCATAAAAAGAGTGAAATAATGCCATTTGCAGCAATACGAATGGACCTAGAGATTATCATACTAAGTGAAGGAAGCCAGAAAAAAAAGTATTTATATGTAGAATCTAAAATATGACACAAATGGATATATCTATGAAACAGAAACAGACTCACAGAGAAAACAGACTTGTTGCCAAGGAGGAGGAGGACAGGGAAGGGAAGTATGGGGAGTTTGGGGTTATCAGATGCACGCTATTATAGAAAGAATGGATAAACAAGGCCCTATTGTATAGCATGGACTTCCCTGGTAGCTCAGCTGGTCAAGAATCTGCCTGCAATGCAGGAGACCCTGGTTCAATTCCTGGGTCAGGAAGATCCCCTGGAGAAGGGATAGGCTACCCACTTCTGTATTTGTGGGCTTCCCTTGTAGCTCAGCTGGTAAAGAATCCACCTGCAATGTAGGAGACCTGGGTTTGATCCCTGGGTTGGGAAGAACCCCTGGAGGAGGGCATGGCAACCCACTCCAGTATCCTTGCTTGGAGAATCCCCATGGACAAGAGGAGCCTGGTGGGCTACAGTCCATGGGGTCACAAAGAGTCAGACAGGACTGAGCGATTAAGCAGGCACTGTATAGCACAGGAAAATATATTCCGTATCTTGTGATAAACCATAATGCAAAAGAATATGAAAAAATATAAACTGAATCACTTTGTTGTATAGCAGAAATTAATGCAACACTGTAAATCAATTATACTTCAGTAAAATTAAAACAAATAACAGTACACAGTCCCAGGAGGTCAGAGCCTCTACCTCCAGCCCTGACCTTGGGAAAGCTAGCTGATACTTGTGATCCATTGGGTCACAGTAAGCACCTGGGTATCCCTTCACGTGCTGGCCCAAACCACAGAGCTGACAACCACACTTTCATCTCTAGTTGCTACTTCGCTTGGGCATAAATCCAAACTCATTTAGTTTTATGTTCACTACCTCCCGTCCCTCAAATGCTATAACCGGCTTGTCTCTGACCCTAGCTCCTAGCTTACTGGAAAATACCTGCCTTGGCCTTTCCAGCGCGACTCTCTTTTTGAGGTCACACTTATTATAGCAATTGACTTTGAGTACTGTCTACCGTACACAGACTGCAAAGAAAGAAGGAAGCCTGTGTCACTGCATGTGTCTCAGGGCTGGCGTGGGGGAGGTGACTACTGGGAAGAGTATGCTCTGAGCCTGTTTTCTTCTTTCAAAATGGGGATAGTAACACATGATGTATGCACCTTACTGGATTACCTTGAGAATTGTTCATAATAACATTCACCTTAATGACAATACCAGCTAACGTTTATTATTCACTGTGTGCCATGTTGCACATGGACTGTCTCATTTAATCCTAACAGCCACCCTGTGGAAGTTACATTAAACAGCTGTGGGGCCATTATCATCTCTGTTTTGCATGTCAGAGAATTAAGCTCAGGAAGGTTAAATAACTTGTTTATGAAGACAACACCTGGCTGAGCTGGGCTCTAAATCCAGTTTTCCCGAGAGGCTGTGCTCTTGACCACTGTACCTTAGAATTATACTTAAGATTGGCTCAGATGGTAAAGAATCTGCCTGCAATGTGGGACACCTGGGTTTGGGAAGATCCCGTGGAGAGGGAAATTGCACCCACTCCAATATTCTTGCCTGGAGAATTCCACGGACAGAGGAGCCTGGTAGGCGACAGTCCATGGGGTCGCAGAGTCAGACATAACTGAGCAACTAACACTTTCACTTCCTTTCTAAATAGAAGACTTCTGCATATCTAAATAGACATTAAAGAATACATACAGATGGCCATTGCTGCTGCTGCTGCTGCTAAGTTGCTTCAGTCGTGTCCGACTCTGTGCGACCCCATAGACAGCAGCCCACCAGGCTCCCCCATTCCTGGGATTCTCAAGGCAAGAACACTGGAGTGGGTTGCCACTTCCTTCTCCAATGCATGAAAGTGAAAAGTGAAAATGAAGCCGCTCAGCCATGTCCAACTCCTAGCGACCCCATGGACTGCAGCCCACCAGGCTCCTCTGTCCATGGGATTTTCCATGCAAGAATACTTTAGGCACATGAAAAGATGCTCAACATTGCTAATTATTAGAGAAATGCAAATTAAAACTACATACAATGAGGTACTACCTCACACTGGTCAGAATGGCCATCATTCAAAGTCTACAAAGAATAAATGCAGCAGAGGGTGTGGGGGAAGGAAACCTTCTATACTGTTGGTGGAATGTAAATTGGTGGGTACTATGGAAAACAGTATGGTGGTTCCTTAAATAATTAAAAATAGGGTTACTATATGATCCAGCAATCTCACTGCTGGGCATATATCTGGAGAAAACTGTAATCTGAAAAGATAACACGCACCCAATGTTCATTGCAGCACTGTTTACAATAGCCAAGACATGGAAACAACCTAAATGTCCATCAACAGATGGATGGATAAAGATGTATATATCTATATACATCTCTCTAGATATAGATATAGATATAGATGGCTTCTCTGGTGGCTCAGACAGTAAAGAATCGCCTGCAATGCAGGAGACCTGGGTTCTAAGATGTAGTGTGTGTGTATATATATACACACATATACACACAATGGAATACTACACAGCCATAAAAAGAATGAAATAATTCCACTTGCAGCAATGTGAAAGACTTAGAGATTATCATACTATGAGAAATAAGTGAGAGAAACTCAAATACCATATGATATCACTTCTATGTGGAGACTAAATTATGATACAAATGAGCTTATCTACAAACAGAGATAGACTCAGAGACCTGGAAGACAGATGTATGGTCACCAAAAGGGAAAAGTGGGCTGCAGTCCACGGGGTCACACAGAGTCGGACACGACTGAAGCGACTTAGCAGCAGCAGGGGGAGGAATAAATTAGGGATTTGGGATGAACAGAGTCACACCGCTACATATAAAATGGACAAGCAACAAGGACCTGCTGTATAGCACAGGGAACTAGATTCAGTATCTTATAATGAACTATAATGAAAAAATATATGTATAACTGAATCACTTTGTTGTACACCAGAAACTAATACAACATTATAAATTAACTATACTTCAATAAAAAAATAGAAGACCTCTTCAAACTGCTAAAAAAGAAAAAATCTTAACATTAAATACAGAAGCTCCTGGGTGATAGATGTATCTTGGCTGGGTGAGGGTCTCATGCTTGGAGGGTGTCTCCAGTCAGGTGTTCTCTAGGCAGAGGGTGTTCTCTACAATTTCACATGAACTGTTAACACAGGGATTCTCAGCTGGTGGCCCTGCCCCTTGCATGGTGAGGGATGATATAGGGATGAAAGGCAACTCTTCCTCTCCAATGGAGTGTCTGGGGTGAAGGTAGGGAATCTCAATTCAATGGGGACACCGTCCCAGAGGGCACATTACAATCTCCAAAGGCCTTCCCCTTCTCCACTCCCTAGGATTTTGATATGTGGATTACATTAGAGGGCCACCATATTTTAAGGACAGATTTTAAGTATAATCCAAGGATGCAAACTTGTTATTCTATGGAAACTAGAGAGGTCTGCAGGCCAGCCTGTATTTACTGTGAGCTTCTTAAGGCAGTCAGGACTGGCAGTTGAACGTCAATCACCATGAATATTTACCAAGCTACTTCCTTATGTCAAGGGCTGAGTCCTTGGTGCCTGGCCTCTAACAGGTGTCCAGGAACTGCTCCCTGAATGATGTCAGGGAGAGGGAGTTCAGGATACAGACAAAGAGGTATCCCTTACCGACCCCCTGCATCTCATCTGGCACTCTCATCAATTTGGTGTTAGAATAACTGCTGCATAGACTATAAGTAGTCTGTCCCCTAGGAAAAATTCTGGCCACCCAGGTAAATAATTTATATTAATTGGCACATCGCTAGGATTTGTCTGTGTTGGAAACTCCTGGTTTGAAAATATTTTGGGCTCAAGGGTTCAATGGCATATTCACAAGAATATTCATCACAGTGTTAAAAATGTCCTTAATAGGGAATTGATTAAATATATTACATAGATCTACACAGGGGCTACTAGGCAGCCATTTAAGATGAAAATGGAGGCATTTAAAAGACTGATTAAAAGACTCAGTAAAACTTATGTATACATACAAACATAGATGGTATCTATGTGCATATAAAATGGATATATATTAAAATGTTATTAAATAGATTGCCAGGAGAAATATCAATAACCTCAGATATGTAGATGACACCACCCTTATGGCAGAAAGTGAAGAGGAACTAAAAAGCCTCTTGATGAAAGTGAAAGAGGAGAATGAAAAACTTGGCTTAAAGCTCAACATTCAGAAAACTAAGATCATGGCATCCGGTCCTATCACTTCATGGGAAATAGATGGGGAAACAGTGGAAACAGTGTCAGACTTTATTTTTTTTGGACTCCAAAGTCACTGCAGATGGTAACTGCAGCCATGAAATTAAAAGACACTTACTCCTTGGAAGAAAAGTTATGACCAACCTAGATAGCATATTCAAAAGCAGAGACATTACTTTGCCAACAAAGGTCCATCTAGTCAAGGCTATGGTTTTTCCAGTGGTCATGTATGGATGTGAGAGCTGGACTGTGAAGAAAGCTAAGCGCCAAAGAATTGATGCTTTTGAAGTGTGGTGTTGGAGAAGACTCTTGAGAGTCCCTTGGACTGCAAGGAGATCCAACCAGTCAATTCTGAAGGAGATCAGCCCTAGGATTTCTTTGGAGGAAATGATGCTGAAGCTGAAACTCCAATACTTTGGCCACCTCATGCGAAGAGCTGACTCATTGGAAAAGACTCTGATGTTGGGAGGGAATTGGGGGCAGGAGGAGAAGGGGGACGACAGAGGATGAGATGGCTGGATGGCATCCCTGACTCGATGGACATGAGTCTGAGTGAACTCCGGGAGTTGGTGATGGACAGGGAGGCCTGGCGTGCAGCAATTCATGGAGTCGCAAAGAGTCAGACATGACTGAGTGACTGAACTGAACTGAAATGGTTATCATTGAGTGTTGAGGACAGTTTTTTTTTTAATACTTCTTTGTATGTTTTGAACTTCATTCAAATGAAAATGAATAATTTTACAATCATAAAATAATAAGCTTTTACATTTGAGAATTAAAAATAAGAGAAAATCTAGCTCATCTCTATCACCTGCCTCTTTGTTCTTTGGCAGAGAGGGCTGGGACATCTCCAGGCAAAATCCAAACCCTGTTTTTTGGTGTTTCATGACTCACCCCCATGAACCAGTGGCGCTGGCCATCCATTTGGCCAAAAGTCTCATTTAAGCTCTTCAGTTTTCTATTGGATGCCAATTCTAGCATCTGCTCAGCTGAATTTTAGAATACTCAGTTCTTCCTTTAACCTGAAACCCCAATACCTCGACTCCAAGTCCAGAGCAAAAAGTCAACTCTTGTGTTCAATTTCTATCAAACCTAGCTGGAAAATGTTCTATGTGGACATTAACTTATGGACACATAGTCAATCCACTTTTGTAGCTGTGCTAGTTTTGATCCCTGCACCAAATGAGACCACCTGTGAACTTGAACCACATTCTACTTCCTCCCATATAGATGATAAAGCAGTAGTAACAACTATCACATGACTTTGCCAAGTACATCCCAGAGATGAGCTAAATGCCTGATGCAGATTATCTAACCCTCACAACAACTGTGTAGAGGAGGACTTATCTCCATTTTATGTGTGAGAAATTCAGGATTAGTGAGATTAACTTGGCCAAGTTCACACAGCTAGTAAGGGAAAGGGCCAGGATTCAAACCCAGATCTGACTTTAGATAAGACTTTTGTGCCACTAGGCTGCCCTGCTTTATTGCTTTCATGAATCTGCTGGTGTTCTGCCTCCACTTGCACTGAGGGACCCTCTGAGGAACCATCTTATGTTTTGGAGATTTGGCATATGAATGTTCCTGAAGACACCATCACATAATATCCCCTCTTGGAGACCCAGGAAGAAAAGTTCTTCCACCATCACATCAAAAATAATAAAATACCTAGGAAAAAACCTAAGGAGGCAAAACACCTGTACTCTGAAAACTACAGGATGCTGATGAAAGAAATAAAAGATGACAGAGATGGAAAGATACACCATGATCTTGGATTGGAAGAATCAATATTGTTAAAATGACCATACCTCCCCCAATGCAATCTGTAGATTCAATGCAATACCTACCAAATTACCAATGGCATTTTTCACAGAACTGGGAAAATTTAAATTTGTATGGAAACACAAAACACCCCCAAACAGCCAAAACAATTGTGAGAAAGAAGAACAGCGCTAGAGGAATCAGACTCCCTGACTTCAGACTATATGACAAAATTACACTAATCAAAACAGTGTGGTATTGGTACAAAAACAGATTAACGCATCAGAATAGAGTCCAGAAATAAATCCACACACTTATGGCCAATTAATCTACAACAAAAGAGAATATAAAATGGAGAAAGGACCGTCTTTTTTAATAAGTGGTGCTGGGAAAACTGGGCAGCTACATATAAAAAAAATGAAATTAAAACATTCTCTAATACTATATACAAAAACGAACTCAAAATGGATTACAGACCTAAATGTAAGACTAGTATACTCTAAACTCCTCGATTCTATAAAATTCCTAGAGGAAAATATAGGCAAAATACTTTTTGACATGAATTACAGCAACATATATTTTTTTGATTCATCTCCTAGAGTAATGGAAACAAAAGCAAAAATAAACTGAACCTAATTAAATTTAAAAGCCTTTGCATATAGCAAATGAAACCATAAACAAGACTAAAAGACAACCTACAGAATGGGAGAAAATATTTGCAAACGATGCAACCAACAAGGCATTAATTTCCAAAATACACACAAAGAACCCAATCAAAAAATGGGCAGACGACTTAAATAGACATTTCTCCAAAGATGATATACACATGGTAAACAGGCACATTAAAAGATGCTCAACATCACTAACAGAGAAATGCAAATCTAAACTACAATGATGTACCACCGCACACTGGTCAGAATGGCTATCATCAAAAAGTCCACAAATAATAAATGCCGGAGAGGATGTGGAGAAAAAGGAACCCTTCCGCACTGTTAGTGGGAATGTAAATTGGTGCTGCTGCTGTGAAGAACAATATGGAGCTTCCTAAGAAAAAAAAAAACAAACCTAAAAATTGAGGTACCATATGATCCAGCAATCCCATTCTTGGGCATGTATCCAGAAAAGACAGGGACTCTTAATTTGCAGATACATGCACCCCAATGTTCAAAGCAGTGCTATTACAGTAGCCAAGACATGGAAGCAACCTAACGTCCATTGATGAATGAAGATGTGGCACTCGTATACACACACCCTCACAGGACTATTAGCCATAAAATAATGAATGAAATAATTCATTTTTGAATGAATAATGCCATTTTCAGCAAGATGGATGGACTTGGAGATGATCATACTAAGTGAAGTCAGACAAAGACAACTATCATATGATATCACTTATATGTGAACTCTAACAAAATGATCCAAAGAACTTGTTTACAAAACAGAAATAGACTCACAGACATAGAAAACAAACATATGGTTGCCAAAGGGGGACTGGAGGGGGTAAATTAGTAATTTGGGATTAACAGATACACACTACTATATATAAAATAAATAACAAGGACTTCTACTATATAGCACAGGGAACTATACTGAATATCTTGTAATAATTTATAATGTAAAAGAATCTGAAGAAGGATATATGTTCAAGGTCTCCAGAAAGAAGCCACATTTCTCCTTTAGCTGTATCTTGCTTCTGTGTCTTATTTTTTTTAAGACTCAGGGTAGGCTTCATCTACAACTTGCTTCACCCACGTCTTGAGGCAAAAATAACTGAAAATATTCTGGGCATGTTCACAGAATTCATTGACATCTCCTTAGCTCTTCCTAGTTAGTCTCTCAAGTAAAGTCAGAAATTTCATCTTGGTAAGTTATATTTACAGAATGGACTTCCTGGGTGGCACTAGTGGTAAAGAACCCACCTGCCAATGCAGGAGACCTAAGAGATGTGAGTTCAATCCTTGGATCAGGAAAATCCCCTGGAGGAGGGCATGGCAACCGACTCCAGTATTTTTGCCTGGAGCATCCCATGGACACAGGAGCCAGTCTACAGTCCATAGAGTTGCAAAGAGTTAGACACCACTGAAGCAACTTAGCACACGCACATTTACAGAAACAAACACTGCTTAATCACAGGACTTCAGCATTTAGAAATTAAGTATTAGGCATCCTGCTAAAATGAATATCTAGTTCAGGGCTGACATGGCAACTGGATAAAACAGAGAGCCTCTTTAGGGCTAATTCCAGCTAACTAAAAGTCATGAAATTAATGTTTCTCTCTACATGGAATAGGGGTCTATGCAGATATTTTTGAAAATACATAAAGAAATTAAAAAATTCTACTGCTGGGATACAGCCACTGCTACATTTTGGTTTGTTTTACATTTGTATATATCCATGATTACTTTTATAAGCTATATGAATATTTATAAAAACAAAATTAGAATGATACTTTATGTGCAATTTCACGAGTTGCTTTTTCATGCAACATTAAATCATGAATGGTTTTTGCATGCCATTAAATGGTCTTCAAGAACCAGATTTTTTAAAGGTAGCAGAGCATTCCATTGCATCTACTAAGGTTTAAAGTCTGCCTCACCCCGAGTCCATGAGGGTCAGCAGCTCAGTGAAAGACAGAAAGGAGGTTGGGCCCCAGCTCAGTAAGGCAGGACTTGCTTTCTCATAAAGTTCCAGGTTCTCTGCAGCATGCACGCCCTGTGATCACCTGTTCACACGGAACCACAGCCCACAGAGGCTGGACAGCAGGCCTCTCACACCTTCGCCAGAGGGGCTGGCCTGCCTGGGCAGAAGGGGAGCATGACCCATCTCTGTCGTGTCACTCAGCAGAGATTTGGAGAAAGGGTGTGCAGGAGGGAGGTTTGCTAGATTTCAACTCCTCCCCACTCTTCAAAAATAAAAGCTCCAAGTAGAAGCTACTGTAAACCCTTCACCAACTCATGATGCCTCTGAAAAGGGGCACTTACCAATTTAAGACCCTTTTCACTTACCAAATTTTAACCCTTCTGAAAATCTTTCTCAAAGGAAAGTCAGTTGATAAAAATGAGTTTTTCTTTGCTTATGGCAGATGCCTGTCTAATGCCTGACCTCATCTGTCCAAAGTGCATTAATGAATTGTCACTGCTCCAAGAGAACCACATGTTTTCACACCAACTCAACATTCAAACTCAATCCCCTGCCCTGGGTGCTCCCGCTCTGCTGGGGGCTGGCACAGCCTCATGGACAGGATTTGACTGCAACTGTCTGTTACGTCTAAAACTCAATATTAAATAAGATCATGGTTTCCGGTCCCATCACTTCATGGTAAATGGAAGGGGAAAGGTGGAAGAAGTGACAGATTTCCTCTTTGGCTCTAAAATCACTTTGGACAGTGACTGCAGCCATGAAATTAGAAGATGGTTGACGGTTGCTTCTTGGCAGGAAAGCTAAGACAAATCTAGACAGTGTGTTAAAAAGCAAAGACATCATTTTTCCAACAAAGGGCCATTTAGTCAAAGGCTGTATTCTTTCCATTAGTCATGTATGGATGTGAGAGCTGGACCACAAAGAATGCAGAGTGCTGAAGAATTGATGCCTTTGAACTGTGGTGCTGCAGAGGACTCCTAAGAGTCCCTTGGACAGCAAGGAGATCAAACGTTAGTCAATCCTAAAGGAAATCAGTCCTGAATATTCATTGGAAGGACCGATGCTGAAGCTCCAATACTCTGGCCACCTGATGAGAACAGCTAACTCATTGGAAAAGACCCCGATGCTGGGAAAGATTGAAGGCAGAAGAAGAGGGTGAAAGAAGATGAGATGGTTGGATTGCATTACTGATTCAATAGACATAAACTTGGGCAAACACTGGGAGCTGGTGAGAGGTAGGGAGGTCTGGCGTGCTGTAGTCCATGGGCTCTCAAAGAGTCAGACATGACTTGGTAACTAAACAACAATAACAATCTACTATGTCCCTTTTGAGAAATCTGTTTGCAGGTGAAGAAGCAACAGTTAGAACTGGACATGGAACAATGGACTGGTTCTAAATTGGGAAAGGAGTACATCAAGGCTGTATGTTTTCACCCTGCTTATTTAACTTATATACAAAATGCCAGACAGAATGAAGCACAAGCTGGAATCAAGACTGCAGGGAGAAATATCACTAACCTCAGATATGCAGATAACACCAGCCTTATAGCAGAAAGTGAAGAGGAACTAAAGGGCCTCTTGATGAAAGTGAAAGAAGAGAGTGAAAAACTTGGCTTAAAACTCAACATTCAGAAAACACATGTAAACCCATGGCTGATTCATGTCGATGTACGGCAAAAACCACCACAATATTGTAAAGTAATTAGTCTCCAATTAAAATAAATAAATTAAAAAAAACTCAACATTCAAAAAATGAAGACCATGGTATCCGGTGCCATCACTTCATGGCAAATAGATGGGGAAACAATGGAAACAGTGAGACTTTATTTTCTTGGGCTCCAAAATCACTGCAGATGGTGACTGTAGCCATGAAATTAAAAGATGGTCATTCCTTGGAAGAAAAGCTGTCACAAACCTAGACAGCATATTAAAAAGCAAAGACGTTACTTTATGGACAAAGGTCCATCCAGTCAAAGCTATAGTTTTTCCAGTAGTCATGTATGGATGTGAGAGCTGAACCATAAAGCTGAGCATTGAAGAATTGATGTTTTTGTACTGTGGTGTTGGAGGAGACTCTTGAGAGTCCCTTGGACTGCAAGGAGATCCAACCAGTCCCTCCTAAAGGAAATCAGTCCTGAACATTCGTTGCAAGGACTGGTGCTGAAGCTCCAATCCTTTGGCCACCTGATGCGAAGAACTGACTCACTGGAAAAGATCTTGATGCTGGGAAAGACTAAAGGCAGGAGAAGCGGACGACAGGATGAGATGGTTAGATGGCATCACTGACTTGATGGACATGAGTTTAAGCAAGCTGTGGGGGTTGGTGATGGACAGGGAAGCCCGGTGTGCTACAGTCCATGGGGTCACAAAGAGTCAGATACGACTGAGGACTGAACCCTTTTGAAACTCTGAGATCTTAGCAGGGCCATGTAACTAACTCAGGGTAGTTAGTTCAGTCGCTCAGTTGTGTCCAATTCAGGTTTAGCACTCTATAAATGTAGAAATTGTGGAGTCCTATCCCAAGGCCACAAGTGTGAGGCTTTGCACCAAGGCCAGAGACACAGAGTCTAGAACCAAGGCCACTTCTGAAGCTGACTGAGCCCCTTTGTAACTGTTGCCAAAAGCTCCCGTCCACCCTGATCATCACCAGCAAGCTTCCTGGCCCCAAATAAGGCAAAAATGCCCACCCCTGTACTTACCCTACAGCACTCAAACCAATCACCCAATACCACCCTTCCAGCAGGAATTTCCTTTGTCTTGAGGCTATAAAAATTGACTATTAACCCACAAAAAGCCTCTGCTCTCCCTTGAGCCAGCCCGCTATTCTAATAGCATCCTGTCAGCTGTCTCTGGGGTGTCAGAAGGTCAGCCCACTGCGTTTGCAGCGCTTTCATTACCTCCGCTCCCTGCTCTTAATAAACTCACTCCCTTCTGAAATGCTCTGTCTGGAAATTCTTTTCTAACTTGCGCTTGAACTGCCAGGACAGAAATGTGTTTTATACAGGCTTAGATTTTCCCCTCAGGTGTGGGACACTGCTGCAGCAAATATGTTATAAACCAAATCCTCACACAGGGTCTGGTAAGAAAGAACACAAGCACCACCATAACTGCAGCTGCGGCTCTCCCTCCTCAGCGGCTAAGATGGACTGGACACCATGGGCCATGTGTCCATGAACAGACATGGGCGTGTGTCACCTCGCTGAATCCTCACAGTAACCCCAGGAGGAGGGTGCTGCTGCTATCTCTATTTTACAGATGAGGAAACAGGATTAGAGGCATTCTTGTTCAAACGATGAAACTAAGAAGTGCAGACCTGGGATTCAAAACCAGGCTGATTCTGTCAATATTGTGAAAGTGATCATACTACCCAAAGCAATCTATAGATTCAGTGCGGCCGCTGCTGAGTCGCTTCAGTCGTGTCCAACTCTGTGCGACCCCACAGACAGCAGCCCACCAGGCTCCCCCGTCCCTGGGATTCTCCAGGCAAGAACACTGGAGTGGGTTGCCATTTCCTTCTCCAATGCATGAAAGTGAAAAGTGAAAGGGAAGTCGCTCAGTTGTGTCCGACTCTTTGTGACCCCATGGACTGCAGCCTACCAGGCTCCTCCTCTGTCCATGGGATTTTCCAGGCAAGAGTACTGGAGTGGGGTGCCATTGCCTTCTCCGCAGTCCCTATCAAATTACCTAATGGCATTTTTCACAGAACTAGAACAAAAAATTTCACAATTTGTATGGAAACACAAAAGACTCCAGATAGAAAAAGCAACCTTGAGAAAGAAGAATGGAGGTGGAGGAATCAACCTTCCTGACTTCAGACTATCCTACCAAGTTACAGTCATCAAGATTACATTGTGTTGGCACAAAAACAGAAATATAGACCAATGGAACAAGATAGAAAGCCTAGAGATAACCCACACAGCCATGGTCACCTTATCTTGGACAAAGGAGCCAAGAATATACAATGGAGAAAAGATAATCTCTTCAATAAGCAGTGCTGGGAAAGCTGGACAGCTATGTGTAAAATAATGAAATTAGAACACTAACACCATACACAAAGATAAACTCAAAGTGGATTAATGACCTAAATGTAAGACCAGAAACTATAAAACTCTTAGAGGAAAAAACAGGCAGAACACTCTTTGATATAAATCACAGCAAGATCCTCTATGACCCATCTCCTAGAGTAATGGAAAAAAAAAAACATAAATAAATGGGATCTAATTAAACTTAAAAACTTTCGTACAGCAAAGGAAACCACAAACAAGATAAAAGGACAACCCTCAGACTGGGAGAAAATAATTGCAAATGAAGCAACTGACAAAGGATTAAATCTCTAAAATATATAAGCATACAGCTCAATATCAGAAAAACAAACAACTCAATCAAAAAATGAGCAGAAGACCTAAACAGACATTCCTCCAAAGACATACAGATGGCTAATAAACACATGAAAAAATGCTCAACATCACTTATTAGAGAAATGCAAATCAAAGAATTGATGCTTTTCAACTGTGGTGCTACAGAAGACTCTTGAGAGTCCCTTGGACAGCAAGGAGATCAAAACAATCAATTCTAAAGGAAATAAACCCTGAATATTCACTGGAAGGACTGATGCTGAAGCTCCAATACTTTGGCCACCTGATGCAAAGAGGGGACTAATTGGAAAATACCCTGATGCTGGGAAAGATTGAAGGCAGGAGAAGAAAGGGGTGACAGAGGATGAGATGGTTGGATGGCATCACCGACTCAATGGACATGAGTTTGAGCAAACTCTGGGAGATGGTGAAGGACAGGGAAGCCTGGTGTGTTGCAGTCCACGGGGTTGCAGAGTCAAACATGACTTAGCGACTGAACAACAATAAAAGATCAAAACTACCATGAGCTGTCACCTCACACCGGCCAGAATGGTCATCATCAAAACTACAAACAATAAATTCTGGAGGGGATATGGAGGAAAGGGAACCCTCTTTCACTGTTGGTGGGAATGTAAACTGATACAGCCACTATGGAGAACACTATGGAGATTTATTTTAAAATTAGGAATAAAACTACCATATGACCCAGCAACCCTACTACTGGGCATATATCCTGAAAAAACCATAACTGAAAAAGACACGTGCACCCCAGTGTTCACTGCAGCACTATTTACAATACCCAGGACAGGGAAGTGACCTAGACCCTTGACAGATGAATCGAAGTTGTGGTTCAGTTCAGTTCAGTCGCTCAGTCGTGTCCGACTCTTTGTGACCCCATGAATTGCAGCACACCAGGCCTCCCTGTCTATCACCATCTCCCGGAGTTCACTCAGACTCACATCCATTGAGTCGGTGATGCCATCCAGCCATCTCATCCTCTGTCGTCCCCTTCTCCTCCTGCCCCCAATCCATCCCAGCATCAGAGTCTTTTCCACTGAGTCAACTCTTCGCATGAGGTGGCCAAATATACATACAATAGAATATTACTCAGCCATAAAAAGGGATAAATTTTAGTCAGTTCCAGTGAGGTGGATGAACCTAGAGTCTGTTATACAGAGTCAAGTAAGTCAGAAAGAGAAAAACATATTAACATACATATTTATGTTAAATATATATTAAACATATATTAAAGTATCATATGTTAACATATGTTAAACAAAGTATCATACATTAACACAGATATATGGAATTTAGAAAAATGGTACTGATGATCCTATCTGCAGGACAGAGATGGGGACTCAGACGTAGAGGACAGATTTATGGATGCAGCAGGGGCAGGAGAGGGTGGGACAGTTTGAGAGAGGCACTGAAATAGACACATTACCATATATAAAACACTTAGCTCAGGGAAGTTGTGTGTAGGGCAGGGTGCTCAACTTGGTGCTCGGCGAGTCTACAGAGGTGGGAAATGGGAGAAGGTGCAAGCAGGGGGGAACGTATGTATACCTATGGCTGATTCATGTTGGCGTATGGCAGAACCAATACAACACTGTAAAGCAATTATCCTCCCATTAAAAATAAGTAAATAAAAAAGCCAGACTGATTCTAAAGACCTCAACCCGAGACATGGCATTTTCTTTTCAGTTACACAGGAGGAGTTATAATGAATACATGTACGAATGCTGTAAAACAATCTGTGAGAAAAAAAAAATCAGAATGCCTACTTTCTAACTTAGCATAAATTGGGATTGATTTCAGACTCTGATAACATCCAACCCTTTGAAAGTGAAAGTGTTAGTCACTCAGTTGTGCCCAACTCTTTGTGACCCCCATGGACTGTAGCCCATCAGGCTCCTCTGTCCCTGGGATTCTCCAGGCAAGAATGTTGGAGTGGGTTGCCATGCCCTCCTCCAGGGGATCCTCCTGACCCAGGGATCCAACCCAAGTCTCCTGCATTGCAGGCACATTCTTTTTTTTTTTTTTTTTTTTTTACTTTATTTTGCTTTACAATACTGTATTGGTTTTGCCATACACTGACATGAATCAGCCACGGGTGTACATGAGTTCCCAATCATGAACCCCCCTCCCACCTCCCACCCCATATCATCTCTCTGGATCATCCCCATGCACCAGCCTCAAGCATCCTGTATCCTGTATCAAACATAGACTGGCGATTCGTTTCTTACATGATAGTATACATGTTTCAATGCCATTCTCCCAAATCATCCCACCCTCTCCCTCTCCCACAGAGCCCAAAAGTCCGTTCTAAACATCTGTGTCTCTTCTGCTGTCTCGCATACAGGGTTATCATTACCATCTTTCTAAATTCCATATATATGTGTTAGTATACTGTATCAGTGTTTTTCTTTCTGGCTTACTTCACTCTGTATAATAGGCTCCAGTTTCATCCACCTCATTAGAACTGATTCAAATGTATTCTTTTTAATGGCTGAGTAATACTCCTCTGTGTATATGTACCACAGCTTTCTTATCCATTCATCTGCTGATAGACATCTAGGTTGTTTCCATGTCCTGGCTATTGTAAACAGTGCTGTGATGAACATTGGGGTACACATGTCTCTTTCAATTCTGGTTTCCTCGGTGTGTATGCCCAGCAGTGGGATTGCTGGGTCATAAGGCAGTTCTATTTACAATTTTTTTAAGGAATCTCCTCACTGTTCTCCATAGTGGCTGTACTAGTTTGCATTCCCACCAACAGTGTAAGAGGGTTCCCTTTTCTCCACACCCTCTCCAACATTTATTGCTTGTAGACTTTTGGATCGCTGCCATTCTGACTGGTGTGAAATGGTACCTCATTGTGGTTTTGATTTGCATTTCTCTGATAATGAGTGATGTTGAGCATCTTTTCATGTGTTTGTTAGCCATCCGTATGTCTTCTTTGGAGAAATGTCTATTTAGTTCGTTGGCCCATTTTTTGATTGGGTCTTTTATTTTTCTGGAATTGAGCTGCAGGAGTTGCTTGTATATTTTTGAGATTAGTTGTTTGTCAGTTGCTTCATTTGCTATTATTTTCTCCCATTCAGAAGGCTGTCAAAATTTTCACGTTGCTTATAGTTTCCTTTGTTGTGCAGAAGCTTTTAATTTTAATTAGATCCCATTTGTTTATTTTTGCTTTTATTTCCAGTATTCTGGGAGGTGGATCATAGAGGATCCTGCTGTGATTTATGTCGGAGAGTGTTTTGCCTATGTTCTCCTCTAGGATTTTTATAGTTTCTGGTCTTACATTTAGATCTTTAATCCATTTTGAGTTTATTTTTGTGTATGGTATTAGAAAGTGATCTAGTTTCATTCTTTTACAAGTGGTTGGCCAGTTTTCCCAGCACCACTTGTTGAAGAGATTGTCTTTAATCCATTGTATATTCTTGTGCAGGCAGATTCTTTACCACCTGAGCCATCCCCTTACCACCCCTCCTCCCCAAAATAGGAATAAGAGCAAAAGTGACTTATTTTCTTAATATTTTTTGGCTTGTTTAATTCTCAACAATTTATGCCAATGGACAGGATGTACTGATAAACACAATCTATTAATTTAATCTATTTTCTTTTTTTGACGGTGGCAGGGGGTGGGGATCGGGTAAGGTGGTGGTATGTAAGGGCTGTAAGGCTGGGAGTGCTGCCATTTTTATTCAATCACTGATCTTGGAAGCAGGATCTCTACTGCCACAGACCTGTTGGTGAATTTTAGGGGCTGTTCCAGGGAAAGGTTTCTACGTAAGAGTAGGTTGCTACTTTGTAAGTGGGAGACTTGCCGGGGAACATGTTACAGTCCATCTTAAGGGACTTTAACATGCACTTTAACACTTTCTTATACTGCCACTCTAGTGTTCTTGCCTGGAAAATCCCATGGACAGAGGAGCCTGGTGCACTACAGTCCATGGGGTCACAGAGTCAGACGTGACTAAATGACGATGACAATACTGCCATTTATTTTCATAGTATCACAGTCAAGTCCCTGAGGGTCATTTTCAAATGGAGAAAATGAGAAACAGAATGAAAGAGACCATCTAACTCTAATTACAGTATTAATTCCATCGTCAGAGGTCAGCTAACATCAATAATAGAAGTTCTCTTGCAATGGTGAATTCCCACTTTGTGGGACAATCTCTGCAACATAAGCCACAAGTACTTTCCACTAGGAACCCCACACTCCTCAATGGAAAGCAACTCTGAGTTTAAGAAATGGAAACATAGGTGAAAATGGTCAAAAGGTAAAAACTTTCAGTTGTAAGATGAGTAAGTCCCTGGAGTGCACATGTATAGCAAGGTGACTATAGTTAACAGTTACCATACAGGCATGCCTCATTTTATTGTGTTTTGATGATTTTTTTTTTTTAATTGAAGGTTTGTGGAACCCTGTACTTAGCAAATCTATCAACAATTCTTACAATAGCCTTTGCTCACTTCATGTTTCTGTGTCCCATTTTCATAATTCTTGTAATATTTCAAACTTTCTCATTATTATTATATTTCTTACGCTGAACTGTGATCAGATCTTCTGTTACCACTGAAAAAAGATTACAACATGCTGAAGGCTCAGATGATGGTTAGCATATTTTAGCAATAAAGCATTTTTAAATTAGCACCAGAGGTGGCACTAGCGGTAAAGAACCCGCCTGCCAAAGCGGGAGATCTAAGAGACACGGGTTCAATCCCTGGGTTGGGAGGATCCCCTGGAGAAGGACATGGACATCCCACTCCAGTATTCCTGGAGAATCCCATGGACAGAGGAGCCTGGTGGGCCACAGTCCATGGGGTCGCAAAGAGTTGGATACGACTGAAGTGACTTAGCATGCACACACATTGTTTTTTAGACATGATGCTACTGCACACTTAACAGGCTACAGGACACTGTACACATAATTTTTATATGCTCTGGGGAATCAAAAAATTCATGTGACTTTATTGTGATATTTGATTCATTGCGGTGATCTGGAAAACCAAACTTGTAATATCTTTGAGGTTTGACTATATTGTACATTTGAAAGTTATTGACAGGGCAGATCCTGAAGTTCTTATCACACATACACACAAACCCAATGTGTAAGTATGTGATGGATGTTAACTAAACTTATCGTGCAGCACATATATCAAATCCTTATGTTGTATACCTAAAACTCATACAGTGCTATATGCCAATTGTATCTTAATTAAACTGGAGAAAAAGAAAGGGCTCCAGAATCTCACTTTCATTAAACTGATCACAGTGTGGTTGACTCTGGTGTTCTTCTTCCCCTGCACTTAAGTTTGCTGATACTTAGTGATGGAAGAGGACTATAGAATGCTGCCCCCAGCCTGCTGACCATAATTTCCTGCATTCCGTCATCTCTCTTCTTCCAGTTTGGATCCTTTCACGGCCCACATTCAACCAAGAAAGCACAGGAAAGAGGGATCCTCGTCTCCCTCACACATCACCCACAGGCATCAAGACTTTGACGTTATCTACATATTTCAGAAGTAGTCTAAGCTTCACACACTGAAGATTATAGAATTTGGGAGTCGCAAGTAAAAGAAAAATGAGCATGGTTAAAAATCCCAAAGACTGCAAACATGCTCTTCATAGAGAGGTGAGAATTAGCTATGGTTTAGTGGTGGTCATGGCTTTTAATGCTATTAAAACAAACATTTCATACTATAAAACTATTGAATGAGATCCCTCCCAGATTTCTAAAATAAATCTGACAGTTTCACAAAGAATGCATCAAAATCTTTCCTGTCTACCTGTCTCCATTCTATGACCTAGATGTCTAGACTGAGTGAATAATATATAGAAGATGACAGTTTCCAAGTGATCTTAATTCTATCTATCTGTTTCTTTTGGTGGCTTTTTAAGGACAATCATTGCAGCCTTGGGATCTAGTGGCCCCAGAAACAACCCATTCTCCCTCTTGTCAGCCCAACAGCATGGTATTCCCCTTCACTCATTGGAGACAAGGGTGGAGGAGAGGGGCTTCCCTGGTGGTCCACTGGTTAAGAATCCGCTTGCCAATGCAGGAGACTTGGGTTTGATCCCTGGTCCAGGAAGATTCCGCATTAAGGAGAAGCCAAGCCCGTGTGCCGTAACTACTGAGCCAGTGCTCCGGGGCCCTAGAACCACAGCCACTGAAGCCCTTGTGCCTAGAGCCTGTGCTCTGCAACAAGAGAAGCCACTGCAACGGGAAGCCAGCGCACCACCATGAAGAATAGCCCCTGCTCACTGCAACTAGAGAAAGCCCATGTGCTGCAATGAACACCAGCACAGCCAAAAATAAAATAAATCAATCCTTCAAAAAAGAAGAGTGGAGGAGAAAAAAGCTGAATTTGTTGTTTTAAGCCTCAAAACGCCTAGACTCATAGAGTGTTAGCCACTCAGTTGTGTCCGACTCTTTGTGACCCCATGGACTGTATGTAGCCCACCAGGCTCCTCTGGTCCATGGAATTCTCCAGGCAAGAATACTGGAGTGTCCATTTCCTTCTCCAGGAGATCTTCCCAAACCAAGGATAGAACCTGGGTCTTCTGTACTGCAGGAAACTACACTCCTAGACTCATAACACACAATTTTTTTTTTTTTTTCCCCTACCTAGGCCTATACTCTTCCCTCAAGTTTTCACTGCCTGGAAGGTGGAGGTTGGGCAGCTTCTTGTTCAGAAGTGGATGAGGCATGTCCCATTAGAGAGGTGACTAGGAATCAGCTGCCACCATAGTGAGTCTAGAATGCAGAGTAGGTCTGGAGTTTGCTGGTAGGTATAATGGGTGTGTATACTATGTTCTTAGTCATTCAGTTGTGTCTGACTCTTTGCGACCTCATGGACTGTAGCCCACCAGGTTCCTCTGTCCATGGGGATTCTCCACGCAAGAATACTGGAATGAGCTGCCATGCCCTCCTCCAGGGTATCTTCCCAACCCAGGGATTGAACCCAGGTCTCCTGCATTGGAGGCAGATTCTTTACCATCTCAGCCACTAGGGAAGCCCAATGAGGTATAATACACACTGGCTTTTCTTGGGAACACTAATTCCACTTCTGATCTAGTCTTTTTTAAATTTTCATCTACCTGTCATTTAAAACTGAAAATATCACAAGCTGAATTTAGTGTATTAGGTTGGGGCAAAAGTAATTTCAGTTTTACAATTGTTGAACTTTGTCATTTGATATTGAAATACATTCTTAAATAAATGTGGTTCTGCTATACATCATTTTAATGTGCATTTCTCGCTTTATTTTTTTGCTAATGACATATTACTTGCTGTTTAATTTATATTTCTTTTAGACTACAGAAATGATGTTAGACAAAAAGCAAAGTTGAGCGATTTTTTATTTGAGTTCAAAATGGTCATAAAGCAGCAGAGACAACTCAAAACATCAACAGTGCATCTGGCCAGTAACTGCTAGTGAATGTAGAGTGCAGTGGTTGTTCAAGAAGTTTTGCAAAGGAAACGAGAGCCTTGAGGATGAGGAGTATAGTGGCTGACCATTGGAAGTTAACAATGACCACCTGAGAGGATCACTGAAGCTGATCCTCTTACAACTACACGAGAAGTTGCCCAAGAACTCAACATTGACCACTCTATGGTTGTTTGGCATTTGAAGCAAATTGTAAAGGTGAAAAAGCTCAATAAGTGGGTGCCTCACAGCTGACTAAAAATTTAAAAATTGTTATTTTAACATGTTATCTTCTCTCTTTCTATGCAACAACAGTGAACCATTTCTCGAACGGATTGTGACATGCGACAAGTGAATTTTATATGACAACCAGCAATGACCAGCTCAGTGACTGGACTGAGAAGAAGCTCCAAAGCACTTCCCGAAGCCAAACTTGCACCAAGAAAAGGTCATAGTCACCGGTGGTCTGCTGCCCAATTGATCCACTACAGCTTTCTGAATCCTGGGGAAACGATTATATCTGAGAAGTATGCTCAGCAAATTGATGAGATGCACTGAAAACGGCAATGCCTCAGCCAGCACTGGTCAACAGAGTGGCCCATTTGTCTTCTCCATAACACCACCCGATCGCACGTTGCACAACCAACACTTCAAAAGTTGAATGAATTGGGCTACAGAGTTTTGCCTCATTTGCCATATTCACCTGACCTCTCAAAAACCGACCTCCACATCTTCAAGCAGCTCAACAATTTTGTGCAGGGAAAGTGCTTCCACAAGTAGCAGGATGCAGAAAATGCTTTCCAAGAGTTTGTAGAATCCTGAAGCATGCTACAGGAATAAACATTTCTTTTTGGCAAAAATGCGTTGATTGTAATGGTTCCTATTTTGATTAATAAAGATGTGTTGGAGCCTAGTTATAATGATTTAAAATTCATGGTATGAGATTTAAAAATTGCGGTCCAAAACTACAGTTACTTTTGTACCAACCTAATAGATTCTTAGGAATGAGAACAAGCTTAGAGAAGATAAAGCGTAACATTTTCTGAAGTATGTTCTGCAGAACGCCAGGCCCATGAGGAGCTCTCCTGGCAAGAGGCTCCCACAGCCAAATGACCCTGGAAAACACAGGGCACTCCCCCGCCTGGTGTCTGAGCCTGCTGAGGGTTCTGCAGTGTCTCAGAGTAAATAACTATGTTAGAGTCACATGCTTGCTTTCGTAGGGGAGCTTGAGCTTCCCTTCCAAGACCACAGGATTTCCTTGATAATAGGAGATATTCAGAAAAACGTCCTGTGACTCATAAAAGATCTACAAAGTGAAAGTAGTAATAACTGCAATTAAAAATGTGTATGTCATGGTAGCGGGGTGGGGGAAGACGATGGTGGGATGAATTGAGAGAGTTGCGTTGACATACGCACACTACCGTGTGTAAAGCAGAGAGCTAGTGGGAAGCCGCTGTGTAACAGGGAGCTCAGCTTGCTGCTCTATGGTAACCTGGGTGGGGGTGGGGCTGGGAGGGAGATTTAAGAGGGAGGGGGTATACACACAGAGCTGATTCATGCTGCTGTACAGCAGAAACAACACTGTAAAGGAACTAGGCTCCAATAAAAAGTAAGCAAATATATACTCAAAACACATCAGCTGAAAGACTAAATGTACACTGGAGGTATTCTTTTGCCATTTGGGCAGCCTGGGGGACTGATTCATATCAGAAGAATGTTAACGCTTCAAGAATGGACTGAATATTGAACTGCCCTACATAAAGACACGAAATCCATGCTCAAAGAGGCTTTTTTTTTTTTTTTTTTTTCAGTGCAAACAAAGCTTGGTGCATCTCAAAACTGCTCAAAGGCCCAGGTCAGGACTGGTGGCCTTTGTGACTGTTTTTGAAGTTAGACAAACTGTTCACCTAGAGAGAATTAAAATGGTGGATTCATGGCGTAAGATGAAAACCCTTTGGAGCTGATACCAGACTCCTAAGCTAGTGAATGTCTACATTAAATCAAACATCTGGATGAAAAGATAAAAGGTGAAGCAATTCTCCACATGTTTTCAAAATGTACCAGGGACATTGTGTTGGTCTTAAAACCAAACAGTTGACTATTTTTCCCCTATATTTCGCCTCAGAATTCTGGCGTCACATATACACCAGCTGAAAAACTCAAGGGGCCAGATGGCCCATGGGTATCATTTTTAGTTTGAATAGAGAACACTGTTTTAGATACTCTTATGGAGGCAAATTATATATTACTCTAAAACCAATTTAGAGAGAAACACTGCAATTCCCAAGGGAAGGCTGGAATTCATCCTGACAATACTGGAATATTAATGCTGACACTCAATGAAAACACCATATAGAAGCAATAGACCAAGAGAAGGCCTACAGAGTCTATGTTTGCTTTCTACTGCTTCTGTTTATTTATTCTAGTTTTTTTCAGTTCTTTGGCAAGGGCAGTGGGAAAATGTGGGACCATAAATATACTTCTGAAAAATCTACCTTATGTCTTTTAGCAGGAAAAGGCCAGAGTGAATTGTGAGGTCAGAAGGGAAGGAGAGAGACAGAGGTGGTGGTGGTGCTGACACATTGTTTATGAGCCTCTACATACGTTCCTTCATTTCACTCCCCATGAAAACCTGTGAGGGACAAATCCCTGCACCTGTTCTGTAGATAAAGGAAATCGGGACTCTGAGTCCTGGTCCTCATCTAACATCAGGGAGGAGGCAGCGAGTTGGAATGTGAACTCTGAGCAGCTTGTCCCTTCTATGACACCAAGGCCACTCTCCCAGAGAAGGGTGTATCATGCAAACCAAAAGGTATGGGGATAGAAAGATAAATTCTGTTGTTTAAAGAAACAACTGCATCTCACAAGAATGGCAAGTTCTGGCTAAGGGCACCAGAAACCTAATGCTGACATGGCTTTAATCAACAATTTCTATCCCGTGGGAACAAATGCATCCAGGGATACTGTAAGGGCTTGGCTTTGCAGTCCTTAACTGTTAACACCGACCACCTGTATCCGAAAAAGAATCTCCCAAATATACAAGCAGCTCATACAAACCCAATCAAAAAATAGGCAGAAGATATAGAGACATTTCCCCAAAGAAGATATACAGATAGCTAACAAACGAAAATGCACTCAACATCACTCATTATCAGAGAAATGCAAATCAAAACTACAATGACATATTACCCCACACCAATTAAAATGGCCACTCTCAAGAAATCTACAAACAATAAATGCTGGAGAGGGTGTGGAGAAAAGGGAACCCTCTTGCACTGTTGGTGGGAATGTAAATTGATACAGCCACTATGGAGAATAGGTTGGAGGTTCTAGAACTACCATGTGACGTAGCAATCCCACTCCTGGGCATATATCCTGAGAAAACCATAATTCAAAAAGACACATGTAACTCAATGATCACTGAAGCACTATTTACAATAGCCAGGACATAGAAGCAACCTAGATGTTTATTGACAGATGAATGGGTAAAGAAGATGTGGTATACATATACAATGGAATGTTAGCAATAAAAAGAAATGAAATTGGGTCATCTGTAGCGACGTGAATGGACCTAGAGTCTGTCATACAAAATAAGTCAGAGAAAAACAAATATTGCATATGGGTTAGTTTTAAGACAATGACAAACAGGATTATAGGTGGTATAACACCATAAGGACATCATTACAAGACTAATTTCTGAATATGGGTCATATTTAAATAGACCAAACCTCACTGTTCCCAGTTATTATTTGTAGATGTCTAATTTAATTACTATTCAATATAGAAAACCGTAAGTATTGTATGAGGCACTAAAATTTATATTTCTTCCAAACAAGCCTAGACTACTATGTCCTACTAGTTAGAAATGGCTACCCAAGAAACCAACAGACATAGCGAAGGAACAAAAGCTGAAAGACATTTACTGTATTTTGGTACCAGAGAAAGAAAGGAATTCATTAAATTTAAAAAGTGAAGTTGGTAGCTGATCCATGGTAGTTCAGATACTGCATAGAAGTGGAGTTTGAAATTTAATGGATGAGTGAAAATAGAGAAAAAGCTCAGAAAAGCTGAAGTCTGCAAAATATCTTATACCATGAATACCTTAATATTTGGTAGAACAACCAAACAAACAAAAACCAAGCATTTGGACTTCCTGGTGGTCCAGTTGTTAAGAATCTGCCTGCCAGTGCAGGGGACACAGGTTTGATCCCTGAGCCAGGAAGATCCCACATGTTGAGGAGTAACCAAGCCTGTGTTATGTACCACAAGTACTGAAGCCTGCACCTAAAACCCATGTTCTGTACAGCAAGAGAAGCCACTTCAGTAAGAAGCTCAACAGAGGGCAGCCCCCTGCCCGCCACAACTTGAGAAAGCCCACATGTAGCAACGAAGACCCAGTACAGTAAAAAAACAAAACCAAAAAAACTCAAACAAACCAAGCATCTAAATTGCTTTCAATAAATTCCAGGTGCATTCACAGAAATATTTAGTCAGTCTAAAGAGGATAGTTACTCACCACATCAAAGGCAGTAAACACGTGACAGTAGTGGTGATTGGACTTCAAATCCTTAGTGATATAAGCGAATGTTGAGAGGTCTTCCGGGTCCTGGGCAGCACAGGAGATATTACGAATCTCATGCTCAGCAATTATGTTCTGGAAGAAATGACATAAACGACCATTGTTTTCCTCTGCAAACCAGCCTATTTTAGAACCAAGGCAAATGACCTGGGAAGCAGCTGCTGTCCCTTTTCCTAGAAAGTTCTCGACCAGTAACATTCCAAATGACCCACTATATGTGGGCAAAGGTACACCAGGTCTGGAAGGAATATTTTCGTTTAATGAAAAACAACCTAAAATAGTCTGAACCCGGAGCAGCAGTTCTTGCCTGGCACTGTGTAGACACTTAAAAAAAATAATTGTTAAGGATTTTACTATTTCTATCCCCCACGTACACTGGGAGGGTCAGCGCTGCCTTCCGCCAACTCTTCCTGGAAAAGCTCCCCTGCCCTGTTGTTCTGCTTCTCCAGGAGCCCGAGCCCTCACCATCCCTTACTGTTGTCTGTGCTGGCCAGAGCTCCCCAGAGCCAAGGCAGGTTGGGGAGGGCAAGTCAAAGCACCCGCTCTTGACAACTCTGCAGAGACGAGGGCGCAGGGGTGGGAGGAGGGAAACAGCGCAGTGCAGGCTCAATGCAGGGCGCCCCGTGGATGACGAAACTTTGCTAACTATTCCCGCCGCGCTGTAATTGTGAGTGGGCGCTGGAGGTTAGTTAGCCTCGGCAACTCACAGGTGGAAACTGGTCTTCAGACAGTGGAAGTGCCTTAACGCAGGGCAGGTGGCGGAGCTGAGCCCACAGTCTGGGGTTTTTGGACCGCCAGAGCTCAGGCTCTCTCAAATACAATGCAATGCCTCTCACCGCCAACCTCTCTCTCTCACTGGTTCAACACCGTTTCATTTTTCTTCTCCCTAGCACTTTTTCATGGCCTCTCCTTGCCAGCCTCCTCATCCCAATCAGCCTTTAAGAATAATGGGAGAGTAGCTGAGGAAACGTTTAGGTACCATTATCCTGAAGCACAAAATAATTAAGGAGAAACCACTGGGCTGCAAACCCCTGCCAGATACTTCTTTTGATATATTGATGAATTTAAGAAGGAAAATATTTCACATAATCATGCAATCATTTCTTAATCTCATAATATCCCATTTATAATCTCATAATATCTCATTTATGATTTCTGCAGTTGTCATAGATCTAAAACCTTTAATGATTACCCTAATTACTTCATAATTGCACAGTCTTAAATAACCCAAGCACATATAATGCTCCGGGTACACCCATCAATGTCTAAAAATGCTTACAAAATGCCCTTCCCTGCCAGCGCCCCGAGCAAGTTTTTCACGCCCCTCACTCTGCTGAGCTGTGTGGTTAGGAAGCAGTTACAGAATTAACACATGAAAGAAAATTAAGTTAAGACATTCTTCACAGTGGTCCCTTATGTTGATACTACATGTAGCACTGTCAAAAATAACTCAAATTGGAGTCAGAATCCCATAAACAAGTAACATCCACTTGCAGGATAGAATTTCAACACAGAAGGTCCAGATCCTCTTCTGACATCCAGACAGCATTTCTTCAAGAAACCTAAATTAGGAACTCGTGAAATCTTAAATTTAAAATTAATAAGAGCTGCGTGATTTTTATAGGTACAGTGTTAGCAGGTGCTCTAGGCCTCCACGTCATTTGATTTGTTTCCACCGTCATTTTAACTGGGGGCTGCGAGTTATTTCGGCAAGTCTGTGTGGATGTGGTCTCATCATCCAAGATCCACTATTATTGGAAATAGAGCATTGGCTCCTACTTTTAACTAAATTGGTATGTTGTGTTCTTGAGATTTTTAACTAGCATAAGGTAGATTCATTGGAAGGACTGATGCTGAAGCTTTGGCTACCTGATGCGAAGAGCTGACTCTTGGAAAATACCTTGATGCTGGGAAAGATTGAGGGCAAAAGAAGAAGGGGGCCACAGAGGATGAAATGGTTGGATGACATCATCAACTCAATGGACATGAGTTTGAGCAAACTCCAAGAGATAGTGAAGGACAGGGAAGCCTGGCGTGCTGTAGTTGATGGGGTCGCAAAGAGTCAGACATGACTGAACAACAACAAAAAAGGTAGATTAACCTCTCAGGAAGGTGTTACAGTGAAAAGTGCCCTGTGACTTTTAGTGCACTGAACACCCTGAATCTTGCCAGGTCATAAGATGTCACTCTTGATTTTCAATAATGTATGACAGCCCTGTGGCCCAGGGAAAACTTGTAAAGTAGGTCAAGCTTTATCTCTGGAGCTCTCTCTTAATTATGAGCTTCATGTGTCTGCCCTCCCCCAGTTTGTATCTTGAAATCCTAGCTCCCAGTGTGATGGTGCTTATAGGTGGGGCTTTGGGATATGATTAGGTCACAAGGGTGGAGCTCTCGTGAAGGTGATTAGTGCTTTTACAAGAGGAGCCAGTAGGTCCTTGGTTATCCATTTTAAATATAGCAGTGTGTACCTGTTCATCCCAAACTACCTCTTTCCCCCCAGAAATCATAAGTTCATTCTCTAGGGAACTCTGCTCAATGTTATGTGGCAGCCTGGATGGGAAAGGAGTCTGGGGGAGAATGATACATGTGTATGTATGGCTGAGTCCCTTTGCTGTCCACCTGAAACTATCACAACACTCTTCATCAGCTATACTCCAATACAAAATAAAACATTTAATAAAAAAATAAACCTAAGTTGGCTTAAAAAAAAAAAACAACCCAAAACAGTTGAGAGAGCCAACTGGCTCTCTCTGCCATGAGGACACAGCAGGAAGATGGCTGTTTATGAAGCAGCAAATGGAGGCTTTCATCAGATACTAAATCTGTTGCTGACTTAATTTTGGACTTTCCAGCCTCTGAAACTGTGAGAAATAAATATTTGTGGTTTAAGCAACCCTATCTATGGTAATTTATTACAGCACTAGGACACTTTTCCTCTTTTTTGACTTTCCCTCCCAATTTTCTGAAACCTGTCCCCACAACCACTCCCTCACTTCTCTCATCCCCAGGAGCCCAGGACTGTCTCTTAACTCTGAGGCCCTGCCCTCCTCCGCGCTGCTCCATGTTCCAAAATTAGCCTCTTCACCTACTGCTGAAACTTTTATTCCTCTGTTCTCATGGTCTAAAGCAGAGGACAGGCAGGCTAATAAAAACGTTCTATAATCAGTTAATAGCTCATGTTACTGGCATTTAATCATCCTAATTGGCAATTGAAAAATATGCTTATAAATGAATTCATACTGACAGACTGGGTGGGGAGGTATTTTGAACAGAACTTCCTGATAGGTTGATGGTGCTGGAATGTGGACAGGACCTGGGATCTCACTACCGATGTAACCGAGCAGGACTCACTACTGATGTAACCGAGTGAGGCCTTTTCAGGACAGACCCCGCTCCCACATCCTCTCAGAAGTACCCAGACAATAGTATCTCATGCCTGAGTTTTTCAGATGCTAAAAAACCACCACCATGTATGCATGCTTAGTTGCTTCAGTCATGCTGGACTCTTTGCGACCCCATGGAATGTAGCCCAACAGGCTCCTTTGTCCATGGGATTCCCCAGGCAAGAATACTGGAGTGAGTTGCCATGCCTTTCTCCAGGGGATCTCTTTGACCTAGGGATTGAACCCACATCTCTTGTGTCTCCTGCATCAGCAGGTAGGTTCTTTTTTACTAGCACCTGGGAAAAAATGAACTACTTGATGATCAAGAGCACGTAGCCACCAGGCCATCTGGCGCCTAAGGATTGATCACCATCAGCCAGTCAAGAGAACTATGCATGAGCTGATCACACACCTGGGGACACCAGTCCCTCACTTGGTCTTTAAAAATGCTCTGCTGAAAAACTAAATAAAGGTGTGGTGGTTCTTTGATTTAGAAAAAAAAAAAATGCTTTGCTGAAACCCTCCAGGGAGTTTGGGGTTTTATGGGCATGAGCCACCCGTTCTCCTTGCCTGGCCCTGCAATAAACCTTTCTCTGCTTCAAACGCTGACACTGGGAGTGTTTAGCCTCACTGTGTGTGAGGCACACAAATGTACAGGTGGTGACACTGAGCTCAATGCTGTCGTCACTCTGCCTCACCTTTGTAGAACGGCAAGGCCAGGTCTCCATGTGGATGGAACGGAGCTGTGGATGGAATGGAGGCTGCATGTGCTATAAACAACTTGTTTAGGCAAAAGTCCTAAATTAATCTGTGCCTAAAAAAATAGCATAACCCCCGCCTGAGGCTGACATGCAAAACAAACAAACCCAGGCACTGAGTTATTCCTAATTTAGCTGGACTGAGGAGGGGTCAGAGCAGGAAGGCAAAATGCAACCCAATCTTGGTCAAGTGCTGGATGTGGGGACTGTGTCACCTCTTAGAAGGCCCTGCTGATCTGAAGAGGGGTTTGGGAACTAAGCAGTTGTATTCTTCTTGGTGGAAAGCCACGCTAGAGCTACCTCTAGGCTATGAAGCACCAGAAAGCTGGTGTGATTTATCTGTAACATTTTAGTATAAATCTATTCCAAGTCCCATTTTTAGTTCAATGTCATTTTCGCTTCTTCCTTTTCAAATAGAATTTAGTTATTCAATTTGTTTACTATGTTGGTAGGTAGTAAACTCATGAGTTGATAACCAGGCACCTAACCTTCTCCATGGACTCAGCCACAGCTATTTCTTCATGAAAGTAAAAGGAAAGAAGTGCTTTGCTGGAAGGTTCACCTTTTACCTAGTCAAATGCAAGCAAATAGGAATGGAAGTGTAAATTAAGCATCCATTGCACTTCAAAACGAATTGGTAGAAGGAGCTGTGGAGTAACAGAAAAAAGCACTAGGTTAGGGAATGGGAAAGTCAAGTTTTAGTCCTTCTCAGTGACCAGCTGGCTGTGTCACTGCAGGGCAGTCACTTGGCAAAGGGTCTGAGGCCTTTGGTTACTCTGTGTGTCCAGAGCAGTCCAAACACCCCCTCTATGTGACCAGGGCAGAGTTACAGAGATGTGGCGGTCGGGAGGGGACAGTTTAAGCATCAAGTACAACGAAACATCAAACATAAACAATAAGCTGTGACTTCTGCTTGTGTCTCAGTACAGGCTTAGTGTTCACAGCACCTCAAATTGTGAGGTCTTCCCAGATGTCTACAAATCACAAGTCCTTCAGTTCAAGTCAGAATGGCTCCCTGTCGACAATCCTTCCCAGGGGAGGAACCTGCAGTGCAAACCGGAAGCAGGATCTGGAATGCATCAGCCTGCTCCTTCCCTGCTGTGGGCATTAACCAGAGGCTGGACTTTGTACAAGACCAAGTGGCACACACGATGGCCTGCAGACACTGCTGATGAGCACAGTTCCCTTCACCCACGACCCAAGCACGACCCTTCAGCACTGGCTCCTTCACACCCCCTGAAACCAGGCCTTCAGCCCCGGCTGGCAGTGTCTCAGCCTTCCTCAGACAAACTCTACCAGCGCAGCTCTTCACCGTTTCTCTTTTCTACCTTCTAACACAAGCTCTCTGCTCTGGTTTCTCACACACTAACTCCTAGGCCACGGCCCTGAGTCACCCACCATCCACCATCAGATTGAAGCAGATCAGCTACACCCTAGGATACTGGGATGGGGACCCTGTGTAGCCACCAGTGTTAAAGTCAATGTCCCCAAATTCCTGAAAAAGCCAGGCAAGTGCTTTTTAACTAGTTTTAAAGTTACCAAGACTCACCAGTTTTCTTTGGGGATTGTCAAAAAGAGATATGAAATTGGAATGTAACATGTTATCTTAAAGGTCATAGAGAGGTTGGCTCCACCTGCCACCAACATATGCACCTTCCTTTGCTCTGGATTTTGAGAATAAGCTGAGAACCACACTGTGAGGACTTGAAAGACATGGGCTTTCTTCATCTAGTGGCTTTATTCATGCAATTATCTTTGGCATATCTTTCAGTGCTTAGATGTCCAGGTAGCCCTTAGTGGGGAGAGCTATATGAGTAATTCGTCTAAGTATGGGTGACTGAAGCAGAAGCATCTTCTCAGAGTCGAGGAAATCAAGATGTACGGCCACTAATGTGTCTGTAAGGTAAAGGCCACAGAGCCAACAGTGCTCCTCCTTCCTCTGATGATGGAGAGCATTAGAGAGGATGCTGTTATTATAGATGCACCCAGTTATGCTCCCAGCTTCCTGGGACGACAGTCTTAAGACTCTGGAAACTTCTCAGGGCAAATACAACTTGTAGAAAATGTCAGAATCCAAGCCTGCTAATACCATTGTTAATCTAAGAGAGTGTTAAACTCATATGCTGAAAATATATTGCCATTCATGATTTTCAAGGGCAAATGAGGTAGAGGCAACGGCTCCAGGTTAAGGGAAAAAAAAAACAACAAACAACGATGCCAAAGACTTTCTTGAAGTTTAGATACACTGAAAGCAATGGTATCTTAAGAATTCCATAAAGTTTTGAAACTTTAAAAACCAACTGACTATAAACTAGGGCTAAAGGAAGCAATGAAAATTGCTTCTAAGAAATGAGAAAGCAAATCAATTGGGATTTCTCTGATCAGGCTCCCCATAATTGTAATCTGATAATGGTAACTGAGCTGACTCATTGGGAAAGACCCTGATGCTGGGAGGGATTGGGGGCAGGAGAAGAAGGGGATGACAGAGGATGATGGTTGGATGGCATCACCGACTCAATGGACATGGATTTGGGTGGACTCTGGGAGTTGGTGATGGACAGGGAGGCCTGGAGTGCTGTGGTTCATGGGGTCGCAAAGAATTGGACATGACTGAGCGACTGAACTGAATGGTAACTGTCAGTGACATATTGCCAGGTTGAAGCCATTATCCACCTAAGGCATCTGACTCTGAGTGTGCTCTGGACATCACTGGCTAGCTTGAGCAGGCTGAGTTATCAGCTTTCTGCCTGGGTTTCAGAACTGCTTCTAAAACTGGGAGGTTGTTCTCCTCAGTAGACTTGGGGAGCTTGGGCTTATCTGACCAGTGACACAGCAGTCTTCATTACAGAAAACAAACTGGGAAGGCTTTCAATGGATGAAAGCCATTAAATCTGGGAATTCAGATGGTCAGGCTTGTTACAGTCAAGAGTCATTGGCCACAGAATGTTTCCCTGAATCTAAATCCAGGTGCCCTGGTCATAAATTTCCATCATTTAAATTTATCTGATTCATGACCTTCGGCTTCCTTTCCCCAGAATGGAGTGGGTCCAACTGGGAAGACTGGGTAGGTAGTCCAGAAAACAAACGGTGTTCACAAATGGGGATCACCTCATTTCCCCAATTTCTATACTTTATTGGTTGGAAGGATGTAAGACTAAAATGCAGGGACATGTGGGGGTTTGGGAGGAAGAGCCAGTCAGGTTTGAGTTTCTGGAGGGTGAGAGTGGTCACACCCACATTTTCTAGTTTAGCACCTGCACTCCATCATCTTTGCCGAGAAAGGACACTTTTGAAGTAAAATGCAACCCGTTTGTCTGCACTTGACCTTGGAGCCCATGAACCATTCTCCCAGTCATAGCATGGTCACAGCATGGCCTGAGCTTTTCGGATGGTGCCTCTTAAGAAAACAATACAGCTGAAACTCTTCCATCTCAATAGTTGAGAACGAAATGCAATTATATGATGTAAAAGCCAGAGCGTGTGTTCCTGTGCAGGTATTCATTACATACATCAAAAGAAAGGACAGGCCTATCTCTGGAGAAAATGGAAAGACAAATACTCTAGTCTGTTTCCTAGTGACACTTCCTCTGACGGAGGAATGAACACTGATGCGTTTTCACTCTAGATATGATTTTTCCTGTTTTAATGTTCCCTGGACCCAAAGGGATATTGTCGGATCCTGAACAGCACAGTCTATGAGGGAAGGTACCTTGGAAAGGTGAATGCAAAATATGTGTAGAAATCCTGGATCAGGCCTCCAAATGCAAGATGCCCCTCTGTGTGTGTGTGTATCTACAGCTGTGTTTAGGGAGCATGAAGGTGGGGGTTGGGGAGTAATTAAAATGGGGGATGATGGGACTTCCCTTGGTGGTCCAGTGATTAAGACTCCAGTGGTTAAGGCTTAAACTCAGGTTTGATCCCTGCTTGGGGAACTAAGATCCCACATGCCACACGATGTGGCCAAAACATTAAGAAAAATTAAATAAATAAAATGGGGATGTTAAGTATGATGGGAAGCAAAGGATTTTAGATCATTTACTCAGGACTGTAGAGGTATGGTACCCACCTTATTTGTTGCATCAATAAATTTGACTCCTTTATATGAGACTGAAAGGATGATAGTAGGGACCTTCTTCATTTGCTCTGTAGACTTCTGAAATTAAAATTAGAAAGCTGTTAGAGCAGTTTGTGTTGCATGGCAACTGTAGCACATAATTTTTTCTCTTGAAAGATAAAAATAAGCTCAAGTTAAAAACAACAACAACACACACACATACACCAAACATACTTTAATTTAAATATATGTCTCTCTTCTCTTGGGCTTAGCTCTGGTTTAGGTTTATAAAGTATCTGTCTTGCACTTGAGGATCTAAATAGAGCTTTTCTGCTGCTTCATGTGGGTGAAGGAATACTGCCTTTTTGTGACACCAAGAGGAGAAACAAACAGCTCCGTCCCCTACTGCAATTGCAAGCAACATTCTTTTGAAGAGAGTTAAGCCATGTCAGATGGAACTCCAAGGGTGAGTTTAGCATGAACAAAATACATGCCACCTCTCCCCGTTTCTTCCCAGTCTCTTTCTTCAAGGTACAAGGCATGTCTGAATACATACTTAAAATCGGGATTTAGAATACATCATTGTGAATTTTTCTTGCACCTGGCCAAATCTGTAAAAGATGGTAGCATATTTGCAGCAGAATTGCTTGTGGCCACATAGGATATACCACCACTCCATGACACTTGATCCCTCTGGGAGCAGGCTGTATTTTGAGCCCTGGTAAAACCGGACAGTCCAGGTAACCTACTTCATCATTTAGAGGTGAGGTTAATCCCTTAGGCTAAAGTTCTTATGCTAGATGTTCACAATGGCTGAATGTGCTTAGCGTTAGCAGCTTCTACAGTTTCATGCATCTGCAAAAAGTTTCTCTGTAATTTAGCATTTGCCTTTTCTGGTTAGTTTTATCATTCATCACAGGTCACCCGCAGTCTGTTTACTTCATTTCCTGCTGTGGACATTCCCAATAATCACATTAAACATCAAGAAGAACCTACCTGACAGTTAGCCTGATGGATTTTCCCGACAAGACAGGTGAGAGCATAATAGGAGAGAAAATACATAAAAAGGTGAGAGGAAGCGATTTCAGTAATTCACCAACAGCACAGACTCATTAGACAGTAAAGAGAACAGGCTCTATAGATACATGTTGATGCAGAACAACTGTTATCTTACAGAAACTGCTGCAGGCTTTTCCAGACCCTGTCTCTCCTTTGTCTTTACTGTCTTCTCATTGTTCTGTTTGCTGCATTGCACAGTCTTATTATGACTGACACGCACGAGCCTTCTGCTTTGAGCATTCCAGGACCAGCTGTCTTATGTACATTAAGGGAATTGAGGGAAAATATGAACTTTCTTGATTTCTTCATTTATATTACCCATTTTTCATTTATAAACTCTGAAATGTGACCAGAATGAAAGAAGATCCAATAGTTTGAATACAACTCATTGAACTCTGTAATGATAATTACATTTCATTTTTTGCTTGAGCCATGGAAAAGGTGTTTCACATTTTCCTGGTTGTTTTGACACACCTTTTTGAGAGCTACTATATTTGCATCAGAGATAAAGAAAATTGATTACTGAGAGTATTACTATGTAATATTAAGTGTTTCATACAGTACAGAAAAAAAGCAGTAGCCATGAAGTGCTTTTTAACTAGTTTTAAAATTACCCAGACTCACCAGTTTTCTTTTGTGATTGCCAAAAAGAGATATGAAATTGGAATGTAAGGTTAGATACTTTTATTTTTTAATACTTTATCCAACCAACTCTTAGAAACGTACAAGATAAATTGAAGGCTAGAAGAAATAACATGCAGCATGCTGACTGGAAGGTAAAACCGTGGGCTGAATTCTGTAAAGAGAGAGGCTGTGGCAGGAACAGGCAGCACTTTGGTGGACTGAATGTGTGTGTGAAGGGATGGAATGTATGGTGGACTGAACGTGTGCATACGTGTGAAGAATTCTTTGCAAAGAGTAACAATGGGTTCCAACAAATCACCTCGCCCATCTCTTGCAAATACACTCTCATGGACAGCCATCTGTGACATGAAAGAGTATTAACATACACCTAACATATATAGAAGGGAATGGCAACCTACTCCAGTATTCTTGCCTGGAGAATTTCAGGGAGAGGCCTGGTGGGCTGCAGTCCATAGGGTTGCAAAGAGTCGGACACAACTGAGCAACTAACACACACACGTTCCCCTAACATAAGGTTAAAATACCAACATGTTATGAAGTATTAAGAAACCCCATCCCAAAGAAAAAAGAAAAGCCATCTGTTATTCATTCTGCAACTGAGTGGATATTAAGTGGCCCACAAGCTGGAGAAATGCAGTCTACTTTGGGGGACGTCACAGAGACCTCAGATCGTGTGCAGACTTCCGTCTGCTGAATGTGGCTGTCTAGTGCTATGTTGAGATGGATTCTGAGCTGCTTCTGGGCTCTGCAGTCAGGAGGGTTGGGAACAATGTCTGCCGTGGACAGGGAGAGACATATCACCATTCCTGGCTTGAGAGCAGCTATAACACAAATGTTGACAAATGTGACAGAGATGTGAACAGAGTCCTTCCTGACTTCTGGGCAGGAAGAGCCTCACTCTGCATGAGGGAGTGGGCAAGTCTTCATCCATTCAACCAGCTGCCTCCTGAGCCAGGTGGCTGACCTGCTCTTCAAGGATGGATAGGATTCTCCAGGAGGCAGAAGAGGACTAAAGAGCCGTTTTAGCAACAGAGTCAACATACACATGCATGCATCTGGAAATGAGAAATAATATGCTGGGTTTGGGTAACTGGTGGGAGATTAGGATGGTAGAGTAGGTTTGGATGGTTGTAACTTACTCTGCCAACCTAGGATCCATTGGATGCTTTCAAGTAGGGAGTGGCTTGATCAGGTCTGTGTTGCAGAAAGATAGCTACAGTGGGTTGTATGGACTGAAACAGCTAGAGGCTGAACGTGGGGAGGTAGGAAGGTATAAATTTAAACCAGAGTCCTAAGCTCCCAAGTTGGGGTAGATGCTCTGGAGAATGGAAGGGAAGCTGCCATTCTGATGAGGAAGAATCAAGAGGATCTCTGACTGGTCCACATGGTGAGCGGTAGGATGCTGAGGACTCAGAGGCCATTAGCTGAGATAAGGACCACTAGAGCAGACTGCACTTTTGCAAGAAACCTTTCTGAATCTGATTATCACCTTGATAATCTGGCAGAGCTGTCCAGCAGGAAACTGGAAATAAGAATTAGATCTGGAAATCCAAACACAGAGAGTGGGTGACTGAGGAAATAGGAGCAGACAAAGTGGCTCAGAATGAACGAGAGGAGGGCTAAGAATCACGCTGCAGGAGATGGTTAATACTTAAGAAGTTAAGTATTAATGAAGAAATGGGGAAGAAAGTAGAGTCAATGAAGGAAACTGAAACAGAGTTGGAAGAAGCCTGACAGCAGGATCACGAAGTCAAGAGAAGATTCCTTAGAGGGTGGGAGCAGTGCCCGATGTCAAGAGGACTAAAAAGGCCTGCAAATCTGTGCCGAGCACAGTGGCAGGGACGCATGGGAGTGGTTGCTGCTTTTATTGGGTTTCCTGGCTGAAAGCCCCAGCTTGGAAAAATAGAAAAATCTGTTGCTGATTTTACCAAAAGGGGCTTCAGGCGAATGGTGGCAGCAGACACAGAAAACCTCAATGGTGCAATGAATCAAGAATCTTCGCTTTCCTAACTGGAGGCCACAATGGGGTTCCAGTGTTGCAGGCTACACAAAGGCCTAGGAGGGTTGGTGGTGGGGTGGCTGCATGTTGTGGCCCAAACTGTACTTCTCTTCGCACTGAGTCAAGACAAGATGATGATGGATCCGGCCAGAGAGGGGCTGTGGGAGGTCTTCGGGGTAATCACCTCCTTTAAGGCATTTTTATTCTGTACAAGAGACACAGATCCAATCTCTTTCTAGAGGATTTTCTGATGGTGTACTTTACAGAGCTTTAAAGAGGTCTATTCACACATGATTTTAATGAAAGATGAAAATACAGAGAAAGAAGGTAAATATACTGAGTCTTCACTGGCTAATCAGGGAGGCAAGAAATCCAATAAGTGCTTCATTTTATGAAGGCTTTTCAGATATCAAAATGTGAGCTCAGGGCTTCCCCGGTGGCTCAGTGGTAAAGAATCTGCCTGCCAATGCACGAGACTTGGGTTCAATCCCTGATCTGGGTAGATCCCACCTGCCATGGAGCAACTAAGCCCGTGCATGACTGAGCCTGTGCTCTAGAACCCGGGAGTGGCAACTCCTGAGGTCCATGTGCCTTCTCGTGCTCTGCAACAAGAGAAGCCACTGCAAGAAGCAGCTTATGCACCACAACCAGAGAAAAGCCCACACACTCAGCACAGCCAAAAATGGATAAATGAATAAAACTACAAAAAGAAAATGTGAGCCTGGAGCCTCAGCCCGACCGAAGAAGCCGAAGTCCCTTCCTCCCCAGCTTCTCCTTCAGTGTTGTACCCACCTTCTCCCCCCGATCCAGGGTCGAAGGCACCTAGTCTGGACAACAGTGCTCGAATTACAAAGCACTTGGTCTCAGGCAACTTGGTTTCTATGACCTAGCTGCATGCTTTGCTGTGTTTCTGGATGGTAAATACTCCCACAGGTGTATATTAAAAATTGAAGCCTTATTTATTTGTATAAATAGACTTCTCTTTTTCAGGCCCATTTCCTCAGTAAAGTGCTCAGGGCAAACTTTCTTTTGCGGTTCCCTTTTGTTCCCAGTTGCCCTTTTTACTACGCCACACTCTGGGTGGAATTTCTAAGGTTTCTCAGAGTCTTCAAATCCCCACCAGCTTCACGTGTATGTGTGTGTGTTAGTCACTCGGTCATGTCCGACTCTGCAACCCCATGGACTGTGGCCCTCCAGGCTCCTCCGTCCATAGGATTCTCCAGGCAAGAATACTGGAGTGGGTTGCCAGTCCCTTCCCCAGAGGATCTTCCCGATTCAGGGATCGAACCTGGGTCTCGTGCATTACATGTAGATTCTTTAGCTTCTGAACCACTAGGGAAAACCATCAGCTTCACAGGGAGACTAATTTGTAATGAGGACCTCTGCCTACCTAATCAGCTGTATGCTCATGGGTAATGCCCCAAATTAACTTCACCTTTGCAGCATCCTGCTCTCCCGCTGAAAGCTGAAAGAATATAGTGATATTTCATTGTATTTTCTTCACAATTTCCCCAGTTAAGATTATCATCCTTTTATTATTCCAAGAGAAACAGTATTTAGTTGTATACAGATGCTACCTTTCTGAAACCTATAATAAAATGCAAGTACCGAATCAATTCAAAGCCAGTCTTTTCTTTCGCACTCGGGTTTATATTGTTTTCAAGCATCATACAGAACAGGGATCATAATTTCCTCTCTGGGGGCAGGCCCCTGAAATACTGTTTGTAATAGAAAAAGTAACTGAACACTCTTACAGCATTTTTTTTTAAAGAGGGATTTTTGGATTCACCAAGGAAAGTAGTAACAACCATCTTTAATTTTCTTCAAACACTTTTCATTCCCTTTTAAAGTACAAATTATGAACTGCTTGGAATATTTGTATCAAGTCAGAAATTGCCATTGAGCTTTTCTAGCCTTACACCCCCAAAATAGTTTCTTATTTTCTAATGCAGAATCAACAATATGAGAACATATTGTTTTGCAATACAGGGGCCCTTGGATCTCAGAGCAGGGCTTCCCAGGTGGCACTAGTGGTAAGTGTTTGCCAAGGCAGGAGACATAAGAGACCTGGGTTCGATCCCTGAGTCGGGAAAATCCTCTGGAGAAGGGAACGGCAACCCGCTCCAGTATTCTTGCCTGAGAATCCCATGGACAGAGGAGCCTGGCAGGCTATAGTCCATGGGGTTGCAAAGAGTTGGACACAACTGAAGTGACTTAGCATGCACAGATCTCAAAGCAGGATTTTCATGGGTAAATGAGAGTAAAGAGGTTTAGAGCTGAGACTAGAAGCACTTCAGTTGTGAGCTGCAATGTTAGGTTTGGGTCCAGAGTGACATTTATGCTCCTAATAGGAATCAATTGTGCCCCATAGTCAGTATAGAGTGAAGAGCCTGCAGGGACGATATCACTGACCCCTCATTCTTACAAAATCTGATCATTGCCAGGGGATGTTTTAAGAACAGATTGAAAAAAAAAAAAAAAGAAGAACAGACTGACACAGATTTCTCAATGGGCTACTGCCATCCAACTTATACCATATATTAACCTACACAAAGCTACCCTGAGAATGCTTTCTAGTGAGATAGCCAGCGCTGAGTCATAACTATTAATTTTGCCATATAATACTTTCCTTATTTCAATGCTTAATTATTATATTTAGTTTCAGCAAGTAAATTAAAACAGGATCAAACGTTTATGTTTGGAAGCCCCAAGTGACTCTCAAACGATTAAAAAACCACACCAAACAAGCAATGTTGTGGTGATTTTTGTATTTGGCAAAACCAGCTAAGTTGCAGGGATTGTTAAGAGAGAAAAAGTAGACTGCAAATTAGCCATCTGAAATGATCTCTTGCCCTTCGAAGCTCAGTTTCAAGGTCACTTTCTGGGAAAAGCTCAGTTTTGGAGTCGCCTTCTGGTCAGTTTCTGGCCTCCTGGCTGAAGGGGCTGCTTTCCTCCCCTTCCCTCCCCTCGCGGTGCGGGTGGGGCTGTCAGCTTCCCCGTGAGGCCCGCCCCTTTCCATGAGGACGGCCCCCACCTTTCCAAATTTGTCCTACAATGACTAGCACACGGTCTCAGGTGAAACTTATGAAGGTGCCATTTTTTTTTTAAGGTCAAAATGGCTAAATACCATCAATTTTACAGGAATCAATCTAAAAGCTGCTGAAATCTATGACTGTTAAAGGAATGACCAAATCAATTAATGTACAGCAATGAGTAGGAAGCCAGCTTTACAGAGGAGAATTGCAGTCCCAGCCTCTCAACACGTGGAGAGCTCAGAACACTTTGCAGAGAACCCAGATGCCCTGAGCCAGGCCTGGAGGCCTCCGAAGAACTTGGGAGGAGAACCACGGATGTGATGAGAGATGGACTGAGACAGACTCCTCTGGGGTGGCAAACGCTTCACAGATCTCGTGATAGTTCAGCTTCAAGGAGAGGGTTAGGCCTTGGCAGCAGGAAACTGGCTCCAACTGCCAGCACCAAGATAAGAAGGAAAGCCTTTTTGAGAGGGCAGAAGAATCATCAGAGGCAAAGCTGAGAAGTTTCCCCCTCTGCTCTTTAATCATAGTGTCACTCCCATCTGTTCCTAACGACTTTGGGGTAAGTCGCACTTGGCCGGGAAATGAGGGTATAAATGACCTCACAAGGGCTTTTCTGGTCACAAGGATTCTGACCCAAAGGCTCGGCGAATATAGAGCCTAAGTAAGGCCACGTGACCGGAAGAGACAGCGCAGCAAGCGGCAGCCATTTAAACCAGTCCTCCTGCCTAAGATTCGGCTACTGTGTGTACTGTCAGAGTAAAGAACACAGCCTGGGCGAGTCTGCAGGGCACAAAGCAATGCCCTCGATCTCTGTTCCTCCAGCCCTGGCTGGTTTCCAGGCACCGTGGCACAATGTTCTACCAGGACAGTCTATCTACACGACAGCCTTACTGGTTGCCCATGGACCAACGCCGTGGTTCTCAAACTTGAGAGCATCTGAATCCCATGGAGTGCTTGGTAAATAACAGACTGTTAGATGCCACCCATAGAGTTTCTGATTCAGGAAGTGCTGTAGGCCAAGTGTTTGCACTCCCTACCCCCAAATTCATTCATTGAATCCTAATGCCCAACTGATGGTATTAGGAGGTGGGGCCTTTACAGGATTGCAAGCTCATGAGTGTGGAGCCCTCAGGAAAGGGACTCTGTGCATGTGTGTGTGCTCGGCTGTGGCCAACTCTTTGTGACTGTAGCCCGCCCGGCTCCTCTGTCCATGGGATTCTCCAGGCAAGAACACTGGAGTGGGTTGCCATGGCTACCTCCAGGCGATCTTCCCGACCCAGGAACTGAACATGTGTCTCTGGCATCTCCTGCCTTGACAGGCAGATTCTTTACCACTGAGCCACCTGGGAAGCCTCAGGAATGGAAGTATTGTGTTTATAAAAGAGACCTGAGAGCTCCCTTGCCCCTCCTGTCAAGAGGGCGGGGTGAAAAGCTGACCTTCTATGAACCAGGAAAAGTTCCTTTGCCAGACACCAAACCTGCCAGGGCCTTGATCTTGGACTTCCCAGCTTCCAGAACTATGAGAAATAAATTTCTCCCAGTTTTTGTTATAGTGGCTCTAACAGACTGAGACAGCAAGTCAGTGGTAGCACCCAAGAGTCTGCATTTCTAACAAGTTTCCAGATGCTGCTAGTGCTGCCAGTTTGGGGACCACACTGAGAATTTCTGCTCTAAAAATACAGTTGATCAATTTGATTGAAAGTCACTGTCAGAACTGTTCTCTGCTGCCACGCATACAAAGTTGTGCTGCAACTTACATTAATTCAGAGAGATGTTAATTTATCAAAACACGCAATTTCCACTTGACAAGTGATTTCCAAAAATCCTTAGTTAGCACTTAGCTGCAGATCTTGGTCTTCAGAACAATTAACAAGTATTATTTAATTTGGCCATGGTTCCTCAGGGACTGTGAAAGTATAATAAAACATTATGCACATAAAATAAAGGGTTTGGGCCCTAAAGACAGATCCTAGAGTTATGTCTAGAATAGATGTTGACCAGATAGAGCTGATAAGCCCAGGGGTCATGGTGGAGATGTGTTTTCTCATAGAAATTCCCCATATGCGTGTGTGCTAAGTTGCTTTAGTAGTGTCTGACTCTTTAAGACCTTATGGACTGTAGCCCACGAGGCTCCTCGGTCCATGGGATTCTCCAGGTAAGAATACTGGAGTGGGTTGCCATGCCCTCCTCCAGGGGATCTTCCTGACCCAGCGATTGAGCCCGTGCCTCTTAAGTCTCCTGCATCGGCAGGCAGGTTCTTTACCACTAGCGCCGCCAATGCACCCTCAACTGGGAACACATCCAACACATCCTGAGAGATGTGACAAGCAAACATCAATACATAGTTGTAGACTGCTTCTCGGAGTATAAATTGGAACATTTTTTTTGTAAGGCAGTTTGGCAATACTTATCAAGAGTTTCAAAATGGGTATACTCTTTGACCTACTCATTCTACATTTAGTGGCTTATTCTAAAGACATAATCAGACCTGTTGCAAAAGACTTAGGTTTATGGATGTTATCCATAGTATTGGTTATAGCTGGAAAAAAATGGAAATAAACTAATGATCAACCAGGGGAAATGGTTAATTAAGTTTAGTTCAGTTATGGATCGGAGTATTTTTCAACTGGCACAAATAATATTGGGGATGAATAGTTATTGGAATAAAAATGTTTCAAAATGTATTTAAAAACAGATTAAAACAGTAGGCTCATAATATTTCCATTTTTTGGTAGAAAAGTGATGCTTATGAATGTATAATCAGTCTGGAGGATTACATACAAACAAGGTGTTAACTGGTGTTTAACACTGTGGGATGATAAAACTACATTTTTTTAAACCACAGTTGTTTTTTTTTTCTCTTTTCTGTATCTCTATTTGAAAGTTGACTAATAATGAATGTATAGTGCTTTTGTAAGAAGCAAATGTAAGTTTAAAAAATTTAAGATTTTTTAAGTGAGAAAAGCCAATTGTAAACGTGCAAAAACACAGGGACTTTTTCAATCTGTCACTTTTAAGTACAGCTTCAGAGTGAGTGTGTGTGTGTTGGTTGGGGGGTTATCTTGAATTTATGAAGGGACCCAATGAGGAGCTCCTTCTTCCAGGGCCTCCTCTACTCACTACAGTAAGAACACCAGAGGGTATGTTTGGAGTCCAGTCTTCCCTCCACCCCTTTCAAACTATGTGGCTAGGTATTTTAACCTCTCTTTGTCTCAGTTACTTCATTTGTAAAATGGGTATGTTAGCATAGCATCTACTTTGTGGAGCTGCTGTGAGATGACACATACCTAGCATCAATAGATTTGGGCTATCACTGTTACTCTGAGGATGGCTGGCTTTCCAGAGCACAGCATCCCACTAGCAAAGGAGGGCAGAAGTAAAATTGGAATCCGTGAGGATAACTGAATAATCTCTGGGCCAACATGCTAGGACAGCAGTGAAATGGCTGCAACAATGAAAATTCAGCAGAGCAACATGTCTGGATCAAAGACAACTGACTCACCATGTTTAGAAAGAGCTTCAGACAAGTGGAAATTAAAGACAGAAGAGGTGCACAAAATCTTCTAGCGATGTGGAGCAATGAGGGTGTTACACGGGAGAAAATCCAGTAACAAGAGTAATAAAACAAAAATGAAAAATAAAGAGATCTGGGGTATGAAGATGATCTGGGATAAGGTGCTTGGGTGGTTTAGTCTGCCACTGGGATAGACCCCTAAGAAAGGACAAGACTCACAAAGCAAGAAGTACCCAGGAAAGCTTGGCAACAGGGTTAGAAGTGCGACTGTTTGTGTGTGTATTGCTATTTTAACACACACACCGACAACACACACCACACACCTGCCTTGTGCAGGACTTCTGAGAGAAAGACAAAATTTGATTCTCCCCTGAAACTTGGGCCACAGAAACTTTTTAAAAAGCAGTTGTTTATAGGTTTTTTTTGTCCCCCAGCCTGTTTTCTGAGATGTAATCCCTGAAGGTATTTTGGAAAATAATTCCTCACAGAAGAGATTTTTACGAGTGCAGAAGGACTAAACATGACTCCCGGGACTTCCCTGGTGGCTCAGTGGTAAAGGATCCCCTGCCAAAGCAGGGGACATGGGTTCGACCCCTGTTTCCAGGAAGATCCCACATGCCATGGAGCAACTAAGACCATGTGCCACAACTGCTGAGCCTGTGCTCTGGAGCCTGGAAGCCACAACTTCTGAAGACCGAGGGCCCTAAACAAGGCCCACAACAAGAGAAGCCGCCAGAATGAGGCGCTCTCACACCACAACTAGAGAGTAGCCCCACACACCACAACTGGAGAGAGCCCTTGCAGCAATGAAGACCCAGCACAGGCAAAAAATAAATTTTATATATATATATATAAAATAAATTTTATATATATATAAAACATGACTTCTGTTTGAGTGTCTCCTAAGGAAAGAGGACTCTTAATTTAACATTTCCATCTGATTCTAAAATCTACCTTTTTCAAGCTTTCCAATCCATTCTCTGCCGTTCATTTCTTTCCTTGCAAGCACAGGAAAAAAGATGGTCTTCACGATTCAACCAAGGCACAGACAATTATTTGGGAATCTATATATTTGAAAATTCAACTTTAGAATTGCTTCCAGATTGAAAGTTTAGAAATCATATAAATTAAAGGGTACAGACTCAACAAGAAGCCTGAATGGATTGTGAAAGTAAGCCCTTTGGGAAACAGAAGTTCCAAAATCTAAACACACTGGAAGATTTGCTTATTGCTGACTTAAAAATAATTTTAAAATATTTCCATTCTTACATCAGAAAGGCTGGTTTCTACCTTATTGTAGTTGAGAACAGTTATTTCCTTTTCTTTTTTTTAAGGGAAATTTCCTTGAACACATACACCAATGAACAATTCTAACCCTCAAATATGGGATTAGAGAAAGTCAGATTTCAGAGTACTAAATTGAATAAAACGGCCTACCTCTTACAGGAGCAGATGTGTTTCTAATGGCATATTTAATTAGGGAAGTGAGAGTGCTGTATATTACTGATACATATACCCTGGGACAAAATTCAGGGTTGGGGAATAGGGTATGAGTAAGTCTAGGGAGGAAAATGGAATAGTGGAACCTCATGTGGTCAGAACAAATCCCTCATTTCACCAAACTCTGTACTTAGAATCTTTGAAGTGGCAGCTACTCATACCAAAGAGAATTGAAAGGCCAAAAGAATCTATTGCTTTATAAAGTCCAGTCTGTGGACACATCATTTAAAAAAGGCAACTCCCAATCAGTTCAGAAACAAATTACCTCCCCTAAATATAAAATGAAAATTACATATAGCATCCCCAGTGCCCTTTTGTTTTTCTTCTCCCTTTTGGCAATGGCCTTTAAAAAGTGGACAGAAGCCATTTCCCTGGTGGTCCAGTGGCTAAGACTCCATGCTCCTAGTGCAGGGGGCCTGCGTCCAATCCCTGGCCAAGGAACTAGTTCCCCTACATCACAACTAAGGCCCAGTGCAGCCAGATAATAAAATAAATACATTAAAAACAAAACAAAACAAAACTGGACAGAAGAGGGCAGGGTTCCTAGGTGTTTGGATACTCTCTTTTATACTGTGTATTAACACACAGAAAACCGGGGCAAAGGCTGCGGCACCGGCATTAGAGGTGCGGAAAAACAAATGAAGCATTCCAGAACAAAGCTAACCATCAATTTACTTATTTCTCAAACATTTGAAGGAAGAGGTCTACGTGTTTTAAGATTTTACTGAACTAGACCCTTCACAGACATTCTTTTACGGAATCATCACGACCAGCTCCTAAGGCAGCTGTTACACAGCAGCCCTTGGGAACACAGTATACAAGGTTCCTGCCTTCTATGGGGCAGGGGGCAGGGGCAGCCAGATGTTATGTAGTGTGATGTGAGGTGTGACAGAGCGGAGGTTCCCTGCTCGCTGTGTAACATGTTAGGGAGCACACATTCAGGACCGCAGAGCCAGGATTCCTCTCTGGCGTCCTTTCAGAATGAAGACTCTGTCTCTGAGCATACATTTAGCTGGAAAACCCAACCAGGAACATAACGGCAGCACGAAATGAATGTGTTCAGAGATCTGTTACAGCTTCTCACGTATTACTAAGATAGGTCTTAAAATTTTAATTTTGAATAGACATGTCTGTAAAGCTGTCATGGGAAAGGAAATAAGCAGCTAAGTTGTACCACTGAAGTGCAAAATAATTCATAGAAATCATTCTTCCTAAGATAGTTTTGTAGGCTTTTATTTTTTAAAAAGGCAATTTTACTTTAAAAATGATCAGGGTTTCCTGCAAGTTTCTATTGATTCTTTCCCAATAACCACAATTTAAAAGGTAATTTTAAGATGGGCATTATTTAGGATTTAGATCTGGGGGGGGGGCTGTGGGAAACCTATAAATGTGTGTGTGTGTGTGTGTGTGTTGAGTTGCTTCAGCTGTGTCTGACTCTATGAGCTGTCAGGCTCCTCTGACTATGGGATTCTCCAGATAATACTGGAGTGAGTTGCTGTGCTCTCTTCCTGGGAATCTTCCCAATCCAAGGATTGAACCCGTGTCTCTTCTGTCTTCTGCACTGGCAGGCGGGTTCTTTACCACCACTAGTTAACTATGATATATTTTTAATTGAAATAATAGGTGTATAATAGAACACTAGGAGAGCAATGTAGAATTATCTTTAGGCAATGGCAACCCACTCTAGTACGCTTGCCTGGAAAATCCCATGGGCGGAGGAGCCTGGTAGGCTGCAGTCCCATGGGGTCGCTAAGAGCCGGACACGACGGAGCAACTTCACTTTCACTTTCACTTTTCACTTTCATGCACTGGAGAAGGAAATAGCTACCCACTCCAGTGTTCTTGCCTGGAGAATCCCAGGGATGGGGGAGCCTGGTGGGCTGCTGTCTATGGGGTCTCACAGAGTCAGACAGGACTGAAGCGAGTTAGCAGCAGCAGCAGCAGGACTGAGGGGATCTTAGAGATGAATAAACAAGCTTAGATAAACTTAGAAATTAACCAGTTGAGACTATCAAACACTTCAAGTGCTTCTGAGAAGGGAAGACTGTGCTTGATTTCTGCTAGGGCAAAGTGAACGTGCTGAAGTAAGTGTTATGAAAAAAAAATTTACAGTTGATAAGTATGCAATTTAAAAAAAATCTCACAAAATTTTTATTTATGTTAGCACACTGGAATGTACCTCAAATTACTACATATGTCTGTACCTAAATGGTTTAATTTAGTTGGTACCACTGGATCATCGAAAAAGCAAGAGAGTTCCAGAAAAACATCTATTTCTGCTTTATTGACTATGCCAAAGCCTTTGACTGTGTGGATCACAATAAACTGTGGAAAATTCTGAAAGAGATGGGAATAGCAGACCACCTAACCTGCCTCTTGAGAAACCTATATGCAGGTCAGGAAGCAACAGTTAGAACCAGACATGGAACAACAGACTGGTTCCAAATAGGAAAAGGAGTACGTCAAGGCTGTATATTGTCACCCTGCTTATTTAACTTACATGCAGAGTGCATCATGAGAAACGCTGGACTGGAAGAAGCACAAGCTGGAATCAAGATTGCCGGGAGAAATATCAATCACCTCAGATATGCATATGACACCACCCTTATAGCAGAAAGTGAAGAGGAACTAAAAAGCCTCTTGATGAAAATGAAAGTGGAGAGTGAAAAAGTCGGCTTAAAGTTCAACATTCAGAAAACGAAGATCATGGCATCTGGTCCCATCACTTCATGCCAAATAGATGGGGAAACAGTGGAAACAGTGTCAGACTTTATTTTTTTGTACTCCAAAATCACTGCAGATGGTGACTGCAGCCATGAAATTAAAAGACGCTTACTCCTTGGAAGAAAAGTTATGACCAACCTAGATAGCATATTCAAAAGCAGAGACATTACTTTGCCAACAAAGGTCTGTCTAGTCAAGGCTATGGTTTTTCCAGTGATCATATATGGATGTGAGAGTTGGACTGTGAAGAAAGCTGAGCACCGAAGAATTGATGCTTTTGAAGTGTGGTGTTGGAGAAGACTCTTGAGAGTCCCTTGGACTGCAAGGAGATCCAACCAGTCCATCCTAAAAGAGATCAGTCCTGGGTGTTCTTTAGAAGGACTGATGCTGAAGCTGAAACTCCAATACTTTGACCACCTCATGTGAAGAGTTGACTCATTGGAAAAGACCCTGATCCTGGGAGGGATTGGGGGCAGGAGGAGAAAGGGACGACAGAGGATGAGATGGCTGGATGGCATCACCGACTTGATGCACATGAGTTTGGGTAGATTCCGGGAGTTGGTGATGGACAGGGAGGCCTGGCGTGCTGTGATTCATGGCATGGCAAAGAGCCGGACATGACTGAGTGATGGAACTGACTGAATCTTAAAGCTCAACATTCAGAAAATGAAGATCATGGCCTCTGGTCCCATCACTCCATGGGAAATAGATGGGGAAACAGTGGAAACAGTGTCAGACTTTATTTTTTGGGGCTCCCAAATCACTGCAGATGGTGATTGCAGCCATGAAATTAAAAGATGCTTACTCCTTGGAAGAAAAGTTATGACCAACCTAGACAGTATATTCAAAAGCAGAGACATTACTTTGCTGACTAAGATCCATCTAGTCAAGGCTATGGTTTTTCCAGTAGTCATGTATGGATGTGAGGGTTGGACTGTGAAGAAGGCTGAGCACCGAAGAATTGACGCTTTTGAAGTGTGGTGTTGGAGAAGACTCTTGAGAGTCCCTTGGACTGCAAGGAGATCCAACCAGTCCATTCTAAAGGAGATCAACCCTGGGATTTCTTTGGGAGGAATGATGCTAAAGCTGAAGCTCCAGTACTTTGGCCACCTCATGCGAAGAGTTGACTCATTGGAGACGACTCTGCTGCTGGGAGGGATTGGGGACACGAGGAGAAGGGGACGACAGAGGATGAGATGGCTGGATGGCATCATGGGCTCGATGGACGCGACTCTGAGTGAACTCCGGGAGTTGGTGATGGACAGCGGGGCCTGGCGTGCTGCGATTCATGGGGTCGCAAAGATTTGGACACAGTTGAGCGACTGAACTGAACTGAAGGGTTCCTAAAACTACCCTAAAACTATTTCTTTATCAAAATGAATGATCCACCTTTTCAGATATTTTAAAACTCAGGGCAATAAATATTTAATTGAAAAAAAATAAATGTTCAATTGGCACATGTGAGGGGTAGTGTGTGTGTACGTGCTCAGTAGCTGAGTCATGTCTGACTCTTTGTGACCACATGGACTGCAGCCCACCAGTCTCCTCAGTCCATAGGATTCTCCAGGCAAGAACACTGGAGTGGGTTGCCATGCCCTCCTCTAGGGGATCTTCCCAACCCAGGGATTGAATCCATGTCTCTTATGTCTCCTGCCTTAACAGGCAGATTCTTTATCACCACCACCTGGGAAGCCCAAGGCACTTTATTTCTATTATTATTACATCAGCTCCACCTCAGATCACCAGGCATTAGATGCCGGAGGTTGAGGACCCCTGCCCTAACATACTTCCCCTAGGTAGATCTGATTCTACTGGGACTTTTGGCTGAAATGTCACCATATTGAAACAGAGAGAACAGTAACTGGAGGTTCAAACTGAACATTAACTGCAAACTGAGATCCACAGCATTTTCAGTCAGTGAGAGCTCTAGTTCACAATTCAATAGTCCCAGATAGCAGATCAAATTTGCACTTCTGGTGTTTAAACGCTCTGATGAACCCAGTGAGTGCAACTTTAGCTACTCTGTCAAAGACTGATATTAATTTAATAAAGATGGGAAATAAGGGTCTGTGATATCCCAAGTAGCAATGAAGTTCTTTATTTTCATGTAAACTACTCAAAATAAACACCAAGGGCAGGAAAGTGGAAAAACACCCTAAAGAACAGAAGAATGGCTTCTAAATAGATGGCTTTTTCATTTTAAGCAACAGACAAGTATTTAACTAAATTATTCTCCACTGAGACTATTAAATGGTTTTGATATTGCTGTCCAAATGGAATTTCAGATCCACTTAATTTCAAGAAATTGACTGAAATTTAAATCTGGTGTATTTTAGATGGTGCTATGTGCTATTTATGCTCATTACTGCATAGAAGTAGCTGGATTCAGATAGCTGAGTTAATAGTATTAAATCAGAGATGCTAAATTAATTTCTCGACATGTTCATGAATGGCTCTAAAATTATTGAGGCTTGATGATTGAAAACCTTTCCCATTTTCTTATTGTTCTTTGACAGATAATTAGAATACAAGTTTTCCAGAATTATAAAACCAGGAAGAACCCTAATGGGATCTAGTCCAATGTTCTTATTTTCTAAGAAAATGAAGCCCAGGAAAAGCAGGGGAATGTAGTAGTTAAAAGCTTGGGCTCTGGAGTCAGACCCAGTCCCAGATAGGCAAGTTATTCACTGTCTGATCTTGGGAAAGTTATTTAATCAGTTTCTTCATCTACAAAATGGGGATAACAACAGTATTAATCTCATAGCTTTGTGGTAAAGATTAGATGAGCAAACATTCAAGGTATTCAGCACAGAAGATTGGCACATTGTAACTACTCAGTCAATTTACCAGTTATTATTATGACTAAAAAGTGACCCCTAAGGCAAGTAAGCAACAACAGAACTAGAACTTGGAGCTCCTGCACATATCAGGGATTTTTTTTTTTTAATCTAAACACAGTACCTGGAATAAAGATTCCTTGGTCCTGACAATTTAAGTATACTATACCTACATTAAATAGAAGGAAAACTGTTTCAGTCTTTCTGCTACTGAATTCATCAAAATATCAAATCAGCCATTACATACAGAGACATCAATGTCATGAAGAGTCATACATGTTTAGTGTTCCATGAGCAATGACTGTTAAATTACATGCTTTTAAGTATTTCCCACCAAAGCTGCTTGTATAAAATAAATGATAAACAGAAGTTAGGGTTTCACTTGCTAATGATCTCAAACTTGACTGGTTAGTTGCTATTGGATTAAGTCCAATATTCTTACTTTGTATCATCAGTCAGATAGCACCATGGCTTCCACACATCTGCTATGGAGGAAGAATAAGGGACACGTGAAAGAAAAAGCTCACTGGATCTCTCTCAGGGAGCACTGGTTCGACTAATACAGGGTTCTTGGAACCCAGCAGCCACCAATCACAGACATTTGGAATTGCCATTTCTATTAAGATTGTGTCCTTACATGATTCAATTTGGAGTTGTATGGTTTTCTTATTTTTAAAAAATGAATAATTAAGAAGCTCCTAAGGCATATTAGCTTTATATAATAGGCTCTCAATATTCCTGCATTTGTTAATTTTTCGTTAGTTGGCAGTCTTTTCAGTAAGTATTCTCAGACTGCCAAGTGGGTGCGTAAAATATTTTTTTCATAGTAAACTAAAGGTCATTTTTCTCCAAATCTGGAGATGATCAATGTATATAAAATTACTTTAAATCTTTAAAAGTAATAGTAACTGCATCCAATAGACATCAAATCAAAGTACAGTGGCATAAACATGAACAAAACCCAAACACCTTTTTATATAACACCAGTGTGATTCAGCAGACCAACAAATGAAGAAAATAGTAATTTGAGAAGCAGCAATTTGTATCCATACCCAGTGTTTAGTATTTCAGCGACAAGAAATAAAATCGTTTGGCAAACTTACCCGCATTTTTGCACAAGCATCTTGGGTTGATTCTGTCCCCCTGAGCTCTTTTATCAGCATAGAACCTAAATACTGAAATACAAAAAAATAAATAAATCAACGATTTATGAAAAACAGAACATAAATATGAGTAGCAACTTAAAAGCAGATTGTAAAAGTACTACTGGCCAGCTTTCCTGGTTGTAGGCTGCTGCATAACTTTTAAAAACTAAAAGTAACTAATTCTAACAAATAAATGATGTATACAGAGAATGCAGCAGAATTAACCACAGTTCTGAAAGCTGTAAATTGCTCCTTATAATAAAACTGCAGTAGTTTCTAAAGAAGCCATCTTTCAGATCATATTTAACTGCAAAATGGGGCCATCTAAAAATGTTTTCCCTTTTTTTTTTGAAGCAGCAATGTCTGCAAAAATAAATCACATCACTATCTATGTAATTACAGGCTTGTATGAGACAGCTGAGAAGCGAAGCAACGTACAGCCCATTTGGACTTAGTTGGCTGCATAGGTAATTAATGTTAGGCTGCTTTTAGGCAGAGAAAAGTTTTGGACCCTTTTCATTCTCAGTTCCGTGCCTGGTGGTTGATCCACCTGAGAATGGGCTGGAAGTATGCAGGGAGGGAGAATGCCATTCTCAGTTGTTCCACAGCCCAGGGAGCTGAGTTCCTTGGTGCAAACTGACACTGGAGGGGCTGAACAGGGCAGGAGAAGGATGGCAGTATCTCCTTCCAGGAATCACCAATCACTTTGCTGTTAGGTGATAGGCTCCAATGCTGCCTTAGTACAGATGGTCACACACACTCCCAAGTTCTGGCTGGGGGCAAAAAGTTTTTAGCAAAATGTCTATTTTGCCTTCCTATCAATTGACTCTCCTTGAACCTTTTGAAAGGGGCTTCCCAGGTGGCGCTAGTGGTAAAGAACCTCCCTGCCAGTGCAGGAGATATGAGACTCAGGTTCGATCTCTGGTTCAGGAAGACTCCCTGGAGGAGGGCATGGCAACCCACTGCAGCATTCTTTCTGGGAGAATGTCATGGACAGAGGAGCCTGGCGAGCTACAGTCCATAGAGTCACAAAGAGTCAGATGTTACTTAGCACGCACACACACAACCTTTTGAAACTTCAATAGGGTTCTTTCCATCTGTCATTTTTCTCTACTTTCCTTCAAAAAAAGAGAGAAAAGAAACAGCTCAATATGTCTTTTTAAAAGAGTGTATTAAAATGATTGTTTTCTGGACGTGATTGAGGAGACCCTAGCGCTCTGCAAAAACTGGGCTGGGAATCAGTCTTTTAGACCCAGGAGATCTCAGACTTGAAGAGTTTGTGCACAGGCACAATAGCAGAGGGTTCAGTCAAAGGCTTCCAAGGCATGCTCAGAAAGGCTCAGGGATCTGGTGTCTGGGTCTTGGAGGAAGAAGGAGGAACTGCAGTCTTACAGTTTCGGGGGAGATTATGACTGAAATAAGTCCAATGCTTCAAGACATAAGCAGTTAAAGAGGGGCAGAGAGCACAAAATAAAGACTAAACTGCTGTGAGATAATTAGGACCTTTACATCTTCATAAATTAATGACAATGATTGTGGTGAAATCCTTATCTTCTTTTTGATGTTTTTCATTATCTTATTTTTGAAAATATGAAATCCTCATCTTTTAAGTTATCAGGAAACTTTGTCCTAATTAAAACACTTATTTTTAAGAAAGACAGTTTCAGTGTTCTGCTGAGGGTTCAGCCCCTTTCCCTGCTATAGTCATGACAACCACCTGCCCCTAAACTGATGGTACCTTTTGAACATTTACCTGCTCATATCACTCATAATCTCAGCTAAGCCTGATTCCCTCTCCTATCTTAAAAAAAAAAAAGGCCTAGTAATATAATTCGAATGATGACAATGAAAAGAATCTGGTATTTACATAAAGCTGTAGACCCAATGTTTTGAGATAACTGGTGAGTTATGGGGAAATGCCTATATGTGCTCTATTTACAGTCATTTGCATTTTAAGATAGCAATTTATCACATTTAATTTAAAATATACAATTATATATGAAGAAGGCAAAACAGACCTTAAGCTTACAAGATTTTCAAAAGGGTTATAAAGTTCCATTTGTTTGGAATTTCCAAGTAGCCTTTGAAGAAGGCTTCTTTAAGAAAAAAAGAGAAGGGGAAAACATTTTAGGAATTTCAGTGATGGATGTCTGGGGATACTGAATATAAAAGCAAACAAGCTAGAAATGTACTCTCTATTCCTGCTGGTACCCAAGCACTCAGTTCTGGGTAACTTACAAAAGCCTTGTAATCACATGACTGGAAGATGAGCTTTTCCGGGTGGTGTTGCCAGTACTGCACTGGAGTTGAGGCTGTGGCTTCGTTTGGAGGTCGCAAGGTAATGGAAGGTTCTCCCCAGTCTCCTGTCTGAAAATCACATTTATTCTAGAGGTAGCATGAGTAAATAGGCTAAGTTCATGCACTATAGCTGGCCTGAGTTGATCTTAAACCTGTGTGCCATAAAGGTGCAAATACATTTGGGTGTATTACATGTTTATCATTGTTTTATATGTCCTAGCATCCTGTTTCCCAAAGCTGAGTTAACTTTTGAGGTATGAAAGAAGTTGATTTACTCTATTTTTAGAATGACAGCCTAAGCTAAGAACTCTTAAAATTAAACACGAAGATATTCATAAATGATTTACTAAGTCATAATTGTCTGTTCCAACAGAAAAGAACATATAATCTTTGGAAGACTTTTCTGTTTTTAAGCTTGACTGTTCGAAATTTTTAGTTTGAAATGCATTCACAATACACCGGTTTATAAATTTCAGTTCCTGATGAGGACATGTACCATGTACTTTTAAAATTCTGTATCTCTGGAGAGAAAATATGGTAGGCGTGATACTAGACAAAATTTCAGAAGAAAATGTACTGGTGGATGATACCTAGTTTCCCTCCTCTGAATTCATTTGTATCAATATAATGCCACCGTGATTGTCTTGGATATACTCAAACACCTCCCTCAGAAAACCTAAAGCATGAATGAAGAATAAGTATTTAAATATCAGGTTTGGTCATATGTGCTTATGCATGTACTTGGGGAGCCTGATCACAAGTACAAGCACAGTCCATGTGACAGTATATCACACAGTACCTGAGCCCACTAAGACAGGCTTAAGGCAGAAAGACATCCCATCATTTTAATGACTATTTTCTATAAGGTTAACTTCAACATGTTTCATTACTGTAATGGTTTAGTGTGAGTGCCTATAAAGTCAAATTTCTAACTGGTTTTTAAAAACAGAAGAATTCCAGAGCCTCTTAGGAATGCACGGGCCATTTCGTGGGGCAGAGAGCCTGAAATTTTCTCTTTGAGATCTGTCAACCCCAACCACGGGAAGAGAAAAATGAGCCTCATGTTATTTCCTTGGCTTCTCACTGGAGTGTGTGACTGGTCAGAACCCCCAGCTCCTCTCTCTGAGCTACTCTGCTTGTTAGTTTTGTTCCAGTTGCTAATTTACTTGCACAGGGCTCAGTTCTCCCATCTTCCATCTGTTGATATCATTAAGACTTTATCTGGTTTATTTACGTAAGCATTTTTAAGCAAAAATCCTTCATTTTATGACCCATCCCTGACTCATTCTTAAGTTTTCTCTTTGTTTATATGGATTTTTATTTTGTAAAAACAGTAACTAGTTGTAATTAATTAGTTATGTTTTCCTCTGACTTGCTATTTTGATCTTTTCTTTTCCTTCTCTTAAATGATTGGATCTTTATTTCAGCTGACTGTGATTTGCTCTTAAAAAAACTAGTATAAAATTAAAAATGCAGGATATGTGAATTTCAATATTATTTCAAAGGTGAGTGTGATAACCTTTAAATGATAATAGTTAAAACTCTGGAAACATGCAACAGTGAGTTCTTAATTCAAAGTTTTCCCCACATCCAGCAAATCATCCTCTCATCTCCCCCATTAAATGACAACACTGGTCTCCCCCCTCCCTTGATAAAGCAACAACAACACAGCAAACAGGTGTTGTACACTTAAGTCACAGGTAACACTGTTAACGCAACAACAGAAGTTTGCACGCAACTTCGTGGAATGATACAAAGGGAGCTGGTTGACCTCAAGAGATCCTTGGATCCAGTGTCTGCTGATGTGACAACGCAAACCAAGCATCCAGTCTTCAGCGTTAGCCTTGTCATCGTTTAGCTGAGGTTCACCTTGGCCAAGCTCAACAGGCAGTTTTCAGAAAAGCCTGAACAGACATGGCAGGAGCTGGGGGTACCATGGGTTGCAGGTCAAGGGCTGGGGGAGGGCTGGGGGTGGGAATGGGTGGGATGAAGCTGGGATTATGGGGACATTTCAGGTGTTTGTACGTTAAGCATGCAAATCATATGCAAACTCATTCTCTAATTGCCGAATTAACTCAGGCACTTTTATAATTAAATTTCAACGTGAGTTCCACATACACTTAAAGCAGAATGCTGATCCAAATATTTACATCATCCACAGAAGTCAGAGCAGCCATTTTGGGAATAACAGCACATAGCACGTCAGTCTGGAAATGACCTCGATCTCTTATTTGGTAAGCATTTGAAGAATCTAGTGGTGCGTCCATTTCATCTGCTTAGGCAGCGCCATCATCTGCTCTCCTATGACTCCACTTTGTCCAGAAATCCCAAACCACCTGCTCCGAATCTGGAGTGCTCTGACAAGCTTCCCTGACATGCAATGAGGGAAGATAATTATAGGGAAGAGAAACAGAATCCTTATTTCCTTTGTGGCCCAGAAACTATGCTCCAGACCAAATATTTTAAAAATTCCCTACAGGGACTGAATCTGCCTTTCTGGAAATAGAAACTGAATTTTGTCATACTGAGTGCTACTTCTAGAAATCCGTTTTCAAACAGAGGAAAAAGTATTCTTAAAATTGAATTTATAAGGAAATAATTTTCTTTTCTTCCTGGAAACTCATCAACTTATTATTATTATTTTTTAACCTTATATATAAGAGTATTTAGAAGACTCTGTTTGTAGGTGTTGATTTTTCTCTTTGGAATTAATTCAGTGGGAATGGATGGACTCATCATTACACTATTGTAAAGGGCAGATGTGGCCTGCCCTGGGGCTGGATTCAGCTTCATCTCCTTGAGGGACAGTAAAAACAAAAGAACTTAGAGAGCAAGGGTGCCTTAGGTCTTTGTCCTTTTGGAGGCTGAATTATAGCAGGAATGAACTATGGGGGAAACAGGTAGAGTGGTGATAACATGCAGAAGCAGTAGAGAGAAAAAGTAAGGGAGGGGTTTGCCTCACATATAAAATAATTTCAATTGTGAAGCCCAGTATTAGGTCCTATTAAACAGTAAATTTATATCCAGATATTATCTGTATTTCTTAAGGTAAATTTAAAAAATTAATAATCTCCCAGTTAAAAATGCTTATTAAATATTAACTAAAAATCAAACAGACTTAAAAAGTCTTTTATCTGAAATAACGGTTTATAATAAAGTCTTATGTTTAGCAAAACATGGTTTACTATGAGGCAATAATGTTTAATTAGAATAACAAAATAAAATCACAAAAGTCTGTCACATTGTAAACAATTAGTGACTGGCAGTACTCTTTAAAAGGCTTAAGTAATTGCAGAAGAGAAATTATAGTGATTCAAGGCACTCTTACTAAATATCTTCAGGCTACGTCTTTATAGCTTAAAATACTTAGAGAAAAACCTTTCCTTTAGGTTCATGTATTAAATGATCTTAATAGTTCAAGAATTTGGTCATGGCTTAAAACCTTGTTTACTTGGCATTTATGTATGTATTTTTTCCTTTAGGACATAATTAAACAGAAGAAAATGTACATTATTAGCTATCCCTCCAACTCAAATAAAACTTAATCTTCTAATACGAAAGAAAAACATAATTTGAGATTAAAGTTTTAAACAGAGAATTGATTCTGCTTAATAGGTATTTACCAACTGCCAACTAGAAATTCTTAGCCTGCTGAGTTTGAAGGATTATAATTGGGCCATACTCAATATAATGTAATTAAATTAAATGTCTCATACCACCGGCTGAAAAGTATAAGCCACTAACTGAATTTAGTTATAATGCAGAAAAAATTTGCAAAATTCCATGATAGATGTTTATTGGATGGTAGATTCCAAACTGCAGCTATTAATCTTTTCATTATTTCAAAAGGTGGTAAAACTGCATGGTTTTAGTTCATGTACACCAGATATCTAATTCAAAAACATCATATCGTGTAACGTCCTATCCTCCAAACTGGAAACTGAAGATATCACATATTCTATTGTATTCTGAGAATACAAAGGGGAGACACTGTTTATATTCTTACTTTCTTCTTAAGAAAAAGTTTTGTTAGGAAACTGAAGATATCACATATTCTATGTGTTCTGAGAATACAAAGGGGAAACACTATTTATATTCTTACTTTCTTCTTAAGGAAAAGTTTTGTTAGGATGTCAGTAAATAATTAAAAGCTATGATTAAGATCTAGCTCTCTAACATGAACAGGAAGGTATGGTATTTTCCAAGCCTTATCTTATTCTTTAAAAAAATTTTTAAATGAGGACTTAATTGATTTTTTAATAGAAGCTTTTAAATCTTTTCTATTAGGAACAACTCCCACCTACCTGCTTGTAAATTTAGATCGAATATTAACAAACATTGTTTTCTATTTCTTCAGATCACTTAATAAAAAACTAAAATGATTTTAAATGGCAATTGTTATTTTCAGGTTTCACTTTCAATAATTCTAACAAATATTAGAGATGGGCTACCCAAACATACATAAGATATATGTGATTACATTTACTTTCCCTTATCTTAACAGCTCTGAAGAAGTCACATACTTATAAATATGTATACATACATTGGCATGTGAATGTAAGGAAAGGCCTCCTATAAACAGTTCACATACACATGAAAGCAAGATGCTGGTGCAGTTCTTCTAAAATATCTTCAAGAATAAAGAATGCAGCTGGTTATCCTAAATTTGTTTCTTTTGATAAAAGAGCGGCGATGGCCACTTCTGAACATGAAAAAGCACTGGTTAGCGAGCGTTTACGTGTTCAGGAGGAACTGCTGGGTCACTGGAGCAGCAGTACCAGGCAATGTATAGACTGTGGTCGCCAAGAGCCAGAAATCCCATGCACACAAGGAGGGGTATGCCTGACGTGGCACCCCAAAAGAGGCCCTCTGCATGCTGCCCCAAGAGCTTTGCAAAAGCTCTTCTGAGTGATTCTCAACCAAAAGTCTCAACCTCTCAGACAGCAGGCTGCCCAATGAGAAAAATTTAAGAGTGTGAAAATAGGATTGTATTTTAAAATATGAAATAGATTAAAAAAACCCAAACATGAAAATGTTTACTTTCCAAACAAAAATGAATTTTTAAATGTATGCAAAGGTGAAATGTGAATATCTGAATATTAAGCAGCTCAGAGTAAAATAGGTTGTGATTTTGCATGCATTCCAAAGATCAATTCACTACTGTCAAGTGGAAAAAAAAAAAAAAGATTAGGCTGAGAACCACTTTGTAGCTGTAATGGTGCCTCTCTTGGCTATAGTCCTCTTGCATTTGCATAAAACTTATATAGAATATCATGCAAATCATACTCAAATATTTCTCACAAGTGAAGCGCATGAACCTTTGTGTTAGGCACAAAGGACTGAATAGCCCATGGACAAGGAAAGTACAAAATGGGGAAGACTAACACTGATATATACATGGGTATATATATATATCAATTTACCCTTTTCCTTTCTCCTGTGAAAGCAAGTGAACGCGGACACCTGGGATGAAAGCCAAACTCACACGGGACAGATTTTAACTGTAGACTTCCAAACCAAGTATGTTTCTCATTTCAGGACAATGTTTTGCACGTTAACTAGTCACAAGGCACAGTGAATGAAGTATAATAAACAATTAAAAAAAATCTCAGGAATTGTTAGACATCACAAATTTTCTGCACTGCCAGGACATAGTCCCTATAGCTACTGACGACAGTTTGCAACACACGACACAGCGCAAGTTCAGGAAGAGAAAATAACCATTTGTAACCTTACATTATGAACCTGATGGATGGCTGAGAAAGGAAATCCAGCGTTCTGATTCGTCCATATCTCACAGACAGACGACTGCTGATATAAACAGAAAACTATCTCATCTTGTCAATATTTAAAACACGGCAGCTACCAAGGTAGCATCAAGGAAGGGAAGGAGGAAAATAATAAAGAGCAAAGAATCACATTTCTTAAAAAAACAACAACACTCAAAAAATACTTTAGGGTGCCCGAGGTTTAATAATTGACTTCCAAGTCATTCTTTTGCTTAAAAACATTTTGAGTTGGCTGGGAGAAAAAAAAAAGACCATTTATGCATTAATTTTATGTCAAAGGAAATTACCAATCCACTCACATCTTGAAAAAAGCAAACTGTGTTTTTCTACTTGCCAAAGAGAATGGAAATACCTTCCCCCTTCACGTCATTCATTTCGTAGGATAAATATTTTCATGAAGTTCAAGAAAGATAGGAAAAAAGTCTTTAACACAGGCCAAACATTTTTTTTTCATATAGGCAAACGACCAGGAGCAAACAATGCAATAAAACGACTTTCCTAGTTTAGTCATTGCTCAGCTTGATAAACCTAGAAGATATTTTCCCCCTCCAGAGTTCTCAAGGGCAAACTCTGTGATTAACAAGGGGAGAAGTGTCCGTTTGCTGCCCAGCAGTGGGAGCGTGTGGTGGTGGAGGGAGCACCGTGGAGGCGGAAGATGGGGTGGGTTGGGGTCTGGAAGCTCAGTTCTGTTACTCACCAGAAACTCTGGGTAACAGCATTTGCTTTTTTATGAGCCTAATGAGTGAGCTCCATGTTTTGGACTCGCCACACCATTAACAATCCAATAGTTATTATCTAACAGTTATTAAAAGGCAATAATGTTTGCTTAGAACCAAATGCCCAATGAACCAGCAGCCTCCCAGGAGTTACAGCAGAAACCACCAGATAAGCCAAAGAGGCTCCTGGCCTGACCTTTACAGAGTTCTTTTCTTGAATTCCATCACTTAAAAGACGCTGTGAAATCGAATCACAGAAAATGGCAGAGCGCCTAAGCTTATTCAGCCAACACTGTGAACATCCCCAGAATTCACAAGCAGAGCGTACAAAGGTCAGTGCAGAAAGGAGATAAGAACACAAGCACAGTATGGTTTAGAAACCCAGCAAGGAACCCTATCACCAGCAAGTGCGGAAGTGCAGAAACGAAAGCTTTCCTCTGGCTAAATGTTTCTCCCACCTCCACCCTCCCAGAAACGCTCACCATAAATTTAACATCTCTCTCTCCAGTTCAAAGGCAGCTCCATACCCACCTACATCTTGCTCTCCATCCCTTCTGTCATCTGGATGGCTTGCTGGGGACAGACTGTCAGGTAACTGGCATTCTGTTAAGAAAGTAAGATACCTGGGGTCTGACCAAAAGGCACTTCCAACCACCTCTCACTTAAAAGCAGCTCTGCTCTTCTCAGTTTCTGCCCTAAACATCGTGCCATTTTCTCCACAGGGGGGCATCTATCCCTTCCTACTTTTCAAAAATTAAATCTCTAGCAAGTTAAGCATTGGGGTCATTAAACTCCCAGCTTCGTCTCCAATAGCTGTCATCTGATTTAAATATATTAACTCCATGCTTCAGTAGGATTACCATCTTAACTGGCACCAAACATACTTCGAGGACACCCTTAAAGCACTGTCACCCACAGATCTGAGCTAATTCTTTTACATACATTACATCTTCTACGACGTTCACAGAATTTTAGTGACAGAAGTAACCCAGGGATCACCTGTCATCTGACAGATGAAGACAATGACATCCAGAGAGGTTCAGTAGCTTGCTGAGGTCACACAGGAAAGTGTTACAACATGTCAGCTGGCTAGGAAGGAGTGCCAGCCCAGTAATGACTTCACCAGAAGGCGGAGGGGCTATTCAGCTATATGGAATCTGTTTACTAATCCTGAAAGAAAATACATATAAATGGAGTCAGTTTATGAAACAGTCTCAACTCCACACGGGGTTCAGATACCTTAATGTTCTATTTTCCAATCATTACCCCCAGATGGGCCATACTCCAGTATCATATATGATTCGAACGTTGCCCTTCCTCATCACACACCTGGTGGGGCAGCAGAGCCCACCTTGGAGCCCTCCTACCCCAAGCTCTACCTCCTTCATGCACTTCGCTGGGGAGAAGGACAAGGGCCCCTTTCTTATCTGGCAGTGGCTGAATTCTCTCTGCTGGTTGTCTGCTTATCAGGGTGACACTAACTTGGTCTCTGACCCCTCCTGTAGGAGCTGCCCGGCCCTGGATTCTACTGTATCCACGCAGGTTCTCTGGAGGGCTCTGTTGGGAAGGCCGTGGGGTCCGGAGAGCACTGCTCCTGATGTGAGAAATCTGGCTCTAGAGTGACTTTCTCTGACCCCTACTCAACCTTCCTAGGACACACGCATGCCCCTTGGGTGGGAGGCAGGGGAGCACACAGAAGCCCAGCCTCTTCCTGAATGCCCACCCACGCCACCCACATGTACATCCATGCCATGCAGAGCACGCGGCTCTGCAACCACTCCACTCTCTGCCAGGACACTTCCCTCCAGTTCTCTCTTCCTGAGTTCAGGCTGGTCTACACGTGTCTGCTCCCAGAAGTCCACTGATGGAGAGAGATGCCAGGTTGCCCCACGCTGGGTGAACGTTACCCTTGGAACCCTTCTCCCCAGGCTTGTGTTGCCCGGGCATGTGCTCTGTCCCCTCCCCTGGGAAGGGAGGGAAAGCCTCAGCTCCTTCCACTGTGGCTCATTCTTCTGACCTGCGCCCCCCACCCTCCCAGCAGCAATCTTTTGCCTCTATGAACAGGCAGCTGATTATGCAGGACAGGACTCACCACCTGTTGGTCAACTCCAAGGAGGGAGTCGGGCTCCATTACCAGCAGCTCTCCCTTTAGAACGTGCAGTACTTAGAGCCTACAGGAAAGCTCCCCCTTAGCATCCTGTTACATGAATATATCTCCCAACAGTCACAGAAGTTACCAGAGAGTTAAGGAGGGAAGAGAGAGTCTTGTGCCATAATTATTTTCTTTTTTAAAAATCTGTGTAAGATTTTTTCAATGAAGAAATAAAACCTACCTCCAGTCATATACACTGAAGAGAGTTCCTATGTGGCATATATACCTTTTAAAGAAGTTACAATAACTGTTTTCCATTTAAAACCTATGTACAAACTTAAAGTAAATATGTTCTCATTTCTAATAATTATGCGCCTCAATGCAAGTGGTAAAAAGTCAGATTTTAACGCATGTACACCTGTGGTGGATTCATGTCAATCTATGCCAAAACCAATACAGAATTGTAAAGTAAAAATTAAAAATAAATAAATAAATTAAAAAAAAAAGTTTAAAATAAAGGCAGTTAATAGTATGTTATGGAGGTTGTTTTTTTAAAAAGCTGATACATGTCAGCTATCACACTAACTTTGATGATTGCTGTTGCTGTTTAGTCACTAAGTTGTGTCCAACTCTTTTGCAACCCTATGGATAGTAGCCTGCCAGACTCCTCTGTCCATGGGATTTCCCAGGCAAGAATACTGGAGTGGGTAGCCATTTCCTTCTCCAGGGGATCTTCCTAACTCAGGGATCAAACCCACGTCTCCTGTCCTGGCAGGATTCTTTACCACTGAGCCACCAGGGAAGCCAATTTTGATGACAGTGAAGACTTGATCACGCTCCTAGAGTAGTAACTTAAGATGGACCAGCTATAACTGGTGTCTTCATAACATGGAATGGCTCTTCCAGACACATGGTTATCAGACTGAGTGATGGAATGAATTTTTTAAATGCAAAAGAGCTTCCCCTGCAGAATTTCATTATATTTGTTGTTGTTCAGTCACCCAGTCGTGTCCGACTCTTTGCAACCCCATGGACTGCAGCATGCCAGGCCTCTCTGTCCCTCACCATCTTCCGAAGTTTGCCCAAGTTCATATCCTTTGCATTGGTGATGCCATCCAGCTGTCTCATCCTCTGACCCCCTCTTCTCCTCCACTATATTTATGAAGATAAAATTTCAGAGTACAACATGTATTGAAGTACTGAGTGTTCAAAAGCTTTGAGAAAGAAAATACTAGTGATAAAATTTTAGCTGGGGCCCAAATTCCTAGAACAGAAGTGAGTTAAATCTAAGTTTTAATTAAACATTAGAATATCCTCATCTGAAAAGATTAATAATAGCACTCGGCCTACTTATTTCACCAGGTTGTTGTGCAACTCATGCTAAGCTTCACGCAAAAGGGAACTTTTTCACAACTAGGTTTCTAGGACCTGAAATACAGAAGCTGTCAAACGTATGGACTGAGTGAATGGAATCACAGAATGTGTTCAGTATTTCTTGGCAAATGACCAAGCACCATGGAAACATTAATTACTCTCCTCGTTATAATTTTTAGTCGATCTACTTTGTTGCTGCCACTTGGGCCCTCAGTAAACTACAACACTGCTAACACACTTCTGGCAAAATGCATCAGAGATTAACCTTGCAGACTTCTTGTTAGAGATGGTCTCATTTTTTCCTGATAAAGGCTGAAAAAGAGGTGCTGACTTTGTTGAAAAGAGAGGAACATCTGTAATTAGCAGACCTATCTGCTAACGGGCTGCTTGTAGGAGCCTGGAAACAGTTCTGTAAAAGGATGGTAAACAGCCTTTGCAATTTCATATGCTTATTAATTTTCTCTCAGTTCTTTTTTCTCATACATCGCAAAGGCTAATTTAGTTGATCTGAATTTGAATTACCATGAAATCCAAATAAATGGGGGTTAATTAAAGGGATAGAAATCTTAGAACTGAGATATCAATAATTTAATATTCACTTCTTTGGTGATGAAGTCAGCACACTTTTGGAGGTGCATAATTTTATCTCAAGTTCAGACCTCTCTCCTGACTCTGGAAACGTTTTCTCAAATACGACACACATCCTGTTCTTGTTACCATCAAATACCTCACGTTACCATGAGTACAGTTCAGAAAATACAACGCATTTGCATTCAAATCTAATAACAAACTAAAAAGAATATTATCTATCTCCAAAGTCTTTCTCCTAAAGGTCGACTTCTTTTTTGCTCAATTGGTAGTAACCTGGTAATTTACAGTAAGTTCTCTCTTCTTCATTGTCTGTTTTTTGAACATTCGTGGTAAGTACTGAAACATCTCCCATTAAAAGCAAATAAGCCCCTTCCCTTGACCCAATATTTCACCTGAGCTCCTGCTCAATCTCTGTTCTTTGAAAGCAAAGGCCCCGAGAGCTATCTATATGGTCTCTGCTTCCCCTTTCCTCTCCTCACGTGAGCCCACTCTACTGAAACCACTGTTCTTCATTTTGTCAAATCCAACTGATCCTTTTCCTTGACCATCTGACACTTGATCACTCCTCCCATTTCCTAGCTCCTCTGTGGGTTACTGTGACCTGATCGTCCTCTGACCCCTGGAGTATAAGTCCTTAATGCCTTACTTCTGGCTTGACCAGGTGGTCTCATCCTATCCTGATGCCCAAATTTATGTCTCCAGCCCAAACCTTTCCTCTGAACTCCAGAGGCAGACACCCAGCCTTCTTAACACTTCTCTTAATCTTGATGATTAATAAAGCATCTTAACCTTAAATTAAATGCCCCAAACCAAGCTTCAAATGACCTCTCCTTTCCTATAAACTGTCTTACTTCACTAAATGGCAACCCTCTTCTTCCAGCTGGGGTCATCCTCTTGCTCACCTTTCACATTCAATCCAGCAACAAATCCTACGGAACTTACTTCTAAAATCTCACCGTCCTATCCCTACTTGGTCCAAGACGCTACCTTTTTTCACTTGGATTCTTCCATTAGCTTCTACACTGGTCTCACTGCTCTCATCCTTGGCCCTGTTGTGCTGATTCTCAATACAACAGCCAAAACAATCCATTTAAAATGAAGGCTGGATCATGCTGCTCTGCTCCATTTTACTCAGAAGAAAATTTAGTCCTAATAATGGGCCTGCAAGGAACTCCATCCTCTGTTACCCCTGCCCTGCCTCACCTCTCTCCCTCCTGTTCACACTTTGTGGACAGCAAAACGCACTCTTGTATCAAAGCCTCTGCACTTGTTTCCCCTTCTCCAGGTGCTGCATGACCAAATCCCTCACTCGCCTTCTACTCCAGGGTTGCCTTCCCAGAGAAGCCTTTCCCAAGCACCCAGCATATTATACCCAAACTAAGTTTATGCTTTCCATGCTACAAAGGGATTATTCTTTCAAGTGCAAACTGAAAATGGGGGGAAAAGTTTAGAGCATAAGAACCTGTCTTCCTGGCACCCTGACATTCATTCAGAGACAATTACTTTTCATCTATGGGGTATAAGGCATGGGTCACAACGTGAGTAGGGGTCAGCCCTGCTTTCAGTCAGTGCTTACAGAATAGGCATTGCTATGGACATGATCCATTTTCTTTTGTCAGGACCCGTAGTCGACTGGGATTCAGAAGCTGATGGTAGGTCTTGGAAGGAGCAAGTCTGTGACAGCTCCACCCACTCAGTAACATCAAAACCTTCTGTGTCTGCTGATGCTGTGTAGCTAGTTTAATAAAGAAAATTGTATGAATAGAGCCCTCTGGTCAGATTCCATCAGATGAAATTTTCTGCCTTGTTCTAGTCCTGAAAAAAAAAACCTTTCCCTCTGTTTCTCTTATATCTGTCATAATTCTTTCACACTTCGGGGTGTTCAGAAATGGACCAGAAAGAGTCCAACAAGAAATAGGAAAGGTTCAGAGTGAAAGTTAAAAGAGTAATGAAGTCCATTTCTTCTCTCAGATGACAGCGCTTCTAAAATAAAACAAAAACAAACTTGAAGAGAGAACAAAACAGCTTCAAAGGCAAAAGAGAAAAGGGCACCCTAACAAAGGGAGCCTTGGTCAGCAGCCAGAAAACTCAGCAGCTCCTTGAGCAGAGCCCAAAACGAGGTGAGACCTGTCAAAGGATGGAGTCAGACAAATTCAGTTCAGCCAAGGAACCACGCACCAAACACCTCGCGTGCATCTTTTCTTCAGCGGTGACGGCCCCTGCGGTCTCCTCTTCTGTGGGCACTCGCAGAACCCTGCCTGGAAGTCAGAAACCAGAACCTTTTGTCTCTCCTGAGTTACCCAGAAGCTGCAGGCCAGCATCTTATTCTGTCCCACCATCATAGACGGAGCCATTCTCTTCCTCTCCTCTCAGGTGAGTTTTGTGATGTGTACACGCCCCTGTAACAACTATATGTGATTCTTTCTTTTCAGCTACGCTGGGAACATCTCAAGTTCAGGCTTTCTTACCACTGACTCTTTTTGTAAAAGGTTTCAAGTCAACTATTTTATTTGCAGGGAACACTGGACTCAAAAAAAAAATCCCGCTCCCCATCATTTCTTCCCTTTCTTAAAGAGCAGTCTTCTCACACTTTCATGTATATGACCTTGTCCCTGTATCAGGGACATTCTGGGACAGATCAGTAATCACCTGCTGGAAGTGAAAAGCCAGGCCAACAGTCATTTTTCCATGTGTGACCCATTATTGCTGGCATCAGAATGAATCAACCTAGCAAAAGTGGAAGTAAGCACCACATTTGGTCTCATCATTAGTACCCTGACATGATACGAAGTCTGACAGTACTTGCTGCCTGCAAAGTTACAACTTCCTCTCCCATTTCCTCCCTCTCTCCTATTCCCCCTCTTCTCCTCCCCCTTCCTCGCTTTCTTCCCTCTTTCCCTTTAAATTCTGACTCTGGTGCTGACAGCACATAAAGTAAGCTCTTGGCTGCCAAAACAGGAGAGAACTAAAGCTATGTGACCTGTTATTCATTTGCAGAGATAATACATAACCTGCATGCCCTAATATGACAGTTGTAGACCTAAATGACATTATAGGATTATTTATGAAATTTATGAAATCTCTTCACAAGAAAAAAAACAACAGAGCAGAGGAACAAAAGTGGAACACTGTACAATTCAGATCTTATTGTACAGCGCCCCAGGTTCCCTGGATGTTGCAGGAAATTTAAGTCAATTGGGATCATGCTGTTTCTTGCAATATGGACTATTTTACTTGTTCTACCTCCAAGTCTGGCTACTCCTGACACAAACATTTTTCAGGGCCATTAGCAGAAATATTAATCACTCATTCAGAACAGCAGCAGTCAGCTTTTTATCATAACATGAACTGCTGCAAAGAAATTCGATTTTGCAAAGTAAAAATTGGTCTTTGCCAGTAACATTGCTTTAAAATATAAATCATGCTCCTTTCTTGTAAATCGAGGATGTCATTTTTAAGAATTTGAACCCATTTACAAACTGTATGCTCAACACTGCTTTCTGCCTCTAGTGAAAAAGAGGTGTTGGAGGCACTTCCCTGGCAGGCCAGCACTTAAGACTCCGAGCTTCCACTGCAGGGGGAGCTGGTTTGATCCCTGGTTGGGGAAGTAAGATTGCACTTGCTGCATGGTGCAGCCAAGAAGTTAAAAAAGGGGGGTATTGGACAAAGCCATTCATTCACTGATACTTATTAAGACCCCACTATTTCCTCATTTTGTCCTTGTGGAATATATGGGAAAACAAGGTCCGCTTGAATGATCATCTTGAATGATGCCAACCTAAGAGGTCTCTGATGGAAGGCTACACAGGTACTTCCTCAGGTCTGCCTTGTTCAACACTGAAGTCAACACACTGGAGGAGTTACTTGATAGGTACATTTTTTGAGGTGTGCTTTTAAAATCAGCACATTACATACTTGGGAAGGGAAGGATCAGTGACATGTTGAACATTGACCAAGTTCTAAAAAGGCACTGATAGAATAGGATTTATTACTTGATAAAACTGTTAGACCTGCAAAAGAATAATGTAAATGTAAGATCCTGCATTAAGGTTAAATACACACACACACACCCCCCCCCCCACACACACAGCACTTTTGAGGCCTGAGAAGGGAGACATGGCTCATGGCCACTGAAAAAGACTAAAGCATTTTCATAGAAAAGTTCAACAAGAATTAATAGTATCCCAATGTTAAGCATGAACATCAACAAAGCCGACATGACCAGAGCTGGGGAATCAGAATGCTGTGTAGCCCACATCCCTCTTATCAGAAAGATATTGGCAAGAGCTGGAAGTGGTTAATATAGCAAAGGAAAGACATCACAGAGTCTTTAGTCTTCACTACTCTCACCAACAGGAAGCAGATTTACTCTTCGTGTTTTCAGAAGATAGCATTAACTGACTATGTGGGAATTTTAAGGGGGCTAATTTCAATACACTATAAGGCAAAAGTCCTGTTAATTAGAACTTATTCAGTGATGACGGGGCTGGCTGCCTCACAAAGTGGGGGTGGACTTACAGAGACAAGAAGAAGTATAAACTTGTGGCTGTTTACTAAGGATGTGTTAGAGGGGGTGCTGCATCAAGACACAGGACTGGATACATTTTCTGGCCCCTTCTCACCCTAAAGTTCTCTGGTTTTCTTTAACAGGAGCACAGAAGAAACTTCTAGCCATAAAAGTATATAGAGAATGCAAGCTACTGTAAATTCTTGTGAGGCTGCATTCAAGCCTCAGAGTAGAGATCCACACAGAAAGGTGGAGATCACATAATTTTGCAATTGATTTCATGAAGTTACTCTTTACTCCCCTTGATTTGTAAAGAATGAAAAGTTGGATATGAAGAGCAAAGGATTCTCTTCAAATATAATGTCTGTCCACACCACCTTAGAGATTCAAGTCTCTACTACACGTGATTTTACATAAAGTATTAAATATTACTCGCAGAATATGTCAAAGGTCTCAAAACATTGTACTGGAGCCTCTTGGGGTTCTAGAGTTATTTTAGAATGTGTTATGTATGCTGTGTGGAGAAGGAAATGGCAACCCACTCCAGTGCTCTTGCCTGGAGAATCCCGTGGACAGAGGAGCCTGGTGGGCTGCCATCTATGGGGTCGCACAGAGTCGGACACAACTGAAGCGACTTAGCAGCAGCAGCATGTCTGCTGTGTAGATACAACCCAGGGGTTCATCATCACAGTGCTTAAAGCACAGGGTCTGAAGCTAGACAGCTTGGGTTCAAGTACTGACTCTGCTTCTTATAATCTTTGTGGTCTTGGGCCAACAGCATAAACCCTCTGTGCCTTGACTTCCTCATTATAAAGCTGTACTAATCAATGCTGGCTCTGAGGATGATGACAATGAACTAATCACCCACCTAGCTTAGAGCTGGTAGGCAGTTCACGGTCCTCATCCTGGCTCTGAGGATTCAAGTGATATATATTTATAGCTGATTCACGTTGTTGTATGGCAGAAACCAACACAACACTGTAAAGCAATTATCCTCTAATTAAAATAAATCTTAAAAAACCTGTGGCTTTTGCAGTGTCTAAAAACCTTGTATAATCTGATAATAATGGGATGCTTATTATAGGGAATTAAAATATAAGGAAAAGTCAGGTCTCACCTCTACATAGCCCAAATAGACTCTACTACAAGAGAAGTAAAATATTTTAACATATAAGGGCATATTTTAATACATGTTAACTCATAAAGTATTTAAGTATGGAATCATCCACTAATCCTCTCCAAAGAGCTTCAACACTAACTAGGTTATAATACAGATAGGAAGTTCTTGTACAGTGCTTGTAGTCCTAAGAACTACTGTTTCCATATCAGTGAAGAGGTATTAGTTTGGGGTTTACCAGCTGGAAAATAGAAATACTTTTGTAAAACACAGCTAAAAATTATGAGCTTTATTTTAGAATGCATTCATTCCCAGTTGAAGTTGAAAAAGCACAGAAAAGAAGGAAGTTAGAGCTATCTCAAAATAATAATAATTTCCCAAACCACCCAAATGTAGAACTATATAGTTTGTTAAATACTTGACAACTACTACTTTACTTGTGCCTCACAACAGTGATGGAAGGGGGCAATGATCTTACTTTAAGAAGAGAAAACCAAGGCCCTGAGTAGCTGAGAGGCTTGTTCAAGGTTACAGAGGTATTAGATATTAGAGATAGGGTTTTTAACCCTGATCTCATTACTTCAAATATATTATTTTATTTATCTTGTTATGTTAGTATTTTATTTTTTTAAATTAATTAATATATTTTACTTTACAATATTGTATTGGTTTTGCCATACATTGACTTGAATCCGCCATGAGTGTACTTGTTATTTTTTAAAAAGCTCCTCAAATTAAGTACACAGAAATGAAAGTAATACTCGTGTATTGCTGCTGTTCAGTCGCTCAGCTGTATCCGACTCTGCAACCCCATGGACTGTAGCAAGTCAGGCATGGATTAATAATATAATAATTTTCCATCAAACATTTTCAGAATTTGGAAGTCAGAGTGGGTTTACTGAAGTGCTCACCACTGCTATCCCTATTGGCCCAGAAACCACTGTCACTTCTGGTCATAACAGCCTGTCAACGGGAGGAGCCTCCCTTCTCACCCCTCAGTTCCTGTGGTTCTGGTGGAGCTAAAGCCATCTCTAGGCACGTGACCTAGGATTGGCTAATCACATCTCACACATACCACCACCACACACACACACACACACACACACACACACACACACACACACACGCTCCTGGCTAATCACATCTCACACACCACGCACACACACTCCTGTGTGGTTAGCTCAAGGCAGATAAATGATCCAAACCAAATCCAGGTTGATCTGAACCAATGGGACTCAATCCTGGGTCTTTCTGGGGGAACTCTTGGTTAGATAAGCCCTCTTTCTCACAGGTTTTCAAGTGTGACAGGAATTGGACTTGAAACTCCCCTCATGCAGGAAAAAGCCTGCTTGAGAAAAGAGCCAACCCAGAGGACAACAGAGGTGAGACACGAGGAGTCCAAGACCAAGACATCAAGTGAGCACCTGAACCCAGGCTACCAGGACTGTGTAGCAAAAATGACTAAATATGCGCCCTTTCATGCTTGAGCTGGATTTCTGTTACCTGCATGCACTCAGCAGAGTCTCTGCTGAGTTATTGCTTTACTGATACATGAACGAAGTTACTGAGATAGGATTGCTCAATAAGCCCTATTTCCCCTAGACATTAAAACCCTCTTTAGTTTCTTTAATACTGGAAAAAGAAAAGGAAGAAGGAAAAGAATAAGAGAATTCTCATACCACTTGAAAATGTATCAAGGTCACATTATAACAGCCAACGTTGACCTGCGGACCCAGGAACTGGACTGAATCTAATGAGAAACATTCTGAAAATTTAACAAGTGGAGAAAAATAGCCTGGTGTGCCTCTTTGTGAACAAGCTGCTAGTGTCAGCCAGCCTAAGGCTCCACTAAATATCACAAGATCAATTCCACTAAAATAGGGTTTTTCATATATTGTCAGATTTCTTACATATTCAGTTGAAAATAGGACCTTTTCTGTTTATGTCTTTTTAAAAATCTGTGGTCTGGTTTTCATTGGAAACGTTCTTCTTGGTTAAGTACCAGCACAGAAGGGGAGGTGGTGGCATCACAAGTGACTGGAGGTGTTTAGGTCTGATGGCATAGATCAGAACAAACTCCTGGTTGTCTAATTTGCTTCACTGACGAAATGGACAGAGAATGAAAGAAGCAAGAAAGTAATTAACCTCAAATTAAAATAAATAAATGTATATTTAAAAAAAAGAATCGAGAGTTGTAAGAGGAGTATCAAAGCCTGAAGGGGAATCCATCTGAGTGATTCTCCAAGTTCTTCTCATTATTTTTTTGACTGTGGTACAGGATAGACAGTAACATTTCAATGTTGCCTGTAAGATGCTAATCATATTGGAATTTCCAGCACCAAAACTGTCTTGGGGAGAGTAGCATATATGTTGAGAAGAGGCAATTAACCATCCACAGTAATAAACTAGGTGTGTAACACATCAGGTTTAAGTTCCAGGTATGAGAGCACTATTTTCACTTTTACTTGGCATGATGCCTTTGGGAATAGATGGCTGATGGTCCAGAGTTTCTGGCTTGAAATGGGGCACAGATATCATCAACATCCCAAGTTATCACTGAAGCTGGGTGTTAGCTTGTCTGCCCAACAAGCTGTCATACTGAGAGCTCCTGATGGAAGAGCTTATGGAGTTTATTCTTAACCTTTTTTTTTTTTTGAGTTATACATTATCTGTCTGTGCTGAAGTATTAGGAGTTGTTCTTCCTAGACCTTCGTAAAAATTTTTGAAGTCATGGACATGCTGAGTTTTTCTGAGTAGTAGTGAAGTGATAAAAATCTAAATTAAAAACTAGCCACTAACTTATGGACATTTCAAAAAATCTAATGTAACTCAGTAATAAAACTTGTTTCATCGGGGGTGGGAAATCACTTTGTAAAATGCTGTTCTTTTCAAAACAGTTGCACCATTTTTTGAAGGCTGATTCTATAAATTCCATCACATAAGAGCAGTGGGTAGAACCTAGGAAGACCAGGCTTTTTCTCTCAGGGAAAGTACAGAAGAATAAATTACTATCTTCATGCCCAGAGGCTGGCTCAGTGTTTACCTCATGGATTTTTGGGATATCTATGCTTCTCTAGTTAACAATTTTGTGTACTTAGTCATTTCAAGTTGTAAGATTCATTTAAGGAAAAAACAATCCTTTGTTTCTTGCTTTATGTTTTCTCTTACCACATTACAATAATAACATGTTATTACTGTAAGATATCCTTTGCCTCATACTTTTGTACCCTTAATTTGCAGAGAACTCTTCCAGCTCTCCTCTGCTTTCGCTCGCTTTGTGATCATCTCACAGATCCCTTTTCCATCATGAGAGATACTCTGTGGCAGCCTTCATATGTATACAATTAACAGCTACATAATAAGGAGGAAAGTTCCAATTTCATTCTCAGTATATATTCTAAGCCTGTATAATACTGGAACAAAAGAGTGGTCTTCATAGATTGTTACCACTCTGACCACTTACCTAACGCTTTTGTTATTAACTGGTCCTACTATGAACCAGGGACCTTTGAATTAGGGACTGATAGAGGATATATCTGAACTGACAGTCATACATCTATCTATATGTACACAATAATGATTCATAGTTTAGAATATACTTTCACAAAAATTATCTGATTCACACAAACCTGTGAGGCAGTCTTTATCTATGTTTTAAAGATGGGGAAACTAAAGTTAGAGAAATCACATGTCTTGATACAGATCGCAGAGTCAGAAAGAAACCAAATCAAAACTCCAACTGAAGAAGCTGCTAAGGAAGCAGCATCCATTCACTGGAGAGGTCCCCACAGGCAAGAACTTTTCTCTCTGAGCAATAAACTCCACACCTACATACAAAGCTTTTCACAAACATGGCAGGAAGACAGAGCTCTCCCAAGATGTTCAGGGAGGAGTTCCCACAAGAGGATCAACAAATAAACACTGCAGAAACTAAAAAATGGATTAAAAACCTAAATGTGAGAGCAGATACTATAAAACTCATAAAGGAAAACATAAGCAGAACACTGACATAAATCACAGCAATCTTTTTAGATCTACCTCCTAGAGGAATGAAAATAAAAACAAAAATAAACAAATGGGACCTAATTAAACTTAAAAGCTTTTGCACAGCAAAGAAAATCATAAACAAAGTGAAAAGATAACCTATAGAATGGAAGAAAATATTTGCAGAAGATGCAACAAGGGATTAATTTCCAAAATACACTAACAGCTCAATATCAAAAAAACAAAGAATTCAATCAAAAAATAAGCAGAAGACCTACATAGACATTTCTCCAAAGAAGACATACAGGTGGCCAACGGCACATGAAAAAGTGTTCAACGTTGCTAATTATTAGAGAAATGAAAATCAAAACCACAATGAGGTATTATTTCATTCTAGTCAGAAGGGCCATCATCAAAAAGTCTATAAATAATAAATGCTGGAGAGGATCTGGAGAAAACGCAACCCTCCTATGTTGGTGGGAATGCAAATTGGTACTGCCACTATGGAGAACAGTAAGGAGGTTCCTTAAAAAATTAGAAACAGAGTTACAATGTAATCCTGCAATCCTAAGGACCTACTGTATAGCACAGGGAATGCTACTCAATACTCTGTAACGGTTTATATGGGAAAAGAATATAAAAAAGAATGGATATATGTGCATATATATATATACATATATATATAACTGATTCACTCTGCTGTATACCTGAAACTAACACATCATTGTAAATCAACTATACGCCAAGATACCTGCACCTTATGTTCTCAGCAGCACTACTTACAATAGCCAAGACATGAGAGCAACCTAAATGCCCATCAACAGGACACTTGATGGATATGGAATGGATATTACCATATATTCTTTATGATTCACAAAATGGAATATTAGCCATAGAGAGAATTAAATAATACCATATGCAGCCACATGGATGGACTTCAAGATTATCCTATTAAGTAAAACAAGCCAAAGCCAAATATCATATGCAGTCACTTATATGTGAAATCTAAAGATAATGAATGTACTACAAAACAGAAACTGACTCACAGATGCAGAAAACAAACTTACGATCACCAAAGGGGAAAATGGGGAGGGGATAAATTAGGAAGAGGAGATTAGCACATATACACTATTATACATAAAATAGATAACCAACAAAGACCTACTGTACAGCCCAGGGAACTATACTCAATATTTTGTAATAACCTATAAGGGAAAAGCATCTGAAAAAGAACAGATATATATACATGTATGTATAACTCATACTGTGCTATACCCCTGGAGTTCAGTTCAGTTCAGTCACTCAGTCATGTCCGACTCTTTTTGACCCCAGGGACTTTAGGACATCAGGCTTCCCTGTCTATCACCAACTCCCGGAGCTTATACAAACTCATGTCCATCAAGTCAGTGATGCCCTCCAGCTATTTCATCCTCTGTTGTCCCCTTCTCTTGCCACCTTCAATCTTTCTCAGCATCAGGATCTTTTACAGTGAGTCAGTTCTTCGCATCAGGTGGCCAAAGGATTGGAGCTTCAGCTTCAGCATCAGTCCTTCCAATGAATATTCAGGACTGATTTCCTTTAGGAGTGACTGGTTTGATCTTGCAGTCCAAGGGACTCTCAAGAGTCTTCTCCAACACCACTGTTCAAAAGCATCAATTCTTCAGCACTCAGCTTTCTTTATGGTTCAACTCTCATATTCATACATGACTACTGGAAAAATCATAGCTTTGACTAGACGGACCTTTGTCTGTAAAGTAATGTTTCTGCTTTTTAATGTGCTATCTAGGTTGGTCATAGCTTTTCTTCCAAGGAGCAAGCCACTTTTAATTTCGTGGCTGCAGTCACCATCTGCAGTGATTTTGGAGCCTAAGAAAAAGTCTCTCACTGTTTCCATTCTTTCCCCTTCTATTTGCCATGAAGTGCTGGGGCCAGATGCCATGATCTTAGTTTTCTGAATGTTGAATTTTAAGCCAATGTTTTCACTCTCCTCTTTCACTTTCATCAAGAGGCTGTTTAGTTCTTCTTCACTTTCTGCCATAAGGGTGGTGTCATCTGCATATCTGAGGTTATTGATATTTCTCCTGGCAATCTTGATTCCAACTTGTGCTTCACCCAGCCTGGTGTTTCTCATGACGTACTCTGTACATAAGTTAAATAAGCAGGGTGACAATATACAGCCTTGACGTACTCCTTTCCCTATTTGGAACCAGTCTGTTGTTCCACGTCTGGTTCTAACTGTTGCTTCTTGACCTACATACAGATTTCTCAGGAAGAAGGTAAGGTGGTTTAGTGTTCCCATCTCTTTAAGAATTTTCCACAGGTTGTTGTGATCCATACAGTCAAAGGCTTTGTTTGGCACAGTCAATAAAACAGAAGTAGATGTTTCTCTGGAACTCTCTTGCTTTTTCTAACATCCAACAGACGTTGCCAATTTGATCTCTGGTTCCTCTGCCTTTTCTAAATCCAGCTTGGACATCTGGAAGTTCACAATTCACGTACTGTTGAAGCCTGGCTTGGAAGATTTTGAGCATTACTTTACTAGCGTGTGAGATGAGTGCAAGTGTGCGGTAGTTTGAGCATTCTTTGGCATTGCCCTTCTTTGGGATTGGAATGAAAACTGGCCTCTTCCAGTCCTGTGGCCACTGCTGAGTTTTCCAAATTTGCTGTTGTACTGAATGCAGCACTTGAACAGCATCATCTTTTGTTTTGAAATAGCTCTACTGGAATTCTATCACCTCCACTAGCTTTGTTCATAGTGATGCTTCCTAAGGCCCACTTGACTTCACATTCCAGGACGTCTGGCTCTAGGTGAGTGATCACACCATTGTGGTTATCTGGATCATGAAGATCTTTTTTTTGTATAGTTCTTCTGTGTACTCTTGCCACCTCTTCTTAATATCTTCTGCTTCTGTTAGGTCCATATTGTTTCTGTCCTTTATTGAGCCCATCTTTGCATGAAATGTTCCCTTGGTATCTCTAATTTTCTTGAAGAGATCTCTAGTCTTTCCCATTCTATTGTTTTCCTCTATTTCTTTGCATTGATCACTGAGGAAGGTTTTCTTATCTCTTCTTGCTATTTTTTGGAACTCTGCATTCAGATGGGTGTATCTTTCCTTTTCTCCTTTGCCTTTAGTTTCTCTTTTCTCAGCTATTTGTAAGGCCTCCTCAGACAACTATTTTGCCTTTTTGCATTTCTTTTTCTTGGGGATGGTCTTGATCAATGTCACGAACCTCCTGTACAATGTCACGAACCTCCGTCCATAGTTCTTCAGGCACTCTTGACTATCAGATCTAGTCCCTTGAATCTATTTGTCACTTCCACTGTATAATCATAAGGGACTTGACTTAGCTCATACCTGAATGGTCTAGTGGTTTCCCCTACTTTCTTCAATTTAAATCTGAATTTGGCAATAAGGAGTTCATGATCTGAGCCAAAGTCAGCTCCTGATCTTGTTTTTGCTGACTGTATAGAGCTTCTCCATCTTTGACTGCAAAGAATATAATCAATCTGATTGTGGTATTGACCATCTGGAGATGTCCATGTACACCTGGAGCTAACACAATATTGTAATTTAACTATACTGAAATAAAATAAAATTTAAAAAATTAAGTTTTATGGTGAGAACCATGAGCTGATTCCATAAGTTTCCACTAACCAGCAGCGATATTATTCTCGTTCTGTTCACTGTCTCTATGTATGTATGGGCTTCCCTGGTGGCTCAGACAGTGAAGAATCTGCCTGCAATGCAGGAGACCTGGGAAGATCCCCTGGACAAGGGAATGGCTATCCACTTCAGTATTCTTGCCTGGAGAATTCTACGGATAGAGGGTCTGACATAGCATATGGGAAATTGGTATTTATTGAAGTGTTATAAAGATATTTCATATCATTTAAAAATAGAAGTAGCCCACTAGGGGCATAGAAGAACAGGACATGGTCAGGCGGACGGCTTGTGTTTGGGCTCTGCCATACAGCAGCTGTGAGGCAAAGCATTCACTCACGTGGGCTCCTTGAGTATAGGAGGAGCTGTGGTGAGGTTTAAATAAGATACTGCACGTGGAGTCTCAGGTATGGGTGGGGCCACAGCAGGGCTTCTATGCGGCCCAATTTCCATTTCTCTTCCTCTAACAGTATCAAAAGAACAAACATTTGTGGAACTAACATAATATGTAAACTGCTTTCAAATAAAGAAGTAATTGAGGTACCATCCCGGTGGTCCAGTGGTTAAGACTTTGCCTTCCAATGCAGGGTTTGCAGATTTGCGATCCCTGGTCAAGGAGCTAAGATCCCACATGCCTAATGCCTTGCGGCCAAGAACCCAAAACATAAAACAGAAGCAATATTGTAAGAAATTCAATAAAGACTTTAAAGAAGATTTAATTAAAAAAGAAGTAATTGATCTAGTCATACATATTAAGTAATACTGTTTGGATCAAAATATATTAGACATTCAATATTAGACATTCATCACTGAATGGACTTTCTAGTGATTTAGAAGCAATGGAGACAAAGCCTTTCTAGTGCCTAACATATCACCTCAGGCAAATTCTGATTTCGTCTCTTTCCCGTTGTGCTACCCAGACCAAGTCACATAATTTCTCAGTTTCCCAGTCTTTGAAATGTGGATAAGTCTGCTTCTAAGGTTTGTGTACATCGGGTAAGGTAACTGCCTCAGGCAATATTGATATTTCTATTTAGATGACAGCAATCAAAACACAAGAACTTCTTTAGCATGGGTTTTCTCTTACTGCTCAGAAGTCTTTCTTATTTTGTGAAAACAGAAGGATTATTTCATTTTCCCACAAGTATTTGGTTATAAATAAATGGCTATAAGTGTCATATTGGGAAATTCTTTTTTCTTTTTCATAACTTTGGAGCATGTGGTCCCTAAATTTTATTAATTCCATTACTCCTTATTATTCATTTCAGGAACATTTTGATTTACCCTAAGTATCACTCAAGAAAATTTCTAAATATTGTTGATTAGGTCCTAAATCCTGGAAATATTTTTCTTCCTTCTGTTATTATTTTTTATATTTTTCACTTAACTATCTTATCTCCATAGAACTTGGACTTAAAAGCTGATCTGCAATGTGCTACACACACCTAAATAGTTGTGTAGGACACCTTGTTCATGCTAAAATGAGAGAACAGATGTGAAAGCACTTTGGAAATTGAAAAGCAAGCTCTATACATATTAAGGTACTATTATACAAATGTGAATGTGACATTTATCTATTAGGGGTATGGAAATAGGGAAGCCTTTCAGAACTTCTGAGCCAATGAATCCAGTGTTTCCAGCATGATAGGAAACCCATTGTTTAAACATGCTGACATCACTACATTTCATGGTTTCAAAAATCCTAACAGTACTTAACTTGATTTTGTTTCTCCCATATTTGTGTAAGACAATTTGATGTCACAACATTGCTTATGTCAGAATAAAAGCAAACAATAGCCATGCTATTTAAAATTCTCTGGATTCCAAGAAAGATATTTTAAACAGTTTCAATTGAAAATAAGTAATTAAATACTGAGTTACCATTTGAAAAATATATGCTAAAAAATTTTACAGGTAGAATGGACATTAAATTTACCTCAATTTAACCTTAAGAAGGAGTTTACTAAGTTAAAGCACTTCCACACATCTGCTGGGCAAACATTAACAAAGTTAGGTTCCTATAATTACTGTAGCCACTAAGAGCTTCAGGTTCCTGGCCTATGGCTAGAATTCCAAATCACTCTGCTGGGGGCTCAGCTAAACCTGAAGCAGCAGAGGGGTCTCTGTGAATAAGGATTTGTCCTGGTGGTTTTCTTTTACCTGAATTTTCCTTTCTGTTAGGAAGTAAGAAAGCCTGAAGGTGGACTTCTGCCTTTTAGTGGGAAACAAGACTGGCTAGGCATGCATTAACCAACCTCCAGTAAGCCCCTCAGGAGAAATCCCTTGGGAAAGGATTTCGCGGGGACCGGGGCAGGGTGCGGGGGGGGGGGGGGGGGGGGGGGGGGTTCGGGAACTGAGCTCCCAGTGGGAAACAAGTGTAACCAGCTGCTTTCCTACAGGAATTTTAATTGCTAATTCACGTCTTTAGGAAGAAGAGTTGAATTCAGCTTTACACTGGCTAAGGGCATAACTTTGGGGAAGACTTGGTCTAGAGAGAGTATGATGGATTATATATTAAAAAAAAAACCAAATGGATTTCAAAAATTATTACAGCAAACAACCAGAAACAGAAAAATAAGAAAAAACATCAACGGAGTAGCTGAATGGTGGAACAGTCACATAAATAAAACCATTCAACAACAAAATTACCAAGTATTTCATATTTTGACAGGTTAAAGCTTTGAAATGCCGCTATTTTTAAAAGGTATCCATTCATTTCTCCATGATTTCTAGCATTTCTAGACTGGGAAAGAGTCTCAAGACAAATAAAAACCTGCAATTAACACCACATAAAGAGTTGAGATCCCCAAATCTCGTCTTCTTATTGATCGGATTCCTGCAGTGCCATCTCCTATTTACTCTGCAGCAAAAGCACTATATTGAGCAGTGGGATTTTAGAAAGCTTCTAATAAGCTCCTGGCTGCTGATGGAGGCCCAGGTCTCCATCAGTCATTTGAACACTGGGAATGCACTAGGGTGGGGGCGGGAAGGGAGGGAAATAAGCATGTACACACAGACCCTCTCCAGCTCGTATCTCATCTGCTGCTTACCTCACTTCTCTTTCTGCATTTGTGCCTTTCTCACCTGGCCAGATAGAAGTTCATTCAATTTTCTCAAGGGCAAGACAATTCCTGAAAGGGATGCATTCTGATTGGAACGACAAGAAAAAGATCTCGACTCTTCAAAAAAGTAATACTTCCCCTAGCTTGTGAATCTCATAAAGACCATAAGGGAGCAATTGCTAGATTACCTCTGAGGGTTCACGCTCAGGCAGAAGAGTAATTAATTTCCTCTTTGAAAAAAAACTGCACTATGTGGAGAAATTTCATAAATTGCATGAGCAGTTCAGCCAGGTGATTCTGTTGCTGAATTTGGCACAGTCAATAACGGCTAATTCTCATTAATGAATGATCCTCCCTTATCCAGCAGGGTAGGTAAGGGTTCAGGAAAGATCCAGTTTGTATTTATACATAAAGACTACATGGTTCAAGGTTAAAACAAATGTCTCTGCGGTCATTAGAGAAACTCACCCACATATGTGATCCACAAATACTAACAAACAGCAGAAAATATATGAACATTTTGGGGGGGGAAGGTTTTAGATTCGTTATTTAAAAAAATAATCAGTGGAAACAGTAATAAGGATTAAAAGACAATACTGAACAAGAGAGAGAAGGAAGATTATTCTTTTCTTGTCTCTCCTACGTTTTCCACCTCCCTGCAATAAAAGATTCTCCATAATCCCAACACTGCTATTCTCTGCACAAAGAACCCTGAAACCAATTCAGTACTGAGCAAGCTGAAAGGAGACACAATATCTCAGACCTCTTCTCTCCAGGGCATTTGTAGGCAGAATAGCCACGGCTTCCAGAACATTCTTTTCACATTTCTTTCACGAGCGGTAGCATTGAATGTTTACCAAAGGCTTTAAAAAAAACAGAATCTCACCAAACAGATGAGAAAAATATTTAACAACCAAGGCAAAGCAATTACAGTCAAATTGTCACCTCAAGATTCTCATCTTAGGTGTGGGAGGGAGAGAGAAGTCTCTTAACACATCAGTCTGAACCTAGAATGAGGATGAAAAGAGTTGATTCTGCCAACAGTTGTCAACAGATCCACAGCTTTGAATCTCGGGGTGACACTGCAGAGCAAGCTGCCAGCTGGCTATGGCTGACTTGAATTTTCGAGCAGTGACCTGGGGACAGGAGAGACCCAGACATCCATACCCGAAACATGAGGAGATGTGAACAGGATGGAGCTCTCTCTTCAGGTATTTGTGTCAGGCAGCAGCATCATTTTCAGCTACTCAAGATGACAATATGAGATGGCTGCAACTAGCCCCCACTGTACAAGTCTATACCAACGTGTAAACTTGGCAGGAAATCAACAGCATTACTTGGAGTTAGCCCTACTCCCCCCACCGCCCCCGGGACTTTCACCCTGTCATCCAACCAATTTAACTCTGTAATCTAGAGCTTTATGACTTTTCATTGTGATATGATTCGTACACAGCATTATTCCCTTTACAGCAAAGACTTTCTGGGTGCAAAGAGATCAGACATAATATCTTCAGTCAAGAACTGGATAACAATGATTTGTGTCTACATTCCATTCCGAGAAAGGTCTGTTTCAATCTAGCTCAACTGAGCAGGGAATAAAAGTCATGACACAAAATGGGAAAATTCCAGTTAGGTTGGGTACAATATGCATCCATTGTAACTGACTGTTCAAAATTGGAATATATGACTTTATCTGGGAGAAAGGCAAAAACATCACAGAGGCTCTGAACACCTTACCTGGGCCATCTGCCTCTCCAGTTTTGATCGGGGAATATCATCAAAGTAGTTCTCATTTCTTCTCCTCCTTGCATCGCCCTGCATGATAATGTGAGGAACGTCTAGGGAGCCACCAGTGGTGTAAGTGCTTTGGCTAAGTGATGGAGACAACTGAGGAGGAGTGTGATTACCACTGGGTTCCTGAATGGAAATACATCATGAAATAAATACCATGTTCTTGTGGCTGACCTCTGGTTTCAAAATTGTGAAACACTGACAAGATACACCGCGGGAGTGGGGAGTCATTTTTAAATCAACTGCTGAGGAATCAATGACATTCTACCATTTTATTAATGGCATGATCAACATGTCCCCCCCTTAAGCCTTTCAGGTCGAAGGTTTACAGTATAAAGAGCCAGGCTCTGTTTTCTTAAGCCTCCATCATGGATGATCTCGGGAGAGAGGCACATAAACGCTAGGCACCCCCCACACTGTCACACGTATATACAAGGGAGGGAACTGTGTCTCCACGTGAACAGAGTGGCCTCATTACGGTAGGTGCCACGACAAGACAGCTAAAATAGGACCTCGTGGGTCTTGATCTTCCATCAAAGAGCAGCCTGGCAATCAGGCAGGGGAGGGGACACGATATGAAAATGGCATGCCACCTGCACAGACTCCAGAGCAATGCACGAGGACAGGCTTTGATGGCAAAGACAACTGGGGGAAACTGGTTGAGAAGGAAGATAAAGGGCGGCAGAGAGCTGGGCTCTGGTGTTTGAGAGTAAGAGGAGGGCCGGATCGTGCTGGGTCTCCAGCTACTTCTCCCCAAGACATTCCAGACGGGCTCTGATGGATTCATACGGTCCTGCATTTTTTTTCCTGGGAACCTCTGTCTTTGATTTATTTGCTGTTTCCTCAAGTCTCTTGCAGAGAGCCAAAGGGAGAGGTTCAGAAGAGGAAGGAGAGACAGTAAGGGATGTAGCAGGGAATACTCCTCTAAAAGGTCATTTAGGACGGTTATACTGAGGGTGCCTATATCTTTTTCCTCTTCATTCAGCAAAATGAAGGCAAAACAGTAAGCCCTTTCTAGCTCATTTCTCTCCCCAGTTTATCTGAGGCTCCTTCTATTGAGGGAGAAAAATAGGTCCTTTTTTAAAAATATATATATATATATTGTCACTACTCAACCAGCTTCCAAACAACCCGTATATCCCAATTCCCCTAGTCATCAATTTTCCTCATGGCTCCCTCCTGGAGCCAATTCGCTCGCCTTTCCTGAAGTCTTTGTGTATTTTCTTCTCCTTTAAAATGGAATCAGCCTCAAAAATCTTAACAGCTCCTCTCCTGCCTGATCCTCTGCTATCCTGACAGTAGTTAGGCTGTTTGCTGAAGTCCGCTGATAAGAAACATTCAACGGCATTTCATTGCTGGCAGTTACATCTAAGTGCCACTTTTGTGTTCATTTCTTATCACTACCCGTTCTGACACTTGCAGAAAAGGAATCAGAAGCAAGCAAGTACAGGGCTCAATAAAGAGAATAGAGGTGGAACTCTCCAACTGGTCATGGAGACCCTGGCTTTATGGTGAATTTTTGAAAAGTTCATATGGGCCTCATAAACACCAGAGACTGCTGGTTCCTCCTTCCCGGGACCATTCTCCCTGGAATCTTGTCTCTCTTTGTCTCTTTCCCTCTGCTCTTTCTTGCCTTCCTTCCCTTCCTCTTTATTTCTCTCTTCCTCCGATGGTTTCTCTCTAGTTTTTCTACCCCATAATTCTAAAATATAGCTGAAATAATTTACTAAAGGCCCAGATTCTCTATTCTTAATTTCTGAAGTGGGTAAAAACCGAACAATTCATTTCTTAAAAAAACAGAAGACCCGAAGGTTAATTTTAAATTGATCTTTAACTTAACGCTGGTCCTCATCGATTTTCTTTCTGTGGGTTTGAGGAGTTTGACAGAAAATTTATTTCCTCTCTGTGTTGAGGGGAGTGTGGGATGGGGGGCAGCAGAGAGGTTTTTTAAAGGTGACAGTTTTTCAGATGTTTATCTAAATCTCAAAAACACACATTTAACCAGTCGAGAAAAACAAACCTTCTCTTAGAAAATGCTATCAAAGGCAAGAAAGCTTTTTATACAGATAAGGTAAGCTACCTGGAAAACAGCTTGTACTTCCTGACCCCCTGCTTCAGTCATTCCTATCTTACTGCACAACACAGTTTTTGAGGATATGAGTGGAGGACGGAACAAGCACGCGGGGTACTTACCCTGAGGGTGATGGACCGAGGGGGCTTCTGTGGTGGGTCGTCGTGCAGCCTGTCTCCCAGAGATGCCAAGATACGTTTCCTGTGGCCAATCAAATTGATTTTTAAAACCTGAAACGACATATATATTTGGATTAAATACTTCACTTGAAAAAATGATTTTTACTTGTCCTATAAGATGCGGGAGGGGAGAGATTTGTGCAAAATTACCTCTGCACCAGGAGAGATGTGGCATGAGGTCCGTGTGTCCCCGCGAGGCCACGGAGAGAGGACCGGGGCGGCGAGGCAGAGGAGGAGCAGGGGCAGGGCTTCCGTCAGTCAGGCTGCCCAAGGGTCCAGCTCACCACCCAGCAGCCACAGACCTCTCCAAGTGTGAGTCAGGTCTCATCCCTCCACTAGCTTCCTACGGCTCTTAGAGCAAAACCCGAGTCCTGGCCTGGCCTCGAGGCCCGACAGGGGTGGCTGCTCTCTGTCTCTCTCTGGTCCCTGCCTCTCTCCTCTCTGGCTTTCTCTGTTCTTTGAACAGTCATACTCATTCTGGCCTTGGGGTCTCTACCCCTGTTTCTCCATCTGCCTGGAATGCTCCCCCGCACCCCAACCCACCGCCTCTCCTGCAATTTTCAAATGATGCTTTCTCTTCCATTTGGACGCCGCTTCAGTGTGGTCTCCTCACCAAGGCCCATCCTACCTCCTTGCTAAAAGAATCGAGCCCTCAGCCCCGTCACGCTCCACCCTGTGAACCTCTTTGTAGCATTCTCTGAAATAACATTATTTGCAGGGTTGGTGTTTGTGTAGTCCTCCCAACAAGGTGCTTCTCTGGTGGCTCAGGAAGTAAAGAATTTGCCTGCAATGCAGGGGACCTGGGTCCGACTCCTGGGTCAGGAAGATCCCCTGGAGAAGGGAACGGTTACCCACTCGAGTATTCTTGCCTGGAGACTTCCTGTGGAGAGAAGAGCCTGGCGGACTACAGTCCAGTCCATGGCATTGCAGAGTCAGACACGACTGAACAATTGACGCTAACACTCACCCAGGTAAGATAGCCTTGCCTGTGCTTAGTTGCTCAGTCATGTCCGACTGTTTGCGACCCCATGGACCGTAGCTCGCCAGGCTCTTCTGTCCATGGGGATTCTACAGGCAAGAATATTGGAGTGGGTTTCCATGCCCTCCTCCAGGGGATCTTCCCAACCCAGGGATCGAATCTGCATTGCAGGTGGATTCTTTACCATCTGAGCCACCAGGGAAGCCCAAGAATACTGGAGTGGGTAGCCTATCCCTTCTCCAGGGGATCTTCCTGACCCAGGAATCATACCAAGGTCTTCCGCACTGCAGGCACATTCTTTACCTGCTGAGCTACCAGGGAAGCTCTCAAAAAAAACATTCACCCAGCTAAGTGTCCAGAGAGCAGGTATGTCTTTATCATCATTATTTCCTTCCCCAACAATGTTTGAAATAATGGAAGCTCAATGAATATGGAAGAATGAATATTAAGGCAGATGAAAGTATAAAGTAGGAATAGAATCAAGCACTGGTGACCAGGGTCTCCCCAGGGTGGGACTTTTGATCTGACAGCATACTGCAAAGGGCAAAGTGCAAACGAGATGACATAGGAAACCAAGCCTTGCAGAAAGCCTCAGTCCCCAGCCCTACCCAGAGCTTTACACGTCACACTCTTTCCTTCATCACAACATTCCTAATGGGAAGGTGCTCTTTTTGATTTACAGAAGAGGAGACTGCGGTTCAGAGTGGTGAAGTAGCCCACCAAAGAGCCAATATATGGTGGCTCTGGGATTTGAATATGGTTTGCCTGACTCCAAAATTTGTTTTACTCTAAGGCAAACAGCAAAGTTTGGGCATCTCTCCAAATATCACTGATTTTTTAAAAACAACAAATTATAAATCCATTCATAAGAAATATGTTCACCTCTTTCCTACACACATACGGTACTAGGATAGAACAATTCTTGTGGGATAACTAGTTCCAAAAGTATATGACCCATTGTTAAAATGATTTTTTTAAAATTCTCTTCAAATTTTACAGGGTTGAGGGGGTATTTCTCTGGCACTCATGCTGTGCTACCCTATTTGTCAGTTAGCCTATTGGCCTCTCTGCCTAAATTGATTTTGATTTTAAGTTAGCATGACATTCTATTCCTTTTATTTTTAAATTAAATTTTACAATATTTTAATTTTTTTATTTTATATTGGAATATAGCTGATTTACAATTTTGTGTTAATTTCAAGTGTTCAGCCAAGTGATTCAGTTATACATATATCTATTCTTCTTCAAATTCTTTCCCCATACTGGCTATTACAGAATATTGTATTGAGTTCCCTTGGTAAAGAATCTGCCTGCAATGCATGAGACCCTGGTTCGATTCCTGGGTCAGGAAGATCTGCTGGAGAAGGGATAGGCTATCCACTCCAGTATTCTTGGGCTTCCCTTGTGGCTCAGCTGGTAAAAGAATCCACCTGTAATGCGGGAGACCTGGGTTCTATCCCTAGGTTGGGAAGATCCCCTGGAGAAGGGTAAGGCTACCCACTCCAGTATTTTGGCCTGGAGAATTCCATGGACTGTATAATCAATGGGGTTGCAAAGAGTCGGACACAACTGAGTGTAAATACGGTGCATACACTGTACACAGTAAGTAAGAGCTTCCCAGGTGGTGCAGAGGTCAAGAATCTGCCTACCAGCGCAGGAGAGCAGGAGATGTAGGTTTGATCCCTGGGTTGGGAAGCTCCCCAGAGTAGGAAATGGCAACCCATTCCAGTACTTCTTGCCTGGAAAATTCCGTAGGCAGAGGGGCCTGGTGGGCTACCGTCTGAAGTGAAGTGAAGTAGCTCAGTCGTGTCCGACTCTGCGACCCCGTGGATTGTAGCCCCAGGCTCTTCCGTCCGTGGGATTCTCCAGGCAAGAGTACTGGAGTGGGCTGCCATTTCCTTCTCCAGGGGATCTTCCCAACCCAAGGATCGAACCCGGGTCTCCTGCATTGCGGGCAGATGCTTTAACCTCTGAGCCACCAGGGAAGCCCTTATAAGGGCTACAGTCTACGGAGTTGCAAAAAGTGGGACTCGACTGAGCACACCTGAGCATGTGCTTTACAGGAAGTCCCTGCTGGTTGTCTGTTCTATACATAGCAGTGTGCATGTGTTAATCCCAACCTCCTAACTTATCCCTCTCCCACTACATGTCCCCTTTGTTAACCGTAAGTTTGTTGTTTCTTTTTATACTCACTCTCTGACCCATGTCTGTCGAGGGTGGGGATGGTGAATGTTAATCAAGGTCTGTCCACAGGCAACACCTCCCTTTGACTTTATAAACCTTCATCTCCCCTAGACTGATAAATCCTCATCTTGGCAGGTTGTTTCCATAAAGCAGCTCTCTTTTCATAAAGCAGTCCCTTTAGTCCACTCTCTCTGTACTGCCTCCTCCCCTATTTCAACTGCTTCAGGTCTCCTGAACAAATTACTCATAATAATCCAGGTATAGGTAAACTTTGGCATTCCATTTAAGCAGGATACCATTTCCTGCTTTTAATGCCCTTTAAAAATGCCTTTTCTAAGCACTCTTGATTTCTGGTTGGCCATATAGCTGCAGTAGGAATAAAGAGGCACAAAAATATACAATGACTGTAAAACCTCTTAATTCGGTCAGAGCTGATAGTTGAAAGCCCTTTAATTTGGAAGGATGGTTTGAATGATTGCTCCTACATTCCTTATCTTACAGTTGTCCATGCAGAAGCCCATCTGCCATCCTTCTGCCCATTCATGTAAACTTGTGTTATCGTTCTATATTCATATTAGCCAGCGTGGCATTTCACTACCTGGAAGAACTTAGCAGTTTTTGCAACTCTGGAATTTCACCATATACCCCTTCTTTCAGATGATTTATACATACGCTAAATAAATGCAGTCCCAGGGCTGATTACTTGCAGACAATACTGTTCGTACAATCCAGAGAAACGCCCTTGCATTGTTTCTTGTTTTTTAAACATCAAGATCAAAGAAAGCCTCCATTTCTGAAAAATACAACATTAACCTTTTCAAGTGTGTTTGCAAGTCTAAAAACCGCTACATTTTCTTATTCCCTTTTATTCTTATTCTCAACTACTTGGCTAAAACTTCTATTAAATATAAATTTCTCCCACAAAATCCCCTCTGCCTTTCTCTCAGGAGGGTATTGAGCCTGATGGTGATGGTGCTATCACAGACCCTTGAATCCTGCTAAGAAATGTTCTTATAGCAATAAAAACATTCAAAATTATTTTGACAAATAACTGACACTAAATAACAACTGTGGTAAAACTGAGTGGGTGTAACCTCCATTGCTGCTTTTGATTTACTCACTGACAACTCAATTTTGGGCAAGTTACCTGACTCTTCTGTTTCCAGTTTTCTTGCCTATAAAATGAGGTTAATGCCCCGTCTCAAGTGCCGTTGGAAAGATAGAGTGAAACTGAAAACAATCAGCACAGTGCCCTGCACATACAAGATGTAACTTCACAGGGTGCTCATTTCCGCTAACAGTCTCTAAGGATACATGGAAAGCTGACCCAGCGAAACAGGGACTTGGTCACTTTCATAAAGTTAATCATGTCAAACAAATATGGTGATGCCTTGCAGGAAGAGACGTGCTTAACCTCAGAAAACTCCTCATGGAAGCGACATGCTCTGGTAGGAATGGGTCTGCTTTCTAGCTATTAGTTTAGTACCAGAGCTAATCTAAAGGAAAGTATCCTAGTCTTCCATCCCACCATTTAAACTCCAACAGGAGGTAAACTGAGGTCCTTCTCCACACTGGAGCGCTGCTGCTGCCTGCCCCATAGAACCACCCCCAAAAGGGAGACAGACATATAGGCAGCTAGAATGAACTAGTTAACACAGAATGTGATTTGTGTCAACAATGCCTGGGTAACTCCCCTTCCTTATTAGAAGTGATCACGTTATAGGAGATACTGATGACTGCATTTATTAAACATCTGCTATGTTCCAGTTGTGCCAGGAACTGTACCAGGTGCATTTATATATGTGTAAATATCTCCCTTAATTCTTACAATAACAGTATCATTTCCATTTTACAGACGCCAAACCTGAGATTTAGAAATACTGTTATTTGTCAAATGTCTCACTGCTAATGGATATCATGGCTGGCATACGCACCTGATTATGAACCTGCTCTTTACCACTTACCACAGGCTCTTCTTGTTGCTATCAACCTCTATAGTGTTTGGCCTTAGTTATATAGGGTAAAGCGTCTGCCTTCAATGCAGGAGACCTTGGTTCGATCCCTGGGTCAGGAAGATCCCCTGGAGAAGGAAATGGCAACCTACTCCAGTATTCTTGCCTGGAAAATCCCATGGACAGAGAAGCCTAGTAGACTACAGTCCATGGGATCGCAAAGAGTCGGACACGAGTGAGCGACTTCACTATACTATTGTTTGGGCTTCCCAGATGGCTCAGTGGTAAAGAATCCACTTACCGCTGCAGGAGACACAGGAAATGTGGGTTCAATCCCTGGGTCAGGAAGATTCCCTGAGCAGGAAATGGTAACCCACTCCTGTATTTCTTGCCTGGAGAATTCCATGGACTGAGGCTTCAGTCCATAGGGTTGCAGAGTTGGATACGACTCAGCACACACACATACTACTGGTTACACATTATAATGGTTCTTAAGCTGGTGCTTTTTTTTTTTCTTTGAATTATCATGTTCAAAACATTTATACTGGATCTCGATCATATGAAAACATTAAAATAATACAACTTCAATTTTGGACAAGGCTTGTAGCAGGGTTAAAGCTTCAGATCGAAAGAGCTCAGGCACATATCTTACAGAATTCCTTGTAAAATGCGTATATACCAAAGGACAAGAAGTCCTCATTGACCCAAGATTCAATCCAAGTTGACTAATATTAGACAGGTAGGGGAGGTAGACATTTGGCTTCAAAACTCCAAAGCTGACAGTAAGAAATCCAATTGGCAAGATAATAACAGAGAGACTAGTCTAAAGAAAGACAGTTATTATGGAAAAGTCAAGTCCAAAGGCAGTTGGGTTTGCCTTCAGTGATTGTCATTATAAGCAGACAGGGAGATAGTAAAATTGTGCCACCCTAGGCACCGTAACTCACAACCAGTCAGCCTATAAACCCTCAGTTTTCAAAGAGGCAGAGCAACAGTTACTGTGTTAGTATAGAACTCTGTATGGATTTCATCACTGCTTGGGTGAAAAGTTGCTGCTGCTGCTAAGTCGCTTCAGTCGTGTCCAACTCTGTGCGACCCCATAGACTGCAGCCCACCAGGCTCCCCCATCCCTGGGCTTCTCCAGGCAAGAACACTGGAGTGGGTTGCCACTTCCTTCTCCAATGCATGAAAGTGAAATGTGAAAGTGAAGTCACTCGGTCATGTCACTTAGCAACCCCATGGACTGCAGCCCACCAGGCTCCTCTGTCCATGGAATTTTCCAGGCAAGAGTACTGGAGTGGGGTGCCATTGCCTTCTCCAGATGAAAAGTTAACTGCATGTAAAAGGAAGAAACCCTATTGGAGTAAAAGGTAGACTAATGGTAATATACTGAGGATTTAGTTACTGCAAGATATTGAGCTAATTCTGCTCAGCTCAAAAAACAATAGTGGGTTTCTGTCATAAATTATTTGGCAGACTCAAAGAGGAAACTCGGAGAAACTGGGTATAAATACTCTATCACCAACCATTAACTGGATTTCCTGGTGATGGTAAAGAATCCGCCTGCAATGAAGGAGACCCAGGTTCAATCCGTGGGCCGGGAAGATCTCCCGGAGAAAGGAATGGCTACCCACTCCAGTATCCTTGCCTGGAGAATCCCCAGATGGAGGATTCCGGCGAGTTATGGTCCATGGGGTCACAAAAGAGTCAGACATGACTGAGCACACGAGTAAGCACGCACGCAAACCACTAACTAAGAATAAATTATTATACACATGAAGATAAGAATGTGGTTCCAGCTGCTGAGTTCCAGCAGGTGAAAAGTTAAAGGGAATGCTTGGTTTGGTTTTCATTATGACTCTCATGAGAAATGTGGGGTCGAAGGGAAGGAATGTTGTGAAAACAACGCAGGCCTGCATATTGGTTTCCGTTCATCAGAGCAGTAGCTGCCTCTAGGAGTCTTCTCCAATAGAGACTCAAGAGGGAAACATCAGAAACCAGCTGGCACACTCCAACAATAGGAGAGTGCTGAGTGACAAGGCTATAATACTATGTCACTGTTATTTACATTTCTGGGTTTAGCTGTGGGAATTCTGCTGTGCAATATCATGACATTACCCTCACACTGAGTAGCTCACATCAGAATATATGCCACAGTAAATTGGAAGTCAGGGTACCCAGACTTTTTTTTTCCTTTAAAAATTTAATGTGATATAAATTAAACATGTTAAGTTTACTGTGATATAAATTAAACATGCTTTTTTCTTTTATCTGCTTTTTAAAAATTAAACAATGTTTTGATTATAAGAACAATACTGCTTTCCTGTTATAGAGACAGGAAATACAGAGAAACAAACAAGAGAACAGATTATCCTAGGCTCTTAGTGTTTAGCTATATTTCCTTCCATTTTGTCCCCATGATTATGCTTTGTGGTGGTCATAATGTAAGTACAATTTTCACCTTAATGTTTTTCACTCAATATTAAACCTAAAGAACTTTCCTAAGTATACGACTCTTGGTAGGAGTTTAAAGTAACTCCTTATTACCACACTGGGTTTTAGAGAAGTTATGTCATAATTCATTAACTACTCTCCTCACTGTTGGAAATTTAGTTTGTGCTCCTTTTCAGGACAGCAAATATTCCACGTGTTTTTTAAAAATGCTATCATCCTTCAACTTCCATTTTTGTTGCCATGTTTGCATAGACACAATATGAAAAACACCAAAGAAAGCTGCAGGAATGCATGTGAGTCACGAAGAAGAGGCATGTACTGACAGTCTGTCTGCATGTTCCACATGAAATCTCAATCCGTTTTTTGCCTGCTGGACCACACCCTCCAGGGAAAATCACAAACTCACATAATGTTCCTCAGTGTCACGTTTTGCATTTGTTATATTTTGGAGTTCAGATTTAGCTGACAGACATGAAATAGCACATGTAGCTGGAATCCTCCAGTGATTACACATGCGGCAGTGCTGAGCACACAGGAGATTCTAGTGTTCGCCATGGGACTGCATCTTTCTTACTTCTGGGTTTTTATTTAGGAAGGGATTTTTATTTTTATTTAAATAATATTTTGGATGAAACAGTTCCACCCTGCATGTGGAACCCCCATTCAATTTTAGAAAGTAGACTATTTCCCCCTTTCCTTTGCGAAATGTTTGCCACCTAAGGACAGCAGCTCCCATGCAAGTCTAGAGAGCTCATCTACCTCCAGAGGGACCTCTTCTAAAAAACTCCAAGTGCTCTGAATGCCCAGAATGGAAGCTGAGATGGAAGTTTATCAGCTCTTTTCTCTTCTGCAGAAATAAAATTTCAATTAAATATGAAAGCTTTTCCCCCTCCCTGCTAATAATTTCTAAACACTTTCCACCTGAGAGCATCAAGGCAAGCATGCCTGTGTGTCATTCAATTTCAACTCCCACAATTCCAGAAATCCTTGTTTGAACTTGCATTAACGTTTTGACTGTGACATTTTCTCTCTTATTTCTTGGGCTGAAATAATCTGTGTTTGAAATGGTATGGTGGAGGAGACAATCATGAAATTTTTATTCTTGCCTTGCCTCTCCTTCTAGCTAAGTGATCTTTAATGTTTTTGAAGTGTGATATTAAGCAGACAATAATAATCTTGACAAACATTTATTGGATGTCTTTCACATAATCACCACGTTATGCAATCTGAGAGCAACAAAAAAGAAAATTATTCAGTCCTCTAGGGCTCTCAGTCTAGTAGATGGAAAATATTTTTTAAAACATGGGTATGTATGTATTCCTGCATATTATCCACATATCCATCCATCCATCCACCCACCTACCTACCTATCATCAATCCACCTAAATATATATGTCTACATAGGACTTCCCTGTGGCTCAGACAGTAAAGAATCTGCCTGCAATGCAGGAGACCCATGGTGATCCCTGGGTTGGGAAGATCCTCTGGAGGAGAAGAAAGGAACAGTCATATCCTATTTCTTTCCCTTTCTACTCTCAATAATTTTCTATTCCTTTAGAGTTTTAGCACCAAATTCTCTCACATAGTCTTGCCAAGGGTGATATAAACCTCCCTCATTTTCCACCATCTGTAGCTCCTTCCCTATACCTTTAACACTTCAACTAAAAAAATAAAAACCTATGACTAGATTTTCCAATTTTTCTTTCCTTCTGCTATTACTTTTTATTGTAAATGCTATTAAATAATATGCAAATAAGTTTGTATGACAGATGTGATCAAAATACAACTGTGTTGGAAACTGGAGATGATGCAAAGAAATGGAAAGATACCCTGTGTTCATGAATTGGGAGAATTAATATTGATAAACTGTCCATACTACTCAAAACAACCTACAGATTCAATGCAATCTCTATCAAAACACCATGACATTTTTTTTTAAACAGAACTAGAACACATAATCCTAAAATTTGTATGGGCCACAAAAAATCCTGAAGAGCCAAAGCAAACTTAAGAAAACAGAACAAAGTTGGAAGTATCAAACGTCCTGACTTCAGACTACACTACAGAGCTGCAGTAATCAAAACAGTGTGGTATGGCATGAAAAAAGACACATAAATCAATGTAATAGAACAGAGCCCAGAAATTAACCCATGCACATATGGTCAATTAATCTACTACAAAGGGGGCAACAATATACAATGAGGAAATGACAGTCTCTTTGATAAGTGGTGTTAGGAAAATTAGATAGCTGGATGTAAAAGATTGAAATTAGAATATTTTATACCATACACAGAAATAAATTCAAAATGGATTTTATAAAAAGATCTAAATGTAAGTTCTGAAACCACAAAATTCCTAGAAGAAAACGCAGGCAGTATACTTTTTGACATCAGTTCAGTTCATTTGCTCAGTCGTGTCTGACTCTTTGCGACCCCATAAATCACAGCATGCCAGGCCTCCCTGTCCATCACCAACTCCCGGAGTTTACTCAAACTCATGTCCATCGAGTCGGTGATGCCATCCAGCCATCTCATCCTCTGTCGTCCCCTTCTCCTCCTGCCCCCAATCCCTCCCAGCATCAGGGTCTTTCCTAATGAGTCAACTCTTCACATGAGGTGGCCAAAGTATTGGAGTTTCAGCTTTACCATCATTCCTTCCAAAGAACACCCAGGACTGATCTCCTTTAGGATGGACTGGTTGGATCTCCTTGCAGTCCAAGGGACTCTCAAGAGTCTTCTCCAGCACCACATTTCAAAAGCATCAATTCTTCAGTGCTCAGCTTTCTTTATAGTCCAACTCTCATATCCATACATGACTACTGGAAAAACCACAGCCTTGACTAGATGGGCCTTTGTTGGCAAAGTAATATCTCTGCCTTTGAATATGCTATCTAGGTTGGTCATAACTTTTCTTCCAAGGAGTAAGTGTCTTTTAATTTCATGGCTGCAGTCACCATCTGCATGATTTTGGAGCCCCCCAAAATAAAGTCTGACATCTTTTCCACTGTTTCCCCATCTATTTCTCATGAACTGATGGGACCAGATGCCATGATCTTAGTCTTCTGAATGTTGAGTTTTAAGCCAACTTTTTCGCTCTCCTCTTTCACTTTCATCAAGAGGCTTTTCAGTTCCTCTTCACTTTCTGCCATAAGGGTGGTGTCATCTGCATATCTGAGGTGATTGATATTTCTCCCAGCAATCTTGATTCCAGCTTGTGCTTCTTCCAGCCCAGTGTTTCTCATGATGTACTCTGCATAGAAGTTAAATAATCAGGGTGACAATATACAGCCTTGACGGACTCCTTTTCCTATTTGGAGCCAGTCTGTTGTGCCCTGTCCAGTTCTAACTGTTGCTTCCTGACCTGCATACAGGTTTCTCAAGAGGCAGGTCAGGTGGTCTGGTATTCCCATCTCTTTCAGAATTTTCCACAGTTTATTGTGATCCACACAGTCAAAGGCTTTGGCATAGTCAATAAAGCAGAAATAGGTGTTTTCCTGGAACTCTTTTGCTTTTTCGATGATCCAGCAGATGTTGGCAATTTGATCTCTGGTTCCTCTACCTTTTCTAAAACCAGCTTGAACATCTGGAAGTTCACGGTTCATGTACTGCTGAAGCCTGGCTTGGAGAATTTTGAGCATTACTTTACTAGCATGCGAGATGAGTGCAATCGTTCGGTAATTTGAGTATTCTTTGGCATTGCCTTTCTTTGGGATTGGAATGAAAACTGACCTTTTCCAGTCCTGTGACATAGGTCTTGGCAATATTTTTTTGAATCTGTTTTCTTGGGCAAGGGAAATAAAAGCAAAAATAAACAAGTGGAACCTCATCAAACCTAAATGCTTTTGCACAGTTAAGGAAACAATCAACACAACAAAAAGGCAACCTCCTGAAAGTGAGAAGATATTTGCAAATAATATGTCTGATTGATAGGGTGCTAATATTCAGAATATATAAAAAACTCATACAACTCAATATCAAAACATCAAACAACTTGATTTTAAAAATGGACAAAGAACCTGAATAGACATTTCCTCAAAGAAGACATACAGCTGGCCTACACGCACATGGAAAGAAGTTCAACATCACTAATCATCAGGAGAATGCAAATCAAACCACAATGAATATCACCTCACAGTTGTCAAAATGGTTATTGTATAAAAGAAAGAACAGGTGTTGGTGAGGATGTGGAGAGAAGAGAATCCTAGGACACTGTTGGTAGGAATGTAAACTGATGCAGCCACTATGGAAAACAGTATCGAGGTTCTTCAAAAAATTAAAAACAGACTACCAAATAATCCAGCAATTCCACTCCTGGGTATATATCTGAGAAAAATGAAAACACTAATTTGACAAGATATATGACCCCAATGTTTGTAGCAGCATTATTTACAACAGCCAAGATAAGGAAGTAACTTAAGTGTTCATAAACAGATACATGGATAAAAAAGGTAACATGTGGTATATACATACAATGGAATATTACTCAGCCAAAAAAAAGAATAAAAATTTGACAGCAACGATATGAATGAATCTGGAAGCTATTATGGTTAGTGAAATAATAAGCTAGGCAGACAAAGACAAATATTACGTATTTTCACTTATATGTGGAATCTTAAGAATAAAACAAACAAATGAATATAACAAAACAGAAACAGACTCACTGATACAGAGAACAAACTAGGGGTTACCAAAGGGAGCGAAGTGGGAGGGGGCAAGGCAAGACAGGTAAAGGCGAATAAGAGGCACAAACTACCAGCTATAAAATAAATAAGTTACAAGGATGTAATGTACAGCACAGGGAATACAGCCAGTAATTTATAGTGACTTTATATGAAGAATGGGCTTCCCTGATAGCTCAGCTGGTAAAGAATTGGCCTGCAACCAGAGACCCCAGTTTGATTCCTGGGTCGGGAAGATCTGCGGGAGAAGGGATAGGCTACCCACTACAGTATTCTTGGGCTTCCCTTGTGGCCCAGCTGGTAAAGAATCCACCTGCAATGTGAGAGACCTTGGTTCGATCTCTGGGTTGGGAAGATCCCCTGGAGAAGGGAAAGGCTACCCACTCCAGTATTTTAGCCTGGAGAATTCCATGGACTGTACAGTCCATGGGGTCGCAAAGAGTCAGGAACGACTGAGGGACTTTCACTTTCACTATATAGAAGATAATTCATGAACATATCAAAGTTGTATACTTGAAACTAATGTAATACTGTAAGTCAACTGTACTTAAAAAACAAAACCAAACCTAAAACACAACTGTTAACCTATGGCAAGGAAAAGAGGTTCTAAGGTACAGAGAGAGAAAAGGGCAGTGAGAAAGAGGAGTGTGACAGGGAGGTGAGGCTGGGTGGGGGATGGAAAATGTGTTTTCTGAATGGAGTCTTTCTCAATAAACAGGAAATACTAATTACGAGGCAGTGAGATAACCTCTGCATAGAAAGAGAGACCTTAATGGTATAATTGCCTCTGAGTGTTTCAAGGGTTCCGGAGATAGAAAGCCTTCTTTTGTAATCAATGAGAATCTTAGGTTTATTTGTAAAGCTCTCTGAATTACCTCTTGATGAAAGTACTAATTTTCTGATTTATTTTCACATAAACATTGCTCCAGGAGATTTTTTAAAAAATGCAAACCAACCAACCAACCAATCAACTCCTAACTAATTTCCTTTTAAGTTACTTGTGAGTACAGTTTACTGCAAATTGTGTTTTCATAGAAGAAATTTTGTTTGCATTGCTCAATAACCCAATTGTTGAGACTACTGAAGGAAAAATTTGTTATAAAAAAAATGAGAACCGTGTGCTATATCCCACACCTGATGTTATTCTTATGGATGTGATGATGGGCTAATAGCATTTGAAAATTTCAAATCTCTTTGCAGTATTATTAATACCTGATGCTCTGCATCTTAAAAAGTATAGAGGCCACATTTTTGCTTATGTTTTGTTAACCATGCAGGGTATTTATTTTTTAAATAATTAGACTTGTTTTGGCTATGCTGGGTCTTCACTGCTGTGTAGCCTTTTCTCTGGTTGTGGAGAGCTGAGGCTACCCTCTAGTTGCAGCATGCGGCCTTCTCATTGCAGTGCGTGGCCTTCTCACTGCAGCGGCTTCTCTCATGGAGGAGCACAGCCTCCAGAGAAGGCAGAGCTTCAGCAGTTGCAGCTCATGGGCTCAGTAGTTGTGGTTCCCGGGCTCTAGAGCACAGAATCAGCACCTCTGGTGCATGGGCTTAGGTGCTCCAGGGCATGGGATCAAATCCGTGTCTCCAGCATTGGCAGGTGGATTCTTTACCACTGAGCTACCAGGAAAGCCCAGGATATTTATGGTTATTAAAAGTACTTTTCAACTGATTTTATTTAGGTTTTTGAGATCATAAAACTTACTATTATATTGTATGCCCAATGTGCTCATTATTTTAAATGAAATTACATTTAACAAAATTCATTATTAATACATGTCCATCTACTATAAATTAAACTGAGATATATAAAATATACGGGTATATACATATCTGAAGAGAAGTTTTAAGTCAAGTTGAATCTCAAGTTGAATCAAGAGACAATCTCAGGCGAGGTCCTGATTTTTCAATTTTTGGATTAAAAATGGTCTCCTTTTCTTCTCACTTACTGCCTCCTTCTTGCTGTGCAGCTACTTTAATGACATGTAACACCCTCCATCAGAGGTTAGAAGAGTGAAAGAGGCAATGAATTCAGACCAGTCAATTCTGAATCTCGTCAGCTGCTCTGATAAAAGAATTTGGTGTGGGAGGAGGCAAAAATCTATCTAAAACTAGCTAAAATTAAGGTGCAAAAAATGCTTGCATGGATTTTACTTAGCCTAGCTAGCTATTACTGCACTTTAGAATTGAGGGTTCACTATATTTCCCCCTCCCCCCGCCCGGTACAGAAGGAAAAAGGATGTTAAAGATTTTAAAAAAAAGTATTCCTAAGGAAAGCAGATCTTATTTTTAGTCCCATGGACAGAATCAAGATGAGAAAGCAGGATGGTAGTGAGAGAAAGATTTTTTATAATCCTTTTTGTTCATTGTTTCTTCCAACCCTCATTGGCTATCTCCTTATCATCTTTATCTTCTGAAGAATCACATAACAGAATAAACTTGGAAACACTATATACCCACTAGAATGGCTAAAACAAAAAAGACTACCTGTTGTATAGCACAGGGAGCTCAGCTCAGTGCTCTGTGATGGTTGGCCTAGATGGGTGGGATGGGGTGGTGGGTAGGGGGAGGTCCAAGAGGGAGGGGATATATGTATACATATGGCTGGTTCATTCCTCTGCACTGCAGAAACTAACACACTATTGTAAAGCAATTATATTCCAATAAAAAAGACTGACAATATCAAGTGGTGGTGAGGACGTGGAGAAACTAGAACTTTTATATTTCTACTGGCAATGTGACATGGTATATGTAAGTGTGGGACAACTGCCAATATCTCATATTATGATTCAGTTTCTTATCATACAACCCATCAAGTACATGCCAAGGTAGCGACTCAAGAGAAATGGAAACATGTCCAAAGATTTGAAAATGAATGTTTAGATGGCATTATTCATAACAGCTAAAACCCCAAAACAATCCAAATGTCTTATCTAATGGCAAATGCACGAGTCAAAGCTAGTATAATACATTCATACAATGGAATACTAGTCAGAAATAAAAAAGAACAGGTTAGAGATACAAGCTACAGCATGGATGAGGGTCAAAAACAATATGCCAAGTGAAAGAAGCCAGACACAGAAGACTGCATGCTGTATGATTCATTTTTTAAAATTAGAGGATAATTACTTTACAATATTGTGATGGCTTTTGCCATACATCAACATGAACTCCCACTGGCTATTTATTTTACATATGGTAATGCATATGTTTCAATGCCGTTGCATGATTCATTTTTTGATGTCTCTAGAAAATGTAAAACTGGATCTAGAGAAAGCAGATCAGTGATTGCCTATGGTGGGAATGGGATTGACTGCGATGGCTGGGAGGGGATTTTTTAAACGGATAGAAATAGTCTAAAATCGAATAGTACTGACGACTGAATAACTGTATAAATTTACTAAAATTCACTGAACTGTGTATTTTAAATGGGTAATTTTTATGATGCATAATTACATAGCAATAAAGCTGTTTGAAAAAAATGAATAACGCTGGGAAGAAGGCCCTCAATAGTTAGTATTCAGCAAGTGAGGTGTAAGTAAGCTATTCCTGAAGGCTGCAATTCAGGTTGCTCCAGAGAGCAACCACTGCCCTCCAGGAATGCGTCGTTTTCCACCTGGACTAAATGATAAGCAACATGGGAACTGCAGGGTATCCAGGATCTTTCAAGGGAAATAGGACCCAAAAGGTAGGTCTGCTCTAAGTACAGAGTGCTGTTTAGCCACAAACTAGTGAGTGAGCAGGACATTCTGCGTTACATGTGTACAGGAAATTAGGACCTATGGCTTCCGACGTATATTTTAAGAGACTAACTTAATCCTCTTAGCCATGACACTGGTACAAATGGTTATGCTTTTTTTAAAAAATCTGGCAGCACCAGGTCTTAGTAGCATTCAGGATCTTTTAGTTGTGGCACGGAGGATCCAGTTCCCTGACCAGGGATTGAACCCAGACCCCCCGCATTGGGAGCGCATTGTCTTAGCCCCTGGACTGCCCGGGAAGTCCTGTTTATACTTTTTAAATGCTTGCAGCAAATGGTTTGTGAATGTTTGAAAAGAGTGCAGTGCTCACTAGCGGCCAACATGGGTTCTGTAGAGGTAGCAAGTGTGTACATGGGTTCTGTAGGGATAGCAAGTCTGATAATGAGACGCCCCCAAGCACCAGGAATAAGGTTGCATTCTAAGCACTTAATCACATCGACAGAATGAATGGAGACAGCATGACTTTCGGCCCAGAAAGAGCCTATGGAATAGACTGGCAATTTGACTATTTTGTTGAATCTGTGATACTGAAACCCAAGTGAACAAAGAAGGTATGTGTCAAGCTGGATGGGCATGTAAGCAAGGGTGGAGGGCAGATTCAAGCAGCAAAATAGTGGATAAAAACACAGTTAGAGAGTCTAGCCTTGGCAGTACTGTTGGGACAGAGAGCTTGACTGGAGAAAGGAAGCCCTTTGATCACTTGGGAGACGTCTTCTGCCACTGGGCAGAGACGACTTCAGGTTTCCCAGGTGGTGCGAGTGGTAAAGAACACCTCTGTCAATGCAGAAGACTCAAGAGACTCAGGTTCCATCCCTGGGTCAGGAAGATCTCCTGGAACAGGACACGGCAGCCTGCTCCAGTATTCTTGCCTGTAGAATTCCATGGACAGAGGAGCCTGGTGGGCTATGGTCAGACATGACTAACGTGACTTAGCATGCACCCAAGAGACTGTTTCATCAGGTCCCGTATTGATCTAAGCAAGACATCTCTCAAAATTCCTCTTCCTCTAATACCATGTGCATCAAGAAGCAATCACAGAATCAGGGTTTTTTTTTTTTTTTTTTTCGGTTCCCAGATACCAGGAAAGAAAGTGTGAAAGATTGGGGGTGGGGAGCCTTTGATCACCGTTAGGGAAGCCTTCCCACAATACATTAACAGACTGCAAATCTTGCTGCTACGCTGTTCTCACGTCAACCAAATCAACACCACAGAAGCACACAAGATTCTATCGGGAGAACACAGTGACTGAGAGCAGGGCTCAGGGTCAGGGTGACTGAGTGTGAGCCGCGATTCTGGCACTTGCTATATATGACTTTGGGTTACTTATTTAGCCTCGCTCAGCTTCACCTAACTCATCCAAAATAATGGGAGTTAAAAAAAAACAGTACTTACCTTTAGTGTTGGCATTAAACGAGATATATGTAAAGCACCTAAGCCCAGTGCCCAGCACAGAATGATTCTCAATAAATAGAAATTCATTCAGTGTGTGATTTAGTCCAGTTTTTTAACCAGAAGGGCTGAGCCCAGCCTCTGGAACTTGGTCACGCATCAACGTCATGTCACCACTGGAAAGGGCTCACTCAGCAACTGGCCAGGCATCTTTTCTCTGAAACGACACCTGAGCCATCAGCCTTTCTTCAAACTTCAGTGTTCTCATTAAAAATAAGTTCTTGCTGCACTGTATTAATTTCCTTTTTTGACAGGGTTATTAGTATGAGGTTGACAGACCAGGAGAATGCATAGATATAGTGTCTTTGATTTCAACAAACCTCTTGATGAAGTCTTTCATTATCTATAAGATGGTGGGTTCTAGGAGAGAAAAATAAAGTGGATTCCCAGCTGGTTGTAAATCTATATCCAAGAGGCTTGATGAGTAATTCTGTTACAGCCTGTAGGGGACCACAGATAGAATGCCATAGACCTCTGCCCCTGGGTTCTGCTCTATTCAATATTGTTATTAATGGCATCCAAGTAGACCTAAGAGGAACGTGTGTCAGAATGTTCAATGACACAGGTGGTAAAGGATATTGAATATGGTAATAGGCCAATGCAAAATTCAAAATTCCCTCAACAGGCTGACAGGCCATGCTGACACCAAAAAGGATGCAATTTAACATGGATAAATGTAATGTCCTACACTAAGGTGCTGAAGGAAATCAACTGTGCAAGTTCAAGATATGGGAAGATATGGTTTTGCCACAGTTCACAGAAATACCTGAATTTTAGTTGAACAACAACAACAAAAAAGAGGCTTTCGTGGAAAGAACAGAAAATGACAGATCAGAAGAGGGAAGGAATACACATATAATATCGATCAGCTCATCTACCTTACCATTTCAGTCTTATAAGTTTGGTGTTTATCTCTATTTTAGAAATGAATAGACTGGGGCTCAGGGATTTTAGGAACTTGCCAAAGTAGGTGACAAAGACAGGAGCTGACTTCCAAAATTCACGCTCTTTATATTTGTTATCTCCTGCTGCCATTTCTTTCTCAGAGGTGCTGAGAGGCCCAAGTAGGCCAGTTTTAATAGTGGCACCTAGCATGGTGCCCGCCCCACATCTTCTGCTTGAAGGTTCTTGGTCTTTCCCCAGAAACTCATTTAGCTGTAAGGCTATGTGCTAATTTAATAGACTGGTATTTTATTTATCATGGATCCCAGGTGGCACAATGATAAAGAATCTACCTGTCAATGCAGGAGACATAGCAGATTCAGGTTTAATCCCTGGGTTGGGAAGATCCCCTGGAGGAGGAAATGACAACTCACTCCAGTATTTTTGCCTGGATAATTCCATGGACAGAGGAGCTTGGGGGGGCTACAGCCCATGGGGTAGAAAAAAGTCTGATACAGCTGAGAATGCATGTGGTCACAGTCAGTTATTTATTACAATATGATCCCTACAGTTTATTCTAAGTCTTTTCAAGTTTATTTATTAATTTTAACTACCACAGAAATGATTGTTAATATTTCTTATATTCTTTTTACTCTCTCACCATTATTTCAAAACCCTTCTTCATGCCAAAAGGGGAAGCCCTGGCCAGGAAAAGGTAGAGGGAAATTTGAGGGCAATCTGAAGTCTGTCAGTCAGTAATGATTCCTAGAATAGTCAAAACCTTTTTCTTAAATTAAGGTAACTTTCAAGGGCTGCATGAGAGGTTCCATGTTGCATATTTACATGATAAAACTTCAATTACCTTTAGGTAATGAGGTGATGTGTTAGGTAACCTTAGAATAATGATATGCATATAGCATACAACATTTTCACTTAGTGTATCAACTCATTGGAAAAAACTCTGATGCTGGGAAAAAGACTGAAGGCAAAAGGAAGAGGGTGGCAGAGGATGAGATGGTTAGATTGCATCACAGACTCAATGGACATGAATTCAACCAAACTCCAGGAGATAGTGAAGGAGAGGGAAGCCTGGCGTGCTGCAGTCCAATGGACTGCAAAGAGTCGGACATGACTTAGTGTCTGAACAGCAACAACAATGGCTAAATGACACCTTTTTCCTGCTGTTGCTGGTGTCTTCACTGGATTTTTAATCTAAATATATATATCTTATGTTTATATTTATACATAATATGTCACATATAACAGAATGTTTGGCATTCTTCCTAAATAAACATATATTTAGTGATATACATGTAAATATGAAATATAAAAATATACATACAAGAAGAATTCCAAATGTTATATGATATATATATTAAACATATTCTTTCTAAACATATATCATCTTTATAGATAATATACGTAAATATTTAGGAAGAATTCTAAATATTATATATGATAGATATTATACATAATATATAATAATCTCTCTATATCTAATATATATAGACAGAAACAAATTTTGCTCCTCCCCTGCCTAAGTACAGTTAATTGATGGTCCTTAATTCTTTCCTGAATATTTGGAATGTCACATGGCATTATGCTGTGTGAAGACCATTTGTTCCTGGGCCACAGTCCTGCCTCAGAAGGTGGCTGAGGAATGCACACTAGCCCTTGCAGCATCTCAGGTTTTGGTCCTTTTAATAAATACCCAGGAGCAGTTGTTTGTCACTGTCGCTTGCACCAAAAGCAGGGGCTGACAACATCAGCTATCTAAAAGTTTCAGTTAATGGAGGGTTCATTGTAAAAAAATATAACAATAATTCTTTGAGGGAGAGGGGTAAGCTCCTTTTAACGTTCTCTCCTTTCTCTTTGCTGAGGCCAGCCATGATTCACAAAGCTGGAGAATGAGAGTCCTAGAAAGATGGAGTCATGAGCTGTCCATGGTGCTGGTCCTATCTTCCCATCCTGGAGAACAGAAGGATGACCATGGTCAGTGACCAGGTTGCCCTGTGCAGTGAACGAACTGAGAAGCTCTGCTGTAAACTCTCTTATAAAGACATGCAAAGAAGTACTCTTTCAGGGTTAGAGGATTCTTTGGGGGCCAGGGCACCTAATCTGTGATAAAATGGGACATATCTTTGAGGCTTTTAAGGTTTATGAGCTGTGCCTTCTTTTAAGAGTGTCCTTCACCTCTTCTCTATCTGGTGAATCTCTAATCATCTTTCAACATGTCAAGATCAAGGTCAAATATTACTTTGAGAAAGACAAAACTTCTACCAACACCCTTTTCACCCATGCCCTGCCACTTGTCATACTGTACTACAGTTAGGTGTTTGCCTGTTTCCTTCTCTAGACCAAAATCTTGAAGGCAAAAAGTCTTATTCTCTTTGTATTCCTCACATGCAGTTATTAGAAAGTAGCCCCAAACTAAACGAAACCAGATTAAAACAAAGAAATTTCAAAACAAATCACAGCAATAGACTTTTGAATGACGGTATCAAATTAGTCATGCTCCAAGGAAAAAATATTGACTTAGCACACTACATTAAAAAATGAAATATATTTACTTTATATCAGGTCTGTAATCTTGCTGATTGAATTTATGAGCTCAAGACAAAAAAGCAAAAAGAAGAGCAACGCTTTCTGAAAAGTAGATGCTGAACTATCAAATGGAAAAGTAATACCCCCAGTTGTCAGTATAATTCACTATAATCTACAAGTCTCCAATGAAAACCAAGCAATAAACCATGATTTAGTATGTGGTAGAAAACAAGGTTTAATATGCAATTGTCACTGAACTCATTACCTTCATATGTCATTCACACCATGAGAGAGATTATTCATTTGTACTTTAAGTTATTTCTAACATTAAGCTGGACAGAAAACAACATATGATGAAAAATTGGTAATTGATTCTTTTGCTGCCCTAGAATGATGATAGTATAGGGCATGTCAATAATTAATCAATACAGTGTTATTCATGTAGTGGGCACCTGATAGCCGTGAAATGCATAATTAATGATGAAAATGCTACAGTTTCAATATTAAACCTACTGATTACATCAACAGTTTTCCACCCATGCTTAAATTAAATTTTCCTGGTTCAATCTCTATGGGATTCAAGAAATTTGTGATTCTTGATGAGTTTAAGTGCCAGAGCTTATTTCCAATATATATATAAAATGACTGTTTGCCACAGAAGTATTCTAATCTCAGTTTTAAAAAAGAATTTCCTGAGAGTTATTCAGGGCAAATGCCTCAACTGTTGAAATCTCGTGGTTTTCTTCCTTGAGATGACAGTGGTTTCCTTTCTCCAGCAAGTCTTGTTTTTATTTAGGTTTAACTGTTTTTCTCATCAAGGTTCATGAACAATGATATTTATATCTCTTGAACATGGACAGAATGTGTTGAAATCTCCCTGCGGGAAGACCACAGGCAAAGGTAAAAATCATTGTGGAGTCTTTAGCTCCTTAACTGCAGTGTGTCTTAGAGAAATGTCGCTTATGAGAGATGCTAATTAAGGAGGCTGGGAGAAAAGAGATGCTACCTTTCCAAACATAACATTTAAAATCCAAGTATTACTAATATAGTGGTTTTTATGAAGCACTTGAATCTTACATAAGTATGATTTAGTTTTTGTTTCCTAAAAAAAGGCTGCATTTGGGCAAACCAAAAGCTGAATAATTTAAATCATGAGTTTGAAAGAAAAAAAATTTGCATCTTGCTAGGAATTTAATAAAATGTGACTTTTCAAACACTCCCCCCATTTTATAACGGTTTACATGGTTATTTGCAAAATCTGTAGTCACGCAGAAGCTGAAAAAGACAGTTTTAATTTTAAAATAGTAACATTGCAGTCATTTATGAAGGTTTTTGCAGGGAGAAAAGGTTTTCTAAACTATTTGTCTCAAAATGAAAGAGCTTAAATTCAAGAATGTTTAAACACAGAATTTGAAGTTATCCCTTGGAATGGCCTCAAGGCTAATATCTTGTCTATATCTTGTCTATATACAAGGTCAAAATAGATGTATGTCTCCAGCTAATTTGGACTGACTGCCAAGCAATTTATTAGGAAGCTGGAGGATCTAAACTGATCATGAAGACAACAGAACAAATGGACTTTGTCTGATTGGTTCAGTTTACTTGATGATTAAATCATTATGCTTGCAGAAAATTGACTTGACTTCTAAACGAGACAGACAGTCACCCCATGGCATACTTAATATTTAGAACCCTATCTTAATTAAATGAAAAAAGTCAGTTTTCAAGAGCACAGAATTAAGCATATTTTGTTGCTTATGTCTTCAATGAATTACCTCTCAGCAAGTGAAAGAGCTTCACGTTACCACTCTTCCTAATCTACTGTCACATTCTCCACAACTGGAGACTTCTGGGAAGATGGTTAATCAGGTATTCTATATCAGGAATTATAACTGCCTGGTCTTCCATTAGCAAGTACTCCTTTTCAAAATGTTCAGTTTGATCTTTGATTAAAATTTCGGCAGAAAGCCTCTTTTGGAGGCTTGGAAGCTATTTCCCATATAATGGAGATACAAGGCAATTAAATGGAGGTTTAAAGGGAAAAAGATTTAAGGGGAAAAAGATTCTCTCCAATTCTTTCTGCCCAGCCCATCAATACTGTCATCTTCACAGCACTCAGGCTGGCCAAGACTTAACCTCACACTGAACAAGGCAACAACCTTTTAATTAAGCATGGGGTTTCATTATATTACTTTTGCTACTTAAAGTGCAAAACACTAAAGCCAGAAAGCTTATTAAGGAACCACGGCATGTGGTACAAAAGTTGATCACTGTGTCCTTGTCAGAACTGTTACAGTTCCCCCGTTCTAGGTCCCTACGGTCAACTCGTCACACCTTGGTGGGGGACCCCAGCGATGCAGCCTGCAGCACACAGTTCTCCATCCAGGGTTGTCTGGGTGGTGCTTAGGGGTACACAGAGGTGAATGTGTCATAATTATTGCATCAAGAGATTCTGGGTCCAGTAGGGAAGACAAAGTGACAGACGCTCCAAGGGAGCACCTTCAGTGCTATGAAAGCTCAGGGTTGGTAGTGATGATCTCTGCCTGTGGGAGATCGTGGTGTAGGAGACAGGTTTCCAGGGATGAGTAGGAGTTTTCCAGAAAGAGAAGGGAAAGGAATTCAGACAAAAGAGCTGTCACGTGCAAAAACACAGAAGTGTGAAAAACAAAAGAACATGGCATATTTGTTTATGGTTTAACAGCTTTTCTTTATGTCTCTGCTCATTTTTGGCAAGGAAGAACTTTTGTATATGCAAATGGCAGGATAGGAGACTTGAAGGTGGGTTGTGGCCAGATTTAAGGGCACTCTAAAGAAACCTGGTCTTCCAACTTGATTATATTTGACAACATGTGTAAAGTGCTTAGAATAATGCTTGGCATGGCAGGTATGCTCAGCAAATATGGACTTTTTTATATGGTGAAATCTTTGGGAAGTTGACATAAGTTTGAAAGAAGGGAAAGGATGAGATTAGAGTTGATGAGGTCAGAGATCAGTATTGCTCTAAAATACTAAATTTGACGTCAGTACTGAGAACGGATTGGAGTAAGGAGATCCTGTCCACAGGTTGGTACACTGAAATAATTCAAGTGGGTGAGAATGAAGGTCAGGAATGAAGTCTTATTCACTGTGTACCTTAAAGTCCAGTGAAGTAGCTGCATGTAGTAGGCACCCAATAGTCACTGAATGAATAAACGAATGGCAATGAGTAGAGGGAGTAGATCTCAGAAACATTTGGCAGCAGAAAGGGCAGGGACCATGAGTGTTCGCTGTAAATGATGAAGGAGTGGGATTTTTTAAAGGAATGTGCCAGAGAACTGGGCTTAGGCGAGGGTTGCAGAGAAGAGGAAGAGGGTCAGAGGGGAAGACAAGGCTCTTGCACAAGAGTGAGGATTACTGTCCATGCAGCTGCTGGGTTCAGCCTCTCCTGAGTGTTGAGAAAAAGGGGCCAAGGGAGTGCAAAGGAGCCTTTCACAGGCACCTTGTTTAATCCCTACAGACTTTCTCTGAGTTTGGTATTGTTACCCCGGTTACAGGTGGAGAAACTAAGGCTTTAAGATCAACCAGGCAGCAGAGTCCAGATTAAACACACACACTTCTTTCTGCCACAAAGCTTGCACTTACATCACTCCACCATACTGCCTCCCCTCTTAAAACGAACATTTGGAATAAGGTATATTCCACATTCTGACAGTTCATGGCTAGGAGGCAAGGTACCTTTGCAAAGAAACCACAGCATATGTTCGATTAACTTTTGTTCATGAATACTCCCAAACCTGCCTTCCCCTTTCACACAGATATCATGGGTGGTGGTCCAGTCACTGAGTCGTGTCCAACTCTTGAGAACCCATGGACTGTAGCCCGAGAGGCGCCTCTGGCCATAGAATTTTCCAGGCAAGAATACTGTAGTGGGTTGCCATTTCCTTCAAAAGGGGATCTTCCCAGCCCAGGTCTCCTATATTGCACGTGGTCTCCTGCATTGCAGGCAGATTCTTTACCAACACAGTTATCATAGGGAACCAAAAAAGACATGAAAATATTTTGAAAAACATAAAGCATTCTATAAAAAACAAGGTGATATTAAAAAAAAACAACAAGAAGAAAATATGTTTAGATTCCTGTTAAGGAATTCTAGAAAAGTGCAAAATATGATAGGATCTGGATGCTGTATTAAGACCATTTGACTGGCAAAGGCATCTTTTCAACCATGGTTCAGAGAACTTGCTGAGTTGTTTTTCTGTCTTTACCTGTCAATTTTCCTAAAACATGAAAATCTGGATTTGAGATATTGGAAAAGAATGAATTTTGCCTTCCAAAGTCAGAGAGTTTACAACTCTTTTGCTTTCAATCCCTTCTCAAAGAACCTTGGTTCTGAGTAAATCAATATTCATACCACTCAAAGAGCCTTGGTTCTGGGTAAACCTATATTGATACCACTCAAAGAGCTTTGGTTCTGAGTAAATCTATATTCACGCCACTGGTGTCTGCCAAATTCCCTCAGGGACTGGGTAATATGCTCACTGGGTGGGGAGCAAGTGGCCACTGGGTGAGATGTGCTATGTTCTTGCGCTGCACAAAGCCTTTGAACACCATCAAGGACCTGTGCAGAGTATGGTAACGTGTCTTTACCTGATTCAGCTCAGCTCCTAGCATGGGCCTAACACGTTGCAAGCTGTCAGAACCTATTTGTTGTTTTAATGAACAAATGATACTAAGTCTGAGATCATGAGACAAATGGCAGAAAAGCATAGGACCAGTACCTGGGGATCCTGCTCCATAGTTAGGCTGTGTTATGGTTTGGGACCAGAAATGGAGCAGTGGATCGGCTCATATGTGGACCGAGGCCACCTCTCTGGTCTCATCAGCAGGACATGTCAACCAGAGGAACCAAGTGGTTCGCACACAATCCCAAAGGAGGAGCACAGAAACACCACTATTCTTCAACCTTGGAGTAGCTTCCTTGCTCTCCTAGTTAAATATGTATGGCATATAAAAATAATTGTGCAGACAGAAGGACTCACAGTTGCTCAAAGTAGACCAGGAAGGTGTTTGGACCATTCAGTGGGTGGTGCGACTGCTAGGAGAATCAGGAATGTGCCGGGGTGGGAATAGAAATTACTCCAGGAAATGGTACTGTAGGAAACCATTTGCATATTTCAGGGCATGGGAGGTTCTGGAACTGCATTTGTTCCCCTGCATTTCTACCAGTGAAATAAATTGTTAAGGGTTGAAATGAGTAGATGATATATAGTAATATGGCTAGAAAGCCACATAAGACTAGTTTGCAGCCAGGCTCTATGCATAATTTATCACAGCAAATCCTTAAAACTTGTATGGAGAGTAATATTACCCCCTATTTTACAAATGAGGAAACAGGTTCAGGGAGCTTATGCAAGCAACCAAGTCTGTTACATTTCAACACTTGCACTTTCTCACCATTGGCGCCAAAACCAGATAACTGCTCAGAATAGAATTCTAAATTTCTTACTGCGATGTCATTTCTTACATATTTCTTACACACTTCTGATATACCAGGAATATATTTCTGATGGCCTGATGGCATTGCAGCAATGATGGCTTCCAAGAAATGGTGCATTTTCCATTTGGGAACACGTTACAGGAGCAATGGTTTTACTTCCTCAGTGTTAACTACAATGACAGTCATTGAGAATTTCACCTATTTCCCACTGAATGATTTTAATCCTACTAAACAGCTCTTATCTTTTTTAGAACTCTCTCCTTGCAAAATACTTGTTTTGCAGTAAATATCTTCTCTGACAATTCTAAAGAAAGGAACATGAATTCTGCATTCTAGCTATAGTTGTCAAGAGAGCTGAAATATGCAGCAGCCATATTTATAGCACTGAAACCTGTTCTGATGCTGTATTTTGCTAATCTGCTCATCCCGAAGGGCCTCACTGCCTTAAATATCCCTACACGTCATGTGTTGATGCTTAATGTGCTTATTCATCAGTTTTTGAAAATAGAAGCATATTCTGCAACATCTTTAATTTTCTGATGTTGAAAAGGATCATTTCTGGTTCTTCACTCAAACTATGTGGAATACTTGGCAGAGAGTGGGTATTAAATGAAGAAAATAAATGGAAGCTAACCTAATCTATTTTTTCATAATTCTACCCATATACTATATCTAGAATTGCTAGGGTTTAAAAGCTGGGCCCACTTACATAAATACAAAACTAGTAGGAAAAGTTTGGGAAAGAGGAATTCAGGATTCAAAACTGGCTCCTGGCCAGTGATTTTTTTAAAATATGGTCTTCAAATATTTTTGAACTGCAACATGCCTCTGCTGTCTTCTTTTTACAACTGGGATTGTCATGTGAACCTGGTATCCCTTCCAAATTCGTCTGTTGTTTGGAATCCTTAGTTGGGGAAGTGTCAACTTTGCCCCTTCAAGACGAACGGGCTGATGGGCTGTGTTTCTCAAAAGCATGGCTAATCAGACCTAGACACACAGATTCGGGGTGGAGTGACACCTGAGACTATCGCTCTGACTCCGGGGGAGCATCCGCTCTTCTCTGGGCCTTGACTTTCTCCCCTGAAGCATGGAGTATCCTCTGCCTCAGATGAAGGTTGCAAGCACAGATTACATAATGCCTCAGCGAATGATGTTCTGCGAGGTGCTTATCTCAGCAGTTGGGAACATATGTGAAGCCTGATACATCATGGTTTAGTGACTAATTTATATTTTTATGATGTATACCCAATATAGCTGTGAATAATCTGCCACAGTCATATATATGAGCCTTACAAGCATTAACATTAATCACTTCCCCCTATTTTGAGGCCATATGAGGAACAGAAAGCACCCTGGCTTTGATGCAAGGTTGACCCAAGTTTGATTCCTAGCTCTAACATTTAAGGCTGGATCTCAGGGAAGGCACCCTTCTTTCCCAGCTTCCGCTTCTGCGTGGGAGGAATGAAGAGGGTAATCAGACCTCCTCCACAGGTCTGCTGTGTGTGTGCACGCGCATGTGTGCACATGTCGGTGCAGGAGTAATAAACACCGCTCTTCCCTTCTGCTGGGGCTTCTCAGGTGGTGCTGGTGGTAAAGACCCTGCCTGCCAGTGCAGGAGATGTAAGAGAAGCAGGTTTGGTCCCTGGGTCAGGAAGATCCCCTGGAAGAGGGCATGACAACCCACTCCAGTATTCTTGCCTGGAGAATCCCATGGACAAGGGATTGTCCAGAGGAGCCCGGTGGGCTACAGTCCAAGGGGTTTCAAAGAGTCAGACACGACTAAGCAGATAACACTTTCACACTTTTCCCTTATGCTTTATGATGTACTGTGACTGTGAGGACAGTGGTCAGTGCTATTAGTTGCCTTTTTATTCTAGAAGTCAGATGGGCTGTGTAAGATGAAGGTAAGGGGGAGAGTGGCCACAGGCAGACCCTGAATAACCTCTGTGAGCCTAGGAGGACAGATGAGAGCAACTACCTAGGAACAAAAGGAAAAGAAAACAAATATGTTAAAGCATATTTTCTTCTATGTCTAGAAGAATCTTTAGGAAGGCATATCATCAAAAGAAAGCTATTTGAGAACACAAATGGCATATGACATGAGTGTTTACTTTCATTACGTCCTACCTGGTGACAGAAAAGGAAGCAAAATTATGCCACAAGCATGTGTTAAAGTAACAACTCTGCAAGAAAGCCACATAACGGAAAGGCAATGATTCTTAAGATGTAACCCTGCATACAATGAGTTCTCAATCTAATGGGGAAGCATGTATATATGTGCATAAAAAAGCACCTGCCAGACTGTGATCAGTCTTACATTAAAAGACATTTAAAAGGAGATTTTTCAAGGAGCTGAGGATATTTTAAGCTAGGTCTTGGAGGAGATGTTCACAGGGAAGGAGGAGTTAGGAATGGGATACTGTGTGAGCGATGCTTGGAGCATCGCAGATATTTTGATACTGCAGAGGCACAGCGATCTCAGCAGTGGGAAGCTGGGGTGATGCTGCAGGGAGCCTCAAGGCTAGAAGAAGGAGACAAGAACTGATGGACTTTGGAGAGGGGAAGTGATGATGGACGCAGTGCACAGAGAGAATGGTTAGCTTTGGCAAGGAGGAGGGACACATGTTCCTATGAGCAGGTGAGTCTGGCTGTTACTTGGGTAAGTCTAGAGGTGGAACAATGGTAAATTCTTTTTGTTTTTTAAATCACTTTAATCCGACCAGAGAAAGACAAATATCATATGATAGCACTTATATGTAGAATCTAAAAAATGATACAAATGAACTTATTAACAAAACAGAAATAGACTCACAGAGAAAACAAATTTATGGCTACCAAAGGGAAAGGGGGGGTGGTGGTGAGGGGTAAGTTAGGAATCTAGGACTGACAGATATACACTCCTATATATAAAGAAGATAAACAACAAGGTCCTGCTGTGGAACAGAGAAAATTATATCCAATATCTTTTAATAACCTATATTGGAAAATAATCTGAAAAAGCATATATATATATATATAACTGAATCACTTTGCTGTACACCTGAAATATTGTAAATCAACTATACTTCAGTTTAAAAAGCCCACTTTATTGAGGTATGATTGACATACAAAAAGCTGTACATATATAATGTATAAAACTCAACAAATTTGGAGATAAGTATACAACTGGGAAACCACTACCACCACCTATGTCCTAAACCTGTCCCTCACCTCTGAAAGTTTCCTTTGCTCTCTGGCAGTGGCAGTAAGTACTAAGAGAACATGCCTAGTTACCTTCATGCTCTTGGCATGGTGAAAGGCAATGTCACTGACTCAGTGAATGAAGGTGGCTGGGGCAGATGCTTATGAAGCATAAAATAAAGGTCTGAAGAGCTATTTACGGGGATCAGTAAACACGAAACAAATGAAGGCAAGGCTTCTGACTCAAGGTATTTACAAGTGAATTGAAGAAACATATGCAAGGCCATCATTGGTATTTTCAAAGCAGAGACGGTTGAATGAATGGCTCATAAAATAAGAATATTCAAAGGGAAAAGTATGTAGGGACGTTTGCAGTTTTATATAATTCACTATGAAGTGTCCTGATTTTGCTTAGTTAAGTGTTCCCTCCTTACTGTCACAACCTGCCTATGACATTAGCTGTACTTTTAGGTGTATTTGTGTTCCTAACAATGTTTGCTGCATAGACAGATTCAGCTTTAGTGGTTCAGTGTACCCTCCACCTTCTCCCGGCACCTCTCCCCCATCTCCAAGGCCTTCAGTTCACAGTTTGGAACCTAATGCACTACAGTAGGGCTCCCCACAAACAAACGGGGGTGATTAGAGAGGATTGCACTGAGACGACAGCACTATATCGTAGCCCAGGAAGAGACAGCTCTTTGAATCAATGAAAAAGCACAGTTCAGAGTAGGAGAGAGAGGCCGGGGTGTGCACAGCACGTTTAGAGGACAAGCCGGTCAGCAGAATGGAAGAGACACTCTTTCAGCTGTGCTTTGAGAGGTGAGGCAAGTATAGGTTGGGGTTAAGACTCAGTTTCCAAATGCGTTTGTTGTTCGTGAATCTGACCCTCACTCCATGGGCGATAAAGAGCCATGGAACAGAAACAGGATTGCTGTTCTCACACCACTGGAAACTGATGCCCACACCTAGGTCCCTGAGGCTGTAGCTCAGGGGTAAGCACTTGACTGCAAACCCAGGCTCTGCTGCAGGTCTGTCTAAATTCAACCTCAGCTTCTCCCCGTGTTCCTTGTGGAAGCAAGTCTTTTGAGCCATCTGTTTCCGTGGGATGAGAGAGGAGCAGATATCATATTAAAACGATTTCTGCTTCTCTGAGGGTTATTGTCTCTTTCTGAGATTTCGGGCAAGTGGGAAAATGCTTACTTTCATGGACTTTCTATTTGCTAAAGAATGTCGTGTCTCGCTTGTTGTGATACATTTTGCCAAAGACATTTCATCCCCATGAACTCATTCTGTTCCTGAGGAAATGAGGGCTGAGTTCCAGAAGAGGGTTTGGGTGTAATGCCAGGACTTCTGACCTGACAAGTAAGAAAAGACAGTTATGGGAGCTCAAGCTACCAGAAACAATTTCAATAGAACATTCACATGTGTGAGAGTATCAGAGCCCAAGTCTTCAAAGAGAAATATATTGAAAATTCTTACTGGTTTCTGGCAAGAACAGCAAATCATGATTTTTCAGTTCTTTATATAAAAAAAGAAAAGACTAACAATTCAAAGCCTGAGTATTAACCAACTATTTAATAATGCCAGTAAATAAATTGAGTTCTACTGTAATTCACAGTGGGGAGATTAAAGAAAACCTAAGAGCTACAAATAAGCCATTATGAACTGTTTATAGCAAATGAACACATGAGCTGTGATTAATAATGAATTAGAAGTGAAGCAATCAATGACAACAGACAAGACTCGTCAGAGTAAGAATTTCATCAGAAAAGTATAATTTGGATGCTGGTTCAATGTTTCCAGTGGTAGTAATAGGGATAACAAATTATTTTTAAGAAAATGTATTTTAGTTGATCAAATTAAAATTGGTAATGTATTAGATGCTATTTAGATCAGTTCAGCCCAGGAGAAGTAGAAGTACAGGCTTGTGTGGTCTTCTAAACAACTGACATTTATATATTCTATTTTTCTTAAGATCAGTGTAAGCAAAATGGAAAAGGCTCCTTAATATTTTGGTTTGGGGGAGAGAGACTTTTCAATCTTGCTTGAAGTCAAAATGCTGATATCTTTATTTGTGACAAAAACATTTCCATATCCGCATCTTGGATTCATGTCTCCTTTATTACAGAGAAAATAATTTACTGCCCAGAGAAACAGAAACCAAACTGAATTGATTTTATAAGCTACAATAAGTACAGCTCTCGGAAACAAACACAAATGGAATGAACAGTTCTTACCATATGTTTCACATAGGCTACTCACGTTTTCCCTCATTCCAAGATGATTTTAAAAACCTGTTCTGCTAATGTATGGATGTGATTTCTGCAATCTCAAAAGATTTTTTAAAAACCTATGTGTTTTCACAGTCCCAAATATCCTAATATACACAGTTTTCACACCTGGATGCTGAACACAGACACTGAAATACATTCTCCAAACAAAGGAATTTGAAAGGGACCACAGATTTTTCACTGCATGCTAAAGCTGCCCTGTGTCAGCTTTTCATGCAAATGCCAGACTCCGGGTCTCTGAATTTCAAGACAAGATGCCATACTTTTATTTCAGTTAGCTTGACCCTGTTGTGTCTATCTCTGCTCCTTGGAGATACGAGCTTGCCTTGTGCTTACTGAATGAATACTAATGTCTTAATTAAACCTTGATGGAGAAGCACACTACAGTCCTCACTTAAAATATGCACAAAATTAGAAGGGGGAGGAAAAAAAAGGCAGGACGTTGTAGGTCTGTCAAAAGAAGAAGCACATCACTGTCAAAGGCGCATTCAAAGAGACTTCCTCAGACTGCCTTTCTGCTGAAGGGTCCCCAAATGAAAAGTGCTCTCATTTCCCCTCCATTGACATGAGTCGCTGCTGTTTTCTGAGAGGTGAAGGGGCAATGGGAACAGAGTGGTTTTAAGTCCATAAAAGGATTATTGACAGAACTGTGGCAGTCTGAAAGGCTTCATAGTTCATCTGTCCCTACTCCCCCTTCTCCCTGGGTTAGGAAAAGTGGGAAAGACCCTGATTTTTTCCACTAGATTCTCGTAGGGTAAAATCATGATAGATTCTCCTTCTGACTCTATGCTACTGCTTTATGATTCCCAGCTGTCAATAGAGGTGTTGTTAATATAGACGGATCAGGCTCGCTATCTTAATTTGAGCATTTCTTCCTGTTGATTTCCTGGGAGGAACTTCGTGGAGCCTAATTTCTGATATAAAGAGAAAACTGACTTAATGTCTTTGGGGGAAAAAAGAAAAGGGAGGAGAGCGAACACTGCTGATTGACAAGATCACCCTTGTTGCTTGCTGTTCTAATGGTTCTATATGGCTCTATACTGTGATCGTAAGGCCTGACAGTGCCTTCTTGAAAACAAATAGACTTTACTGACCTCAGCAAATGACCAAAGAGCCACCGATGGAATTAAAGTCTGTCCAGCTGTTAATCTCATCAAGAAAACAACAACGGAATTCCCATCTTACAAAAGAGATTAATCTGTTTTGATTCTAAGACTACGTGTACAAGTTCTACACTAATTTCTAGTCTGAAGATATTTATAAAATGCTAGAGCTGGCACGAACTGTGGCTATTACTAGAAGAAAACGATTTTAAGGTTGTGGAAACTGCAACTTAGAGGGTGATGTGTTCAAGGTCACCCAGAGTTAGTAGAAAAGTGAATCCTGAGCTTCTGAGTTCTGACATGTTGCCTTTCTACTGCAAATCACAGTTTTTGAGATTCACACTTTGAAAAAGAATAACACAAAGTAACACTGTCATTTTGGGGTTAGCTTTCTCCTGTTACAAATGATTAAAAAAAAATCCTGACCTTCCTGTTTCCCCACGTTTAAAATGCTATTAATATTTTAAATCTCATTTTCCTTCTTTCTTTTTAAAATCCTTTTAAAATTTTTTGAGAGATAAATTTGCTGCATTAATTTCTAAAGGTTAAGAGTTTGTGTCAGTTCTCTTTTATTCTATATTGTTTTAGTCATTCCTCAGTGTAATAAAATTTTGGCGTGGTTATGCTGACACTGAAGTTTCTTTTTCTTAAAGAAAATGAATGACTTGACCTTGGCATGGTATCACAGCACGGGCTCTGTGGTCAGTGGGACTGACTCAGGCCCTATGCTACCACTTCCCAGCAATTTATCCATGGAAGAGCTACTTAACTTTCTCTGCACTCCCGTTGTCTCACCTACAAAATGTCAATATTAACAATAAGGTTATTTGGGTGGGAATACATAAGCTTACCTACGCAGAGCTGGTAATGAGCGACTAGCACATAGTAACTACCCAACACAGTTATCTTTATTATTAGAAAAGAAAAACTGAAAAATAATTTACATAATTATTCTTTATATGAGTAGTGGGAAGGCAGCTTCACAATACACTATCAAGAATGTGAAATTTCTTCATTAAAGGTGAATTGACATTTTTTCCCACAAAACCCTCTGCTCAAATAGTGTTACTCAGCAATGATTGACAAAAGATGCTGTGGATATATCCTTCTCCAGAGATCTTCCCAACCCAGAGATCGAACCCAGGTCTCCAGCACTGCAGGTGGATTCTTCACCAGCTGAGCCACAAACGAAGCCCAAGAATACTGGAGTGGGTAGTCTATCTCTTCTCCAGTGGATCTTCCCAACCAGGAACTAAACCAGGGTCTCCTGCATTGCAGGCAGATTCTTTACCAACTGAGCTATCAGGGAGTCCCCATTAAAACAGAAAATTTGAAAAATAATTTATATAATTATTCTTTATATGAGTAGTGGGAACTCACCTTCACAATACACTATTGAGAATGTGAAATTTCATCATTAAGTGTGAATTGACCTTTTACCCCCCACAAAATCCTCTGCTCAAATAATGTAACTCAGCAATGACCGACTTCTGGATGTTGTGGAAATGTCTAATATGAGCAAGTTCTGCAGTCTGAAAAGCTATTTATTGAAAAAGAATAGGCTCGCACTCTCAAGCATGAATCAGTAATGCTCAGTCCCTTCTGTCCCTCTCTCCCCAAAAAACTGTTCAGGACAACATGCTTTACATTTTATACATATTCATACACATTCAAGACTCATTTAGAGTTCTGAAATGTGATGTGCAAAGTAAGCATTTTAACAGAAATATGTCCCCAGAGAATTTTTTTTTGGCCCCAGTACAAAACAATAGATCAGCGTCTCAGAGTTTCACAATTCAATGGTCCAACATGCTTGCAAACATCTGACAGTCCCGGCAAGAACACTGGAGTGGGTTGCCACTTCCTCCTCTAGGGGATCTTCTGACCCAGGGATCAAACCCACATCGCTTACATCTCCCGCATTGGCAGGCAGCTTCTTTACTACTAGCACCACCTAGGAAGCCCAGTCCCTACGTGAAAACCGAAAAACCGTGCAACAGAACCTCCAACACACTTGCAATGAACCACACCATCTACAGTCCATGTATGTCATGGGGTTTCTCACCAACTGTGAGGTCCTTGACTTATTTGTGACAGGGAGACCCCCTAAAAATAGGCCTTTCCAGGTACTTTTCCAGTCTTGCCCTGCATAATAAGCTTGTAGGTTCCCTAAGCGGAGTTCACCCTCTAATGGATTAGTTAATGTTTATTAACCATAATGACTAGTAATAGAGAGGTTCTGTCCTTTCTCACCTGAGAAGAACAAAACAGCAGGGTTTTCCTGGAGCTCTGCAGGACCCCAGCCTTTGTGACCTCTGCTGCTAACAGCCTCTCCACAGGCAACAGACAGGAGACACCAAGTATGCAAATTAGAGTCCTGATGTTCCTGATCAGCTACAAAACCCAAATGGCCCTGAATCTGAGCCAAGCAAGGCATTTCTATGTGCTGTGCCTGGTTAGGCGGGGATGCTGATTAGTCAGATTACGGTAATAAACTTTTAATTCCCTTATGAGGCATGTAAAAATTATTTGTTAGCCTCCTTTTTCTAAAGGAGGGATTGAATAATGTATGTTGGTGTATAGGTTCAGTATTAGGAGAATATTCTTAAATATAAACAATATTTGTTACTCTTCATGTCAGTTTGGTTGACAGATGAAAAAACATGCTGTTTTTTCATATCAACTATGGACCATTGAGAATAGAAATAAATTGGTACATTATCTATTGAGGAACAAATGCTAAAGATATAACTGGTAAAATTCAACAAATATTAGAGAATTCTCTTTCCATGATCATCTTGATAGAAAGTTAATTGTAGATGATACAAAAGGAATAGATAAATATCTGCTAACATTCTGCATTACCTACACATGCACCAGATTTATCTTAAACATAAAAATGCATTCATATTCTTGGAGGTGGCCTGGAAGCATGCCAGTGTTATCACCCCAGTGGCTATAAGAGCCACCATCTCCCCTCAGACTCTACTTTGCTTAAGGAAGGAGCTACCTTGTTCTTACTGTTTTCCCAATAAGACCTGCCCCATAACATATGCCTGGTTAATTTTCAGTCAGTTCTGCTAGAATTCTTCTCTTCCTTCCCAAAGATAACCAGCACATTCAAGGAAGTATGTTTTTTTGTGTGTATTTGCTACTTTTTCCCAAGGGACAATCAGTCATGCCATCAGTATTTGAGATATTTCAGAAAACACTTTGTCCACACAGCCAAAGATTAATATCCAAATACTCTGTGATTAATTTTCAAATGCTCTGTGCTCCTTTAAAGTCACTAGAGGTGATTTTGTATGTCTCTGCATGATGCCCCATCCATGGACCTTTCCACCTCCAGACAGCTGATTCCTAGTGAGTGCCCAGATATGTGGTCAAACATTACTCAGGATGTTTCTGTGACAGTGTTTTTGGATGAGATCAACATCAGTGGACTGTGAGTAAAGCATATGATCCTCCATAATGCAGGTGGGCCTCAGTCGATCAGCCAAAGGTCTGAATAGAACAGAACACTGACCTCCCCTGAAGAAGAGGGAATTTTCCAGCAGACAGCCATAGAGGCTGGATTGCAGGGTCGGCTCCTCCCTGGATCACGAGCCTGAAGGCATTAGCACTTGAACTGCAGGTTTTGGACTTGTCAAGACTCCACAATCATGTAAGCCAATTCCCTAACATGAATCTCTCAGTATTTACATTCTATCGGCTTAGTTTCACTGGAGAACCCTGACTAATAAACTGTCTGATAAAAATCTCCTGACTGACGATGGAAAAATGACCGGCTGCTTCCTTCCATCCTCTCAACTGTTACCCGGACTCTCAGTACACACACTGTTAGATCTCATTCAGACCTGCATCCCTTCATTTCTTCCTTATTTCCCTGCCATTTATCCCATTCACAAGTGCCCTTCCTTCCTTATCCAGGATAAGCCCTAGGATGCTGCTTACACCCTCCACTTACTTCTCCTGTCTTTGCTCAGGCCTTTTGAGTCCTCAGCCTCTAATCAAACCAAGCATCTTCTCTGCTCTCACAGTGCTGCCTTCCGCTGGAGTAAAGTCCTACCAGCAGTACATATGTATGATGGCTGGCTGTGACTTGGCCCTTCAGCCACTCAGAACAACTTTCGTGGTTCTCAGTCAGCCTTAAACCTTCCATGCTTTTCCTAGATCCTCCTCCATTTCCATCTTGAGATGATTATACCACTTGGCAAATGTTTCAAGTGTAACTCATTGCTTCCATTTCCTCTTCCTCTTCTCTCTTCCCCATTCTGAGGCTTCTCTACCCACTCTCCCATTCTGTCCAGCCAAGACAGAAGAAGACTGCATGCCATTCATGCCTCTTCTTGCATCATCAACCTCAGCATCCACTCAGTTGTGCATCCAACCAACGTTACTTAGTTGAGTGGCTACTATGTACCTGGCATCGTCCTGAAGCTTGGGATATAAGAGTGAACAAACAAAGCAAAACCACTCCTACCCTCGAGAAGCTTATATTCTGGCAGGGGAGAAAGATCATGAATAGTAAACATAAAAAAAATTAAATTTACAGAGGTGAATAAAATGACAGGGAAAGACAGAATTCAGGTACATGCTGGGGAGGTGGGGCACAATTTTAAACAGTGGGATCACAGTAGGCTTCGATTACAGGGTGGCATTGGAGCCAAGATTTGAGGAAATTAGGAGAGAACCATACAGATATCTGGGTGCAAATCATTTCAGGCTGAGACAACAGCTAGCATAAAGGTTCAATCAGAAACGTCCCTGGCGCCTTTAAGGAGCAGCAGAGAGGCCGATGCAGCTGGAGCAGGGCTCCATGCTCCTTCCTTTGTGGCACTTTGTAGGTGAACCCCAAACTGTCATCTCACCGCTACCTCAATCCCTGGGCCTTTCCCAGTTCCACTAATATGCTGGTTTTTCAGCTGGTTTTCCTGTGTCCAGTCTTGTCCCCCCCTCCATTCTATTTCCTAGACTGCACCTGGGATGAGCTTAGAATTGGCCCATGGCTCCCCACTGCCTGTGAGTTGACATGTGTGGTCCTCAAGAGAGGCTTAGGGGCCCTCCCCTCCCCTGCTCCGGCCTGCCACTCCACCTCATCTCTCACCCCATGCCTCCCCCATCCTCGGGGCTCAGTCCCGTGGCCCTGCATGAGATTCTCTGAACGCGAGCCATTCTCATTGGCCCCATTAAGTGCTGCTCCCTCTGCCTGAAATACCTCCCCCAACCCTCCTTCATCCCTTCCTGAACGTTCCTCAAGCTAAGAAGCAAGGCCTGGTCAGCTCAGTCTCATCTCTCCTTTCTCCTTACCACGCTGCTTGCTGTAGAAAGTTTCCCTTGACCTTCCTCTCTCTGGTTAGGTACCCCTTCATCCTGCTTCCATGAGCACTGTGGCGCATCTCCTGCGGCAATTTCTCACTGTTTCTCCACAATCTCTTTTCCCCTTGGTCTCCCTGCTAGGTTTTAAGCAAGGGTGGCGACTGTGCTTTTCTTTTATATCCCAGCACCCAGCACCTGGCTTGACACATAGGAGGTGCTACATCGAAGTTTGTTGAATGAATGAATGAATAAGTGAATATGAATAATCCTCATGTAGAGAGCTGAGGAGTATATAGGTAAATAAGTAAGATAGGGAGAAAAGCAAACGTGGAAATCGCAAACGACCTCCTCTAACAAGGAATTTCTTACAGAAGAAGGCTCTATGACTGCAGGCAGCCATCTAAAGGAGCAGGGGAATAGTTTGTGCTGCTTCTGTCACTATGGGCTCTGATGAGTTTTCAGGTCAACTGGATTACCCTGATCCCTCTTTAGACCCATTACAATAAACCTCAGCTCAAGCACAGACTTTTCCAGCACTTGATCTCTTTTGTACTCTTTAGTCCACACAGGATAAGACCATCCCCAAACAAGACAGTCTTTGGCTTCACAGACTAGAAGAATGTAATCCACTTCCTGCATGTGACAACAGAAGAAAGTCTAAAATGGCACAAAAATGTAATGGTAATATCATACAGACAGGAAAGAGCGGAATCAAAAAAAAAGAAAGAAAGATGACCAAATGCAATCAGCAGCTAACAGGAGGAAAAAGGCAGCTGTCATCTTCTTTCAGAAACGTAAAGCAAATTACCTCTTCTGGAATGTAAGTCAGTTTCCTTCCTGGATATTACTTCTGAATGTCTCTGCCACTTATGGAAGGTAAAGTATTCTCTGCATCCCCCTACCCCAGGTAGAAGTTGTCTCTGAATTCCACCCACACATTTTCTCAGTAGAGCCCCTCTCTTTCAGCAGGGCATCTTCCCTGACCACCTCAGTGTGACAGTCTTCTCTCTGTCCTATCAAACCATGGATGAAAAGGCATTCTGCATTGAGTGATTAATAAACATGTTTTAATGGTTCTAGGTGCTCCAGGTCCAAAGGGAAAAAGGTCTAGACTCGGATAAATAAAACCATAACTCACGGCAGAGCACCTCCTGGGCCTGAGGAGGCTGGAGGAGAGGCGCCAAGTGTGGGCTGCGGCGCATGGAACGGGAACACTGGTGTTAGGTGTGGGCTGCTTGGAACGTCCCGGGAGTGGCGTGCCTCATGTTACAGACCGGGAATCCAGCTGTCTGGAGGCGGAAGGATCCATGGATGGTGCACACTACAGAGACACGCTTTCAATATCTCTTGCAGGATGCGCATGGTGGGAAACAAGTCCTCAAAAATCAACAGGCTCTCTAATGGCTTTAAGTGAATACAGGGCATTCGGATATTAATCTCTGGCTGGGCAGACAAGGGGATTCCTGATGACTGACTCTTGGGAAGATATATCAAATATCAAATATAGGAAATATCAAATATAACAAACAGAGACTTCCCTGATGCGATGGTTATCTCTAGGAAGGAAGAGAATCCCCCAAGCAGACTTGAAATCACCAGAAAAGTCGGTCTACCAAACAGGGTGGCGGAACTAACACAGTACCAGACCCAGCCAGGTGTGAGAAAGGAGGGTGATTATCATTGCGATTACTAGCTGTCCAATCGCCTACCAGCTGAGCCCTGGGACGGGAAAAGCTCTGTGCCTGCGCAAAAGGAGGGATGGAGGACTTGGTGCCAGAGCACTAACCTTGAGTGAAGGTTTCTATCCTGTCTGTTTCAGGCACTCTGCTGGCTGCTCCACATGCTGTTTGTTCCCATTTGATCTTCCAGAGACATGCTATAACTGTCCTTCCAGAGACATGCTATATCCCCATTGTTTTTGGTAAGACGGCTCTGGAGGTGTTACACACATTCCAAGAGCGCAAAGGCGATTGGTGGAGAGTGAAGAAACAGATGCAGGTGCCGGACAGCAAATTCCATCAGGGGCGCCACCGCTGAGTCCCGAGGGCTCTGCGCTCTCGCTCTCGCAGAGCAGAGCAGACCTCACACCTGCCTCTTTTGTGGCTGTCCCGAAAGACGGACCGCGGACTTCACGAGGAGGGGCACCTTTGTGTTCTTCTGCCTCGTCAATTACATCCTCGGTGCCGTGCACAGTGAGTCCACGCTTCGTGCTCAGCCAATACTTACTGAGAAATCAACAGCCTCAGGGCCTGGGGAGGAGGATTCTGCCTCTAGCACCACTTCCCATCCACAGGAAAGTGAGCTTTTTGCTTAGGAGGGCTGGGCTTGAGCCCCAGAATTCCTGAGGAGACGGACGTTTTTGACTGGGGAGTTCGAGGACTCCTGAGTCAGAACAAGACTTGCGACAATCCAAATGACGAAGGAGCTGTGAGGCCCGGATGGAGTTACATCCAGAAAATACATCTGGATGCCTGGTAAACATTTAACTCAGTCAGTTGTGTCCGACTCTTTGTGAATCCATGGCCTGTGGCCCACCAGGCTCCTCTGTCCATGCAATTTTCCAGGCAAGGATACTGGAGCAGGCTGTCGTTTCTCCTCCTGGGGATCTCCCCAACCCAGGAATCAAACCCGTCTCCCGTGTCTCCTATGTTGGCAGGCAGATTATTTACCACTAGTTCCACATGGAAGGATCCATTTAATTTCGAGTCCTGATGAAAATTAAAATAACTAAAGTCCTGGAGCTGTAGAGGTTCCTAGAATTGTGACAATCATCTTTAATTGGTTTAACAACCAATGATAATAATTAAAGTTTTGCAACATTCTGATTTTGTGCTACGAACAGCATAAAATAGTGCAAGTGTGCATACACATACACACATCCAAACATATATGTATATATAGATATACATACATATGTGTATACATATATTTGCAAATCCTTGTGTTAGGTTGGAAATTGAATTTTAAAATGAAAAGAAACCATGTTCATAACTATTTTTCTAATAATTTGGTTATTCAACAACTCATTGTCATTTAACTACTTTGAGCCTCGGTTCTTTCTGTAAAATGGGTTAATAAAACTTGCCACTTCATGTGATGAGCTCATGATGGAATATGCTAAAATGCCCCCAAAACTAGAAAACAGTCTCACCAATGGCAGGACTTTGTCTGTCTTTTTCACTTTGACGGTAGAAGCTAAGAGGGAGGCCCTGGCTTGACCACCTGCTGGTTGAGTTCTCAACCAAGTTGAGGAGAGTCAGCACCTTAGTTTCTTTATCTGTAACAGGAGGGTAATCATGTCTCCAGCTCCTAGAATTGTTAGAGAGACTCAAGATAACACATCTAAAGCATGTGGAAGAGGCCCAACATGTGAGAAATAGTTTCTAAAAATCTGTTAACTGTGACGGTGCTAAGTCGGGTCTGACTCTTTGCGACCCTGTGGACTGTAGCCCTGCAGGCTCCACTGTCCATGGGATCCTCCAGCCAAGAATACTGGAGTGGGTTGCCTTCTGCAGGGCATCTTCCTGACCCAGGGCTCGAACACGAGTCCCTCGTGTCTCCTGCATTGGCAGGTGGATTCTTTATCACTCGCACCACTGTTTTCAGGATCACCACACAGAGGTCGGTTCTGGCCAGTTACCTGCTTCCTGAGCACTGGAAGGGGCTGTTCACAGCGTCCCCAGTAATGTGTGGGGTGAGGGGTGGGTGGACCCAGGCCCACCCACAGTCCCTTAAAGGTGGTCATTTTGCCAGACAGAGAGGAGCCAGATAGAAGCACTGGTAGGGGTATGTGCTCTTTACTTCCTTTTTCTCCCTCCTTTCCACTCTTCCTTTTATTTTTCCTTCTTTATTTAAACAAATCGCAGAATCCAAGACTGCCTAGGAGGAGATGTCAGGGCAGCTGGGAGTCCAGCTGTGAGATGATGAGGAAACAGGCAAAGCCCCCATCCACTCAATCTTCCCCAATTAAGTGGAAGTGAGGTGGGAATCTCCGAACCCAGTTCCACTTTCTGCTCCTAACAAAGCTTGTACAACAAATGCCAGCACTTGGCTGTCAGCATCCAAGGGCTGGGGTATCCATCACATCCTCCTGCATCTGTGTTCTGCGCCCGGAGACAGAGCCAGGACCACAGCCTCCGTGCACTGCACTCAACGCTCTGCTGCTCCAGCAGTGCTTACGGATCCCTTCCGCAGGACGAAAACAAGACAGGTCCCTCCCCAGGGATTTTATGGGAGGAGACTCAGTCTGTGTTAGCTGTGTCGTTCCTTTGATTATTCATTGGGATGGGGCAGAGAAGGTGTCACTATTTCATTTCTTCCTTTCTCAATGAATCAAAATTTCTTCCCACCTCTTTGAACCAGGCCCAGGATTTTTTGCCTCAAAGACATTTTTTTTTTTTTCATTTTACCTGAAGAATGACTTTAATGGTCTAATTTTGGACTGCTTCCTCAAGTAATAAAAGTGACCTGCGAGGTTTCTTACACCTTTTGAATTTCCAATTTTCTTTTTAAATCAATTCCCTCTTGGCAAGGTATTATTACTTTCTGCCCATTATAAATACTGTCATCCAAAATTTTCTCTTTCGTCATCAAGCATGACTTACACTCATATTTAAAAATAAGTTCTAATATTTAAAATCTAAGTATTGTCTTCCATATTAATTCAATAACAATTCCTATACTAAATGCACAATACACAATATGAAATACATTTGATGGATATGGATATAATCATCCGCGTTTGCCCAGTGAAGAAACAAAAGCTCAGAAAAATTAAATGTCTTGTGCAAATCATGAAGGAATGTGTGGCCCAGCTGAAATTGGAACTGACATCCTCTGATCCTTACACAGCTCTTTCTGTCAGGCCACCAAAGGCAAAACTAGAAGAACTATGAGTATCTAATAACGCAAAGACCTTTCAAACTCTTCTATATTTAGCAAAATATGTATTTTTTCCCCCATAAAGGAGGTCCAAGAAGTAGTTACAGTCTATGAAGAGCTGTTTGTTAAAGAAACTATATTCTTATCTACATTGAAATGCTATACAATGAATTTATCTCTGTGGTGGGAAGAAATTACTGGAAATTAAGCAATTTGAAGGCAAATCATTTTATCAGCTCTACTGAATGTGATGTGGCTGTCAGTGCAGGACTGAAGGGGTTCACACACAGTCACATGTCCTGAGCCTTCAGGGACATAGCACTTAATGAGGTATGACTTCTATACTTTAATTCTAAATAGAGCTACATGGGAAAGCTAGGACATATATAGTAACATTCAGGGTAAATTTAAAACATTTCAATGGCTTTGCTCGGCAGATAACAACTCATCATATACCCTTTTAGTTAAGTGACTGAGTGGCGCCATTGTGTGTGTGTGCTCACGCTCTGCCGTGTCTGACTTCTTGACACCCCGTGGACTGTAGCCCACCAGGTTATAGCGGGCTCCTCTGTCCATGGGATTCTACAGATGACAATACTGGAGTGTGTTGCCGTTCCCTTCTCCAGAGGATCGTCCCCATCCAGGGACTGAACCTGCCCTCTCTCGTCTCCTGCATCGGCAGGCAGATTCTTTACCACCAGTGCCACCTGGGAAGCCCACGCCGTGAGCTCAAACACTACCGAAGAGCTGATCCCAACGATCAGGGGATGAATCATGTCTCCTCCTCAACAATTCCTACGCTGAAGCCCTAACCCCCCGTACCTCTGAATGTGACTGTGTTCGGAGAAGGAACCAGGTTAAAATGAGGTTGCTAGGATGGGCTGTCATCCATTAAGACTGATGTCCTCATTCTCAGAAGAGACGACGAGGCCACAGACATCACAGAGAGGCGGCCACGTGAGAAGCTGGGCATGTGTGAGCCAAGAGCAGAGGCCCGAGGAGAAACCCAACGTGACGACACTACCTTCATCGTCATCTTGAGCTTCCAGAACTCTGAGAAAATGAATCTGTTGTTTAAGTCACCCAGGCTGCAGTATTTTGTTATGGCAACTTAACAAACTAGTACATGAATCTAATACTTATGTTTCTCCCTCCAGCCTCTGTGTCTATGTTTCCCACAGACTTTTAGGCTCCTCTGGATCTGCCAATAATACAAAGATGGGCAGATCTATAAGGAGGAATCAGGCTAAGTTAGGAGGACTGTTTTGTGAGACTATATCTTCCTATGAAATGCCAGTCCCCCCTTGTCTGCCTAGAAAACGTGTCCAAATTCCCCCAGATCTATAATTCAATTCTTCTCCAGAGCTTTCATCTCCTCAGGGCGGTGCTCTGCTCCACTCGTAAATTCACCTCTGTCACAGGAACTAGGACACCAAGTAAGAACTGTTTCCACGGCCGCCTCCTTCGAGATCCTGTGAGTGCCTGCACAGGAGGGACTCACCTCTGCAGCCCAGTATCTGACATCTGCAGGTCCTCATCAAATGTTGGCTGAATGAATGAACTGTGAAGGAATAAATGAAACAACAAGGTTTCCACTCCTCCTGGAATAGCCTAGAGTAATTAAATCCCCAATACAGTATGAAGGACAGCTGTATTTGCTGAGGGAAGAAAAGTGATATCAAACGAAAAAAAAAGGAGTTAACGCTAGAGACAAAAAGTTCCTGTCGATGAATTTATGAACAGTGAAGTAAATAACTGAGGATGAGAAACTGAAAAAGGTGGAAGCAGAGAGCCTGAGACAGAGCAACACAACCCAAAAGGGCTGCACCCAGCGGGAGACTTGTTTACACAAACACTGGAGGGAAGGAATCACCTTTTGTTCTGAGCCAGGCCCTGGAGCATCCAGCCTGAAAACAATGCCCTCCTTACTAAGTTCAAGAAGCTCAAAGACTATATTATGTGCAGTTGAAAAATAACAGTCTTAGCCCCGGAGGTAAAAATCACTTTACCCATAAACAGAACCCCGAGACAATGGGGAACGAGGAGATAAAACTGAGCTGCGTGTGAGTTCTCTTCTAAAGGGCAGCAGAAGCAGATGAGTGAATGTTAATGGATCATGCAAGGGGGAAAGAGGTTATAAAACAGAGTATATGGGAACCGGGCAGAGGAGGACAGGCTGGTGAGATGCAGTCTGTCAGACCACTGGGGCGTGGCTTGAGAAGGTGGCCTCAGGTAACAGGCAGCAGGGACTCAACCTCTGCCTGCCTCGCCTCCCTTTTACCCACCATCCCCTATCAATAATGAATCTGATTAATACATTGTTGTCATTGTTGTTTAGTTGCAGAGTCATGCCTGACTCTTTGTGACCCTAAGGACTGTAGCCCACCAAGCTCCTCTGGGGGATTTCCCAGGCAAGAATACTGGAGTGGACCCTGGTTGATATAAGATACATACAGTGACAGGAATTCACACATTTAGGCACCACGAAATGAGGCAAAAGGAAAAGAGAGCCTGATTTTCAAACGATGAAAGTGACCCTGGAAATCATAATTGGGCAAGTCTGCAATATTGTGAGAGTAATAAAAAATCTGTTAACATCTAGAGGGAATAAACCCAAAAGTAATAAGAAGCTGAGCTTTAAGAAGGAAAAAAGAAAAAGGCACGCCAAATTTGATTGCTTTTCTGATGGAATTACAAGATTACTACTTTAAGGGAATGGAGCAGATGTGATATATCTGAATTTTATTAGAGCATTTGAAAGAGCATCTCATACAACTTCTTCCATAAAACAAAGTGACTTTGGCTTGAACTGGGACTGAGGAAATAATAAAAGAAGGGGAGCAATACAGTGCAATCAATCTCGTTGGGAGGAAGGTGTTTGAGAAATGGCACACGGGTCCCTGCTGTTCAGGGTGGACAGAATATTCTTTTTAACGATCTGTGAAAAAGGAAGGATGAGAGTGGCAAGACAGGAAACTCGGAGATTTAATGGACAAAGTGATGAGAAATACAGTTAAAATGATCTGAATCCATAGAGGAAAATGAAAGCTAACACGTATATTTATATATTTAGGAAAGTAAACACACTTGGAAACATATTTGTAAAAATGCACACACAAAAGGAGAAAGAAACCAGAAATTAAAGACACTGGAAAGTACCTAGAAGTACTCTTTGCTATAAACTTGAACTGTAATACAGGTTGAAACTGGAGATTTTAATGACTTACACCATGGCATGATGAAGACACATTGGGTATTGACCCCAAAATAATTTTTTTAGGTGCCAAAAGGCTGATATGTTACTCATCTTTGGATTTTGCCATTTTGAGTTTGAATCCTCAAGTTTAGCAGTAAAACTACTAAAAATCACCGAAATGAACTATTTTGGCATCCGGTGACTCTCTGAGATGCTCTCTTGCTTTTTTATCTGGTCCTCAATGAGGCCCAGCTCGCCTGCAACTATTTCTAGATAAGTGAACCTTCTCCAGTGCAGTCGTGACGGAGTCTAAAAGAATCCTGGGCACCCCTAGGAAGGTCTGCTGCTGCTGCTTTCAGAAATCTCTTTTCAAAGTTAAAAAAATTTTCTTAAACAAACAGAGCAGGTTCTGAAATAGAATCATTGTGTCCTGGACTTATCCACTCTTCAGTTCCCATATCTGTCAGAAGCTAAGTGAGAGGCTTCGAAGCCACCACGCCTGGTGCAAACCTTGGCTCAAAAGTTACTTAACATTTCAGTGCCTTGGTTTCCTCACTTAACAAGTACCTAAGGCTAGTATCCAGAGAGGATGATGATTAAATGAATTGATGCTATGGGCTTTTCTGGTGGCTCAGTGGTAAAGAATCTACCTACAATGCAGGAGATGTGGGTTCGATCCCTGGGTCAGGCAGATCCCCTGGAGAAGGAAATGGCAACCTGCTCCAGCATTCCTGCCTGGGAAATCCCATGGACAGAGGAGCCTGGCAGGCTATGGTCCATGGGGTCGCAAAGAGTCGGACACAACTTAGCGACTAAACAACAACAGCACTATTGCACATAGTAAGCCCCCTGGAAAAGTCAGCCATTCCCAACTAGACTCGCCTGTGAGCAGACAACACATTTAAAAGAGATGAGTTTTGGATAAAAACACATTATTTGGCTCTAGATGCTCATCAATGACTATTTGCTGAACACCAAAAAAATGAATTCTGTTTGGTTAGCATTACATAATCTAATGATGCTTCTTCAAAGCAGACAATGCAGTCTGGAAGCAAGAAACAGGCAAAGATTCTATTGCCACTCTGCCACACTACCCATGAGGTTTTGCACACGACTGATGTGTATCTACAAAACGAGGAAACTGACACTTGTCTAACCTTCCTCACAGCCTTTGAAGGAAAAATGGTATAAAAGAAGTGGAAACAATTTGCAGGGCTTATAAGAGAAGTGGTTTTTTTTTTTTTTGAACAAGAATTTAAAAATGAATCGAGGAGAAGCCATATTAAGGGTAACAGGACTCCACTGTGGCTGGGGCACTCAAATCCACAACAGCGGCACCTACCGAGAAACTGCAAATCCGTGGACTATGGACCATTCTCCTTCATCCTCATTTTGGCCCTCTTTTTCCTCTCCACATCCACTGAACCTCCAGCCTTGGGCAACTCTGCCTGCTGGCTCTCTTTTGGCCCCATCTTGCTCTCTGAGTTCTGCAGATGCTAACTTGGCTAACAGCTCTCATTATTCTTTTATCAGCAGCATTCTCAGAGCTCACTTATAGAGGGAAACAGAGGCAGTTGCCCTGTGTCCATCTTGTCCCTTTCCAGTCCACTCTCTCTGTTCTCAGAACAATCTTTCTGCAAAGCTGGATGTGTTAATTCTCCCTGTTTAAAACCCTCCAGTGGCCCTTCGTCCAGCCCTGGAAGGCTCTGGTCCCCTCTGACTTCCTTAGCTCCTTCTCTCATCAACTCCCTCCTCCTCCTCCACCTCTGGCCTGACAAGCTTCAACTCTCACCAGCTCTTTGGCCATTTGCCTGGCACTTGGACATCCCTGTCCAGTTTTCTTTGCCTCCTCTTTCAGGAGATGCACAGGCCATCTCCCATGGGAAAACTTCCTGGTCTTTCTCCTCTCCCTTCTCTTCCTTTAGTCTTTCTACTATGGCATTATCACACTCTACTGGAATTGCCTGCTGCTGCTGCTAAGTCGCTCCAGTCATGTCTGACTCTGTGTGACCCCACAGACGGCAGCCCACCAGGCTCCCCTGTTCCTCGGGTTCTCCAGGCAAGAACACTGGAGTGGGTTGCCATTTCCTTCTCCAATGCGTGAAAGGAAAAGTGAAAGTGAAGTCACTCAGTCTTGTCCGACTCTTAGCGACCCCATGGACTGTAGCCTACCAGGCTCCTCCGTCCATGGGATTTTCCAGGAGAGAGTACTGGAGTGGGTTGCCATTGCCTTCTCCTGGAATTGCCTATGTGTTTGCAAATAAATAGTGGGAGGCAGGAGCTGCCTTATTCCTCCGTGCTCCCAGCCTGGGACACACAGCAGTCCCTCAGCTGAGTGAATGGACCCAGACCATCAACATACCCGGGCGGCCGAATCCAGCATCAAGACATATCTGGACTTGTGATCAAAAGCTCACTGGTTTCATGAGCAGTGTATAAGACGTAGAAATGGCCCACAAAAGAACCACTGGATAATGCAACCTAAACATTGCTGTAAGAAGCCAGGGGATAACTGTTGTAGGCACCTGTTGGCTTGCGGCCCTTAAATTCAACTTTCCGCATCTCACCTGGCCTGGAAAATACCATAGTTTAGATCAAGCCTTGCAGAAACTATAATTAAAAACTAAAGGAGGGGCTGGTCTTTAAATATAAATAAGAGAGGATGAGGAATGCAGATCACATCATCACAAATGTAATCACATCACACCTCTGCTTAATGCACCTTCAGAGACTTCCCATCATTGGAAGGCTGAAGCCTCCTTGCTTCTCTCTTCCTCATACCCACCCATACACCACATTATACTAGTGGTTCCCACCAAGTACCATGTGGTATACATTTCTGTGCCTTTGCACATGCTGTTTTCTTTATCTAAAGTGCCCATCCTCTTAGGTTTTCCTGGCCTCATCTCAACTGTCACCTCCTCTGAGACGTCTTCTGTGAACTCTCTAGATGGAGCTGAACATACCTTCTTTGTGCCTTCACTGCACCTTGTAATCTACCATGTAATTGAACAGACTGTCTGTTTACATGCTGTTCCTTCTCCACATGGCATGTCTCAACACATTTTCGTATTCTGGGATTCTAGCACAATGCTCAGCTTAGATAAAGAACTCAATAAATTATCTGTTAAATTGAATTTGTTGAATTCACATGGAAGAGAACACTTATCTAAAGCCTGAAAAGGTAAAGTGGTTATTCTTTTATGATTCATTTGACAGTAGGGAACATCATTATAATACACTGAAATGATTAAGAATGGGCAGAAAGACCTCCGCAATCAGAAACTATAGGGATACCAAACTTTTTAGTTAAATAAACCAAACATAAGAGCAATCATAGAAAATAACATTTAATGACTTTAGGGTACAGGTAAAAATCATATGATATTTTTAGACTGTTTTCTTTAAAAATGCATTAAAGTACTATAAAAAAAAGCCTAAAACAGCCTTTTAGAAGTGGTATTTTATAACAGGTATTTAAATTCTACTTTCACTGTGAGCTTATTCAGAGTAATTGTACAATAAAGAAAAGCACCTAGCCTTCAGGTCACTATGCATATATAGCTAAATTATGCAATCAGATGATAAGTAATTAACCAGGACAGCAATACAGCCAATCTAATGGGGCCAGTTTGGGTCTGAGCAGCTCATAAAAACAGTATGTAGCTAAACATTATGCACCTATGAGGACATCAAGTTGCAGACTACCCACAGCCTAACAAATCCCTCCTGACACTACAGATGTGGAAAGAGAGATCTCAGAGATGGGGCAGTATCACTGTAAACTCTGCCCAGGAAGGAGCTGAGGTGCCATCTTGATTCTTATTATAGAAAACTTCTAATGTCTATTCAGGTCTCCTGCCCATTTTTAAATTGGTTTGTTTATTTTTTTATATTGAGTTGTATGAGATATTTATATATTTTGGATATTAACCCCTTATATATCATATTATTTCCAAATAGTTTCTCCCTTTCAGTAGGATGTCTCTTTGTTTCATTGATGGTTTCCTTTGCTATACAAAAGCTTTTAAGTTTAACTAGGTCCCACTGCTTTTGCTTCCTTTGCCATGGGAGACATGCAAAAAGATAATGATATGATTTATGTCAAGGACTGTTCTATGTTTTATTCTTGAGTTTTATGGCTTCAGGTCTTACATTTAGGTCTTTAATCCATTTTGAGTTTATTTTTGTATATGGTGTGAGAAAATGTTCTAATTTCATTCTATTACATGCAGCTGTCTACTATTCCTAGCACTACTTATTGAAGAGACTGTCTTTTCTCCGTTGCATAATCTTGCCTCCTTTTTCACTGACTCTAAGTTTGTTGGTTGATGTCTGAGCTCTCTATTCGGTTCCATTGACCTATGTGTCTTTTTCTGGTGCCAGTACCACACTGTTTTGATTACTGTAGATTTGAAGTATAGTCTGCAGGGACCATGATACTGTCAGTTGTTCTTTTTCAAGATTGCTTTGGCTATATATATATATGTACACACATACACACATATGTACACACACACACACACAAATATACACACACATACTTCAATCAACTCTCCTGTTGGCCAGCACACCCCTGTGAGACATGATGGTTCATTAAAAGATGCGTAAGCCAATAAATCAGGGAGCAAGTTGCTTTCCCATCTTTTACACAAGGGGACTTACAACATCTAAGTAGTCCTGAACAACAAAAAAAGTTTTTCATGCCTTGTTTTTTATACTTCTTTAAAAGCAGAGACCAACAGCAGATCAACTGAACTGGCATCTCACTGCACAGATTGCCTGTAGGACTGGGACCCTGGGGCCATGCAGAAGACAACTGGAGGCCATAGTCAGCCACTCTGGGTTTGCTTGGGCTTTAAGTTCTTGTCCTACTAAAATTTTCCAGATCTGTTGTTTGAAAGCATCATTCATGGTTCTCACATTGGTGCTGAATTGGTATTTGGTGGCTAAGGACAAAGAAATATCTGTAACAAATAAAAGAACTATCAAAAATGTGAGCCAGAGGTTTATTCAGCACCTACTGTGCATCAGAGGGCTATCTGTCTACCTGTCTGTCTAATCTCTTAGTCCTCAGAATAAGGACTGAGATGCAAGGTAGACATCATCACCATTTTACAAATGAGGAAAATAAGGCTCAGAAAGGTTCAGTTTGGTCATTTCCCCAAAGCATATACAGCCAATTAGTGGCGGAAGTAAGTTGTAATTTAAGGAATCACAAGCACTCCCAAGCCCATCTTCCTCACCATCCTTCTGAAGAAATGAAGCAACTTGTACCAGATGTTCTGTGGACACAGGATAAAAATTTAACCTTTTTGCTCTTACTCATTTTACTGTATGTATTTCTCCTGCTTTCTGTTCCTCTCCCTCCTTGCTTCCTTTTTTTTTTCCCAATTCCTATCCCTCCCTTTTTTTGTGGCATTTGATAAACCTTAGTTGAAAACTGTTTAAACACTTTCTGAGGGTGTTTGGAGAGAAAGACTCAAAAGACAATCTTTAAATGCTTAAACATAATCATTAATCCACATAGGATGGATAAATATATTTAGGTTTTCAGGTACTTTGAATATTGGAAAAATCAATTCTCTTGGAATCTTCATATTCACATACACACACAATTAGAATCATTTTTTTAAAATCAGAAATGTCACTTGCTTTTGAAACGATTATTCAATATTAGTCTCACCCTCAGCCGAAATTCCCATAAACCTGGGTAAACGAAAAGGGAGTTGAACGCTAGATTATTCAGCTTTTTTCTCTTTTGCACAGTGTGATAAACAATAATTAAAAGTGTAAAATATAAGTTAACAATGCAAAACAGAACCATCTCCAAGGCTTTGCAGAATGCAGCTTTCATATCCTTGGATGCTGACCTTCTGACAAGTCTATAGGTTTTATTTTCAAAGGCCACAGAACCCCCTTTTAAAGTAAAGCCTAAAAGCGAGACAATAATAGCTCATATTTAGGATTATTTAGTTTCTCTATAGGAGACAGGCTCCAATATTGAGAGAGAGAGAAACGATTTCCATTAAAATCATTTAAAATGATTTAGCAACATTAACTACAAAAGACACAAAGGATGATGAAGAAAGTCCATTTAAATCATGTGTCTAAAATAAGACACAAAAGAAGGTAACAGTCACATGGAGTTGGGATTTGGTGGATATGCATGCTCAGACCCTAATTTGTGCCCATCTCTTTGTGATCCCATGGACTGTAGCTTGCCAGGCCCCCCTGTTCAGGGGATTGTCCAGGCAAGAATACTGGCTGGAGTGGGTTGCCATTTCCTCCTCCAGGGGATCTCTTCGACACAGGGATTGAACCAGCATCTCCTGTGTTTCTTGCATTGGCAGGAGGATTCTTTACCACTGAGCCACCTGGGAAGCCCTGGGGTTTGGGACCAACATGCAAAGCAAAAATAAGGATATAAAATAAATCACACTTAACAGGCATTCACAAGTTTACCTAGTTCAACAAAACGGATAAGTTTCTAAAAGTTCTGTATAAACACAGTTTTGCTTTTTGCCAAAATTAGTAAGAGAAAGATAAAAAATCTGATAAAGTTTTGCAGTAAGTTTCTCTCTATAATGAGAGAAATACTGTTATATGGCAAACAGATACCTGCTTGGACTCCCTGCCTGAAATGATTTTTAAAATTTTGCATAAATGATGTAATTCTGATAAATGTATAAATGATGGTTTATATAACAGCATGTTTTCTAAAATCTAGGCAAATCTGTATGTTATTGTGAATATGGAAAGTGGAGAAAAAACCAGAGGGCTGATTTCCATTTCACTTTTGGTATTTAAATGCCACAGTGATAACTGAACACTGAAAAGAGTTAAATAAATTATTGTTAAATTGTCTTGTAAATAGCTCAGACCTTCAGTCCAGAATCAATAAAATGTATGCCTTGCCTGTGGTTTACTCAAGGCTACAGAAATTCAGAGTAATCAATCATTCCAGGAGGCTTTTATAGCTTTCAGGCAGTGAGAACTCTATTTTACTGAATAAAAGCATTTAATTAGTAGGTATTATTAAAGTGTACTTTTCCATGTTAAACTATTTTTCTATATGAACTAGCCTCCCAGTATGCTGACTTGTAAAGACAGGGTTACCTTGCGTTCTCCCGACAGACAGGTAATAACTTCTTTTTGTCTCTGTGTTTTCTGATTCTATAGACTGCATTCTTTCTTCTGTCATCAAAAAATAACTTGTGAACAATATTCTCTGAGAATTTTCTTACGTCACCGTTCTATAACCAAAATCTTTTAAGACAAACCCGAATCCCAACATTACCTATTGTGATATTTCTTATGCTATAAAGGAAACTGTACCATAATACTGATTATCCCATAGCTGGTAGACTAATTACAGCCATTCTACCACAAAAGTTCAATGCTAGACAGATACCTTTTGTCCATGACAGTATAAAATAGCCTTTTGACTTTTAGTTTAAAAAGACTGTGACAAGTGACTACTAATTCAATCCATAAATTCTATCTAATAATGGTCCAAATTTACCAATATTAACGACGGGAGGAAAATGAATTTGGCATAAGCATACACTTCACATGATTCCTGGCATATATAAAGAAACTTTCAAGCAAATAAATCCATCTAATTAAAGACCAAATATTATGAACAAAATTCACAAAAAGTGGAAAGAGATTATTTTTTTCCTCCCTTACTGTGGAAATTTACTGATTACGATACTTAAATTTCAGATCTTTTCTTTAATGGTAAATAACTTTTGTTAAAAGATCTCTAATAAGACACCATTGCTGATTATGTAACACTGATGATGTGGGGCTATGATTTCTCTGCTCTGGACCAAAGGACAAAAAAAACCCAGTAAATTTGGTTAATGTTTTCACCTAAGAATTCTTCTAAATACTTCTAAATCAACTGCTGCTTCTCAGCGTAGAGCTAGATCTGCTGAATGATTACAGAATGAGGAATGACAAGTGATATAAAGAGGAATATCAATTTTCACAAAATTCAAACTTGGTAACATATGAGCGGACCCCACAGAAGAACACAACAAAGAACACAACAACCCTTCCCAGACAACATACAGTATAATTAACCAGAAAGGTGTGGCAGTGCTTTTGACTGTGATCAGCCATCTGGAAGGATTTCATATAAACAATCTAGCTATTGCTGCTTTGCTAGACAACTGATCATTCTTAGTGGCGAATATTAATAATCGCTTTAGAAAAAGATTAGAACAAAACCAGCTTTGTGAATTACTGCACCCTTTCTTGCAAATGTACAGTAGGTAAACCAATAGTTTTATCATTATCAATACAGCCTACGTTAATATATTGGATATAAATAATTGTCACTAAAAATCATCTGCTGTGTATTCAGATAAAGCTATAGAGATCTGCCTTGTTACCTAGCAACTGGGCAAGTAACTGCCATACTGCAAAAAAAAAAAAAAAAAGTCCTTATTTTTTAGGTAGAGTGTGAGCAAAAGCATGAAGGGAGGTATGTTTGGGGTGCAATCCTAGTTGATCAAAATCTCCCTAATCCCCTGGTTAACCTTGGTTATATAATGATTCATCGTCCCTCAATGATAAAAGAGTATTTCCATTTGCTTTGGTTAATAAGACCACTGAAACACTTTATATTTCTTGATAAAACTGAAGACAAATCATGCTGAATTTTAGAGCTAGAGGGAAGACTGGCTTTATAAATGAGGAGGCCAAAGTAGCTGAAAGCTGTGTGACTACACAACTTCTTAAAAAAGTAAATATATGTAAAGTGTTTAGAACAGCACCTGTCACACTGAAAGGGTTACGTGTCTGATACTGTTATTTTTTATTATTGTCATTATTACTGACAGAGTTGGATCTAGAATCTATTTTCTAATTTCTCAAACAGTATTCTTGTCATTAAACACATTCCCTCCAAATACAGCAGTGCTTTAAAACGTACAATGTACATCTTCCATGAGCAAAAGCTGTATTTTAACTGTAAAATGTATGTATTAAATAAAAATATATATGTAGATTCATTTTTAAAGTGTATTTTATTTACTTATTGAGTCTTAGTTTTGGCACCCAGGATTCTTGGTCTTCATTGTGACGTGCAGGATCTTTAGCTGAAGCAAGTGAACTCTTAGTTATGGCATGTGGGTTTTAGTTCCCTAACCAAGGATTGAACCCAGGCTCCCTGCACTGGGATCTCAGAGCCTTAGCCACTGGGCCACCAAGAAAGTCTCTGTAGATTCATTCTGAAAGCAGAAGAAAACTGAGTCTTCAAAACTAATAATTCATAGCTTTGCTTAAAATCAAATCTTTATCATCCTCAAATATAGATAACTGATGTAGAGCTAAAAAGCATGTCTAAATCATCTTTGAAAGGCAATATTTTTTTGTGTTACTGTGTAGATCTAGAAGTATAAAATCTCCCATCTTTCAAAATGATCCTTGACCTACATTTCTCACTTCATACCAAACATTAACCTGATATATTTATACTGAAAGATTTCAAACATTTGTTAGATTAAGAAGAGCTTACACGGAATCTGAAGAAGTCCACACACCCACACATCTTGATTAGTACATATTCCTTACATATTTCCTAATATTTATATTCTCTCTCCCTAGGTGATCTCATCCAGGCACATGTTTTTAGGTACCACACCTATATGATGAGCATCTTTCTCCTGAGTTTCAGGCTTGTAGATCTAACCACTTGCTTCACATTTCCACATGGATATCAAGTTTCTTTGATTTTTAAAAAGCTTAAAACAGAACTCTTGATTCCTTCTCCCACCAGAGGCCCAGTCTGTTCATCACCCACCCAGTTGCTAAGAACAAAAATTTAGGCATCATCCATAACTCCTCCTGTCCCTTAATCTTTCAAATTAATTCATCGGCAAAACATCTAAATTCTGTTTCCAAAATAGACACCAGAATCTGATTTAAGATGGCAAATTTAAACTTCCACACAGAAGTTCCCTTCCTAAATAAAAAACAGAATGTGCCAAAAAAAAGTAAATAGTAAGAAAAAAATACCAACAGTGACCAATCGAGGAAAGAAACATAAACGAATATAAATAAGCTTCAATACTGGCAGCCAAGGAAAGAAACAGAAGATTCTGGAGCAGGATAAAGAGGCACAGTGTTGCCTGATTCCCAACCCTGTTCTCACTCCCCAGAGACGTGAGTCAACAAGACTCTCAGAATTCTCACTAATAACTCTAAATTTAGAGAAAAGACATACTCAGTGAATATCTATGTCTGCTTCCTTTCTCTACTGAGGAGTAATGGGAACATGTGAAATGAAGGAAAGGGGGTAAAGGGCTGACTCCATGGAACTGAAGGCTCCAGGGCTGCCCGCTGAGATGAAGAAACCAAGTCTGACGTTCCCTCCAGGGTAGCTGCCAGCTCACACAGAACCCTTTAGTTAATTATATAAAGGCTGTCCTTGGTATCTCCCACCTACTCCCTCCCAGTTTGGTGACACGAATGCTGATAACAGGAACATTCAGCAAAACCTGAGAAGGCAAAGCCCCGGAAACCTAATCAAGGCTGCACCGGGCATGAGTTACCTCTCTCTATAATTTCTATCTCCTTGGCAACTTCTTCAGTTCAGTTCAGTTCAGTCACTCAGTAGTGTCTGACTCTTTGCAACTCCATCGACTGCAGCACGCCAGGCCTCCCTGTCCATCACCCAACTCCTGGAGTTTACTCAAAGTCATGTCCACCGAGTCGGCGATGTCATCCAAGCAGCTCATCCTCTGTTGTCCCCTTCTCCTCCCGCCTTCAATCTTTCCCAGCGTCAGGGTCTTTTCAAATGAGTTAGGTGGCCAAAGTATCAGAGCTTCAGCTTCAGCATTAGTCCTACCAATGAACACCCAGGACTGATCTCCTTTAGGATGGACTGGTTGGATCTCCTTGCAGTCCAAGGGACTCTCAAGAGTCTTCTCCAACACCACAGTTCAAAAGCATCAATTCTTCGGTGCTCAGCTTTCTTCATAGTCCAACTCTCACATCCATACATGACTACTGCAAAAACCATAGCTCTAACTAGATAGACTTTTGTCCTTTTACAAAGGCAGCTTCTTCACACTTCAGAAAGGTGGACAGGTCCAGGCTATAAACCATAGCTCAGGGGGAAAATCAAACTGGTCCCTCAAAAGGTGGGAAGTGATTTAAGAAGTTACTTAAGTTATGTCTGGGCAAAGCTCCCCAAGCAATAGCAACATGGAAAGAAAGAAAGAGAGAAAAACCCAGTATGGCAGATATGCAAAGAAGGGAGGAAGAAGGAGAGGAGAGAAAAGGCGAGGACAAAAGGAAGCAAGGAGAGAGGAAGGAAGGGAGAGGAGGAGGGAAGGGAAGAATACAAAACGCAGGGGTCATAGCACAAGGAAGTAAACGTAGCAGAAATTTACTCAAATAAAAAGAAGGACTTCCTCACACAAACTTCCTATTACAGAGGAAAGATTTCAGTAAAAACTGAAGCTAAAGAGAGGATAATGAAACAAATGAATGGATGAAAAGAGAGACTGTGGACCTAACAAAACTATTTAAGTACCAAAGAACATTATTTTAGAGTCAATCAATAGATTTTTAATAGAAATATCAAGAAACAGCAGACACTTAGAAAAAATTGAAATACTAACCCAGAGGAAAGGACTGAGGTAATTCACTGTGAATGCAGGTGAAATGACAAAAGACTGTAAAAAAATTAATAGATATGGAAGACAGACAAAGATGATCCAAAATAAGGATAACAGAGAACAGTCAACAAGACATAGCCTAGTTATGCTGCTGAGCTATGAGGACAAAGAAAGAATTCTTTGGGATTCAGGCGGAAAAAGCAAACACAAAGGGTGGCTTCAGATTTCACAGTAATAATGAATGCTACTCAACAATGGAGTAATGGTTGCAAAACTCTAAGGGAAGGAGAGCCTAACACAAGAATATTATACTCAGCCACAACGTTGCTCAATTATAGAAGTAAGAGAAAGACACCCTGAAATATTAGGGAAAAAACAACAAAAAACAAAACTCTCAGAAGTACAGTAGCTACAAGCCTTTTTTGAAATAAGTAAGAACAAAAAGCAATTGATAATGACATCTAGGCATGACTCAAAGAACTCATTTAGAAATGGAGAAGCTATACTAAAGGACTGGGAAACACTGGGTCTATTTAACTAGAAGAATTTATATGAAATAAGCTTAGTAATTATGATTTTATAATTATAGAACAGCAAGTGTTATAACATGATCAATATGAATTAATTAAAATTATTAGCTGAAGAGAAGAGATGGGCAATAATGTACTTAAAACTAGAATGTGTAGTTTAAAAAACACAATGCTTCCAGCCATGAGGCAGATTTATTCTAAAGCTACTTAAGTTTCAAGACGCTTCACCTACATGGGTGATTGGTTTTTTCCCAGGCCTTGGGAGGGGTCACAGCAGAGCATTCACAGGATCACGTTTCTGTGAAATATACTCTATTTTCTTAAAGAGGAATCCACTCCTGCTCAAAGCTCTTAACATTTTTCATTTCTCTTAATCATGACAGGATTTAATAACCATTAATCGTAAGCATTTCTCTTAACCATAATGGGAGATCATTTAGGAAATAACTGTGGTAAGGAGACCTTTGTTTGAAGTTCAACAATTATTTAGCTTTTCTTACTTCCATTTTTTTATGCTGTTAAGAATAAGAAAACAAACTTTAGTACTTTCTATTTAAAAATGGTATTTCTGGTATGATCCCATTGTTGCCATTACTACAAAAGTATTTCTATTCATGCATCCATTTATCAATCCCTTTGTACGTATGCATAGAAAGATTCCTTAAATGATATTAGTCTAGTGTTAGAGATGATTATTTCTGGGTGGTGGGGTTTAGAGTAATTTAAAAATTTTTAATATTTTTATTATGTGCATCCCTTGGATTATGTCTTATAATCACATATCAAATATCAAAAATAATGTGGGATTATTTTTCTTTAAAAAATGCCAAGATATTACTTTGGATGGTGAGAACTACAGAGAACTGTTCTTTTCTTCTTTGTATTTTCCTATATTTGTAGAACTTCAAAAAGCTTTTCACAATTCGATATTCTGAATCTTTCCACATCTCTTCTGTGTTTACTGTCACTCCCTAGACCAAATCTCTATCAGTTCTTACCTGGGCCACTATTATATAGTAGTCTTTTATGTGGTTCCTCTGTGTCCACTCTGGCCGTAGTTTTGTCCAGTCTTCACATGGCAGACAGTGTATTCAAAGGTAAACACTGCCACACTTTGGCTTTAAATCCTCCGTCTGCTTCATATCGTTTTTAGAATAAAACCCAAATCCTTTGCCATGACTAGCAAAGCTTACTGAAGTGGGCCAGGACCTAGCCACACTGGACTGCTCTCTGTTACCCAAACAGACTGTGACTGCTCCCCAAGGGCTCCTGTGCACGTGGGTCCCTTTGCCTCAGTGCTCCTTCCCCAGGTTTCTCTGCGTGGCTCCTGCTCACCATTCTGTGTTGGAAGGACACCTTCTTAGGGAGACCTTCTCTGAACAACTTTTTGAAAGTCACATCACTGTCCTCCAGAACATTCTCAAGCACTTCACCCTGCTATATGCCTTTCACTGTACTTACCACTGTCTGACATCTTCCCCATTTATTTATTTACTTGTTTTGTATTAACCTCCCTCACTAAATATCTGCTCTACAAAGCAGAAATCTTGTCTATTTTGTTCACTGTTGTATCTCCTGCCCTAAGAACAGTGCCTCGAAGATAGCAGACAGTCCACAAAAATGTCTCAAGTGAATGAATACATGTTGTTTCCAGCTTAAAAAGCAGATGTTTGCAAATCTGCCTTTTAAGTCAGTTGTTTAGAACTCAGAGTGCAAGTTCCTTCAACCAAGCCACCATATAAACAGTAATTAGATATTAAAGTTAGCCCATGAACGTCCACTGGACCCATAATGGGCTAAAATTCTGTATATCTGCAACAAAAATGCTAAAAAAAAAAAAAAAACCCACCATGGTGAATTATCATTGGCATAATATACAATTGAAAAGAAATAATTTATTTACTATGAACAAATTACAATTATTATTTACGTTTCATATTAGTGGAGACATTTACGGATATTGTGAAGGGGGCTTCAGATCATTTTCAAGGGCTGTAGAGTTTTCCAGTCCAGCTTTTTGTCCATATAACCCACTTTAAAATTTACATCACTTGGTTTCTTTCATAACAGATATCACACTATTACCACTCTGAATACCTATCAGCCATGAGTTGGGCCACTGTTTGTATCAAAAATATAAAAGAGGAAATAGATTTTCTGGAGGTATTAGGAAAGAGAAAACTAAGAAGAGGATTAAAGAGGTTGTGTGATTTAAAAGATATCTGAGCTAAGAGCAGTGAATGAGAGGAGAGAAAAAGTCAGTGAGGCGTGGTCAGGAGAATACGGGGAAAAAAAGTTTCTCCTGTTAGCTACTGGGGATTTTCATTTTCTAAGACAGCTTGGTTCCCGTCTGGAATAGTTCTGAGTAGGTAAAAGAAGGGACCGCCAGTGTGTAAATGATGTTGAAGGTTGGGAGGGACTATTTATTTCTAATTTGAAGCTTTGTACCAAATTTGGTTTGGCATAAGTTTGTAAGACTAATCTACCAGTAGGGTGGAATAAACAGCATTGCTCACATCAGGAGAACTAACCACGCCTTGGGAAATATTTAGGAGGCGGTGCCAGACCTTCCACTCCAGAGAGAAAGCTGTGTTACTAGAAAACAATTTGAACCAATTATTTTTACTCTAAATTGACAGTTAAGACAGAAAAAAAAAAAAAAAAAGTATTAAGAGCCAAGAGGTGCTGCAAATGGTCTGCATGTCTTTTCTGAAGAAATGAACCACGGAGGTAAAGAGAAGCAGCTTGTTTTTACAGTCCCATTTTGTATTTCCAGAAAAATATCTACACAGAGGTCATGATTTCTAAACATCAGGAAACAAGTCTTCTGCAAACATTACACAACACAAAACATGCCACCCGTTGCAATGACTACTGGCACGTCCAAGTCTTAATTGAAACCAAAACAGATCATAAAACTTACAGTTACCAAAAAATCATCCTAACTGAAATGTGCTAAAATGACAGGATGCTCCGATAGTCTTCAAATACTATTATCTCTTGCCAAGAGTCTTAATTTTCACATGATGATAAAACCTCACCCTGACCAGTGCTGTGAGTGCTACAGAACTGAGGACCATTTAAACATATGGCCAAGCAGTGCCGAGACTGTGCTGGGGTCACCTATGAACTTCCGTGGCTTCAAAGGTGTCTGTCTACAGTGACAGCGGGTTTGGAGCATGGAACATGGGTATCTGGACAATCTCAATGCAGCCGTTGATTTTTCCAGAGTATGTTCTTGAGGTTAATCCTACGAAGTTTGTAATTTCAGTTTAGTTACATTAATTCCAAACCCTGAAGAGATGTATCCATAAAAGCCATTTACAGAATAATCCTGTTTTCGGATTCACCTAAAAACATGCTATAAAACATTTAGTAACAGAGGGTATCAGAATACGTATTTTTGCTTCTAGTTCAAATTTTGTATTGCTACGCTTCTTTGCATGTCCTCCTATTCGCATATGAGAAAACTACCAGTAAGTCTTAGCTCTGTAAATACCGGAATCAAGAGGTACTGCTTAAACAACATTTTTAAGGGAATTAATCTTGGATTTTCAACTAAAGACGTTATTCTCATAATTTTTTAAAGAAAAACATGACTCAGCTTAATCATATTTTGACTTCTAAAAAAAAACCGTCTCATGATTTCATGAAGAGAAAGCAAAAATCAGATTAACAGGGATGGTTTTCATCTCACACTAGAATCATAAGAAAGGTTAATTTTTACATGAAAATTTCATCTATATAAAAATAGATTTCTGGAACAATGCATTATTGACAGATGTGTAGGAAGATAAATGTACTCATGTAAATGTTCTTTCTCAAGCATATTATTAAATATATTGACAGCGCTGCACTTTGAAAACAATCATTTTAAAGAAATTAAATATTAATACAAGAGTAAAGACATCATGGCTAATGTAATCTCTCACTTAAGAAATATACGTGCAACACTTTTTCCAAGGCTTATTGATATTTACTGCTTTTAAATTTCATGGCAAACATTTATGCTTTGTTACTGGCTATTGTCTATGAAAGAGAAAAAAATGGGTAACCAATTAATAAATTTGGATTCTGTTCACACTTCTGTTAATTATTGGTGGATTAGTGAGGACCTTGTACTTTGATTACTGGCAGTAGCACTTATAAATGCTAAATCTGAATTACTATTCTAAGTCCAAAATGTATAAAAATCAACATACCTACAGTAATACAAATGTTTTACTCATTCTCCTAATTAATTTTTCTAATTGTTCATTCCTCCTGGGACATTAGCTGGCTTGATGGATATTAATGTGAAATATGTTGACATTAACATCTGGTCAGAAATAGGGACATCAGTAAACTCTACCCGGTGTTTCTACAGATTCTGCCATTGCTATAAATACTGACAATACCCAAACATTTATTTCAGTATAATATTGAGAGAACATGTCTGCCTTCCATTTTTAGAGAAAGGATAAACCTGCTTCAAAACACAAGGTGGTCAAAAAGACTTATTCAGTAAATGATGCAATAAAAATGACTTAATAGTAAGTTGGTAAACATCTGCCAACATTTAGGAAGACAATAACATCACAAATGATTATTTGCATTTCCGGAACAATGCCTGCTAATTTTCTCTAGTTAGGATATGTACAGTAACCTCAAACAAATGCTACTATTTTAAATAAAACCATTCCTGACATTTCAGACCAATTGTACCCCATGCAGTAAATTAAAAGATAAGAAATGTATCAGAATACAACACATGCATAGAAACTTAAAATTGCAAACTTGTAAATTGATAATAACTGTCCAGTGATTATAATTTTAAATTGGTGACAAATAAATACACCTACAAGGTTTTGTTAAAAACTATATATGCCCAAGTATCTTACTAGATATTGTACCATGCTGGATCTATATTTCAAAACTATTTTAATGGAGATTTGCTCTCCACACAGAGGCAAGATATTTTATTCTCTTTCTCTGGCCCCCTTAGGGGAACTATAGCAACATAGGGTCTCTCAATCCTAATACACAGACATATTATCTCTCTATTGTAACTGGTTAAGGAAAAAAATATTACTTCTACTAAAAGTGCCAAAGTATGTCAACCAAAGTAACTCTATCGCAGTAAAATTAAGTTTCGGCAATTAGCAACTGAGGGAGAAAGTTTCTATCCTTGAACAGAGAGCTGACTCCTGACTGCTTTTATCCAACATCATATTTCCCCCTGCATTCTAAAGTTAAAATGTCTTTGTAACAATGTTTTTCTAACTGACAAGTCGCAAAGTCTTCCTGGGTAGCAGGCATCTGTTTCAATTTCATTTGTACCAGTTACTCCTTTCTCCTCCGTCTGAGTTCCCGGAGAGTCACTGTATCATATCAAGCGCTATTCAGGACTGACTGGGTGGAATGAGAGAAAGGAACACTTCTGAAAAAAAGCTTTACAATGGAACAACGGTCACCACCAGTCATTAGAGCCTATTTTGTCACAGAGCCATCAACACCATGGACTCAGATAACCCAGACATCGCTGGTATCTCCTGGCCCAAGCTCATCTGCTGAGTACAAAGAACGCAGGTTTTGGAAGGAACGTTGGGAGGTTTTCTAATCTTCATTTCTCTTTGCCTTCCGGTTCCAAACCAGCTCAGAACTGGCTCCAAACTTCAATGTGAATCTACCCTAATGTAAGGTCTATAAGACTCCTTTGGTAACTTGTGTCAATGTTGAGAAAAGTCTTTAAGTTGTACGTAAATTCTTCATGTTGCCTTCCCAACACTCTTTCCTCTATTTCTGTTTTTCCAGATGCTAGAGTCCATATAGCAAGTATCCTGATTTAGAAAGTGCTTAAGAGTCGTTAAGGACCCCAAAGTTCACATGCCTTCAATCTACCCATACAACATGCTGGGTGCATCTCTGCAGCTGGGGCGCAGAATTTTTAGCCTCCTGAAACTAACATCTCAGTCGCTCAGGGAGGAGGAATGGTAGCCGCAGTAAGGACTAGCCTTCCTGGCTAATCTCTGAAAATGCAAAGCCTTCCTGAGCTGCCCATTTGTTAGAGGGGCTCATGTTTGTATACGGTTGGTTTTCTTGGAGGAGAAACAAAAAAAAAAAAAGAAAGAAAAAAACGCAGCGCTGGCAGCATCCTTATAAAAACAACACCTTGTTTGCCTTTGGCAAGTTTTAGCCTAGAGTAAAATTACATCCAAGTTAGAACCATGCAAATCGGGATTTCAAAGGAAATGTTGATCTGACCTTCATGAAAGCTGCAAATTGCAGTCTGTGCTGCTCTAATACAGCTCTCCGAAGCGCAGCACTGTAAAGTCCAAACCCACTTTCCTCTCTGATTAATCAGTGTATAAAAATACGAGAGCGGGCACGCTCCACACCAACCCTCCCAGCGTCTATTTTTCCTGCTACTGCTGAAAGGTGATTCAAAGCGCACCTGGAAATTACATCGATTGGTGTGGCTTTTTGATACTGAAGACAAATGACCTTTGGAAAACATCTACTCGTGAAAGTCAAATCATTTGGAAAGACATCCGGCAATTTACCATTTTCAAACTCCTCGCAACCCAGAATGTGAGGAAAGGAAAGAGAAAATGCGCTCAACCCGAGAAGGGGAAAGCAATAACCAAACCACGTTTTTTTTTTTTTTTTTTTAAAGCCCACACAGTGGAGCCAGCCAGCCTGACTGCAACAAATGCCCCGACAAATCCTTTCCGCAGCCTTTTTGGATTTTCCGACCCGGCTTCCCTTTTTCCTCCTGCCCCAGTCGCATCACCACTTCTCGCCACCGCATCTTGAGCGGGGGCCGCGGACCGCGGGGTAACCGTGCCCCACGCCGCCGGCAGCCACGCTGCTACTCACCCGAGCCGCTCGGCACTAGCGACGGCAGTGGCCGCGGGCTGGCAGCGAGCCGGGATCCGCGAGGGCTGGCGGGCTCCGGCGCCCGAGGACGCGGACATGTGGGCTGGAACCTCCGCTCATCTAGCCGTTGCCTCTGAGCATCTTTCTGGGCGCCCCCAGCGAATGCGAGCTGCGAGGCGAGGGGAGCGCGCCGAGGAGGGGAGGGAGAGGCGCCGAGCCTGGCCGCGCCGTGCCGAGCGCCAGGCTCTCCCTGCGAGCTCCCCGGGCCCGCGCACGCGCCCCCC